>NC_133517.1:70048750-70667500 GCF_049354715.1 Callithrix jacchus
TCTAGGATTGGGATGTGGAGTTCAATTCTAAGCAAAGGTTTCTATTGAGACAATTGCAAATTTAAAATGATTATCTTTAAATAGAGCATTGTTTCCTATCATGGATTATTTTGGTTCTTAAATGTCTGTCAAAGTAATAAAAGATTTGAGCTATTTTAAATATTTGAAAAGTCCAACACATTTATCAATAATTAGGTTGCACATGCTAATTAAATTTCAAGGTTCTTTAATATTAGCTGAAATTACACTAATTTTAATGTGCAGTCACATTGATGAGCATGAATGATGGTCTATGTGATGATAGCCTCTTTGCTGAGCAGTGTCCCTGTGTAAAGACCCATACCTCTTCAATTATCTCTGGAGGACCTGAGCACAATTTGCATGAAATAGCAGTCATTCCACATTTCTGGGAAAGAGCTCATCTTAAGGAAAAGTTCAGTCAAGTAGCTCAAGTTTAGGCCAATGGCAATGAAGGACTGTTGAAGGGAAGGCAGAGCTCTCTGGGTGGTCTTAGAACTTAGTCACTGAGAGCCAGGGCTTTGGAATGTTACATATCTTGACTTGAATCCTAGCTTACCAGCTCTTGCTGGGTAACTCTGGACACTGGCCCAATCCTGCAGCACCTCGGTTTTCTCATTAGTGAGGTGGAAATAATCATGGGTACAATATAAGTTTGTACTAGGGAGGGGGCTATGCATGGAAACTATTGCTCTAAGTTCTCCATAAAGAAAAAAGTGGGGGAGGACTCAAGATGGTGCTGTGAGAACAACCCAGGATTGAGGCTCTCGCTGGATGCACGGAGAAGGTGAGTCAGGGACGCATTTCCAGATGGACCTTTGTTGCCCACAGAACGGGGAAATTCCCAGATATAAAACAAACACGGGACGCCAGCCAGAGATCTTGACTGGTGTAGCCAGCAGCCGGTGCAGCTGTGGCCCGCGCCGGAGCGCAGAGGCGCTCCACAGAGGTCCACACAAAAGTGCACTGTTCCGGGTGCCCTGTTGAACTGGCAACCTGAGACATGAGAGGGCTGAACTTGAGACTGAACGGGACTTGAACAGTGAGCCAGCCCAGGACAAAGAGTTAGGGGTAGCCCAGTGTGACAAACAAAACAGCGAGTCCAAACGCTCGCTGTTAGGAGGTTACCTTAAAGCGCAGCTCCGTGTGAGAGGGGCGTCCGCCATTACCGAGGCAGTCAGCCCCTACTGAGGTACACGCCCATTGCTGACGCAGCCTGCCATTGCCGAGGCAACCCAGTACAACAGAGAAACTCCCCCACAGGGCGGAGCCCGCGGCTGCAGGGCGGAGCCCACAGCAGAAGGGCAGAGCCTGCAGAAACAGGGTGAACCTCACACCAGCAGGGCGGAGCCTCGGCAGGACAAGACTGCCTCCTAGCTGGGCAGGACAACCCGGCAGACACTCAAAAATAAAGCCCCAACCCCTTCAGAAAGAGCAGCTGAGAAAAAAAGGGCTTTTTTATGAGTTCTGTTGCAGCAGAATTAAACATAGCAGCCTAACAGCCCTGAATGAACATCAGAACTCACAGCTCAGCACTTCAGCTCCCATAAAGTACAGACTGTCTCCTCAAGCAGCTCCCTGACCCCTCTATATCCAAAAGACTGACATTTGGCAGGCATCATTCTGGGACAAAGATAGCAGAAAAAGAAACTGGTAGCATCCCTACTGTTCCGCAGCTGCTATAGGTGTACCCCAGACAAGCAGGGCCTGGAGTGGACCTCTGCAGTTGTACAGCGAAGGGGCTAGACTGGTAGAAAGAAAACCAAGTAACAGAAATACTTCATCATCAACAATCTGGGTGTCCACCCAGAGACCCAATCGAAAAGTCAGCAACTACACAGACGACAGGTGGATAAATCCACAAAGATGGGAAGAAACCAGGGCAAAAAGGAGGAAAACACCCGAAACCAGAACACCTCGCCTCCTAGAAAGGACCAAAACTCCTCACCAGCAAGGGAACAAAGCTGGACGGAGAATGACTGTGACGAAATGACGGAATTAGACTTCAGAAGGTGGATAATGAGAAACTTTTGTGAGCTAAAAGAACATGTTTCAAATCAATGCAAAGAAACTAACAACCTTGAAAAAAGATTCGAGGAAATGATAACAAGAATGGATAACTTAGACAGGAATATGAATGAATTAAAGGAGATGAAAAACACAATATGAGAACTTCGCGAAGCATGCACAAGTTTCAATAGCCGAATTGACCAAGCAGAAGAAAGAATTTCAGAAGTCGAAGATCAACTAAATGAAATAAAATGAGAAACCAAGATCAGAGAAAAAAGCACAAAAAGGAATGAACAAAGTCTCCAAGAAATGTGGGACTATGTGAAGAGACTTAACCTACGTTTGATAGGCATACCAGAATGTGACGAAGAGAATGAATCCAAGTTGGAAAATACTCTTCAGGACATTATCCAGGAAAATTTCCCCCACCTAGCAAGACAGGCCAACACTCAATTGCAGGAAATACAGAGAACACCACAAAGATATTCCGCAAGAAGAGCAACCCCAAGGCACATAATCGTCAGATTCAACAAGGTTGGAATAAAGGAGAAAATACTAAGGGCAGCCAGAGAGAAAGGTCGGGTAACCCACAAAGGGAAGCCCATCAGACTTACAGCAGATCTCTCGGCAGAAACTCTGCAAGCCAGAAGAGAGTGGGGGCCAATATTCAACATCCTTAAAGAAAAGAACTTTCAACCCAGAATTTCATATCCAGCCAAACTGAGCTTCAGAAGTGAAGAAAAATAAAATCCTTTGTGAACAAGCAAGTACTCAGAGATTTTGTCACCACCAGGCCTGCTTTACAAGAGCTCCTGAAAGAGGCACTACACATAGAAAGGAACAACCAGTACCAGCCATTCCAAAATCACACTAATTGCTAAAAAGCATCAACATAATGAAGAATATACAACAACTAATGGGCAAAACAGCCAGCTAGCATCAAAATGGCAGCATCAAATTCACATATAACAATACTAACCCTAAATGTAAATGGACTAAATGCACCAATCAAAAGACACAGACTGGCAAATTGGATAAAAATCTAAAACCCATCAGTGTGCTGTATCCAGGAAACCCATCTCACATGCAAGGATACACAAAGGCTCAAAATAAAGGGATGTAGGAAGATTTACCAAGCAAATGGAGAGCAAAAGAAAGCAGGAGTTGCAATTCTCATCTCTGATAAAATAGACTTTAAAGCAACAAAGATCAAAAGAGACAAAGAAGGCCATTACATAATGGTAAAAGGATCAATACAACAAGAAGAGCTAACGATCCTAAACATATATGGACCCAACAAAGGAGCACCCAGATACATAAGGCAAGTTCTTAAAGACTTACAAAGAGACTTAGACTCCCACACAATTATAGTGGGAGACTTTAACACCCCACTGTCAATATCAGACAGATCAAACACACAGAAAATCAACAGGGATATCCAGGGCTTGAACTCAGACCTGGAGCAAGCAAACCTGATAGACATCTACAGAACTGTCCACCCCAAATTCACAGAATATACATTCTTCTCAGCACCACATGACACCTACTCTAAAATTGACCACAGAATTGGAAGTAAAGCACTGCTCAGCAAATGCAAAACAACTGAAATCATAACAAACAGCCTCTCAGACCATAGTGCAATCAAGTTAGAACTCAGAATTCAGAAACCAACCCAGAACCACACAGCTTCATGGAAACTGAACAACTGGCTCTTGAATGTTGACTGGATAAACAACGAAATGAAGGCAGAAATAAAGAAGTTCTTCGAAACCAATGAGAACGAAGACACAACATACCAGAATCTCTGGGACACATTTAAAGCAGTCTCTAGAGGAAAATATATAGCAATAAGTGCCCACATGAGGAGAATGGAGAGATCCAAAATTGACACCCTATCGTCAAAATTGAAAGAGCTAGAGGAGCAAGATCAAAAAAAACTCAAAACTCAGCAGAAGACAAGAAATAACTAAGATCAGAGCTGAACCGAAGGAGATTGAGACATGAAAAACCCTCCAAAAAATCAATAAATCCAAGAGCTGGTTTTTTGAAAAGATCAACAAAATAGACAGACAACTAGCCAGACTGATTAAAAATAAAAGAGAGAACAACCAAATAGATGCAATAAAGAATGATAAAGGGGAAATCACCACAGATTCCACAGAAATTCAAACCATCATCAGAGAATATTAGAAACAACTCTACGCACATAAGCTAGCAAACCAGGAAGAAATGGATAAATTCCTGGATGCATGTCCTCCCAAGCCTAAACCAGGAGGAAGCTGAAACTATGAATAAACCAATAACAAGGTCAGAAGTCGAGGCAGCAATTAAGAGCCTACCACACAAAAAAAGCCCAGGTCCAGACGGGTTCACAGCCGAATTCTACCAGACACACAAAGAGGAGCTGGTACCATTCCTTCTGAAACTATTCCAAATAATCCAAAAAGAAGGAATCCTTTCCAAATGATTCTATGAGACCAATATCATCCTGATACCAAAACCCGGCAGAGACCCAACAAGAAAAGAAAACTTCAGGCCAATATCCATGATGAACATAGATGCAAAAATCTTCAATAAAATATTGGCAAGCCGATTGCAACAGCAAACCAAGAAACTTATTCATCATGATCAAGTAGGATTCATCTCGGGGATGCAAGGCTGGTTCAACATACGCAAGTCTATAAACGTAATTCACCACATAAACAGAACCAAAAACAAAAACGACATGATTACCTCAATTGACTCAGAGAAGGCATTTGACAAAATTCAACAGCCCTTTATGCTAAAAACCCTCAATAAACTCGGTATCGATGGAACGTATCTCAAAGTAATAAAAGCTATTTATGACAAACCAACAGCCAATATCATACTGAATGGGCAAAAACTGGAAGCATTCACTTTGAAATCCAGCACTAGACAAGGATGCCCTCTCTCACCACTCCTATTCAATATAGTACTGGAAGTTCTAGCCATAGCAATCAGGCAAGAAAAAGAAATAAAGGGTTTTCAAATAGGAAAGGAGGAAGCCAAATTGTCTCTATTTGCAGACGACATGATAGTATACCTAGAAGACCCCATCACCTCAGCCCAAAAACTCCTGAAACTGATAAGCAACTTCAGCAAAGTCTCAGGATATAAAATCAATGTGCAAAAATCACAAGCCTTCCTCTACACCAATAACAGACTTAAAGAAAGCCAAATCAAGAACGAACTGCCATTCACAATTGCTACAAAAAGAATAAAATACCTTGGAATACAACTCACAAGGAATGTAAGGGACCTCTTCAAGGAAAACTACAAACCACTGCTCAACGAAGTCAGAGAGGACACAAACAGATGGAGAAACATTCCATGTTCATGGTTAGGAAGAATTAATATCATAAAAATGGCTATACTGCCCAAAGTAATTTACAGAATCAATGCTATACCCATCAAGCTACCACTGACTTTTTTCACAGAACTGGAGAAAACCACCACGAACTTCATATGGAACCAAAAGAGAGCCCACATAGCCAAGTCAATTCTAAGCAAAAAGAACACAGCGGGGGGCATCACACTACTGGATTTCAAACTATACTACAAGGCTACAGTAATCAAAACAGCACCAAAACAGAGATATAGACCAATGGAACAGAACAGAGGCAACAGAGGCAACACAACATATCTACAACCATACAATCTTTGATAAACCTGTCAAAAACAAGCAACGGGGAAAGGATTCCCTGTTCAACAAATGGTGTTGGGAAAACTGGCTAGCCATGTGCAGAAAGCAGAAACTGGACCCCTTCCTGACACCTTACACTAAAATTAACTCCAGATGGATTAAAGACTTTAAACATAAGACGTGGCACAATAAAAACCCTAGAAGGAAATCTAGGTAAAACTATCCAGGACATAGGAGTAGGCAAGGACTTCATGACCAAAACACCAAAAGCATTGGAAACAAAAGCCAAAATAGACAAATGGGACCTAATCAAACTCCACAGCTTCTGCACGGCAAAAGAAACAGCCAATAGAGTGAATCGGCAACCAACAGAATGGGAAGACATTTTTGCAGTTTACCCATCTGACAAAGGGCTGATATCCAGAATTTACAAAGAACTCAAACGGATTTACAGGAAAAAAACAAACAAGCCCATTCAAAAGTGGGAAAAGGATATGAACAGACACTTTACGAAAGAAGACATATATGAGGCCAACAATCATATGAAAAAATGCTCATCGTCACTGGTCATCAGAGAGATGCAAATCAAAACCACATTGAGATACCATCTCATGCCAGTTAGAATGGCGATCATTAAAAAATCTGGAGACAACAGATGCTGGAGAGGATGTGGAGAAAAAGGAACACTTTTACACTGTTGGTGGGAGTGTAAATTAGTTCAACCATTGTGGAAGACAGTGTGGCGATTCCTCAAGGCCTTAGAAATTGAAATTCCATTTGACCAAGCAATCCCATTACTGGGTATATATCCAAAAGACTATAAGTCATTCTACTATAAGGACACATGTACACGAATGTTCATTGCAGCACTGTTTACAATAGCAAAGACTTGGAATCAACCCAAATGCCCATTGATGATAGACTGGATTGGAAAAATGTGGCACATATACACCATGGAATATTATGCAGCAATCAGAAATGATGAGTTTGTGTCATTTGTAGGGACATGGATGAATCTGGAGAACATCATCCTCAGCAAACTGACACAAAAACAGAAAACGAAACACCGCATATTCTCACTCATAGGTGGGTGATGAAAAATGAGACCACATGGACACAGAGAGGAGAGTACTAAACACTGGGGTCTTTTGGGGGTGAATGGGGAGGGCCAGTGGGAGGGGGTGGTGGGGAGGGATAGCCTGGGGAGAAATGCCAAATGTGGGTGAAGGGGAGAAAGGAAGCAAAACACACTGCCATGTGTGTACCTATGCAACTGTCTTGCATGTTCTGCACATGTACCCCCAAACCTAAAATGCAATAAAAAATTTAAAAAAAAAAAGAAAAAAGTGGCTATGTTCTGTCCTACTCTCCCCAGCGCTTCTCAGGTCTTCAACCACTGCCCATGCTCACAGCCCAGTCATCATCATGAACTTAGTTGCAATGTGACTGCACATTTGTGCTGCCCAATTCACTAACCTCTACACAATGCAGCAAGATGGCACTGGCAGTGTGGGACCTGGATCCTTGGTGTTGGAGCCAGCCAACATGGCTTGCTAAAGGCAATGTACAGTAGGCAGAATTTGAAGATAACCTAATGACCTACACCCTTTTATTACCCCCTCCTGTTGAGTGTGAAATGACCCTGTTAATATGATGATACATGGCAAAAAGGATTTTGTAGAGGTAATAAGGAGCCCTAATCAGTTGAGTTCATCAAAAGAGAGATCATTCAGGTGGACCTGACCTAATTACAGGAGCCCTTGAAATCTGTATCTACGGATCAGAGCAAAGGAAGTCAGAGACTCAAAGCATGAGAGATATTCAACATGACAGAGACTCTCCTCTGCTGGTTAAGACACGCGTTGGGGCGGGGGTGGACTTGTGGCAACAAATAGTGTCTTTTAGTGACTAAGAGTGGCAGTTGCAGATGACAGTCAGCAAGGAAATGGGAACCTCTGTCCTATAGCAATAAGGAACTGAATTCTGCCAACACACTGAATGAACTGGGGAGAGGACCCTCCTTCCCGATGAGATGAGTGTAAGTTTGCTGAACACTATGATTCTGACCTTGTGAGACCCTAAACAGAGAAACTAGCTAGGCCATGCCCAGACTTCTGACTCAAGTAAACTGTGAACTAACAAATAGGTGTCATTTTAAAGTGCCAAATTTGTGTGAATCTGTCTTAGAGTAATAGAAAACAAGTACAGAATATTTGCCTACCTGGAGTTTCTGGGTAATTAGGAGCATGAGAGAATCTCACTGGGGCTTTCTGGCACCTGGAAGTCCTTCCCTATGGACTGACAGAATACTCCCTATTCAAGCAAATCACTCCAAAGCAATGGAGATCATGAAAAACTGCACTCATTGACAACCCCCCAAACTGCTTAGTTTTGTTACACTTTGTTAAATATGTAATTATTATGCATATCACATATATATCAGTCATGCAGCAGACAGATACACTTACACTGGTTAATGGAGGAGAGTTTTACAAATGGACTCTATGTAAAGTTTTGGAGAAATAAACATGGGAGTGTGCAGTACCCCAAAAGTTAGCAATGTTGGTGAACTGTCCATACTAGGGAATGATCTCCTGTTTTCTAGATCTGTTCCCTAGCAGACCTGCTTGGATGGTGTATGATTCCCAGCAGTTTTCTGAGTAAGGCTGTCTGATAAACAACAGTTTGGGGAAACTTGAGTGTCCAAAAATATCTTTGTTATCTCCTTATACATTGGATTGGGATTCTAGGTTGGAAATCATTTTTGCTCAGGTGTTTGAAAATATTATTCTGTTATCTTCTAGTTTTTAACTCTTCATCCTTTAAAGGTAATTTCTTTTTTTTTTAAATTGTATTTAGTTTATGGGGTACATGTGCAGACCATGCAGGATTGTTGCATAAGTACATACATGGCAATGTGGTTTGTTGCCTCCCTCCTCCCATCACCTATATCTGGCATTTCTCCGCATGTTTACCCTCTGCAACCTCCCCATCCCCATGCTGTGCCTCCTCTGGGTCCTCCAACAGACCCCAGTGTGTAATGCTTCCCTCCCTGTGTCCATGTGTTCTCATTGTTCAACACCTGCCTATGAGTGAGAACATGCAGTGTTTGATTTTCTGTTCTTGTGTCAGTTTGCTGAGAATGATGGTTTCCAGATTCATCAGTGTCCCTACAAAGGACACAAACTAATCCTTCCGTGGTGTATATGTGCCACATTTTCCTTGTCCAGTCTATCACCAATGGGCATTTGGGTTGGTTATGGGTCTTTGCTATTGTAAACAGTGCCACAATAAACATACAGGTGCATGTGTCTTTATAATAGAATGATTTATAATCCTTCGGATATATACCCAGTAATGGGATTGCTGGGTCAAATGGAATTTCTATTTATAGGTCCTTGAGGAATCGCCACACTGTCTTCCACAATGGTTGAACTAATTTACACTCCTACCAGCAGTGTAAAAGTGTTCCTATTTCTCCACTTTCTCTTCAGCATCTGTTGTCTTCAAATTTTTTAATGATCGCCATTCTAACTGGTGTGAAATGGTATATCAATGTAGTTTTGATTTGCATTTCTTCAATGACCAGTGGTGATGAGCATTTTTTCGTATGTTTATTGGCCTCATATATGTCTTCTTTTGAAAAGTATCTTTTCATATTCTTTGCCCACTTTTGAATGGTTTGTTTGCTTTTTTCTTGTAAATCTATTTTAGTTCTTTGTAGATTCTGGATATTAGCCCTTTGTCAGATGGGTAGCTTGCAAAAATTTTTTCCCATTCTGTTGATTACTGGTTCACTCTAATGATTGTTTCTTTTGCTGTGCAGAAGCTCTGGAGTTTAATTAGGTCCCATGTGTCTATTTTGGCTTTTGTTGCCAATGCTTTTGCTGTTTTCATCTTGAAGTCCCTGCATATGCCTATGTCCTGAGTGATTTTGCCTAGGTTTTCTTCTAGGGTTTTTATGGTGTTAGGTCTTATGTTTAAGTCTTTAATCCATTTGGAGTGAATTTTAGTGTAAGGTGTTAGAAAGGGGCCTAGTTTCTGCTTTCTGCACATGGCTAGCCAGTTTTCCCAACACCATTTATTAAACAGGGAATCCTTTCCCCATTGCTTGTTGTTGTCCTGTTTGTCAAAGATAAGATGGTTGTAGATGTGTGGCATTGCCTCCGAGGCCTCTCTCCTGTTCTATGGTTTATATCTCTGTGTTGGTACCAGTATCATGCTGTTTTAATTACTGTAGCCTTGTAGTATAGTTTGAAGTCAGGTAGTGTGATGCCTCCAGCTTTGTTCTTTTTGCTTAGCATTGTCTTCACTGTGTGGGCTCTCTCTTTTCCCACTATGAAGTTTAAGGTGGTTTTTTCCAGTTCTGTGAAGAAGGTCATTGGTAACTTGATGGGGATAGCATTGAATCTATAAATTACTTTGGGCAGTATTGCCATTTTCACAATATTGATTCTTTCTAACCATGAGCATGGAATGTTTCTCCATCTGTTTGTGTCCTCTCTTATTTCCTTGAGCAGTGGTTTGTAGTTCTTCTTGAAGAGGTTCTTTACATCCTTTGTTAGTTGTCTTCCTAGGTATTTTATTCTCTTTGTAGCAATTGTGAATGGGAGTTCACTCAAGATTTGGCTTTCTGTTAGTCTGTTATTGGTGTATAGGAGTGCTTGTGATTTCTGCACATTAATTTTGTATCCTGAGACTTTGCTGAAGTTGCTTATCAGTTTGAGGAGATTTTGGGCTGAGAAGATGGAGTCTTCTAAATATACAGTCATGTCATCTGCAAATAGAGACAATTCGACTTCCTCCTTTCCTAATTGAATATCCTTTATTATTTTTTTTTCTTGCCTAATTGCTCTGACTAGAACTTCCAGTACTATATTGAACAGGAGTGGTGAGAGAGGGCATCCTTGCCTAGTGCCAGATTTCAAAGGGAATTCTTCCAGTTTTTGCCCATTCAGTATAATATTGGCTGTGGGTTTGTCAAAAATAGCTTTTATTATTTTGAGATATGTTCCTCCAATACCTAGTTTATTGAGAGTTTTAGCATAAAGGGCTGTTGAATTTTGTCAAAGGCCTTCTCTGCATCTATGGAGATATCATATGGTTTTTGTCTTTGGTTCTGTTTATGTGCTGGATTATGTTTATAGACTTGCGTATGTTGAACCAGCCTTGCATCCCCATGATGAAGCCTATTTGATCATGATGGATAAGCTTTTTGATGTACTGTTGTAATTGGTTTGTCAGTATTTTATTGAAGATTTTTGCATCTATGTTCATCATGGATATTGTCCTGAAGTTTTCTTTTTTTTGTTGAGTCTATGCCAGGTTTTCATATCAGGATGATATTGGTCTCATAAAATGATTTAGGAAGGATTACTTCTTTTTGTATTGTTTGTAATAGTTTCAGAAGGAATGGTACCAGCTCCTATTTGTACATCTGGTAGAATTCAGCAGTGAATCGTATGGACCTGGACTTTTTTGGTTGGTAGGCTATTAATTGCTGCCTCAACTTCAGCTCTTGTTATTGGTCTGTTCAAGGTTTCAACTTCTTCCTGGTTTAGGCTTGGGAGGGTACAAGCGTCTAGGAATTTATCAACTTCTTCCAGGTTTACTGGTTCATGTGAATAGAGTTGTTTGTAGTAATCTCTGATGACAGTTTGTGTTTCTGTGGAAGCAGTGGTGATTTCCTCTTTATTGTTTTTTACTGCATCTATTTGATTCTTCTCCCTTTTTTTTAATTAATCTGGCTAGTGGTCTATTTTGTTGATCTTTTCAGAAAACCACCTCCTGGATTTATTGATTTTTTGAAGGGTTTTTTGTGTCTCTATCTCCTTCAGTTCTGCTTTGATATTAGTTATTTCTTGTCTTCTGCTAGCTTTTAAGTTTTTTGAACTTGCTCCTCTATCTCTTTCAATTTTGACGATAGGTTGTCGATTTTAGATCTTTCCTCATTTCTCATGTGGGCCTTTATTGCCATAAATTTTCCTCTAGACACTGCTTTAAATGTGTCCCAGAGATTCTGGTACATTGTGTCTTTGTTCTCGTTGGTTTCAAAGAGAATCTTTATTTCTCCCTTCATTTCATTGTTTAGCCAGTCGATGTTCAGGAGCCAGTTATTCAGTTCCCATGAAGTTGTGTGGTTCTGAATTAGTTTCTTAATCCTGAGTTCTAATTTGACTGCCCTGTGGTCTGAAATAGTGTTCGTTATGATTTCCGTTCTTTTGCATTTGCTGAGGAGTGATTTACTTCTAATTATGTGGTCAATTTTGGAGTAGGTGTAATGTGGTGCTGAGAAGAATGTATATTCTGTGGATTTGGGGTGGAGAGTTCTGTAGATGTCTTTTAAGTCTGCTTGGTCTAGATCTGAGTTCAAGTCCTGGATATCCTTGTTAATTTTCTGTCTCATTGATCTGTAGAGGTAATTTCTTATTCTACTATTGCATCACTTAATATGTTTATTTTTGGCATTTTAAATATTGTCATGATGCCCCATGATTGGGTCTTTCTTTTTTCATGATATAGGATACTTCTTAAATACCTTTATTCTAGAAACCCATATATCTTGGTTCTGTCTATATTTTTAACAAATTAAAATAAACTCCCAGATAATTTCCTCTAATCTAATCTCTCTGTCATTTTCTTTTTTCTGAACTAATATTTTTAAGAGATTAGCTCCGATTGTCTATTTTCCATACTTTTTTCAGTATTTCTATTTCATCAACTTTTATTTTTCAAATTTCTGAAGAGTTTTTCAACTTTGTATTCCTATTCCTATTATCCTCCATTTTTCTTTTACATTTTAATGTTTGCTTTCACAACAATTCCAAGGACATTTTTTCTTTTGTAAATGCTTACTTTGTTTTCTGTTTTGCATGTTCAAGATTTTCCTCAATTATTTTATTTTTGGCACTCCACTAATAACTAGAATGGAGCACTAGAAAGTTAATTAGAGACCTTTGTATGTGATTGGGGCTGTCCACTGGTGGACCTCACCACAAAGTGATCAGTAGAGGATCTGCCATTTTACTGTAATAGTATCTGCATTTTTTTTTTCTCCTGAGAGAAACAATCTCCATGGAGTAGAATTCTCCAGTGTCATAGTTGGGGAATAGAGGTCTGAATGGCAGTGTTAGGGGGAAATCATAAATAGCACTTTCAAATTGTAAATTTTGACTTAATGTTTACATTTTTTATCCATCTTCTGGTATCCACTCTCAGCTAGGTCTGGTGTCGCCATGTTCTGGTCTTCTCTAATAGAGCCTCTGTAGAGAGTAAGCACTGAGGAAGCAGTAGTTGTTTGGCTATTAGAGCTGGACAGTGAATCTATGGTTCTAACTCCTCCTTAGATGTTTTCAATCAACCCTCCTTTTTTTCCCCTTTCAATTATACTGGATGCCAGTAAGCCATGATCTTTTCTGGGTCTTCTGATATTAACTAGCTTTTGACATCCCCGATTTGGACTTAGTTTTCAGCTTGCTGTGCTCTGATAAGTGGGCTACCTCTATCTTTTTGTTTCCCATAGTTAACAATTTAGTTGACATCTCACAATTGATGTCATTACCTTTCCGTCCTCTTTGTTCTTGTAAGTTAATATCTTTTTTTATTCCTTTACAATCATTTTATTGGTTTGCCTAAAAGAACAGAGTAAAAGCATAGATTCAAGTTGCCATGTCTAACTGGGCTTTTTCTGTGCTCCTGTTCTTAGGAGAATTATCTCACTCAATCCTCACAGCAGCCCTAGGATCTAGATACTGTTACTGCCACCTTCTTAAAGGTAAAGAAACACAGATGTTAGGCCTATTGCTATCATCACTTAGCAGGTAGGCGAAGGGGCTGGAATATAACCTGGGTTACTTTGACCTGGTTTTTTCATCTTTTGGCAACATATCCTTTTAAATATCTAATATTTGAATTCATAGGAGTCTTACATTATTTTCCTGGAGTTATATTCATGTTCTATATTTCTGCCATATTCTATAAGGGAAGCTTATCTACATTTCAGTGATTTGCTATCTTTTTCTTGGCTATCAATCATATTGCTTCTTACGTTGACACATGTTCAAACTATCTGAAATGAATATTAATATTTATTTTATGCATATTTACTTCTGGGAAGTACCCTTTCCTAGAGTCTACGTCTCCAATCTGTATTTTCAACTAAGAAGGAATTTATTTAAGGACATGTGCATAGAGTCACTGGATCTGGAGTCAGTAGGCTCTCACTTTAGTCCTGCATCTATCAGCTGACATTAGAAATTTGTACAAACTCTGAGTTTTAGCTTTCTTGCCTGAACAGTGGATTAATTATTCCCATCCTACTTGCCATAACAGGATAGCACAAAAACAAATTTTAAAAAGCAAGAGACTATTCTGTAATTCTAAGACAGTCTTCATTAATCTCTCATTCATTTACAATCATCAAAATTTGGACCACATTCACATATCACTTTCACTATTATTTAGTAATTAGTAAATATCTTTTTCTTAAGTCAATTTACTTTCATTTTGCTTAAATACATTTATTTATAAAGGGACATTATTGGAAAGGGGGAAAAAAGACAGGAGCAAAATATAGGCAGTATCACAGCCCTAGAGAGAAAGTGTTGCTCATGGATGTGTTCAGGAAGAGCAGGCAGGACTGGATCTTGGACCAGTTTTCTGTTGTTTTGGCTCAAGAAATTGGAATGACATGAATGGAATGAGTAAGGGAGAGGAAGATCCAAGGCAGCACATTGACTCATTGAAAGAGGTAAACTCCAATCTGAGAAGGAAGGTTGGAGTAGAATGGGATGGAGGCTTCTGATTGAGTGGTAGGATGGGGCACTGCAGCTAGAGAGAAGCTGTGACTGAGCAACTAGACCTAGGGGTTTCAATAAACATTTAATTTAAGGACACCGTATAAGGGTCAAAGTTGAAAAACTGGGAGCGCTTGAGGAGATCTAAAGCTGGTTTGCAAATGGGGTGATGCTTGGAAAGTTAGGGATGATTAATAGGATTTAGGGAATGGAAACTACCATGTAGGTGAAGTCATGGTGCACTGCAGCGGAGTAAGCTAGCACTCCAGTTTGGAAGGGACAGATCTTTCAGGAAACGTGGTAATGGAATATGTGTCTTCCTCATTTTAAGTTTTATAGCATTTCTTCCTGGGATTAAACTCTGAGGGCAGGGATGCCCATCAGCAAGTGATAAGAAAAGTCAAGGTATCAGTCTTGGGTGGGACAGTCAATATGTTCCACCCAAAATTATTTTGCCTATTGTATAATACCACATGGATATACACCATATTTGGGGAAACACTGCTCTAAAGCACTCTACAAATATATGGAGTTGCTTACAATTATCTCTTTGAACAAACTTTATTATCCTTACAATTCTCCTCCATTCTTCCCTGGTAACCATATCCTGGTGTCTAGGAACTAAAAATGATCCCATGGGCACAGTTGGCTATGTGTTTATGTGACGTCTGGGGAGCTGTTGGAGGACTGGGTGTGGTAAAATTAGAAACTTATTGACGTTTAAACTCAGAACACCTTTTAACATCTGGCAAATATAAACCATTCCCCCTTTTTAATTTTTGTTTGGGCCTTTTTCAAAAAACTAAAATTCTTGCTGTAATAATCTTGGCTTAGATAGGAGATGGTCTGAAGTAAATTCAATGGAAATAGTTACTTCATAAACTATTCCAAGACCTGTCCTAAAATCGGAAATCTAAGAGATAGCTCAGTGCTACATCTTGCTGGATTCCCACACTGGAAAGCCAAGGACAAAGGAGGATTAAGTGTTCTAAGCATTATCATGGGATTGGGGTTTTATGCTTGGGAGGCCTGCACCTGAAGTTCTGCCTAAGAACAGACAGAGAGCAGCAGCTCACAGCCTAAGCTATACAACTTTAGCTAGAGCAGGGTCATTTAAAAGGATAGTGGTCATTGCTAACTGTAAGCATTTTTAAAAACGAGAGGAAGCAATAAGGAAATTATTGAAGAAGAAGAAGAAGAAACTATAGCCCTATAGCCCTCCATTTCTCCCTCCCTTTCTTCCTTTCCTGCAAATGACTGCTTGTTTAATGCAAAACTAACCACTGTGCTTTTGAGAATCCATGATTACTGCTTGGGCTGGGAGGTGGTAAGATTTTGAGGCTAGATGGGAGGTCAGAAGTCATCTAATTTAGTCCTCTCACTTTAAAATAAAAAACTCACAGGCCAGTGAAGTGAAATGATGGTCCCAAGGTCACCCAATTGGTTAGTAGCAGCATCAGGCTAGGTCAGTATTCCCCGCCTCCATCTGTTGTAAATCCTCTTGGACAGGCTTTGTGGCAAGCTACCAGCGAAGCTTATTGGAAAGCATTTAAGAACGTTAGAGTGTCTGCAGATGTGATTTTAAAGATTATTTATTTATTTTACTGCAGCTCATGACTTCCCCTCCATCCGTCTTCTTGTTTCAGGGCCAAATTCTGCCCTTTGATGTTCTTTGTGGCATTCTCGTTGTCTTTGGCCCAAATCTGAAGCAGGGCTTGACCCAAAGCTACTGGTGCCTTTGTTTGCTCCCAGAGGACATCCCCTCCTCCCAGGAGACTCAGAAAAATCAGTTGTCTTAGAAATACTTTCTACACAAGATGCATCCTGCTGTGTCTATGTCATTGAATCTTTGAGCTGGAAGAGACCTCTGAGGTCATCAGTCCAACCCCTAACCCAGTTCAGGCATGTCTTCCAAAAATTCCCTGGCATATGGTCACATAGTCTTGTGGCTGAAAGGTACCTTGGGGACCAAAGAATATCTTGATTTCCTTTTGTAGGTAAAGAAGCTTAGATTCAAAGGTGAAATGATTAATCTCTATGCAGGTGGCAGAGTTAAAATTGTAATTCATGTTTCTGACCCTAAGTCAGTAACCCTGTCCACTGTTCCATCCAACTTCTGATTATTCTTAGAACAACTGTCTAGTGAATCATCCCTGTATTTATTTGTTGTTCATATTAATTTACTAAGCCCTTATTTTACCCTGTACTAGTAGTTAAGGAAAATAGAAATTTAACTCGAAAGAAAAGACCATACAAGAATGGTCTTCATTCCCTACAAACAATCAGGTTTTTTTTTTTGAGATTCTTTTGGTTTGTTTCTGGTTTTGGTTTTCGAGACGGAGTCTCACTCTGTCACCCAGGCTGGAGTGCGGTGTCACGATCTTGGCTCACTGCAACCTCCGCCTCCCAGGTTCAAGCCATTCTTCTTCCTCAGCCCCCTCAAGTAGCTGGGACTACAGGCATGCCCCACCACGCCCAGCTAATTTGTATATATTTAGTAGAGATGGGGTTTCACCACATTGGCGAAGCTGGTCTTGAGCTCCTGACCTCTTGATCTGCCCTCTTCAGCCTCCCAAAGTGCTGGGATTACAGGTGTGAGCCACCACACTCAGCCCTTCTGATTTTTTTAATGCTGCTGTAACAAGTTATGAAAAATTTGGCTTAAGCCAAGACATATTTATTGTCTTAGTCCTGGAGGTCAGATGCCTGATGTTGCTGGGCTAAATGCAGGCTGTTGGCAGCATTGTTTTCCTTTTGGAGGCCCTAGGGAGACTGTTTCCTTGCATTTTTCAGCTTCCAGAGACTACAACATTCCTGTTCATGTTGTGGCACCTTCCTCCATCTTCAAAGTGCATTACTCTAACTCTGCTTCCATCATTTCTTACTCTCTCGCCTACTTCTTTGCCTTATGAGGCCCTTGTGATTACATTTGGCCCATCTTAATAATTCAGAAAAGTCTTTCTATTTCATGATTCCTAATATAACAATATCTGCAGAATCTATTTTGTCATGTAAGCTGACACATTCACAGGTTCTTGGAATTTGTACCTGGATGACTTTGGAGGAGCGTTATTCTGCCTACCACAGAGACTGTTGACAAAGCCATCCAGCACTGTCACTGACATATTAAGAAAGAAAGTCATTGCAGAGAACAGATGCTTGAACCAAGTTGTGAGGGATGTGGTGCGTTCACCACCCAGGGCAGGTGAAATGGAGAATGATGAGCAGAAAAAGAGCATGTTCAGGGCTGCCCAGATATGAGAGTGAGCACATGACACCTTTGGGGAATGCTGAGTGCTCAGGATGACTAGGAACAATTGTTAGCCTATTAAAACCACATTTTTAAAGTCTCAACAAGTTTCACACTTAATGCAGTTAGGATAAGAGATGCAAAGAGATATCCAGCTAACTCAAGGTAATATTGAAAATGGCACATTCGTAAGGATTGAAAGAGGAGCAGTATGAGAGAGGGAGGTTTGTATCTTAAAACTGTTGTTGAGGGACAAGGATAATCAGAAAGGTCAAGTGGTATGAACTGCCCAAAATAGTCTGGAGAGGAGAGGCCTCTAGGTTGAGAAATACTTATTATTCAAAAAGAAGAGGGCTGTAGCACACATAATCTTTTGACAGAGGGTTTAACTATGAGACATCACACATGGGAAACATTCACTGTTGTCAATCAAATGCTCAAAGCTGCTGACCTTAGATCCAGCGGTGGCTCTCAGACTTTATCTTTGCACAGCAGCTTATTTGAAAATTTATTCAGGGTTGTCTTTGGCTATGCTTCATCATGATCTTTTCCAAGTTTACAGGAAAGAGAATAAACAAATTTAAACATCTTTTTTAAATGTAGAAGTTTTCCCTCATACTTTTTTTTTGCACCTTCTTCAACTTTTTTTCTAGCAAGTACATATCCAAATGAATGAATGGTAATAAATATAAAAATGCAGATTTTATGCTAGGTCTTGAGATGTGAAGACCTGCAGTGTGTATAAGAGGGTCCTATTTCTGACTGTACCATGAACAGATGTGCTCATAGTTCATTGGGTCCCACAAAGAACATCAAAATTCCCACATGTTCAATTACCACAATTTGGATGGCAATAACATTTTTATCAGCAAGTAGTTATTGATACTAATTATGTCTCAGGTTGTCTTCTAAGCTCAAGGGATAGAATAACATACAAAATATTACATTCAGAAAGGATAGTTTTATATCTTGGACCTAGGACCTAGAGATGACCTAGGCAATATTAATTTTTTTGGCACCCTCCAATTCACTCTCAAGTAATCTACTTGCATCCTTTAGCTCCTTGAATCCTCTTTACCTGAATTTTGTACAAAAGGAACTAGGAAGAGTAGCAAGCTTATGGTAGGAGCTCCCTCAATGGGTTTGGAAGAAATAATAAGGACAAATAAGTAAAAATCTGGAGGTTAATTGCCTGTGCTCACAAAGCTATTAATTGGCAGTGCTGAACTTGGGCCCGTATCTATCTACTTTCAAAGCCCTTTTCTTTTTGCACACCAAAAAGCTGCTGATGACTGATAAAAGTAAAAGCTAATATTATCAGACTTTTGCTATATGGCAGACACTGTTCTGTTTCATATTAACTCATTTCTTCATTTGAATAAAAAAGTTATGAAAACTTCACTGAAAGAAAATCTTTTGTGATAGATGTTCTTGGCATCCCCACTTTTCATGTCAAGTAACAGAGACTGAAAAGTTATTTTCTGGGCATAATTTACTATGTAAATCATATAGAGAAAATTAAACACAGGCATGCTTATTCAAGGACCAATCTTGTTATGTAGAGTCAACTTGGTTTATAGAACAAAGACTATAGACGTTTTAGGACAGTGAAGGCACAGTCAGCTAGAGGTACGGGGAATAATGACTCAAGACAATTCCAGATAAAGTTATATTAATATACACAACCTATGTAAATTCCCTCTTCTGGTAGTTTAAAATCATGGTCAGTAGAATCTTAGATAACTTGTGGTCGTATCTCAGGCCCACTGTAGAGCCTGAGGGCACATCACCTGGACGCTTACTTATACTGGTTCTCCTTTTATCTGGCATGTATTTTAGGCTTCTCTATATGGTTTAATTTGAATAATGTACTAAAAGTTAGAAAGTCACTCTCCTACTTATGATATCTGGGTGGAGTCATCATAGCTTCCTCTAATCTCTCTGCTGGTGGGGAACTAGTGACACAGT
Source organism: Callithrix jacchus (assembly GCF_049354715.1). NCBI lineage: Eukaryota > Metazoa > Chordata > Mammalia > Primates > Cebidae > Callithrix > Callithrix jacchus. Next base: position 70,068,456 of record NC_133517.1, read on the forward strand.
GAGACTGCTTATTTTAGTTTCTGATATATCCATATATTAGAAAGATCTTTGCTTTACAATCCAAATTTAATCTCTCTGTAGACACATACGTGAAAAGCAAATAACATCTTTGGATGGCCTAGAATTTGGTCTATCTTGGTAAATTTTCCATGCACGTTGAAGAGAATGTATATTCTGCTGTTGGGTGGAATGCTCTGTAAGGATCTATTGGGACAAGTTGACTGATGGTGTTGTTCATCTCTTCTCTATGTTTACTGACTTTCTTAATAATACTTGCTCTATCAATTACTGAGAGGCAAGTGTTGAAGACTTCAATTGTAGATATGTCTATTTCTCCTTTCAGTTCTATCAGTTTTTATTAATATATTTGAAAGCTCTATTGTTAGATGATTAAACATTTAGGATTGTTACGTCTTCTTGGAGAATAAATTCATTTAATGCTCTTTTTTATGCCTGGTAATATTTCCTCTTTTGAAGCCTACTTGGTCTGATGCAGTATAGTTACTTACATTTTTAAAATTAATGCATGAATGTTTTATCTTTTCCCATCCTTCTACTTTAAACCTTAGTGTGTCTTTCTATCTGAAGGGATGGTAAACAACATTGCATTTTGCTTTTTAATTTAGTCTGATAATCTCCATCTTTTGATACACCTATGTGTGTTTTGATTATTGTTACTCTAATTATTTGATATGCTTAGATTAATATCTGCTATTTTGCTAGCTATTTTCGATTTGCTCTTTGATGGACTAGAATTTGGTCTATCTTGGTAAATTTTCCATGCACGTTGAAAGAATGTGTATACTGCTGTCGTTGGGTGGAACACTCTGTAAGGGTCTATTGGGATAAGCTGGCTGATGGTGTTGTTCAGCTCTTCTGTATGTTTATTGACTTTCTTGTTAATACTTGTTCTATCAATTACAGAGAGGCAAGTGTTGAAGACTTCAACTTTAATTATAGATCTGTCTATTTCTCCTTTCAGTATATTTTTCTTACTTTCTAATTTCTTTATAATTGAGTATTAATATTCCCATTGTATCTCCACTTTTGGCTTAGGTATTTATATCTCTTTTTAAACATGTCTTCAGTGGTAGCTGTGGGGTTTATAGCTTGCAACTTTGATTAATCAGCGTTAATATATCTTCAAATACAAACAGGTCATGATGGCTCACATCTATAATCCCAGCTGTTTGGGAGGCCAAAGTAGGAGGATTGTTTGAGGCCAGAAATTTGAGACCAGCCTGGGCAACACTGTGAGAACTCATCTCTAAAACTAACTAACTAAATAAAGTTAGCCAAATGTGGTGGCACACGCCTCCAGTCCTGGCTACTTGGGAGGCTGAGGTGCAAGGGTCACGTGAGCCTAGGAGTTCAAGGCTGCAGTGAGCTATGATCATGCTACTGCACTCCAGCCTGAGCAACAGAGTGAGATTCTGTTTCAAAAAAAAAAAAGAAAGAAGAAATAAAATGATACTACTTCAAGTGTAGTGTAAGTAGCTTAAATGAGAGTGAATTCTGGTTCCTTCCTCCCAAAATTTGTGCTACTGTCAGTCATTTTACTTTTATACATGGCATACATAGAATATACATATTGCTATTAGTTTGCTGTAGATTTGCAAATGATCCTTTAGAATCATTAAAAACAAATTTTAAAAGTTTTATATGCAATTTCTTATGTGTGATATTTAGGATTTTTGATTTCTTTGCATAGACCCACATTTCTGTCTGGTTAATTCCTTCTGCCCAAAGAACTTCCTTTGTACTGCAGGCGCACTGGCAACTAATTCTATCAGTTCTTGTTTGACTAAAAAAGTTTTGTTATTCCTTCATTAAAAAGTTTTATTTTCACCATGGATAGAGTTTTGCTTCACAGTATTTTTTTTCTTCTTCTCAAGACTTTAAAGATGTTACTTCATTATCTTCTGGCTTACATAGCTTCTGACAAAACGTCTTTGTGTTTGTTTATGTAATATGTCATTTCTTTAGTTATGTAATATGTCATTTCTTTAGTTTTGCTGCCTTCAATATTTTATTTCTGCCTTTGGTCTACAGCAGTTCAAATATGGTATGTGTGTATATATATGTATATCGTGGTGTGTGTTTGTGTTTATCCTGTTTTATATTCTCCGAGCTTTCTGGATATATAATTTAATGCCTTTCATAATTTTGGAAACTTTTTAGTCATTATCTCTTAAAAGATTTCTTTTATCCCATTCTCTGTCTTCTCTGGAATTCCACAGATATGTACTGAATGTTCAATAGTTTGATATTTTAAATAGCTCTTGGATGATCTATTATTTTCCCCCCATTCCTTGTCCCGTTTGTGTGTTTGTATTTCAGATTGTATAATTTCTAATTACTTAGCTTCAAGTTCTCTAATTCTTTTTTTAGTTGCATCAGATCTACTGATGAGCCTATCAATGGCATGCTTCATCTCCATTTATTTATATAACATTTTCAATTAATTCTTTCCTAAAATTTCAATCTCTTTGCTAAATTCATTCACCTGATCATGCAACTTATGTATCTTTTTCACTAGAGTCTTTAACATCTTAATCAGCTGTTTAAAATTCCCTGACTGACATTGTCAACATCTATTTCATTTCTGAATCTGGTTCCATTGAGTCCTCTGTCCCTTGACATTATGTTTTATTTCTTTCTGTCTTATTTCTTTGTATACCTCATAATACTATTATATGGCAATTGAGAATGAGAGAGATAATTTTTATGCATCAATTGGGTATACTGTGAATTATGCCAGGATTTTTGGGGGAGGATACTCTTTGGTTTGAGTCATTTCAGTCAGAAATTAAGCTCGGTTTGAGATTTGTTATTGATATACTTATGGTATTTTGGCATTCTTGCATTGCTATAAAGAAATACATGAGACTAGGGAATTCATTTTATAAAAAGAAGTTTAACCGGCTCACTGTTCTGCAGGGTTTACAGGAAGCAAGGTGCTGGCATCTGCTTCTGGTGAGGTTTCAGGAATCATACAATTATGACAGACGATGACAGGGAGCCAATATGTCACATGGTGAGAGTGAGAGCAAGCGAGAGGGAGAAGGTGCCACTCACTTTTAAACAACCAGATCTCATGTGAACTCACTCGTTATAAAAGGGATGACCCTAAGCCATTCATGAGGGATCTGCTCGTATAATTCAAAAACCTCCCACCAGATTCCACTTCCAAAACTAGGGATTAGATTTCAACATGAGATTTGGAGGGGACAAACATTCAAACCATGTCATCTCTGGCCCCCAAATCTCATGTACTTCCCACATTACAAAATACAATCAACTTTTCCCAAGAGTCCCCCAAAGTCTTAGCTCTTTCCAACATCAAGTCCAAAGTCCTTAGGCTCATCTGAGACTTATATCCTTTCACCTATGAGCCTGTAAAATCAAAATAAGTTATTTACTACCAAGATACAATGGAGATACAGGCATTGATTAAACATTCCCATTTTAAAAGGGAGTCTAATTGGCCAAAAGAAATAATTTACCTTCAAGCAGCTCACAGTTTGCTAGGAGGAATAAATACAGCAACAGGTAATTTTTGAATAGCAAGTAAGTGCTAAAATAAACGTAATCTATGCTAACAAATAAAGGGGATAAATGGGTCACTGCTTGGGTAAGAAACACTTAGATATTCTAGGGGAGATGACACTTTCATTAGCTCTCAAAACAAAAATATTTTACTAGCATAGAAAGCTGGGTAGAACCTAAAAATAAGAAACATCCTATTTTGAGTCATGGATTTGGCATAATTTGTCTGAACAAACATATATGGGTAGAAGAAGACGATGCTCCACTCACAGACTCTGTTGTTTACAATTTGGTATGAGGACATTCAAACCTTTTCCCCTGGCATATATATTTATATATTTGTGTAAAATGAAATAATACAGTGCATTCTGAAAGACTTGATAACTGCTTTATAATACAATGATGCTGAATAATTCACATTTTCTCTTGTTGAACATTTCACTTATTTTTATTTATTTTGCTTTTGTAAATGATTATTATAAATATCTTTCAGGTGCAGCATATATTTTTTTCATTCCCTTTGAGTTATTTTATTGGATATATTTATATAAGGGAGTTTCTGAATTAAAGACTACTGACATTTCCAGGACTTTGGTACATGCTACCAAATTGCTTTTTAAAGTGACGCTACAATATTTGTTTTCTCAATAGTTTATGAAAATGCCCATCTTATCACATACTCACAGGAATACTGTATTTGTATTGAAAAAAACTTGGCTGATTTGGTAGCTAAAAAATGACATTTTATTAACATTTAGAAGTTTGTATTATAAGTTGAAATATTTCTGTTAGCCATTTTGCTTCTTCTTTTGTAATTCTTTTTTTAAATCTAACTGCTCAAAATGCCTTTGGAGCTTTAAATATTTATCCATTTTTGGGCCCAACCTGATTTAGTAGTTCCGGTGCAAATCTCAGAAACCTACATAAAAATTGCAGAGAATTCTGATATATTAGCTCATTTGAGGAACCCCTGCTTTTATCTCCCATAGTCCAGTTACCCTGTGTTGTTACCATATTTAGCCTTGTAGGGTTCCCATTGTATTTCTGACACCAACGTGCTGATGACTGCCAAATTTACACTTTTAGCCTGAAACTTTGCTTTAAACTCCACAGTCATAAAGCCACTGTCTTCTTTAATATCTCCATTTGATGATGAACATATATCTCAAACTTTATATGTACAAAATGGCACTTCTGATCCTCATCCCCAAACCTGATTTTTCTAGAGTCTTCCTTGTATTGGTAAATGACAGTGTCTTTCTCCCTGTTACTATGTCAGTTTCTTCATTTGAAAATGGGAGTAAGCTGGTGAAGGCTGCGTTGCAGAGGATGAGCCTGAAGAACACTGGCTCTTCAGTTGGCTGGTGTTTAAATTCCAACTTTGGTGCTTGCTAAGCTATGACACCTAGGGCATCTGGACTGTTTCATTTTCCTCATCTTTAAATGGGGTGAAGAAAATTTTCTATAATTACCACTTTACTACTAAATCAAGGCTACCAGTTAATAAATTTTGGTAATGGTTCTAGGATAAGATAGTAAGGGTCTGAAAGAGAAGGAAAGAACAGAGCCATTAGATGAAAGAATTGAAAGGTTATACTCTCCTCTCCTCACTCTTATTGAATGCTGACTGTGGCAGCCATTATGAGAAGCAGTAACAATATATTATCTCATTTATTCTTTATATCAGCTCTAAGTCAGGTGCCGTGCCCATTTTCAAATGAAGAAACTGACAAAGTAACAGGGAGAAAGACGTTGTCATTTACCAATACAAGGAAGACTCTACAAAAATCAGGTTTGGGGATGAGGATCAGAAGTTCCATTTTGTACGTTAAGTTTGAGATATATGTTCATCATCAAATGGAGATATTACAGAAGACAGTGGCTTTATGACTGTGGAGTTTAAGGGAAAGTTTCAGGCCAAAGTATACATTCGGAAGTCAGTAAGTAAATGGGAAGAATGAACTCTCAGCACAAGCACGTGGTGAGCACAAATGGAAATGAGGAGTATTGCCAAAGCCCGAACTGTGGCTTTGGTGCTGAGAGACCAGGAAGACTGGGGCCAACTGGCAAATAAGATTGATAAGAATTGGTGAGTGAGGAAGGAGTAAAGTTAGGAGAGGGGGACATCTTGGAAGCCAAGTGAAGAATGAATACCTACTTGATAAGTAATTTTGAAATGAATTAATGATGTATCCAGGCAGAATCCAAACTCACATCTCTTTGACCCAGGAGGCTATACATTCTTATCTACTATTTATTGGTCTGACAAACAATTTCTTAGAAGATAGAGATAATTAATATTACAGATTTTGTGAGCCAACAGGCAAAATTGAGGCTATCACTTCAGGGCTGGTACAAGCATTTGAAATGTATTCACTAGATTAGTTTAAAAAAAATAAAATAAATAAAATGAAGCCACTTGGAAATGTAAAAATTATTCTTAGCTCAAGAGCCATAAAGCAAAACAAAACAAGAAACCAGGCTGCTGGCCCATGGCTGCAGTTTGCCTCCTTCTTCCCTATACATTATTCACTTTGATTTAGGAAATATTTATGACTAAAATGATAATACTCAAGCATCATCATCTTAATCAGCTATCTCAGTCTCACATAAAATTCCACAATAACCCAAATGGACTCATTTTACCAGTAGCATAATTTAACTTTTTTTCTTTATATAAAGGTGGCCTGTATCTAATCCAGCAATTTTATTTCTCCCAAGACACTATTTCTTGTTCCATTTTGCTTAGCTACATAGTTGGCAAAGAAATGGAGCGTGGAAGCGAGCACAGAATTTGCATGAGCGTATTTGTCATAGACTGTGGCCCTAAAGTGAGTTTCGAGCCTGACAGTGTGACAGGGAGAAGGGTATTTCCCTCTCCTCTTGTTTTCTTTCTGAATGTCAAAAGAGAATCCTCAGAAACCTCAACTAAGTCACATTTATTTTCCCCAGGGTCATACCAAGGGGTGTCATTATGATTCATTCCTCTAGCATATGAACTCTGCCCACAGAAGCAGCTTTAGAAAGATAAAGTTCAAACTTAGTACTGTTGACTTCTATTTTTCTTAACTTTATTTCTATCAAAAAATCACTTCAATGACCTAAAGTCATTTACTCTCTTCTTCTGCAGTGCCTTCTGTCTATGCTTTCCACATCCCTCTCCAATCCCCTAAATCCTAGAACCGTGGAATATATTCATGGGTAGAGCTTCTAAGATCTCTGGGCCATTCTTGTTTCCTCAGTGCTACTCTCCCCTAAACTGTTCTCCAAGGACAGACTCATTGGAAAAACAGCAACTGCACACATTTCTCATTCACCTCTCAGGACACGTGTATTTGCAGAAATTTCCAATCAATCACAAAGTGATTGCTGCTAGAAATTCTCCCAAAGGTCAACCTGCCTTCTTGGAACTGCCTCTATTAAAAAAAAAGTTTAATTATCATAACCAACGACCTTTGCTGAGTGGTCTCTATAGATGGAAAGTGATTAAATGGTGTTAAACTTTTGGGATCAGGTAACAGGACATCCTCCCTACTCATCTAATTTAGTCTTGGCTCCTTATGTAGCTGTACTGAATCTGTTCTTACCCTACAATTGGGAATGAGGTGCTCTTTCTCCCTTTCCTCTGTTCTGTTGGCTGGGGGTGCCAAATACCGCACAAGCTTTTTCTTTCTTTCAGAAAGCCCATCTTTCTTTCTGTGTCCAGAATGTTTCTTTTGCCCAGACTCCCTATGGCCAATTCAAATGAAGTTTGCTATTTATCTGAAAGCCTATGCAGCTTCAGTAAAATGCTTTGTAAACTATGAGATTTGTTAATTTGTGATTTTTCTTCCCCAGGACCCAGAACAATGCCTGACACAAGTTAGATAATCAGTGAATGTGTCTTACATTACACTAAGGAGATGACTTATTATTGGTATCTGATTGGCAGATTTGAAAGGGGAAAGTCAAAAGTGAGAAGGCCAATTTATTACACAGAAAAATCCAGGATAATAGACTGTGATCCCCTGTGGCCAGAAAACACATGTTTGTTGACCCAGTGAATGATGAGCATGGAGCTGGTGCAGAGGTTGTGAGAGTAAGGCAGGAAGAGCCGTCTCTGAGAAGTGGAGTGGAGAAGGAAATGTCAAGCAGGGTGCTGACCTGAATGGAGGAAGAAGGCAAAGCAAATTATAGGCTAATAATCTGAAGACTGACAAACAGAGAGTTTGCTAAAGAGAAAATAATCTGAGAGTCAAGAGATACAGGTTCTGTGCTTGCTTTCTTCTCTTCTGTAATACCAGGCAAGCTACTTAATCCTCTTAGCCTCAGCGACCCCATCTTTAAAATAGATAGAAATTGCACCACACAGAGTTGTTGCAAGAATTATTATTTTTCTTTCTTTCTATTAACAATTTCCTTTGGTGCCCAACTCAAGAGCTGACAAGCATGAAAATTCCTAGCAAACAGACAAACTGTGCTGGGTGAGATAAATTTGCTGGTAGGAGAAAGGAGTCATCTCCTGGACTCTGAAATCACAAGGTTTGCCCTGATGGGACCTGAGGGCTAATAGCATGTACAAAAGAGCATTGTCTTTTCCAATCTGCTTGTAATCTCTGCACCGACTCCTATGTCACTTTAAAGGGTTAACAGGAAACTAGATGTCATCTTGTCAGCCTTCCTGATATCTTCCAGCTGAAAGTCATCTTATTCTGCTCTGAGTACCCACCCCACCCCCATCTGTACTTTGCTGACAGCACCTTTCCCTGTCCACCTCAAACCTTGGATATTTCATGCACGTGGCTTATCTCTCTATAGAACATAGGCAAGTTGGAGGCAGGAGTCATGACTGGGTTACCAGTAAATCCCACAGAGTTCTGCCAACATGACTTATGTTAGCAGAAGTTCATGACATGCTTGTTGAGTAGCTGGGTGGATGGATGGATAGATGGAGGGATAGATGTGCCACTAGACTTGTTCAGTGCTGAATCTCAAGGTGTTTGCAGAGAGCCTGGCTCATAATGGACAATCAACATGCACAAGCTCACTGAATGGGCACAAAGATGTCCTTCCATTTTGTTCTCACTGATCTCTGGATCCCAGCACAGACCTGGAACTTAGAAGACTCTTGTGCAAGAGTTGTTGACTGACTTACTCACTTTTTTTTTTTTTTTTGAGATGGAGTTTCGATGTTGTTACCCAGACTAGAGTACAATGGCACCATCTTGGCTCACTGCAACCTCCGCCTTCTGGGTTCAAGCAATTCTCCTGCCTCAGCCTCCTGAGTAGCTGGGACTACAGGCACACACCACCATGCCCAGCTAATTTTTGTATTTTTAGTAGAGACGGGGTTTCACCTTGTTGACCAGGATGGTCTCGATCTCTTGACCTTGTGACCCACCCACCTCGGCCTCCCAAAGTACTGGGATTACAAGTGTGAGCCACCGCGCTTGGCCCTGACTTACTCACTTCTAAACCACAAGAAATCAAGCAGCACAGAAAAAGATGCCAGCAAGATGGTTTCACTTAATGCATTCATCTCCAAAAGAGATTTGCACCATGGTTAGTATATACCCTATGCTTTTCCCTGAGCCTCTGTCTACCGTTTAGAGCAGAAGTAGGCAAACCACAGCCCATGGGCTGAATCGAGTCGACTGCCACCTGCTTTTGTAAATAAAATTCAACCTGGAGCAAGTCTGAGGTGTGAGTCTTCAGTAGCCTCCTATGAGGAGCCCTATTTCTAATTTTGCTTCACTTGAAGCTGTCATCCAAAAATTTCAATTTGACGTTGTTCCAACAACACCCCATTGGCCCTCCAGTGCTCCCACACCCTCCACAGCTCCATGTGGTGGTTTCAAATCTCTGCCCACACTTCCCCAGCTTCCTACCCCTGCAATAAGAGTCGAGTTTTGCTTCATTTCACTCCCCATGTCCCTGTTGCCTCTGTGACCTTGCCAAATCTCCTCTTTCAGGAATGTACCTCATCTTGGTTTCCTTCACCTGGCTCAGATGTGCCCCCTCCAGGAAGCCTTTTTGACTCTGGTATCCCTGTTATGCGTCCCAATCACATGCCAGGCATTTACCATGCTACCTGCCTAGTCTCCAGGCAGGGCATAGGGGCAAAAGCTGGCCTTCTTTCAGGACACTCGCATTGGCCATCCCCCCTGCCAAGAACACCTGCCATCCCGGCTTCTCTACCCCAGCCCATTCTTATTCCTGAAGTGTCACTTGAAATGTTATTTCCTCAGAAAAGCCATTCCTGAACCCCCAGCCTATGCTTCAAGGTCCAGGCCTATGTCTTCACAGCCGTTTTTCAAGAAACATATTCCAATAAAATTAGATGGCGTATGGTGTGATTATTTATTAATGTCTTCCTACCCATTAAACAGGCAGCTTCATAAAGGCAAGACAGCCATCTGTTCTATAGACCAAGTGTTTCCTCAGACTTGGTCCACACTAGTAGATAGTCTTCTGGTGAATGAATAGAGTTGACTTCACTCATCTAAATTAAAATAATCAAGTTGGATCTGGGTGTGGTAGCTCACGTCTGTAATCCCAGCACTTTGGGAGGCTGCTGTGGGCAGATTATATGAGGTCAGGAGTTTGAGACCAGCCTGCCCAACATGGTGAAACCCCATCTGTATTAAACATACAAAAGTTAGCCAGGCATAATGGCAGGTGCTTGTAATCCCAGCTACTCAGGAGGCTGAGGCAGGAGAATTGTTTGAACCCAGGAGGTGGAGGTTGCGGTGAGCCAAGATTGCACCACTACACTCCAGCCTGAACAACAGAGCAAGACTCTTGTCTCAAAATAATAATAATAATTATTAATTAATAGTAATAATTGATAATAGTAGTAAAATTGGGAGTGGGTCAGTTAACAAAAGACACTAAGATAGAAAGAAATGTCTCCACCAGTCAGTGACACAGAGGATGGATGTGTGCATTAGCTTTTCTCTGAGAATAGGATTTTTGTCCTAGCCAAGAAAAATGACAAACACCAATGAAGAGTTTTATTTTTTCTTGGTGGAAATAAAAGTGTTAGTTTGTCTAATCAGGAGAAAGTCATCTGTCCCCACTTCCCCTTCAAACAGCAAAAAAGAACCCATGATATTTATTGAGAATCAGTTTATGGCCTAATCCCAGTCCTGGAAGCATGCCATTCTTTAATAGATACAATTAAGTTAAAAGACTGGGGTTGGTCACATGGTTTCAGACAATGGCCCTATATTTAGGAGTTTTGTCCCAAATATAATCAGATTCCAAAGGCCTATGAGGGTTTATTTATGTATGAAAATGAGGAGCCAGTGCCTTCCTGAAATAAGCACTTTTAGTGCAGCAGCCATGCACGCAGGGGCAGATTTACTCTGAAAAATAACAAGACTTCTCTGACCCAGGAAAGTCAAAGCCTGAAATGCTTATTTTTGAAGCAGCATTTATTTTCTGCTGGTTTAGAACATGCTTCCCTTAGGAATAACCTCCTGGCTGCCCCAGAAATGCTGATATGCGGATTGTGTAATGTCAGCTCTCCTGTGCGCCCTATCTGTGCCTCCTTCCTCGCAGCGGGGAGGCGTTCAGCCTGCCCCTGCCCGTTTCCTGCCTTGCTCTTTTCTAAGAACTGAAAATTATTCCTGAGATGAGAAGAATAAAACATACATAGAACATATTCAGTCTATTTCTGAAGCAGAACATGGAGAAACCCTAGTGAAGAGATTACAAAAAAAAGATAAAACCAAAGAATTTTTTTCCTAGTCCTCACTCCCAACCCCTTCCTGCCCAAGTTCATGTTTGCTGAGGGCTCCTTTCATCAGTCCTACTTCCTGGGTTGCTTTCAGAAACAGGAGAGAGGGGAACTTCATAATGTTTCCATGTTTGCTTTTTAGGCAAGAACAGGTAAGACACATTCACAAGAGCACTGTTCAGCCAGAATAGCAGGTGGCAGCTGGGCGGGAAGGAACAAACCCTAGAACATTTCAGTCCTCATGATCCTCTTATCTGCCCTTCTGATCAGAACATGACTCCTGATTGATTTTGAGGAAAGTTCCAACACCTCTGGCTGTCTACATCCTGCCCTTTTCTCACAGAGTGTACTCAAGTGTGTTTGGTCATGCGGTTTCTGATTTACACCAACTCCTAGTTCCTCTTTCTCAGGTGGAGGCCTTCGAGAGCTCATGCCTCATTCAATGAGCAGTTGCCATCAACCATCAAGTATCTATTAGCTCTGAGTTGAGCAGATGGCATGTGTTAGGCTGGGGTAATGGGGGCACTGAAAGAGAAAGGCAGGCCTTCATTCTAACCATACACATATTCTCCAAACAGCACAGGGCAAACCAGAAGACGTGGGTCCAAGATCTGGGCAACTTGGGCCTGTGACTTCATCGCTCTATGACTTAGTTTTCCCATCTGTAAAATGGACTAAGCATCTCACACTTGTTATTTTACAGAACTGATGTGGGAATCAAATGGGATGATGGATGTGGAGGCCTTTGTAAACTCTGCCTTTCTCCATAATGCAAGCTTCTAGGGGTAGGTGGCAGGCGAGTGGGAAAATTCTCATCTCAACCCTTGCTGCACACATAGCTCTGGGGAAAAATGATGCCCTGGACTCATCTCCAGAATTGAATCGAATTCTTTTTCTAGACACAGTGCTACTTACATACTTGAATTCCTAGAGACCTCACGTCTCACAGTGGGGGGGTCCTTGAGACCCAAAGCGGCAAAATGGTGGGTTGTAGACACCCCAGTAAATTAGCAGCATAGTCAAACCTAAGATAAGTCCTCACCAGATGCTCAATACCTGCCATTTAGACATCACGTATTAAGCTTTCGGTCTATGCCAGGAACCCTGCTAGGTGCTGAGGATGCAGTAGTGAAAGAAATAACTTGTGCCCTCAAAGAACTCCTGATCCATTGAGGGAGACAGATACACAAGCAATTATAAAACAAAATGGCAATGAGGAGACAGAGGGGCACAAGGTGACATAAAGCTACCAATGGAGACACTTGGAGTCCCCAGAGGTGCAGCGTTCCCCAGACCATGTACCACCCACTTCATGATTAACTGACATACCAGCTCCCTCTGTTACAAGGCTGTTTAGTTTTGAAGGCTCCTCAAGCAATGTTGGTGGACGGTCAGATTTGGAAGCTGCTAGTGAACAAAAAAGTTACGGGTGTTGAGAGAAAGGAGAACCTGTGGATTAGGGTCAACAGGAAGGAAAAGCCTTGAAGGAAAACATGGGAATCTGAGAAGTAGAAGGGACCCAGGCCAAGGGGAGATGGTAAAGAGAATTGAGTGGAGAAGAGTGAAAAGGAGAAAGGGCAATGAAGGATAGAGGGGGAGCTGGTATGTCAGTTAATCATGAAGTGGGTGGTACATGGTCTGCGGAACGCTGCACCTCTGGGGGACTCCAAGTGTTTCCATTGGTAGCTTCATGTCACCTTGTGCCCCTCTGTCTCCTCATTGCCATTTTGTTTTATAGTTGCTTGTGTGTGTATCTGTCTCCCTCAATGGATCAGGAGTTCTTTGAGGGCACAAATTATTTCTTTCACTACTGAATCCTCAGCACCTAGCAGGGTTCCTGGCGTAGATCGAGAACTTAATACATGATGTCTAAATGACAGGCATTGAGCATCTGGTAAGGACTTATTTGAGGTTTGACTATGCTGCTAATTTACTGGGGTGTCTACAACCCATTATTTTGCCTCTCTGGGTTTCAAGCCCTGGGGTGTCTACAACCCATTATTTTGCCTCTCTGGGTTTCAAGCCCTCCCCATTACCTGCCCCCCACCCTGCTGTGAGATGTGAGGTCTCTAGGAATTCAAGTGTGTAAGTAGCACTGTGTCTAGGAAAGGAATTCAGTGAGGTATCAGGCTCAAATAATTAGAACACATTAATTTAGGTCAATGCTTCTCAAACTTTAATGTGCATACTAAGGTATCTGGAGACTTTGTTAAAATGCAGATTCTAATTCAGTAGGCCTGGAGTAGGTCTTGGCATGCTGCATTTCACGCAAGCTCCCAGATGATGTCAATGTGGCCTGTCAGCAGAGTTCGCTTTAGCATGCATCAAGAGTATACTTCCAGGTGAGACCAATACTGCAGGGTTTGGACTCTCACCTGGAGTAGCAGGTGGTTAGGCTATGTTCATATGATGCCAAAATGACCTGCTGAAAATGTCCCACTCCAGATCCTGAAATAATGATTGTTTTTTCATTCTTGGCAGAGATACTTTGTTGGCTAGAATTATAGGATTTAGGTCAACCACATCTGGGCTCAAATCCTATTTCCATCCTTTCCTAAATACTTGATTTTAGGCAAGTAACCTGAAAATCTTAGCCTCCGTGTGCTATTCTGTCAAATGGGACCACAAATTCTATCACAAGAAGTATAAGTCATAGGGCATGAGAATTGATATGAGGATGCAGGTAATGCAAAAGCATACGGTTGATGCTCAGTACATGCTAATTCTCTTCTTATTGACTCAGCAACAGAGGAAGTAAAGAGATTTCAGGAACTACAGGTTTCTTTTTCTTTTCACATTGAGAAAGGAAAGTTTAGCTGTAGAGGAAACGCTGTACGTTTCACTTCCTTTCTTTAGGGAACATAAAACCCCCAGGTGTGTCTTAGTACAGGATCAGTAAGAAAGACATAGTAAAAGTGAAAAATTCTCAGAGGGAGCTGAATCACCACTCCTCAGGGAGAGGCAACCACCCTGTGAGGCTTTGTGAGGAAGGTGGTCTGGACAGCTTGGGGGAAATACCTAGGAAAAGACAAAGACTTAGGAACTCCCCGGCTCAAAACACAAGGCTTCTTTCTTCAACACGCCATTCTCAACACTGAACTGACTCTTCTTGGGCTTATCTTCAGACACATTCTATTTATATGATGAGGGTAAAGGAATCAGAACAACTTCATATCCTGGCCCTCTGAGTGGTCAAGTATGAGCACAGGCATTGCTCTCTGACGTGAACATTTATTTATTTAGAGACGGTGTCTCACTGTCATCCAGGCTGGAGTGCAATGGAGAGATCTCAACTCACTGCCACCTCCACCTCCCGAGTTCAAGTGATTCTCCTGCCTCAGCCTTCTGAGTAGCTGGGATTATAGGCACGTGCCACCACACCTGGCTAGTTTTTATACCTTTAGTAGAAATGGGATTTCACCATGTTGTTCAGGCTGGTCTCAAACTCCTGACCTCGTGATCCACTTGCCTTGGCCACCCAAAGTTTTAGCATTACAGGTGTGAGCCACCGTACCCAGCCGACTTGGTCTTTACTGTGGTCCCTTTCAGTAACCTCCAGAATCACTTCTTAGTTCTAAATAACAAGCTTCAAGGGCCTGGGGTGGTTTTCAGTGACTTGCCATCAGAATAGTTGGGATTAGCCTTTGTCAATCTTCCACTGTCCCTTTTGCACGTGTCTTCCAATTTCCGGAGGCCTATTATGCTCAAGCTCACCCTGGGCTATTCTAATGACATCATTCTGGGACTTTGATCAATAGCCCCCCCGGTCAGGTGTGTGCATGCTTTGTATTTAGCTGTCCTGTACTCTACATTTGCTAATCCTAGCCAGGAGTTAAGAAAACAATCTGATTAAAGATGTAATCCTGTGACCATCTGCTTGATTTATCACTCCCAGAAAGAATTTGCATTTTGAAAAAGGAGCTTCTTAAAGTAAATGAGTCTTTAATTTTGTGGGTTTGTACAATAACTGCTCATTATACATATTGGGGAAATTCAAAATCATGCAAAGGTGCAGGCCTCAAAGTTTTGCATTTTAAAGGCCTCCATTAGGCTTTGACCATGTAGTTTAAAAACCTTCACAGGTGATTCTGTTGTACAGCCAGAGTTGCAAACTCCTGGTTCCTTTTTTTTTCATCTATTCTTGACCTAAACATCCATCAATTATCCATAGCTGTGTAATAATACACCCTAAAACTTAATGGATGAAATACAAAATAACAGTATTTCTCATGATTCTGCAGGTTGCTTTGGCTCAGCATGTAGCCCTTCTCTGTCTAGTAGTGTCAGTTGAGTCACTTTGGCTGTATCCAGCTAGTACCTGGGCTGAGATGGAAGATCTGAGACTTCCTTCACATGGGCAATGCCTCATTCTTTTCCATGTGGCCTCTCCATGTGGCTGGCTTGTGTTTTTTCACAGCATGGTAGTCTCAGGTTAATCAGATTTCTTGGATGGTGGCTGGCTTTAAGAACAAAAGCAGAAGCTGCCAAACTTCTTAAAGGATAAACCTAGAACTGGCATAGCATCATTTCTACTACATTTTACTGACCAAAACAAGCCACAAGTCCACTCCAGGTTTAAGAGAATAAGAAGCAGACTATAAATTTTGGTGTGCAGAGTATCATGTCCATGGAGGAAAATAATCAATTCATGGCATTATCTTTGGAGACTATTTACCATAACATCTTCCTTCAATTTGCTAAATAATATCAACATGCAGCATAACACCTTATCTCTGAAGAATGTCAATCGTCATGATATAGGAGTTAAGAATAAATTATTTAGGCAGATAGTGAGGATACAGGAGTCCTTGGTAAGGTTTTCCTTTTACTGAAAAGCAGTCCTCAAATTATTTTCTTTTCTAACAAGAGAGCTTCAGACATAGATAAGCAAGCTGGAAGCTTGCACCAGTGAATACCAGCAGTTGTGCCAATAGGAAAAGTCTACCTGGGACTAGGCATGTTCAAAATAATGGCTCCATCTTCGCTTCTCTTTGCCAAATCAAATGTAGAGTAAGGAGAAGACAATATGGCCCTGGCCAGGCAAAGACCCCATTTACATAATAATATTAGGGTGGGGCGACCAGCCTTTCCCCCTGCACTATGTAAACATCACACCTGGTTGAACCAGTGTGTAAGCCCTACATAAATCCAACACTGCCTCCTCAAGTCTGCCTATAAATTCTGGTGCTGTCCACCAAGGGGCATTTTTTCCCCTTTTGGGAGCCCCTCTCTCTCACAAGGGAGAGAGCTGTTCTCCTTTCTCTTTCTTTTGCCTATCAAACTTCTGCTCCTAAACTCAGTCCTCATGTGCGTCTGTGTCCTTAAGTTTCTTGGCATGAGATGATGAACACCAAGTATTTCCCCAAACAATAAGGCTGCTTCACTTACAACAAACAAAAAAAGCACCAAACATCCATTTGGACCATATAAGTATTCAAGACCATCAGTGGTTCTCTTAAAAAAGATTTGAGGACTCATGGGGTTCCTCCCTCTCTAATATTGCTGTAGACGAGGCTCAATTGATCAATTCTAACTAGAAGAACCTCAAGGAATTGCTCCACATACATTTTTCAATTTCCAAAACCTCAGGGAGTTTTGTGGGAGGAGAGCATAACCAAATGGAACATGGGCCTTGAGCCTAACAGAAATGGTTTAGACTCCTAGATCTGCCAACTGTGAAACCTTTTGTAAGCTGATTCTCTGGGACTCTGTTTTGTCTTCAGAAAAGTGAACATGACATCTTCTATCAAGCTTTTTGTGAAAACTCAGGGTGATGACATTTGTAGATGCCGCGTGAACTGTTTAGCAAATGTTGTACCTCTTGCTACTAACATTTCTCTTTCGTGAAAGACATAACTTTGTAGAAATACTTAAGCTTATAGAAAAAAGAAAACATTTTGCAAACACTTTTGGGAAAAGGAGGAGAGAGAGAAAGCTATGTGTATGTTTAACAAGTAAGAGCATATAATTTAAAATGTGAAAGTTAATATGTTGAGTGAGTCACCCAAATGAATTCTCTCATATTGTTAAGCATTGAATGTAGTTTTAGCTCATTTTCCAGAACAATGATTCTACCTTCCTTGGAACATAGCTTCTAGGAAGTTTAGTGAGGAAGCTTTGAGAAAGTATCAGCACTCTAAGCCAGGTGGGCTGTAGAGTTAGCACCTGAAGCAACTGAGCTGGTTCAACATACACAAATCCATAAACATAATCCATCACATAAACAGAACCAAAGACAAAAACCACATGATTATCTCAATAGATGCAGAGAAGGCCTTCGACAAAGTTCAACAGCCCTTCATGCTGAAAACTCTCAATAAACAAGGTATTGACGGAACATGTCATAAAACGATAAAAGCTATATATGACAAACCTACAGCCAATATCATACCGAATGGGCAAAAACTGGAAGAATTCTCTTTGAAATCAGGCCCTAGACAAGGATGCCCTCTCTCGCCACTCCTGTTCAATATAGTATTAGAAGTCCTAGCCAGAGCAATCAGGCAAGAAAAAGAAATAAGGGGTACTCGATTAGGAAAGGAGGAAGTCAAACTGTCGCTATTTGCAGACAACATGATCATATATCTAGAAGACCCCATCTTCTCAGCCCAAAATCTTCTCATACTGATAAGGAACTTCAGCAAAGTCTCAGGATACAAAATCAATGTGCAGAAATCATGAGCATTCCTATGTAGCAATAGCAGACTAACAGAAAGCCAAATCAAGGGTGAACGCCCATTCACAATTGCTACAAACAGAATAAAATACCTAGGAAGACAACTAACAAAGGATGTAAAGGACCTCTACAATGAGAACTACACTGCTCAAGGAAATAAGAGAGGACACAAACAGATGGAGAAACATTCCATGCTCATGGTTAGGAAGAATCAATATTGTGAAAATGGCCATACTGCCCAAAGTAATCTATAGATTCAATGCTATTCCCATCAAGCTACCAATGACCTTTTTCACAGATCCAGAAAAAAACACTTTAAACTTCATATGGAATCACAAGAGAGCCTGCATAGTCAAGTCAATCCTAAGCAAAAAGCACAAAGCTGCAGGCATCACACTGCTGGACTTCAAATGATATTACAAGGCTACAGTAATCAAAACAGCATGGTACTGCTACCAAAACAGAGACATAGAGCAATGGAACAGAACAGAGGCCCCAGAATCAACACCACACATTTACAACCATCTGATCTTTGAAAAATAAGACAAAAACAAGCAATGGGGAAAGGACTCCATGTTTAATAAATGGTGTTGGGAAAACTGGCTAGCAATGTGCTGAAAGCAGAAACTGGACCACTACCTGTCACCTTACACTAAAATTAACTCCAGATATATTAAAGATTTAAACATAAAACCTAACAGCATAAAAACACTAGAAGAAAACGTAGGCAAAACCATACAGGACATAGGCATAGGAAAGGACTTCATGACTAAAACAGCAAAAGCAATGGCAATAAAAGCTGAAATAGACAAATGGGATCTAATTAAAATTCAGAGCTTCTGTGCAGCAAAAGATACCATCATTAGAGCAAACTGGCAACCAATAGAATGGGAAAAAATTTTTCCAATCTACCCATCTGACAAAGGGCAAATATCCAGAATCTACAAAGAACTAAAACAGATATACAAGAAAAAACAACCCCATTCAAAAGTGGGCAAAGGATATGAACAGATACTTTCCAAAAGAAGATATATATGAAGCCAACAAACATATGAAAAAATGCTCATCATCACTGGTCATTAGAGAGATGCAAATCAAAACCATATTGAGATACCATCTCACACCAATTAGAATGGCGATCATTAAAAAATCTGGAGACAACAGATGCTGGAGAGGATGTGGAGAAATAGGAACACTTTTACACTGTTTGTGGGAGTGCCAACTAGTGCAACCATTGTGGAAGACAGTATGGCAATTCCTCAAGTACCTAGAAATAGAAATTCCATTTGACCCAGCAATCCCATTACTGGGTATATACCCAAAGAACTATAAATGGTTCTACTATAAAGACACATGTACACGTATGTTCATTGCAGCCCTGTGTACAATAGCAAAGACCTGGAACCAACCCAAATGCCCATCAATGATAGACTGGACAAAGAAAATGTGGTACATATGCACCACAGAATCCTACACAGCCATAAAAATACAATGAGTTCGTGTCCTTTGTAGGGACTTGGATGAATCTGGAAATCATCATTCTCAGCAAACTGACACAAGAACAGAAAGCTAAACACTGCATGTTCTCACTCATAGGTGGGTCTTGAACAATGAGAACATGTGGACTCAGGGAGAGGAGCATCACACACTGGAGGCAGTTGAGGTGGGTAGGGGAGAGATAGTGGGGGGTGGGGAGGGTGAGGAAGATGGGAAGGGATAACATGGGGAGAAATGACAGATATAATATGCATCTAAAATAAAATAAAATAAATCTGGAAACCATCATTCTCAGCAAACTGACACAAGAACAGAAAGCCAAACACTGCATGTTCTCACTCATAGGTGGATGTTGCACAATGAGAACACGTGGACTCAGGGAAAGAAGCATCACACACTGGGGGCAGTTCAGCAGGGGGTAGGGGAGAGACAGTGGGGGTAGGGAGGGTGGGGAGGGTGGGGAGGGATAACATTGGGAGAAATGCCAGATATAGTATGCACCTAAAGTAAAAAATAAAAAAAAAATAAAGAAGAATGGATTACAAAAGATGGGCAAGATGCCTGGAATTTCACACCTATATCATCTCCTCTGTGGTAAAGGGGAAATCCCAGGATCCCGAGCTACCCTTGATATACCAGTATATCCTTGACCTATTAGAGCAAAGCCATAGAGAACAATGACTACATTATTTCCCAAGACACCCTTTGATCCAGTTTAGAACACTAGTTTTCCATTCTTCAGTCTAGAATGACACTATTATATTTCTAACAGAGATTCTTTCAAACCTATAGCCTGGTCGTTAAGAGGAAAGAAGAATCCCAATGATCTGGGGCCCCTAAATAGAAATTAAGAAGCCTTTTCCCATTCCCAAGATTTCATTCTTGAGGCTAAGAGACGGCTAGCTTAAAGACTAGAAGGTAGATAAGTGAAATAGGTTATTGTCTACTGTGTGATGGCTACTATGCTGGATATCTCACAATATTTTTCTCATTGTATACTTTTACAACTCTGCAATGCAGATATTATTACTTCTATTTTATAGACGGACAAACTGAGACTTAGAGAGTTGCTCAATTGGGGAAGGAGAAGTTCAAAACCTGAAGCATCTAATCAGAGTCTTCTTATGTAAGAGTAAGATGAACAATTCAGAAATGCAAGAAAAAACAGTTTCACCTGTCTCAGAATATGATTGAAAAACCTGACAGATATTTCCAAAAGATACACTTAATTTGAGTCATTTAAATAAGGTTGTGTTTTATATATGCAATGAACTACAAAGAGAGAATATTAACTATTCTCTTACGTCTAAGTAACAATTTTTAAAATACAGTCTGTATTTGATTGGAATGAAAAATAACTTTAAAAACTACTCCAGGGTGGGATCAGGGCTCACACCTATAACCCAGCACTCTGGAAGCATAACTGTAGTCTCCAAGGTGGGAGAATTACTTGAGGCCAGGAGTTTTAAACCAGCCTAGGAAACACAGTGAGACCCCCATCTCTCCAAAAAATTTAAAAGTTAGCCAGATATGGTGGCATGCATCTGTAGTCCTATTTAATTGGGAGGTTGAGATGGGAGGATCACATGAGCCCAGGAGTTTGAGGCTACAGTGAGCTATAATTGCACCACTGCACTCCAGCTCGGGTGTCTAATATACACACTATGACAGAAATACAAAACATTAGAGCATTAATAAACTGACTTGAAGATAGTAAATAAAGGTTTTTCAGCATTTCCAAGATGCATGGGCAATAAAGAGCTGGAAAGACCTGTATTTTTCCTCCTTGCCTTTTGTGGCCAGAAATGGTTGACTCCTGGTTCACACTCAGGATTCATTGTGTGCGATGGCTAGGTCATAATGACATTTTTCCACTTTCAGAACAGTTCTGTAAATTTTCCATCAATCCCAAGTATAAAAGATTCAAAGAAAGATGAGGAGACTAAAACTAAGAGAAGCAAAATGACCGGTCCGAGAGAAGAAACTAAAATTGAACCCAAGAGGCTTTATTAAACTTGGTTTATGTATATCAGACATGGTTTTCTATAATCTATGAAGTATATTTTATTGTTATCCTCATACTTCCCAACAATGATGCTAAGCCACAGAGATGTTCAGCTACCTGCCAGGGTCACACAGCCAGTGATCTGCCTGACGCTGCAGCCCATGCTTGCAAACACTCCCCTCAACCATTTCCTAATACCTGCTGGACTCTCTGGACTCTCCTGATATGCTCCCCTCCACCTCTCTGCCTCCCACGATGTGCCCTCACATTTCCTTGCTGGCCCATGAGCTGTGAAACACATTATGAACTCATAGTCTAGGAGGGGCATGGACTTGTGAAAAGAAAACACCACACTCCCCTTCCTCAGCTATACTGTTCTTTCCTTCAGCTGATATTTCTCAGGTTATATAAATGGAATGTTATACAAATGTTTCCGCCATGAGTTTCCTTTCAAAAGATGAATAAAAGAATGAGGCATTTTGTTTTCCTTTGTTCCCTGGTAGCACCTATGTTAAGAATTTGTGCTTAAAACATGACTCACTAATTCTTGGAGCAGAGTACAAGGAAGTGAACAGACCTAATAGCTCGGTGAGATGTAGACTTGAGCTTGTGTGGGAAAGAATCAGTTGGAACCACTTAGATGAAGTTTCATTCAAAAACAATCCTCCCCGCCCTTACCCCTTCCCCAACAGCTCCCAACATGACTATGTTGTTTAAGAAGCCCATTGCTTTCTTGTATGACTGTCAACTATTTCAGGCAAGTGATATCTAGTTCTTCTAGAAGTGGGTGCATGCTGAATTGTTAGGGTTTATAATTATTAACTGAATCACTGCTTTGTTGTTCAGTAGGCAGTTTGGATTTTGGAATGGTTATTTACAGAACAAAGGCAGGAGAAAAGTGGTTTAAATGCAGCACAGAGTAAATAAGTTGAAAAGTACCTAATTTTTGTAGCTTTAAGCACAATAGGCTTTCAACTAAACTCATTGCATTTTAATTCCTCCAGTCTATGCATGTTATGGGCAGAAAATATCCTTTCTGTTGGAATGGCGAGATCCAACTCTTAATGCACAGAAAGACATTTTTGGAACCTGCTTTCTAGAAAGCGACCTATGTGGGCAACCCCTACTTCACCAGCCCCTTCAGCTCCAGTAATCTGATTGTCCAGAATATTCTCATTATAATTCACTGGCACATAGGAGCTGCACAAATATCAGTGAGTCAGCGTGCTGGCTACTGGGGATGCACAAGTAGGCTACTTAGGTGCTCAGGATGTTTTCTTTGGAAGGATCCCTTCTAAATAATGTCTTTTCTTTGCATGAGACAATGAGGAATGGGAAGTCACTCTGGGTGTGACTGTTTATCTCTCTTCTTTCATATTTATTGCTCAATTCCTTAAAAAACCTAAATCCTGGAGTGAAGAGGCATTTAGAGAATCAGCTAGGCCTCTCCAGAGGCTGACAAAACTTTCTCCCAGTAGGCTCTGCTATGTAGCCATCAGATCCCAAAGCTATCAGGGAACGTCTGCTATTTTCTCCTGCTAACTGTTGCGTAGACTGGCAATCAGGCTCACCACCAAGTTTTGCTTCATTATCAAAATGTTATTACACCTGCACTGATTTAGGACTCAACAGTACCAACCCCACCAACATTGGTACAACTACCTTTATCATCAGTATCATCACCACCATCGGTAACATTCCCACCAAGAACTACCATCGTGGCTACTAACCAGTGCCACCTCTACAGCCACGGCCATCATCACTACCTTTATTTAATTCAGCAGTTATTTACTGAGCCATTATTTACTCAGTTATGCACTGAAGATATCCAAACACTATACTAGTGAAACCAGTCCAGTTGCTTCATAGAACTACTGTTTAAGGGTTTTTTGAATAAATATAAAAATTGACTCTCCTGGTCTAAAAATTTAAAACTTACTCTTGCCCCATCTGAATTCTCTTCTCAGGAAACTGACTCTCAGGCAAGGGACTGAAACTCACCAGATCACCATGTACAGATAATAAGACCTCAGACCCCTCATTCACCATGATTGCTTCTTTACCACTCTCTAATTCCTTCCTTTATGGAGCTACATTTCTTCCCTGCTACATAAATCCCCAATTTTAGTCAGACAGATTTGAGACTCATCTCCTGTCTCCTTACCTGCAGTGTCCAGATAAAGCCTTCCTACCTGGCAACACTCTTCTCATTTAAGAAATGGGTGTAATCCCAGCACTTTGGGAGGCCGAGGTAGGTGAATCCTGAGGTCAAGAGATCGAGACCATCCTGGTCAACATGGTGAAACCCCGTCTCTGCTAAAAATACAAAAAATTAGCTGGGCATGGTGGTGTGTGCCTGTAATTGCAGCTACTCAGGAGGCTGAGGCAGGAGAATTGCCTGAACCCAGGAGGCGGAGGTTGCGGTGAGCCGAGATCACACCATTGCACTCCAGCCTGGGTAACAAGAGCGAAACTCCACCAAAAAAAAAAAAGGGCTGGCCCAGCGCGGTGGCTCACGCCTGTAATCCCAGCACTTTGGGAGGCTGAGGTGGGTGAATCCTGAGGTCAAGAAATTGAGACCATCCTGGTCAACATGGTGAAATCCTGTCTCTACTAAAAATACAAAAAATTAGCTGGGCATGGTGAAGCATGCCTGTAATCCCAGTTACTCAGGAGACTGAGGCAGGAGAATTGCCTGAACCCAGAAGGCAGAGCTTGCAGTGAGCTGAGATCTCACCATTGCACTCCAGCCTGGGTAACAAGAGCGAAACTCCATCAAGAAGAAGAAGAAGAAAGAAGAAGAAGAAGACGAAGAAGAAGAAGAAGAAGAAGAAGAAGGAGGAGGAGGAGGAGGAGGAGGAGGAGGAGGAGGAGGAGGAGGAGGAGGAGGAGGAGGAGGAGGAAGAGGAAGAAGAAGAAGAAGAAGAAGAAGAAGAAGAAGAAGAAGAAGAAGGAAGAAGAAGAAGAAGAAGAAGAAGAAGAAGAAGAAGAAGAAGAAGAAGAAGAAGAAGAAGAAGAAGAAGAAGGAGAAGAGGAGGAGGAGGAGGAGGAGGAGGAAGAAATGGACTGAGATGTAAGAAGAAGAGGAGGAGGAGGAGGAGGAAGAAATGGACTGAGATGTAGGGCTGTTTGAAGGCAGACAGTTTCTGTTTGGGGAACATTCATATTTGTTCCTGGACTTCGAACCTGATATCACCATTTCCTCATATTACCACCATTGCAATATGTTCTTTTGCCCATACCTTGCCAACTCTACACATTCAACTATAATAAGATACATAAAAGGATCATATGCTTGAAATATTCCTTAAATCCATCTGGATTATCAAACTGCAATGATAGATTTTTATCTAAAAGTCTTTTAAACTCAGGTAGAAGACAGAGATGAGATTTTCTTATGATTTTTCTAGTGAACCCAGTCCTACCTTGATGAAGGGTATTCTGATTATTTACAGCTATATTCAAATTATTTTTAAAACTCAGTGACTTAAAATGTAACCATTTCAAGATATCTCTATTGTGTGGGTGAACATTTTAAGATGCATCTAGAATTTCTTCCTTTTTCCTTTCCACCTTAACTACGGTGGTCACAGATGCTCTACTGTGTGTATCTAAAATTTAGGTAGAACTAGGGTGCCTTTTTCTTGTGTTCCAAGCAAAACCAACCACAAGGTAATTTAGTGGCACTCTGCTTGCAGATGGGCTGATCTCAGGGTTTCAAGGTGGTTTCACTCACACATCTGGTGCCTTTTTCATAATGGATAGCACAGCTGAAGGCTAATCAAGCATTTATTTCATCTTGTATCTACTCTGCATGGCTGGCATGGACTTTGTGACAGCATGAATCCCAGTGGCTGGGATTAGAAAGTGTTCCAAG
Organism: Callithrix jacchus; assembly: GCF_049354715.1. Classification (NCBI taxonomy): domain Eukaryota; kingdom Metazoa; phylum Chordata; class Mammalia; order Primates; family Cebidae; genus Callithrix; species Callithrix jacchus. Next base: position 70,093,780 of record NC_133517.1, read on the forward strand.
AAAAATAATCTATTCCAAGAAACCCAGGACAAAGAGAACATATATTCTAAGAAACCCGAGAAGAAGTTTCAAGACTCCTGGTAACCTAGCCTTGGAAATCCCAGAATGTCACCTCGACTGCATTACATTGATCAGTTGTGTACCTGAGACCAACCCAGGTTTTAAAAAATGTTCACTCTTTTCTGGGGGTTACATGTGGTAATTTAATACATTTGTATAATTTGTAAAGATCAAATCAATGTACTTAGAATGTCCATAACCTTAAATATTTGTCCTTTCTTTGTGCTAGATACACAGACTACCCCTCCTGAGGGAAGAAATAGCAAGGAGTCTGTGGCCATCGTTAATATATCATAGAAGGAATAGCAAGAACAAAGTTGAGGAATGAGGAAAAAGGTTCATTCTTTCAGAGAACTGAGTCATTAAGTTAGGGTGAATTATCAAGTTTATGGGAGTTGAATCTAGAAAGGTAAAATAAAAGGCTTAGGAGACAGGATTGACACTGCTGTACTTAAAGAAGTGGGAAATGGGAGAACTGATAAGAGGATGTGAGTGACTATACCAGAGAAGATGTGGGTATTGGTGAGGGGAGGTGCTGAATGGTGGGGATGGGGAATGGGTTGGAGGTGGGAGACACTGAAGTAAGTAGAGAAGCCCACCAAAGCAGAGGCAACTGGAAAAGTCATGAGGAGAATTTCCCCAGGTCCAAACCATATGTTGCTGGGGTAAGAAAGGAATAGATAGAAAGAGAATTTCCAAGATACAATTTATGTATATATCATTATCATCTGTAGTGTTGTTCATTATGAGACACTGTCCTAGTGACCTGCAGAGTGTAGGAGGATAGGTGACCATCCAGAAGTTTCTAAAATGGGAAAGTAGACCTGGAGAAAATGTTGCAACCAAGATTATAAGGCCCATTACCAGATCCAATCACCAGAAAATAATTTCTAAAGCAAGAATATTAGGTCATATCAGTACTTGAAAGAGTTGTCGGGGCTAATTAGTTCATTCATGTAACAATAATTTATTATATGCTACTAACTACCATCACTATATTTTAAGCTGAGGGTTCGATTGTGAATAAGAGAAACTAATTCCCTGGCCTAATGAAGCTCGCATTCAATGGGGAAAACAAGGAACATATATGTCAAAGTAAAAATTTATAATATCGCTCAAAAAGTGCTAAGAGCTCTGAAGACAGTAAAGAAGGGTGACTGATAGGACTAAGCCGGCAACATTTAGGGGTGATCAGGGAGGAATCCTCTGAAGAAAACACATTTGATCTGGAATCCAAATGGCAAACAGAATGAAGAAGGTAAATAATTCATAGAAGAGCATGTCCATGTCTTCTTCCACAGCAAGTGCAAAGACCCTAGGAAAATGCCATAGTTGAGCTGGCACCTTCCACTGGCCTTAAGTGAGGGGTGAGCGATACAGATGAAAGGAAAGGGACAAAAGCAGAGAAAACCAGTTCAATTAGAAATTCATTTATTTGTCTACCCATTGATCCCTCTATTGATCCATTTATTCATCCATCCATCCATTCATCTATTCAACATACGTGTTGGGTGCCCTTTGCATACCAGGACTGTACTGGGCATGGGAACTGCAGAGATGAAAAGATGAACAATATCTGAACTTGAGAGACTCATCTCACTCTATGAGATGAACTGGCATGTGACTGAAAACTCATTGTATTGGTAACAAAACTAAAATAGAGAGCTTAATGATTTAACCTGATACCACCCAAGTGGTTAGTGGTTAGTGGCAGGGCTTAGGCATTTTATCTTCCTTCCTTAATCAGGGAAAACCATTACGTATGACCTATTTTTTCAAATGCTCTTCCTCAGTGGGGCAACAATTAGAGTTTATCTATTGCTAGTGCTTACCATTTTAGGCTTCTGTAATTAGAGTATTTTAAATTAGTGTTATTTTAATTTTACTTATCTCCTGAGACATTACAGAGGATGAATAGCAAATGAAATAATGTACATAAAAACACACTGTAACTCGTAAACCATCATGCAGATGTGTGTTATGTACAGTTGTATATTTGAGGATATTGCTTTATGCATTAGTACTGCTTCCTCCTCAGGGATGTCTCCAAAGAAATTCGGAGTAAAACAGACTTATGAATTGATGCTTTAAACACATTTTACAGTTTCTTTAAACATAAAATTGACTCATAGTAGGTGCTTAATAAATATTTGTTCAAAGAATGCATTAAGATGGAATATTCAGAGACATAGACACAGTGTAGCAGGTCTCAGTGTGGCTACTTACTGTGCAAAACATGCCAATTTGTGAGTGCCTATTCACCTTAAGGAAATTCTCTGATTTCACTGAATCATTTGTAGACAGAATTACTATTATCCTTCTTGGGAACAAAAACCATATAGCTCAGGGAAGGAAGATCACATGTTTAGGAGAACTATCTGGGGACAGATTATCCAAAGTGTTAATTATTATAATTATTATTTTTAAGTTGGTTTTAAAGTCCTGTATGACATAATATCATGTTCTCTTTTTGTTTCTCCAGCTGAGCTGATGATCCTTTAAATCAAAAACTACAACCATCTGTCTTGATCTAGAGACTATTCAATGGTTGATTTTCCAGGATTTGGAGCCAGGCTGTCTCGGTTCAATTACAGGCATAGGCTCTTAGACCTGCGTGACCTTGGGTTCGATTCTTAACTGTTCTGTCCCTAACCAACCTTTCTTCCTTCCTTCCTTTTTCCCTCCCTCCCTCCTTCCTTCCCTCTCTCTCCCCATTCCCTCCCTTCCCTCCCTCCCTCCCTCTCGTTCTTTCTTTTTCTTCCTTTCCTTTCTTTTCCTTCCTTCCTTCTTTTCTTCCTTCTTTTTCTTTCCTTCTCTTTTTCTTTCTTTCTTTCTCTTCCTTTCCCTCCCTCCCTCTCTCCCTCCCTCTGTCTCTCTCTCTCTCTTCTCTCTCTCTTTCGTTCTTTCTTGTGAAAGAAATTATAAGTAGTATATGCCTCATAAAATTGCTGGAAGGATTACATGAAATAATTTGGGTAAAGCACTTAGAACAACACTTATCTTAGCTGGTATGTGTCTACTTACTTTGACCTTCCATTGGATTATAAAAGCTAGAGAACAAGGGTTCTGTCTTTTCTCGCCAATGTTTTCTTCGGTAATGGGACTAGCGTGAGGTGAGAAAAGCACCTGACTGGCTGCAAAATTATGTGAGAGCATGCGGGAAACAAAAAAACATAAACACCCAAGATAAATAATATTTTGTTGTGGTGCTTTTAAAAATCAAAATTCATGCAAATATTCCATTGTGAACATAATATTTTAAATAAGCCTGGATTTGTACTAATCATTATGTAAGTCCATTTCATATGGTCAAGAGAAGTTGTCAAACAGCAAATTCCCCAAATGAAAATGATAAGCAAGAAGTTGATTTTGAATATGTCAGTGAGTTTTCTTATCAATAAAACAGGAAATTAAAATCATAATAAGTTCATTTTATATAAATAAAGTATTTAATCTTAAAATAATGTATTGAGTTTTAGTCTACCTACTTTGATACTTCAATATCCTTCAATGATTTTAATGTTTTTTTAAATAGAAAAATTAATAAGAGACATTAATGGCCAACAAATATATGAAAAATACTCTATTTAATCATGAGGGAAAAGCAACAATACCACAATGGGATATTACTTTAAACCTGTTAGAATGGCTGCTATTAAAAAGACAAATGATAAAAACTGTTGATGAGGAGGTGGAGAAAGAAACACCTGACACCTGTACATTGCCAGGGAGAATGTAAATTACCAGAGAAATTTTGGAAATTTGGAGTTTCCTAGAAAAAGAAATTACTAAAAATAAAATTACCATATAATTCACAATCCCACTTATGGGTATGTATTCAAAAGAACTGAAATCAGTATTCAAAAAATTGAAATCAGTATGTCAAAGAGATATCTGCATTCTTATGTAAATTTCAACATTTTTCACACTAAGTTGTGGAAGCAATCTAAGTATCTAGGAACACATAAATGGATTTTCTAAAAGCATAGTATACATACACAATGGAATACTATACAGGCTTTAAAGATAAGGAAGTTCTCATATTTGTACCAGCATGGATGGAACTGGAGGACATTATGTTAAGGGAAACAAGCCAGGCACAGGAACGCAAATATTATACGATCTCACTTGCAGGTGGAATCTGAAAACATCAGTCTCCTAGACACAGAGAAAAGATATAGGTGGTTACCAAAGGCTGAGGCAAAAGGAAAGGAGGAAAAGGAAGATGTTGATTGAAGGGTACAAAGTTTTATTTATTGGAGAAATAAATGTTATTTCTTGGAGAAAAGATTTTAATAATCTATTGCACTGCATGATGACCACAGGTAATAACAATGTATTGTATATTTCAAAATTGCTAAAAATGACTTTTAACATTCTCACAACCAAAAATGATAAATCATGTATTAGTATATTTGGAGAGCAAAGCATTTGATCTCTGTCTATGTACCTACTATGGCCATTGGTTCAGGGAAGGTGTTTAATGAGTCATTGAGGCTGTAGGCTTTGATGCAAAGTACACACATTTGAGGATAGGCCACTGAGTTTGAGTCCTAGCTTTGTCACTAACCAGCTGTATAAATTTGGGCAAATGACTAACGGCCATGAGTCTCTTTCTTTTCAGTTCCAATAATAATGATGACAACAACAATAATCATAACGAAAATTTGTTGAAGGGTTACAATGCACCTGCATCACTGGGATGATTGAAACTCGACACAGGTGCTGTGGGGACCAGATGGGGTCAATGTATAGAGCACCTGCCATGTACAAGAAGCTTAAACATTGGTAAGGCAATTTTCCCCGTCACGGGTCTTCTAAGCCATAACTTTCTGCTGGGAATCAGAAGCGTGTTGCTTGCTCCTTTGGGTATTTGGCACGCATTGAACTTGGAAGAACGCAGTGCTTTGAAGAGCACTGTGGGAGTGCACCACAACCTGCATTCTCAAATGCCCATCTTCTAGCCTTCCTCCTGGCCCATTTGCAACTCTTTGGTCTGCTTTTGTGGTAGTCCAGTCCAGCTGGCCTCCATCCACATTCCAGTCTTTCTAAGGACAGTGGCAGCATTGTTGATGCCTGAGACCCACAGGACAAAGGGCTCATGTCCTCAGGATACCTGTGGCATTTCTGTCCCAGGACATTGTGCTATTCTCCTTATTGGTCCCACCAACACATGGGACTAGAGAGGAGAGAGGGCTGGGCAAAATGCACTGTGAATATAAATCACAGGGGACAGATGAATTGTTTGAATGTCTATTCTGATCGGGTTGTCTATAAAGGAAGAAGCATTTATGCTTGTTTTAAACAAGGTTCTCAACTTTCCCAGCTGCACTGGGGGACCTTGTTTACATTGACTTAATCATGTCACAGTCTTAGCATCTGAGAAGTCATCCATTGCTCAGGAAAAAACTTGTAATAATAACAGTTCTACACTTGATCTTAGCCAAAAGGCTGAGAAGCAATAATAATATCAGTTCCAATACCAATGCTTTCTAAATGTGTCTATCACCTTACAACTGTACATAATTACCATTCATCAAAAATATACCATGTTTTATGTGCTTGACAAAGGTTATTTCAAATACTTGCAAGAACAAAGTGTAAAGAGAATTAACATGCCTAGTTTAGAAATTTTATAAAGTATGGGACGCCGAGGCGGGTGGATCACGAGGTCAAGAGATTGAGACCAACCTGGTCAACATAGTGAAACTCCGTCTCTACTAAAAATACAAAAAGTTAGCTGGGCATGGTGGCGCGTGCCTGTAATCCCAGCTACTCAGGAGGCTGAGGCAGGAGAATTGCCTGAACCCAGGAGGCGGAGGTTGAGGTGAGCCGAGATCGTGCCATTGCACTCCAGCCTGGGTAACAAGAGCGAAACTCCGTCTCAAAAAAAGAAAAAAAAAAAAAGAAATTTCATAAAGTTTATATTTATTAAGTTGGATTTCCTTCACATAATCCAACCCATATTTATGTTATGAAGTTTGAATCAGAGCTTAAGTATGTCTGATTCTGGAGCAAAGTTCTATTTTCTTTCTATAGCACCTGTCCACAAACAGGTGATATTTGGTTACTAATGTTCTCATTAATAATCATAGTTTACATTACGTTTACTGAATGTTTTCTGTGTGTCTGGCTCTGTTGAAAACACTTCACATGTACTGCTGGCATCATTTATTGCCAACACTCTATGGGAAAGACATCTTATCCCATTTTCTCAGATGACCACACTGAGATAAAGGTACTCTTAGCAAGATTAAGAGCTGCTGTAAGTAGAGGATCTGCATTTGAATCAGGCACTCTATCATTGACCACTAAACTGTGTTGTTTCATGTTCCTTCTTTTTTGGATCTCATACTACCTATGAAAGAGAGCAAATATTATCAGTGCTTTCCAAGTCAGGACACTGAAGGAATTTACTTGCTTCATATTACAGAGCTTCTAAGTGAATGAGGAATTGCATCTGGGTCTCCTGGCTCCTGGTTCAGTGCTTGCTTCATTAGATCAGAATATGTCATTGAAGATGCTTCTTACCAGCCCTGTGCTTGGCACCTGGGTATGCCCAGCAGGTGCATAATAACATCTATGAGCTTTAGGACTTGGATGGGCCATGTAGCTTGGGCTCAGATGGAGGCTTCCTCTCCTGCTGGTGTGCTTTGCTGCTTCCTTTCACTCAACTCTTACAGCCTTGCTCTCTGCACTGCCTTGGCCTTCAGCATGTGCCTGGTTATTTCTTCTGCCTCCTTGAAGCTCATCAAGGGTTCTTGGAGGTTTCCTATGTTCCAGGTATCTTTTCAGTATAGCAATAATTTGACATCTGACTTGCTTTTGGCTGATTGGAGACCTTGTCTCTAATTGCTGGCCATAGTCTAGTAGGAAAAAACCTTGGGAATATCTCAACCAGCATTTTTCAGAATTTCCACTGTCTACTTTCTGCATACAAAGCATGAAAGACACAAGAGAATGTCTCCCTATGTCCTCTTGTATGTATCTTGTGGCCCTTCCAAAGAGAATAACATATGGCAAGATTCATAATAAATACCAACAGAGGCAAGAAAAGAGGGGAGATAAGTAACCTTTACTGTATGTCACTTGTGTGCCAGGCATTTTCATGTATACGATCTCATTTATTCAGACTACTCCTTGAGCTAGGAACAGTCATGTCTACTCCCATGTTTAAATAAGAGAAAACTAAAGTTCAGAAATAGTAAGAAAATTCACCTAGAACTGGTAGAACAGGGACCCATATCTAAGACTATGTCACCTTAAAACTAATGCTTTCATCATAAAATTGCTGTTTCTGGTAGTTCTATATGTTATACGTATTTACCATATGTGTGTGTATCATAAAAACTCTGAAGTTTTAACTGAAACAATTTTTCTACTCTTTGAGTTTGCATAAAGCTCACAGAGTTTTCTTTATAATTATATTATACATAGTTGTTCACAGAATGACTGTATTTCTTATTTTGGCAACAGTCGCAATTTCAGATAATTTCATTCAATACATATACCTAAAACTGATGAATTTGTATTGCACTATTGAACATTCATTTAAAAAAATTCATAAATTAACAAAATTCCCCGTTGAATTGTTCAGCTTGGTATGTGATTTGGAAACAGGTTGCACATAGCTATATACATGAGCATGGGTATACTAAATGCAATGTTTCTATCACATGTCTACATGTAAGTAAGCAATAATTGCAAAGTCATTCTGTTTTAATTGACATCAAATAGTATGGAGCACACTAATCATTAAGAAGTGACAAGATGTGAAATGTGCTTTGTGTTTCCAAAGTAAGTAAAATGCTGTTTTGAACTTAATACATGGTGCATGCACAACCTTCTCTTCTAATTTGTTTATAATCAATGGAGAAAATCTAATATGTAAAGCTTCAGCTCCATGCACACTTTTCCTTCCTCATATTCGGTATTCCATCTCAATTCTGCGCACACTATCCAGTACTTCCCTCTATCAATATTTTCTCAGGTTGTCCTCAGATAACCTCATTGCTGACTCAGACTTTTCGATACATACATTGTATATTAAGAATGAACCTCTTGTTCCAAGACCTTTAAGCCTTATATTTAAAGGAATGAGTACATAATAGCTATTTAGAATTAGTCTTTTAAATTACAAAAGTAATTCTCACTGATTTTCTAGTTCTGATCATCTAAACTGAAAGGGACATCTACTGTATCATCGAGAATCCTGTGAAAATTCTAACTTCAAGAGTGAACACTCATGAGTATCTATTATATGCCAGGTACCATGTTCTAAGCTGTTCAGTTACATTTTATCTATGGAGGCAACAATGATTATATGCTTTCTATATGTAGTGCATCATACTAGATGCAATGGAGTATTAGAAAACTATAGAAAAGTATTATTTCATCTGAAAAAAACTTTTCATTTAGTTACTTGGGGGAGAAGAGATTTAACATAGATTAAAAAGTAATTGTCAACTACTGGAAAATTCTTCCAGAAGGGAAATTTAAATTGGCTGTTCGTGGACAGAAGGGGAAACAAAGTTAAGTTGAATGTGGCCAGCGTGAAAGTGAATGAACAACTGAAACACAAGGTCACTGAGAACTGTCGAGAGACAATTTTACATAGATTTTTGTGGCACTACGATCTTCTCAAACCAGAATGGGTAAGTGAAATAGTACAGGCTTTGGAAACAAGCCAGTTTAAGCCTTTGCTCTGCTACTCAATATCTAAAGCAGTATCCGGTAAATTATTTAACCTCTTTAAACCTGAAGTGCCTAATCTGTAAAATGAATATAATAAGATTGTCTACACCAATTTGTCATTGTAAGAGATTAAATGACACAATCTGTTACAAATTGGTATGTCAATTTGTCTGTTTATAATTGTCAGATTATTTTGGCAAACAATGGCTGTGACAATAACAGTAAGGTGAGGTTGTGAATTTGTTCCCCAACAATCTTCCTTGTGGAAGAGATTTTTTGATTAAAGCAAGTCTCAGAAAAAATTCTGCCACTTGTGTACACATTTATTATTAAATAGGCCCCAAATATTCACACAGCCTATTCCCATAATCTTGGTGATTTCTCCCTCTGCATCCTTTTAGTTTCAATAAGCACCTTGCATGCAATCCTTACTCTGAGGTGCATAAAAGTTCAGCAAATTATCCAGTAAGATTAGATGACAGAGTCCTCCATTAACTGGAGGAGAAAGATGATCAAATAGAATTCTAGACCTAATTATGCCAGTGATGTTAGGGCTTGTCAATGTCATCTGCTTTATTCATGAAAGAGTAGAGTTGTCTTATAATATTTGTCAACTACACATCTGGAATATCATTTATTTCACCAATGAATTATTTCTGGCATTCTTATGCTAATCAGCAAACCCTATGATGCAGACATGGATAGTGCTGCTAAGCACTTCCACAATTTTATCTAGAGTGTGAACTCCTGGATACATCCCTACAAATTTGAACCAATCACACTATGCTGTGATTTCCTGATCTTTGTTTCTGCACTAAAATATGAGTTCCAGGAAGGCTTTTAAAATGTGTTTTATATACCACTGCAGTCAAATACAAAAAGCCAGCAACATAATCGGTGCTCAACAAATATTAGACAAGTTAATGAGCAAATTAATAAATGAAGAAATGTATCACTCTCAGGGTTTAAATTAAGACTAATGTAATGCATTTATATGCATATATTACTAATATATATTAGAGTAAGTTAGAAATAATATAGCATGTGAAGCATTTGACACATTGTGTGCATTGCTTTTCCCTCCTAATACAAACTCATTAAGTATCTCAGTCTTCTCTGCAACTTGTAAAACACAGACTTGAACAAATGAGATATCAGTTATATTATATTAGGATAAATGCACATTTTTATGCATCCATTTTCCTCATAAGTAAATTGGAGATAATACTTCCCATTTTATCTACCTTATTAAACTATTGTGATATTCAAAACACAATGAATATGACAAAATGTATAATGGGCTATAACATAAGACAATATTTGTAAAATATAAACCATGAAATATGTACATCACAACTGTCTGGATTACTTTGAAAATACTGAGTCCTGGGACTCTTCTCAAGATTTCCTAATGCATACCATGGCAAATATACCTTGAAATTTGCCTTTCAATAAAATCCTCAGATAATTCTTTTTCACTTTTTAAAATTAAAAAAATATATATTTTTATGTTCCCTTTTTTCAGTCCCTAGGTGCTTCACAAGCATATTTAATTTCTTAAATTACACTAAGAGATGTGAAGGGAGATAGTAGTGTTGTCTGCAATGCGGATGATGACAAGGTGAACCACAACAATGACTAGATCAGGAGCTCCATGAGGCAACAGAACAATGACTTTTGGCTTGCTATTGTAACCTTGGCACCTGTCCTATAATTAGTGCTCAATAAATGGCTTTTGAATGAATGATTTGATAGGGATTATGCTGTCTTTCAAACTCTCTTTGTGATACCCAGCACAGTAAAGGTGAGTTGTTCCTTGAGACAACAGATGCAGGTCAAGCACATGAATTTCTGTCTGTATCTTGCCAAAAGGAAGAGGATTTCCTTCTTGTGTTTTCTTCCTCTTCCATTTGAACAATGTCCACAAACTTGGAGAATGTATATAAACACATAGATTGTGTTTGCACGCCCAAATTTGGGTTGATAATGGCCACATTTCCTGCCTTATGAAACTGTCAGAATCCCTGTTGTCAAAGTTCTCTTTGTTCCCCAAGTACAATTCATTAACCTTCCTCAGAGCTGAGAAGGATGCCCAGGGGTCTCACCCTATATTGTTGGCCTTTGGCTGTCTTCTTCCAATAATTTCCCATAGCAGTTCAGAAAAATCAAGGAGGAGTTCCTTGGAAATTGTGCACGAAGTTGATGGCTTGAAGAGGTAGCTAACTGCCTAAAGAGTGGCTTGATTATTTTTACCAACACAAAATTAAGTGATCCAGGAAACTCTTATCCTGGTTTATAACATAAGCAGGAAACAGCTACAAACTTGTTGCTTATTATAAAAAATCATCCCCCAACCTACCTAAACACACACATATATGCATATATGTTACTGTGTGTCAACTTCCAGTGTGGAGCAGCTGGGAGGATCCTTGGGCTTGGCTTTAGGTAAATGTTCCAACTCATTACCCAAATGAACTGCCTGTGAAGCCACCTGCTCTCTTGTGTTAAGTCTTCTCCAGCAGACAGCATTGGACTAGAGGGCAGAGGGGTGATTGGGAACAAAAGGATAAATTCTGGGCCCTGAAGGGGCAATGGACCTCTTGATTGTTATTACCACCTGCCATCTGCACTGTTTTCTGGTTAGGTCAACTGCTTTCCATATATCTGTCTAGGCAAACTGGCAAGTCAATATGTTTCAAATGAGAGAAGAAAGCATACAAAACGCCACCTAAATTGAAGTCCTCACCATTTGACTGTCCAATTTTCCAGGCATTCCTACAATGAGTTGTCATCAGGACCCTGGCCTTGTCTTCCAGGAAGATAGTAATCTCGGCTCAGTCTCATAATTGATGGAAGTCCAAAGTTCTTCCTTGTTTTTATTTATTTCTAGGGGCTATACCCTCTCATGATTACCTTCTGGCTGAATCTTCTCTCTGTTTACACTAAGTCAAAGTGGTTGTAACAATAAGCTTCGATGAAAGTTTCCATAAAAAATACACTCATGTTGAGAATATGTGAATTTAGAACAAATTCTGGGAGATTTGAAAGTGCCAGGGAAGTTCACAGTACAGAATTTGCTGCATTTTGCCATTCATTTGTCTCATCTTTTCTTTTCTTAGCCAATCTCTACTGCCCTTTACCTCACCCCAGGGCTGAGACTGGTGGCACCAAACTTCTTTCCCTAGAATATATGAAAGGAACCCAGCTTTCCACAGGCCCTGCCACCATGCAGTCCTGTGAATGTCCAGAGCAGAAACACCCTAGTGTGAGTACCTGCTTGGAAAGCTGCTTTGGTTATCAATTATAACATGACCTTCGTTGTTACGATTCTTTTCCCTTCTAATCTTTATGACAATATTCCAAGTAAGCTGAAGAAACAGAACCAGAGAGGTGGAGCTAGTGGTCCCAGTTTATGTTACTGATAAGTGGTGGTATTGGGATTTAAATTTAAGCTAATGTTCTTTCTATTCTGCCATATCACATCCAGGCACAAGGTTGAAGAGGAGGCTTGAGAGATGATGAAAAAAGATTTAGTGAAGGTAAAATCTATGGTTCCAATTATTGGCGGGACCAAAAACCACTGATAATAAGACTTGCAATGCAAAGGGACCTCTATAAGGAGGAGATATCTGCTTAAGACAGCTCTGTCCCTCTCCTATGTGCCGTAGTCTCTTATTGCTATAGCCAATAACCACAAACTTAGTAGCTTAAAATAATAAAAGTTTATTATCTCACAGTTCAGGAGGCCAGACTCCCAAAATGGATTTCACTAGCTTAAAAAATAGGTATGTTTCTTAAAAAAGAATTACATTTAGTATAATATATATATATTCATATTGAGAATAATTTTATTTTTAGTGTAATTATCAATCACCATTATATTCCATAAACATTTATTGAACTACACATTTATTGACTACACATTGATCACTGTGTTTAGCACAAGGGTACAAATATAAGAAGACATTACCTCTGTCCTCAAGAATCTCATAAACTAGCATAAGAAATTTTATGACAAGAATATAAATAAAGTGCTATGAAAACTTTGTAATAGAGCTGTGTGTGAATGCAGGATATATGAGTGTATAACAGTATGTGTTTGCGATTTTGGCACTGGCTACCTTTCTCTATTATACTTTCATGTAGCATTGCCAGCCACTTGTACCGGCTCTGGAGACATAACAGTGAGCAAAATAAACAAGGTCCCTTGCCTTCATGTTGCTTACTTTTAAATTAACATAGTTGCAAGCCAGAAAGCACATAAACAAAACAATCCCAGACCTCCAGCACTATGAATGGCCTCTGAAAGGTAGACAACATTAGATTGAGTGATTAGGGGAAGTTCTTCTTTATTCCAACTAAGCAGAAGCCTAAAGGATGACAAAATTTAAGGGGAAAGCTTTTCTAGGGACTTTGCTGAGGAAGGTATTTGGGGATGACAGTAAACTTCCTTCAGAAGGTCATAAGAATGAATACAGCCATCCTCTGGGGCCACAACATTCGTTGAGTTGTGCTTCCCTTCCTGGGACAGATAAAAAGAAAATAATAATCACATGCTCTTACTGTCTACTCTTGTAGCCTCTGATGAGCCAGGCAAATTATGTACAACTTTGGATCATTAACAGTTCATTCATTTTCTACTGCTGCATAATGATAAATAACCACAAATGGTGGCTTAAAGCAATACCAGTTTGATATCTCATAGTTCTGTAGGTCAGGAGTCCGGCAGACCTACTTAGGTTCTCTGCTCAATGTGACACAAGGATGAAATCAAGGTATCACCAGGCATATAGTCTCCTCTCAAGCTAAGAGTCCCTTGTAGCTCTCATAGCTGTTGGACGAATTCAGTTCCTTATGGTTGTAGGACTGAGGCTCCCATTTTGTGGCAGGGACTGTCCTCAGTTTCTGGAGACTACTTCAGTTCCTTGTCATGCAGCTTCCTCTAAGTGCAGCTTCTCACATTTCAAATCTCTCTAACTCCAGGAAAGGCCCAGTCCCTTATAAAGCTCTCCTGATTATCTCAATCCCCCCTTGATAATCTCCCTTTTGGTTAACACAAAATCAATTGATTAGTAACATGACCATGAGAGTAATACCGGATCACATGAAAGATTCTTCTAGTGTTCATGGGGAAGAGGTTATAAAGGCTCTGAAGAAGAGGGACAGGGATCTTCAGGGCATCTTAGAAGTCTTCCCACCACAACCAATGAATATCCAGGCTGACCCCGGAGACCAGCCTCACATTTATCTGGCTGGTGAGATCAGGTTTCTCTGTATTAGTTTTCCTCAAGGTGAAGACATTCATGGCACAAACTGCCTAATTATATTAGTTCACTAGACTTATATGCTAATAAAGAATAATGCTAAGTGTTTACCATATGCCGGAAATCATCTTAAGAGTTTTAAACCATCTAATTCTTACAACAGTCCTTTAAAATACTATACATATTTTTATTTTACAGTTGAGAAAACTAAAGAAGTCATCTGAAAAAAGATGAGTAATTTGTTGGAGGTCACATATATGCAGGAGCAGGTTGGAGTTCAACAATTTACTCTCAGCATGCAGTTGTGTGATAGTACATTCCTCAGTTTCTCTGTCTGGGTCTAAGAAAAGCTACATGACCTCAAATTTTACTAAAACCCACCCAAGCTGGCATTTTTAATAAACCATGACTCTAGTAACTAGGTAATGTTGTTTTTACTGACCTAAAATAGTCCAAACAAAATGAAAAGGTTTGAGTAGCTAAATTGCTCACTCTATATATGAGGAAAAGATAACTTCCTCAGATTCTTATAAATAAATCATTATATTTTTGTGTACCAATTCCCAGTCTCTTAAATGTGTCTTAAATTCTTCAGCAACTATGTCACAAATCACAAATCAAGTTTTTAAAAACTCTCCTTTACTCAAACATTATAGATGGAAAAAAATAATATAAAAAGAGCTCATATGGGTCACCAAGAATAATACAAAATAATTATTTCTTAATTATCCTTAACCAAAATTTCATGATTATTTCTCCTTTTAACCAGAATTTATGAGTTATTGTTACTGGTGGAGGGTGTCCAGGTGGGGGGTCTCCAGGTTTTTGGCACTTTGAACAAAGAATTGGACAAAATGCATAAACAAAGCGAGGAAAGGATGAAGCAATGAAAGCAGAGATTGATTGAAAACAAAAATATACTCCAAAAAGTGGGAGTGGCCCAAGCAAGAGCCTCAAGGGTCCAGTTACAGAATTTTCTGGGGCTTAAATTACTCTCTAGAGGTGTCCTATTGGTTACTTTGTGTATACCTTCTGTAAATAAAGTACTGGCCCATAATCAGTCTGACTTGTTGAAGGAGGGTACCAATCAGAGCCTGAAACAAAGTTACATCATATGAAAGCATCTGATTGGTTGAGAAGAGTGACCAATCAGAGGCTAAAGTGAAGTTAAAAAGTTGTAATCCTATACAAAGGAAGAATTGGTCCATGGTCAGCCTGATTGGTTGTGGGAAGGGACCAATCAGAGGTACTTTCAGTTTTTCATCTGACGCACAGAAAAGGGGAGGTTGCAAAGGAGTAGCCTCTGGTCCTTTTGTTACTTGGGCATGGAAAATTGGGGTTTTCCCTTTATTTCTAGGAAGTAAGCTTGAATCAGCATGAAGTTTCCTGCCTCCAGTCCCTATTCTCCCACCTCATTATTACAGGTACTACTTCCATTTCATCAACAAGAAGGATAAAAATGTTTTTGTATTAAGTTGATTTCCAAGATTTTAATTAGACACATTTCTATAAAATACTTCTTAAACTTTGGAAAGGGGTTCTGTAATGATCTTTAGATAAGAGACAAAAGATAATAATGCTCTTTGAAATTTTAGTTTAAAATTTGTTCATCTAACCACTAAATTGTTTTTCTTTTTTATTCACTAGAAAAAGAATGAAGGCAGTATGGTTTGTGGATTTAGCATATCTCTAAAGATAATTTTATTTAAGCTAAAAATAAATGATTCATTTGTTGTTTAAATGTTCATACAAATTTTCTAATTTCCCGTCTCTTTGACCAGTTATGTACATTTGGTTAGTCTTCAAACTCCATAAATTATGATTTATTTATTTATTTTTAATTGCATTTTAGGTTTTGGGTTACATGTGCAGAACACGCAAGATAGTTACATAGGTACACACATGGCAGTGTGCTTTGCTACCTTCCTGCCCTTCACCCACATCTGGCATTTCTCCCCATGGTATCCCTCCCCAGCTCCCCCACCCCGGCTGTCCCTCCCTTATTCCCCCCAATAGACCCCAGTGTGTAGTGCTCCCTTCCCTGTGTCCATGTGTTATCATTGTTCATCACCCGCCTATGAGTGAGAATATGCAGTATTTCATTTTCTGTTCTTGTGTCAGTTTGCTGAGAATGATGTTCTTCAGATTCATCCATGTCCCTACAAAGGACATGAATTCATCATTTTTGATTGCTACATAATATTCCATGGTGTATATATGCCACATTGTCCCAGTCCAGTCTATCATCAATGGGCATTTGGGTGGGTTCCAGGTCTTTGCTATTGTAAACAGTGCTGCAATGAACATTTGTGTGGATGTGTCCTTATAGTAGAACGATTTATAGTCATTGGATATATACGCAGTAATGGGATTGCTGGGTCAAATGGAGTTTCTATTTCTAGGTCCTTGAGGAATTGCCACACTGTCTTCCACAATGGTTGAACTAATTTACACTCCCACCAGCAGTGTAAAAGTGTTCCTATTTCTCCACATCCTCTCCAGCATCTGTCTCCAGATTTTTTAATGATCGCCATTCTAGCTGGCGTGAGATGGTATCTCAATGTAGTTTTGGTTTGCATCTCTCTAATGACCAGTGATGATGAGCATTTTTTTATATGTTTGTTGGCCTCATGTATGTCTTCTTTTGTAAAGTGTCTGTTCATATCCTTTGCCCTTTTTTGAATGGGCTTGTTGGTTTTTTTCCTGTAAATCAGTTTGAGTTCTTTGTAAATTCTGGATATCAGCCCTTTGTCAGATGGGTAACCTGCAAAAATTTTTTCCCATTCTGTTGGTTGCCGATTCACTCTAGTGACTGTTTCTTTTGCTGTGCAGAAGCTGTGGAGTTTGATTAGGTCCCATTTGTCTATTTTGGCTTTTGTTGCCAATGCTTTTGGTGTTTTGGTCATGAAGTCTTTGCCTACTCCTATGTCCTGAATGGTTTTGCCTAGATTTTCTTCTAGGGTTTTTATGGTGCCAGGTCTTATGTTTAAGTCTTTAATCCAGCTGTAGTTAATTTTAGTGTAAGGTGTCAGGAAGGGGTCCAATTTCTGCTTTCTGCACATTGCTAGCCAGTTTTCCCAACACCATTTATTAAACAGAGAATCCTTCCCCATTGCTTGTTTTGTCAGGTTTATCAAAGATTGTATGGTTGTAGATATGTTGTTTTACCTCCGATGCCTCTGTTCTGTTCCATTGGTCTATATCTCTGTTTTGGTACCAGTACCATGCTGTTTTGATTACTGTAGCCTTGTAGTATAGTTTGAAGTCTGGCAGTGTGATGCCTCCTGCTGTGTTCTTTTTGCTTAGAATTGACTTGGTGATGCAGGCTCTCTTTTGGTTCCATATGAAGTTCAAGGTGATTTTTTCTAGTTCTGTGAAGAAAGTCGATGGTAGCTTGATGGGGATAGCATTGAGCCTGTAAATTACTTTGGGCAGTATGACCATTTTCACAATATTGATTTTTCCTAACCATAAACATGGAGTGTTTCTCCATCTGTTTGTGTCCTCTCTTATTTCGTTGAGCAGTGGTTTGTAGTTTTCCTTGAAGATCCCTTTCGTTCCTTATAAGTTGTATTCCTAGGTATTTTATTCTTTTTGTAGCAATTGTGAATGGCAGTTTGTTCTTGATTTGGCTCTCTTTAAGTCTGTTATTGATGTATAGGAATGCTAGTGATTTTTGCACATTGATTTTATATCCTGAGACTTTGCTGAAGTTGCTTATAAGTTTCAGGAGTTTTTGGGCTGAGATGATGGGGTTTTCTAAATATACTATCATGTCATCTGCAAATAGAGACAATTTGGCTTCCTCCTTTCCTATTTGAATACCCTTTATTTCTTTTTCTTGCCTGATTGCTCTGGCTAGAACTTCCAGTACTATATTGAATAGGAGTGGTGAAAGAGGGCATCCTTGTCTAGTGCCGGATTTCAAAGGGAATGCTTCCAGTTTTTGCCCATTCAGTATGATATTGGCTGTTGGTTTGTCATAAATAGCTTTTATTATTTTGAGATACGTTCCATCAATATCAAGTTTATTGAGGGTTTTTAGCATAAAGCGTTGTTGAATTTTGTCAGAGACCTTCTCTGAATCAATTGAGATAATCATGTGGTTTTCATTTTTGGTTCTGTTTATGTGGTGATTTATGTTTATAGACTTGCATATGTTGAACCAGCCTTGCATCCCCGGGATGAATCCTACTTGATCATGAAGGATAAGCTTTTTGATGTGCTGTTGCAATCAGCTTGCCAGTATTTTATTGATGATTTTTGCATCTATGTTCATCATGGATATTGGCCTTAAGTTTTCTTTTCCTGTTGAGTCTCTGCCAGGCTTTGGTATCAGGATGATATTGGTGTCATAAAATGATTTGGGAAGGATTCCCTCTTTTTAGATTATTTGGAATAGTTTCAGAAGGAATGGTACCAGCTCCGCTTTGTGAGTCTGGTAGAATTCGGCTGTGAACCCATCTGGGCCTGGGCTTTTTTTGTGTGGTAGGCTCTTAATTGTTGCCTCAACTTCAGACCTTGTTATTGGTCTATTCATAGTTTTGGCTTCCTCCTGGTTTAGGCATGGGAGGACACAAGTGTCTAGGAATTTATTCATTTCTTCCAGGTTTACTAGTTTATGTGCACAGAGTTGTTTGTAATATTCTCTGATGATGATTAGAATTTCTGTGGAATCTGTGGTGATTTCCCCTTTATCGTTTTTTATTGCATCTATTTGGTTATTCTCTCTTTTCTTTTTTATCAGTCTGGCTAGTAGTCTGTCTATTTTGTTGATCTTTTCAAAGATCTTGGATTTATTGATTTTTTGAACGGTTTTTTGTGTCTCTATCTCCTTCAGTTCTGCTCTGATCTTAGTTATTTCTTGTCTTCTGCTAGATTTTGAGTTTTTTTAATCTTGCTCCTCTAGGTCTTTCAATTTTGATGATAGGGTGTCTATTTTGGATCTCTCCACCCTTCTCATGTGGGCACTCATTGCTATATATTTTACTCTAGAGACTGCTTTAAATGTGTCCCAGAGATTCTGGCATGTTGTGTCTTCATTCTCGTTGGTTTCGAAAAACTTGTTTATTTCTGCCTTCATTTCATTGTTTATCCAGTCAACATTCAAGAGCCTGTTGTCCAGTTTCCATGAAGCTGTGTGGTTCTGAGTTAGTTTCTGAATTCTGAGTTCTAACTTGATTGCACTATGGTCTGAGAAACTGTTTGTTATGATTTCAGTTGTTTTGTATTTGCTGAGGAGTGCTTTACTTCCAAATATGTGGTCAATTTTAGAGTAGGTGTAATGTGGTGCTGAGAAGAATGTATATTCTGTGGATTTGTGGTGGAGAGTTCTGTAAATGTCTATCAGGTTTGCTTGTTCCAGGTCTGAGTTCAAGCCCTGGATATCCTTGTTAATTTTCTGTCTGGTTGATCTGTCTAATATTGATAGTGGAGTGTTAGAGTCTCCCACAATTATTGTGTGGTTGTCTATGTGTAAGTCATTAAGAACTTGCCTTATATATCTGGGTGCTCCTGTATTGGGTCCATATATATTTAGGATCAGTAGCTCTTCTTGTTGTATTGATTCTTTTACCATTATGTAATGTCCTTCTTTGTCTCTTTTGATCTTTGCTGCTTTAAAGTCTATTTTATCAGAGACGAGAATTGCCACTCCTGGTTTTTTTTTTTTTTGCTCTCCATTTGCTTGGTAAATCTTCCTCCATCCCTTTATTTTGAGCCTTTGTGTATCCTTGCATGTGAGATTGGTTTCCTGGATACAGCACACTGATGGGTTTTGGCTTTTTATCCAATTTGTCAGTCTGTGTCATTTGATTGGTGCATTTAGCCCATTTACATTTAGGGTTAATATTGTTATGTGTAAATTTGATACCGCCATTTTGATGCTAGCTGGCTGTTTTGCCTGTTAGTTGATGCAGATTCTTCATTTTGTTGATGCTCTTTAGCATTTGGTATGTTTTTGGAATGTCTGGTACTGGTTGTTCCTTTCTATGTGTAGTGCCTCTTTCAGGAGCTCTTGTAAAGCAGGCCTGGTGGTGACAAAATCTCTGAGTTCTTGCTTGTTCACAAAGGATTTTATTTTTCCTTCACTTCTGAAGCTCAGTTTGGCTGGATATGAAATTCTGGGTTGAAAGTTCTTTTCTTTAAATATGCTGAATATTGGCCCCTACTCTCTTCTGGCTTGTAGGGTTTCTGCCAAGAGATCTGCTGTGAGTCTGATGGGCTTCCATTTTTAGGTGACCTGACCTTTCTCTCTGGCTGCTCTTAGCATTTTGTCCTCCATTTCAACCCTGGTGAATCTGACGATTATGTGCCTTGGGGTTGCTCTTCTTGAGGAATATCTTTGTGGTGTTCTCTATATTTCCTGGACTTGAATATTGGCCTGCCTTGCTAGGTTGGTGAAATTTTCCTGGATAATATCCTGAAGAGTATTTTTCAGCTTGGATTCATTCTCTTCGTCACATTCAGGTACACCTATCAAACGTAGATTAGGTCTCTTCTCATAGTCCCACATTTCCTGGAGATTTTGCTCATTCCTTTTTGAGCTTTTTTCTCTAATCTTGCCTTCTCATTTTATTTCATTGAGTTGATCTTTGACTTCTGATATCCTTACTTCTGCTTGGTCAATTCAGCTGTTGATACTTGTTCATGCTTCGTGAATTTCTCGTGTTGTGTTTTTCAGCTCCTTCAATTCACTCATATTCCTCTTTAAGTTGTCCATTCTTGTTATCATTTCCTGAAATCTTTTTTCAAGGTTCTTAGTTTCTTTGCATTGATTTAGAACATGTTCTTTTAGCTCACAGAAGTTTCTCATCACTCACCTTCTGAAGTCTGATTCTGTCATTTCATCACACTCATTCTCCGTCTAGTTTTGTTCCCTTGCTGGTGAGGAGTTTTGGTCCTTTGTAGGAGGTGAGGTGTTCTGGTTTCGGGTGTTTTCCTCCTTTTTGTGCTGGTTTCTTCCCATCTTTGTGGATTTATCCACCGGTCATCTGAGTAGTTGCTGATTTTCCGATTGGATCTCTGAGTGGACATCCAGATTGTTGATGATGAAGTATTTCTGTTTCTTAGTTTTCCTTCTAACAGTCTGTCCCCTCTGCTTTAGGACTGCAGAGGTCCACTCCAGGCCCTGCTTGCCTGGGGAACTCCTGTAGCAGCTGTGGAATCGTGAGGGTTGCTACCAGATTCTTCTTCTGCTATCTTTGTCCCTGAATGATGCCCGCCAAATGTCAGTCTAATAAGTCCTTTGTGAGGTGACTCTTTGGATATATGGGGGTCAGGGAGCTGCTTGAGGAGACTGTCTGTACTTTATAGAAGCTCCAGTGCTGAACTGTGAGCTCCGTTGTTCATTCAGGACTGCTAGGCAGGTATACTTAAATCTGCTGCAGCAGAACTCATAAAGCCCCCTTTTTTTTTCCTCAGGTGCTCTGTCCCGGGGAGTTAGGGCTTTA
This sequence comes from Callithrix jacchus, assembly GCF_049354715.1. Lineage (NCBI taxonomy): Eukaryota > Metazoa > Chordata > Mammalia > Primates > Cebidae > Callithrix > Callithrix jacchus. The sequence continues at coordinate 70,115,249 of NC_133517.1, forward strand.
TTTATGAGTATCCATAGTCTAGTCACTGCCTGCCTGTAGTGGCTCGGCCCTATTGCCATGGGCTCCATCCTGTTGCCACGGGCTCTGCCCTGCTGCCATGGGCTCTGCCCTGCTGTCATGAGCTCCGCCCTGCTGCCATGTGTAATTCCCTGTAGTCCTGTTTATATGGGTGTGGATAGAACTGTGGTGGCGATGGTGGCCCGCCTCTGTAGTGGTGGACTCTCTCTGTTATGGCAGGTTGCCTTGGCAATGGCAGGCTATGTCAGCAATGGCAGAATACCTCCTTAGGGGTTGTGTGCCTCAGTAATGGCGGATCCCCTCCGCCACCGAGCTGCACTGTCCTGGGTTCAGCTGTGCTTGCCATGAAACTCTCAACCCCAAGCATTTTCAATTGTTGTTTTGTTTGTTTTTGTGGGGGTGGGACCTGCTAAGCCTGATCACCTGGCTCCCTGCCTCAGAGCCCTTTTTTTTTTTAAGTTGAATGGTTTACTCTCTCCCAGGTGTTCCAGTCACCTTCTGCAAGGGCGCCGGGATCTGTGTGATTTCTTGTGCAGCGACCCACTGCACCGGCTCAAACAATGTTGCTGCCCGGGAATCTCCTGGCCTGGCTTTCTGTTTAAGTCCCGTTTAATGTGCTAATCTGTGTTCTGAAATCTCCAGTTGCTGGTTTAACAGGGCAACCAAACCAGTGTATTTTGTACGGAGTGCCGCTGCGCTGTGGCCCTGGCCCAAACAGCCGTGCCAGCCAAAACTGCCGCACTGGCCCAAACTGCCACCTGCGCCCCGTGGGGCTCCTCCACCTGGGAATCTCCTGGTCTGTGGGCAATAAAGATCCATCTGGAAATTCGGTGTCCACTCACCCTCTGTGATTTCACTGGTTGCTGCAATCCTGAGTTGGTCCTACAGTGTCATCTTCCTCACTCCTCCAGTCCACAACTTTCTGTCTAGATCATGATGTTTTACAAGTTTACATGGCAAATCATCTACTATGTGTCCTAAATATTATAATGTGTCCCAAATTTTCATCTGTCTGTTGAATTTTTTCTACTTTGCCATAAAGATAGTCCCTGGAACAGTGATGTTTGTCAAAGAGACTTGAGGTTTCAGAGTAATGCATTGTAGTGTAAAGCTGTGTAGAATTGAAATAAAAGGTAAGATAAATGGCGTAATATAAAGCCAGCTCCTCCCTAGAGTATTTTTATTAGAACATACCAGAAATTTCTGTGGCAAGTTTATAAGCATAGTCAAAGTAGCAAAGAGTATCTTAATACAATTTTTAAGTGTGACCAAATATCTGAAGAGCAACAGATTTTTTTTTAAGACATTGTGAAACATGCTTACACTACATAAGTGGATTGCACTGTAATTACTGATGAGTTATTTCTTGTTATTTTGAATCCTGCATTATTGTGATTTCTCTAGATAAAATATTTCCAGTTTTTAAGGACTATTTATTCTGTTTAATTTTCTGAAATCTGCTTTTTTAGAAAACAAACATGTACCTATGTTTGTATTCCTTCATATGTATTGCCAATATTTAATATTCTACTGTGAATCATGGTTTTCCCATTTTCAAAATAAAAAAATTAAACTATATAGTAAAGTTCATCTGCACCACATTTTAGAAATTGAAAGTACATTGTGGGTGAGATGCTAATTTTCCTACCCTCACCTTAACTGGAAGAATCTGGTTTTATCTATTTCTTATTATGGGGTTTTAGATTCTTTAAAAATGCTTTCATTTGCAACTAACAGAAAATCCCACTCAAACTGGGTGAAGCATAGAAGATAATCTATTTATTTACTTAACTAAGAAGGCTAGAGGCAACTGGCTTGGGAAACAGCTTGATCCAGCAGGTTAACTATATTTACATTAGAGGCTCGTTTCTTTATATTTCTCATAGATTTGCCTCTGTGCTGGCTTTGGCCTAAGGCGAGAACTGCTAATGGTAGCAGCCGTGGCTCCTGGCAGTTCCAGCCTTCATATCCTCATCCTCTCAATCAGTGAAGTTTTTCTAGCCCAATAGTCCCAGGCAATTCTTTAAGAATCAGTCTGATTGAATCAGCAGAGATCACTTGCCTACCCTAAAGCAGTCACGGTGCCAGAGAAATATAAGATGCATGGCTTACACCAATCACCAACCCAAATTAGAGCTGAATTGGGGTCAATCTTATGTAATATATGTGAAAAGGGTATTTTCACAAATAAAATTTAGGTACCTTGTATCAAAGAGACACAATACCAAGGAATAGATGCCTACCTATGGTACATTTAAAATATTGCCTGAAAAAAGATTTTCATTACTAAAGAGAAGTTTGGAAGCTCTAGAAAAGACCATCCCTAAGCTTTTCCAACTCTACATTTCTGATTCCACTTTCCTTTCATTCGACCCTAAAATATTCTAGGACCACAGCTGATCTCATTAAAACTCAGAATGGGTTAATGGCTTGAGGCAGCAAGCATTACTACAAATAATGTCTCATATATTCTCAGCAAGAAACTCCTGGTGGTGCATCCCACAATTTTCATTAACACAGGGGCCAACGCACAGTTATTTAAATGAGAAATTTTTTTTTAAGATGAATGATTCCCTGAGGGTTGACACTCACCCCTTATTGTCATTTGGTAAGTGGAGCTGGTTATAGTCTCCAAACAACAACAATGAAAAAAAATCTTCCAATTGTTATGTAAGATTCCACTAAAGAAAAGTAATATTTTCATTTGTTATGAAGGGATTAGAGAGTCCTCGTATTCCATTCAAGTTTCTCTCATGAAATAAAACCCCTAGGTGCCTGCCGGGAGATTAGCTGATGCCATTCCTAGCCCCATAACAATGAAGAGGGCTTTAACAGCTAACCCTGTATTTGGAACTTGGAGGCCCATTTTTAGATGCAAGCACAATGAAGTCAAACATTGAATCACAAAGAAAGCAATCAATCAATACACACAGGTACCTTCTCTGTATAAGGGTATAATGAAGAGAGCCTGGCTGGAAAGTCAGGTGAGCCACCTTTAAGAAGTATTGCCAATCCAGTATCTTCTTTCAAGGCCCCTGTCTTTTCTTGATGTTGTTCCCTTAATCTGAAAAGCTTTCTTCTCCTTTATCCTCAAAGCCAAGCTCTGAAGTCATCCCCTGTGATAGACCACCATCCATCAACCAGAATTACAAATTTTTAAAGGTTCCTAATATAATCCCAAGATCAGTCCTTACCACTGATAGTGTCTTTGGTATTCTGCTTCCCCACTGGGACAAATTTTTAGCTCTCAATTTCTACGTTTGTAAAATGGTGACAATAATGCTTCTTCAGAGTGACTGTAAGAATACATGAGTAAAAGCACTGGAAATGCTTCATAAATATTTGGCATTCTAACTCTCACACATGCAAATTCTATCCCTATAAGAAGGTTAAAATGAAAATAAGTTAGTAACATGAGCAAGGATGAGGTCTTGACTCAGCATTTAAACCAGACACATCCATAACTGTTACTGAAGAAACAAATTCCTGAACACTTCGCTATACCACAGTTGAGCCATGCCACTGATCACTAACCACCTGGGATTAACGGTGCCTTGCAGATAGATTCCAGCATTCCCTGGGCCTGTTCAGTGCCTGCCACGCATCTGCATTGCTCATGCGGAATATTTTCTTTGAAATATGGGTTCCCACTGAGAGGAACAACATATTCCCTTTGTTGGATGTGCAGAAGCAGGATTTGGATGGCTATCCCCAAGGATATCTCCTAGTACAGAAGGAACCTTGCATTGTCCACAACATTATGGCAACAGTAGATGTGACTATTATTCCAGGCCCCTAAGTGAGTAGGTTTTTCTTTTTCTTTTGTTATTTTTAAAAAAATATCTTTTATTTTTCCAGGCTTTGGTAGTTACTTAATTCTAGTTCCTAAGTTTTCCTACCAGTATAGAGAAAATAAATTCTGGCCTCCATTTTATTTTCCCATTAAGAGATGATAACACGTGAGTTAATAATAGAAGATTTGTGTTATGAAATACTTGGAAGTAAAATTGAGAATAAATCTATGATTTTACCTTAGTACATGAATAATTCATATGCCTAAGCAGCACATATATTCCAAATATATTCGAACCTTTCTCTATAAAACACCCAACCCTCACAGGGGCCACATTAAATCATTTCACGCTTCTTTGACTAGGATCACAATTTGATCCAGTAAAAAATGAAAAATAAAAACAAATGTAAAATGATAAAAAAGTAAAAAACGAAAAATGAGAACAAAACACCTTTTTCATTTCCTCTTTCCACTTTTTACAATCAAGGCAGAAGCTGCTGATTTGAAGAATACTTATGTAACGTTTTGAATGCTGCCTCTGATAGTAACCTCTGGTGGATCCCCTCCAACTACGGAACCTTCAGCACTACTGGTTCCCTGATGATACAAGTTCCCACTTGTTGACAGGGCTTAGTTGGACCTGTTTGAGTACAGATTGCTTCTTCTCATCTCCCACCATGGTACCCAAGTAGAAACAAAGGAAAATGGCTGTGCTTATAGGCAGTTTTACGGATGAGATGTAGAGTTGATGAACTCTCTCTTTTCCTGCTTGGTTCAGAATGCCAGGATGCTAAGCTTGCACAACCTCACTTCTTAGGAATGAGCCCCGTTTGGATCCATTCTGCTTAAACAAGGAAGAAAAGTTAGAACCAAGATGTAAAGAGGGCAGTGCCTAAATTATTGCTCTGTTTCTTTTCTAGCTGTATGACCAAGCATGGCTGTATCTCAGTTTTATCATTTGTGGGAAGGGGATAATCTAGAACTGCTGGGTGCCTGTGTGACATATCAGTGATATTATTATTTAAAAGTGTTTGTTTATGGTAGGTACTCAATAACCATTTGCTTCTGTTCTTGTTTGCTTCCCTATTCTAGGTTTATTCTGTTGACGGAAGAGGAAATGATCAACCACAGTTATGTGAATAGGAGCCTGACTTGAATGTAATTTCACAAGTGCAGAGCCAAGGCTGGATAAAATTGAGGAGGTACTAACATTGTTTTTGAACTGACTGCATCATTCCTGTGTCCTGTGTTACCCTGGTGGTGTCTGTTCTGCTTTTTCCCTTGGGCACCTGGACCTTTTGTGTCCTTTTTCTTCCTCTTAACATCCTGTCTCCAGAAAATATGCAAGAAACTTACCAAACTAAGGTGTGAAAGACTGATAAGGATGGGTGGATAGACAGATAGATAGACAGACAAAAATGTAACTCAAATTAAGGAAGTACGTACTGTGGAATATTGAGCTTAACCAAGTCAATGTTTGATTTCCTCATTCGCATATCTTATTTATTCAGCAAATATGCACAGAGTTCCTCTCAGTGCCAGGCTGAGTGGCGTGGAGTACATGAGTGAGGCATGGCCCCTGTCCTCAAGGGTCTCCCAGTCTTATGGGGCACAGCTGTATAAATGTAAATACTAACAAAAATAGAGAACTTAGTATGTGCCAAGCACTATTCTATGTGCTTTACATATATTAATTCATTTACTGTTTGCCACAGCCCTGTGAGTCGGTTACTATGATCACTTATGGTTTAGAGTAAAGAAACTAAATCAGAAAGGTTAAATGTCCTACTTAAGGTTAGACAGATAGTTAATGTGGTTTAGCTCCTGAGTTATTGCTTATTACCTCTATGCCTTACTGTCTCACTACACACAAGACAGTACAGTTACTTCTAGGAGTCTACTGTTAGGAAGTAATCACTGATGCAGACAAAGACTATGAGTAGTAAATTTGATAAAGCAAAAGGAACAGGGAAAATCATAACAATCTATCAGTAGCACAATGCCAAAGTTAATTATAATACATATATATGAGGAAACATTCATAAGCATTAAAAGAAACAAGGCTGTCACTCTAAACTTCAAGTGAAAAAAGAAAGTACAAAATACAATTTATATTCGTTAGTTTAAATTTTTAAAGTATGTGTAATATATAAATATATCTGTATTTTCAAAGTGCTTGTTGGCCAGGCTTGGTGGCTCACGCCTGTAATCCCAGCATTTTGAGAGGTCAATGTGAGCAGATCACATCACAAGGTCAGGATATTGCGACCATCCTGGCCAACATGGTGAAAACCCATCTCTACTAAAAATACAAAAACAGCTGGGTGTGGTGGAGCATGCCTGTAATCCCAGCTACTTGCGAGGCTAAGGCAGGAGAATTGCTTGAGCCCATGAGTTGGAGGTTGCAGTGAGCCAAGATCATGCCACTGAACTCCAGCCTCGTGACAGAGCAAGAGTCCGTCTCAAAATAAAAAAGTGTTTGTTGTACAGTAGTCACTTAATTATTGGCCTTTATCCTTGTCAGATAGTGTGTAAGGCAATTAATATCAACACATATACAATACACTCTCTGACCTGGAGGAGTGTCTAGATTAGGGAGAAGCTAGATATTTTAATAATTGAGCTTCAGGCACATTAGAGGGTTGTTTACAGGGCAGGGGTGCCCAAGGGATTTGGGCTTGGCTGTGAGCGGTGGGGAGGGATCAAGGAAACATTCACAGAGTAAGACAGCCTTGCTCTTTCCATCTTGCACCTCTTCTTCAAAGGACAAACCGATATTCTTTGTTTATGTTTGTCTCTTTAAGAAAGAACCAGAGAATGTCAAAGAACATCTGTCTTTCTCCAAACCTCCAGTGACCTTCCAGCAAGTCTGTCTTTGACTACTTCCATTATGCCAGCTGAGAAGTCCAATCTGTTTTAATCCTTTCCCAGTGTTCACGGAGATGTGTCATTTTAATCCAGGAGCTCCTCTAGTCTCCGGGATGGAAAGAGAGTTGAAGCTCAAATCCTGGCTTCTGACCTGAAACTTTCTCTAGCTGGGATACTCTCCAGAGTTGCAGCTGGGTTTTTGACACTCTTAAGAGTGGCATCCCTTCTCCAAGATACTCTGCCACTAGTGCTTCGCAATGAGTGAGAAGGAATCAGCACACTCCTGTTGACTGCATGCTGACTGTGCATCAGGCATTGCCCCTGCATTTTTCTCCTCTCTGTATAATAATTATATGATGTTGGTTTTATTATCTACAATTTAAAGGTGAAAAGGTCTAACTCAGCACAGGTGATGGTCGTGCCAACTGAGGTCTTATGGACATTTATAACTAGAGTGCCTAATATCATTCTTGGCATATAGAGGGAATTCTATCCGTAGTTTTATTTTTGATTCTCACAGATTCTAAGCGGCAGGTTTGATTCTGGAATCTAGGTGTACAGGATCCCTGAAACTTTTCTTTTTCTGCTCTGGCAAGCTGCTTCTCAGCCTGGATTCTCACCTGCCACAGTGTTCTTTTTGTGGGTATTTTTCCTTCCTGGCAGCTCTTACTTATTAAGAGGAGATAGGTTCATCCACTCCGGCCACCTCGTAACTATCAGTAATTCGTGATGGTTTCTAGATCAAAGAGCTGGGGAGCATTTCTGGGTGGAGTGTGGGAACCCTCTGGATGTTTGCTGGAACGCTGTTCCACACTGTGTACCTGGGAGGGTAATCTTTCATCCTTTCTGAGCCTTCTTTAGAAGCCTATCAAACAACTCCAGGCCTTTTCCTTGTCCCTTTTATCACCCTAGGGAACAAAGTTGGGACTTGTGTAACTGCAGGGCTCTTTTCTGTGGGAACAATAATCTCATTTCAATATGTGTGGGTGGGTAGATTATACGTTAAGGGCTTGGAGCTCATTTGTAGGACTAGGGAGGGACTGGGTTAAATAGTTGTATGATTAACAAACTGCTGTGTTTTTATGGTCTGGAAAGAAAAGGTTTCTTCAAGGATTATCAGTTCAGATTGGGAATGATTCACCCAAAAGTATTCAATAGTTTGGGTGGTAGGTGTGGGGTGTGGCAAAGAATTTACCCCCCCCCCACCTCCGGGAAAAGAAAGGTATATAGTATACTTGGAAAAGTTTAATCTCTCTTTTAAAAAAATTTCTTTTTTTCCTTATGGAAAAGTCTCTAAAATTATGGAGAGAATTTGCCATATAATAAATATGGCTTTGTGTTCTATCTGGGCATATTATTAGCAATATATGTTAGATGGAGCAGGGATTTGGGAATCAGTTGTCAATATAGGTGATTTTGAGTGGTCAGAACATTGCTTTGGATTGTACTTATCTTGCTGTAAGGGCAGGTTTTACTAGATAATCTTTCCGGTTTCTTACAGGTGCATTCATTCACTGAGTGCTTATTGAGCACATCTTACAACTGAACAAACTGGTGTTGGGCTCCAGGGTCTATCAGCATGGCTCTTGTTCCTTGCCTGAATTCGGAAACAATTGAGAGAAAGATAGTGCAGTGAGACAGATGAGGATCAGAATATCACCACCACTATAGATAAACAGTATTGTGGGTTTACAGTCAAAGGAAACAGCAGTAATGGCTTTCTTAACCCCAAATATCAGAATAAAATAAATTTATTCAACCAATCTCAAGCATGGCTGGGTCATTACAGGGTTTCCCCATCCTTGTATTGATGGGGGAATCCTTCTTCAGAAAAGCTTGAGGCATGGAGGAGAAGAGCAAAATCTACTCTTTATTCTCAGGTACCCTTCCAAAGAATGAAAAAATGGAGAGGCTGTACCAACAAGCTTAGATCCTTCTTCCAAAGGCACCAAGTAGCTAAGTCACTCTTCCTCTCAATGGAAGGTAAACTTCTAATACTTAGAGTTTAGAGTAAATTCTTCCTGATATGTTTTGAATGTGTCACCACCCAAATCTCATGTTAAATTGTAATCCCCAATGCTGGAGGAGGGGCCAGGTAGGAGGTGACTGGATCAGCAGGGTGGATTTTTCCTTTGCTGTTATCATGATAGTGAGTGAGTTCTCATGACATCTGGTTATTTAAAAGTGTGTAGTGCCTCCCCTTTTTCCCTCTTCCTCATGCTCCAGACATGTAGGACATGCTTTGCTTCCCCTTTGCCTGTTGCAACATGAAACATGATTGTAAGTTTCCTGAGGTCTCCCCAGCCATGCTTCCTGTATAGCCTGCAGAGGTGTGAACCAATTAAACATCTTTTCTTTATAAATTACCTGATCTCAGGTAGTTCTTTATAGCAATTCAAGAACTGACTAATATACCTCCTTATAAAAATCAGAAAAGATAGGAATAACAGTTGTGGTATAACCAGTAGAGACTCTCCAAAGAGCCACTGCTCACTTATACTTCTCAGCCTCCCTTATTGTTAAGATTAAAGCCATGTGACTAAAGCAGGCCAGTGGACTTGAGTGGAAGTAATGTGTGTAAGCTAATTAATTACAACCCTCCTCTGTCCCTCTTAGCCTCTGCCTTGGTGACTCTGGAGGCCGTATGTTCTAGACAGCATGACTATAAGGAAAGGGAGGATGTCCGAACTGAAATGAATTTTAAGTGGCAAATCCATCTGTGGTCTGAAGCAGCTCTTTTCTCTTCAGCAAGAGTATCCTTGTCTGGTTCCAGATCTTAGCGCTGTAGCCATTACCATTCACCTTACCTTTCAATGCAGCTAACACTGCCAACTCTCACCAACTTCCTCTTGGCCCCTGAACAATTTGAGTTGGGTTTTTAATGGCTTATAATAAAACTTAATTGATATAGAGGCTAAAATTCACATTAAAGAAAAAGAAAGATACCAATGGACCAAGTGTTGGCTATTTTGCTGATCTAAAGCCTCTTCGCTATTTTCTCCAAAAATCTGGGATGCTTACAGTGGTTCTAATAATTGCCTGAGGAAAAAGCTCACGGTTAAATCATTTACCTTCCTTAGTGGAAAACATTTATTGAGAATAAAGGAAAACTGCTTCTATTTAATCAAAACGTATTACTCAAGTTACAAAATGGGAAAAACTTTAACATTGCAAAAAAAGAACATAAAACTCATTTGAAACCAGGCAGTAAAAAATCCCATAATTATATTAACAGGATGAAGGATAAAAAGCATTTGATCATCTCATTAGATGCAGAAAAAACACTGTCAAAATTTTACATCCTTTCATGATAAAAATTCTCACCAAATTATGTATTGAATAAATGTATCATAACACAATAAAAGCCATATATTAGAAGCCAACAGCTAACATTATACTCAGTGGTGAAAAACTGAAACCCTTTTCCCTAAGATCTACAACCAGACAAGGATGCCCACTCTTGCCACTTTTAATTAGTGTAATATGGGGAAGTCTTTGCCAGAGCAATTAGGCAAAAATAACTATATAAACAAATAAATAAAAATAAAAGGTATGCAAATAGGAAAGAAAAAGAAAAGATGTCAATGTTTGCTGATTACATTTTACATATATATAAAACCCTACAGACTTTACAAAAAAAAGTTAGAACTAATAAATGAATATAGTAAAGTTACAGGATACAAAAATCTCACACAAAAATGTATAGCATTTCTATACACTAACAATGAACTACCTGAAAGAGAAATGAACAATCTTATTTACAATAGCTACAAAAATATGAAAATACTTAGAAATAAATTTATCCAAGGAGGTGAAAGACTTGTACCCCAAAACTAGAGATGTTAATGAAAAAAATTAAAGAAGAAAAAATAAATGAAAATATAGCTCATGTTTATGGATTGGAAAAAATATTATTAAAATGTCCATATTACCCAAATTGGTCTATAGCATCAGTGCACTCCTTATCAAAATCCCAACATCTTTCTATATAGAAATATAAGAAACAATCTAAAATTCATATGAAACCTCAAAATATTCTGAGTAGCTAAGACACTACTGAGCAAAAACAAAAAAGCTGGAGTTACCACACTATCTGACTTCAAATTATACTACATAGCTGTAGTAATTAAAACAGCATGGCATTCACAAAAAAAATGGGCATATCAACAACAGAACAGAATAGAGAGCCCATAAATGGATGCATGTGCATATGGTTAACCAATTTTAAACAAAGGTACCCAAACTATGTGATGGAAAGAGACAAATCTCTTTAATAAATGTTGTTAAGAAAAAGTATTGGGAAAACTGGATTTCCACAAGCAGAAGAATAAAATTGGATCCTTAGCTTACAACATATACAAAAATCAACTCATAAGCATTACAGATTTTGATGTAACACCAAAAATTCTAAAACTACTAGAAGAAAAACTATATGACATTAGTCTGGGCAATGATTATTTTTTGGGCTAGACTTCAAAAATTCAGGCAACAACAGCAAAAATGGACAAATGGGATTACATAAAATTAAAAATATTCTGCACAAAAACAAACTAAAACAAAAAAGCAATTATCAGTGTGTAGAGACAACTTATGGACTGGGAGAAAATATTTGCAAGACATACATCTGATAATAGATAAATATATCAAAAATATATAAGACATTCAAAAAACTCAATAGCAAAAAAAATGATTTTTAAATGGGTAAGAGATGTGAATAGACATTTCTCAATAGAAGACATATACATGGTGAACAGACATATGAGAAAATGCTCAGCATGACTAATTATTAGGGAAATGCAAATTAAAACTACAATGAGCTATCATCTGTCAGAAAGGCTTTTATCAAAAAGGTAGAAGATAACAAGTGTTGACAAAGATGTGGATTAAAGGAAACTTTGCATGCTTTTGATGGGAATGCCAATTAGTATAACTAGTATAAAAACCTGTATAGAGGTTTCTCAGAAAACAAAAAAATAGAATTACCACATGATCCAGCAATCCTTCTTCTGGGTCTTTACCCAAAAGATTTCAAATGTTTATTATAGAGATGTCTGCACTCTGATGTTCACTGTAGCATTATTCACAATAGACGAGGTATGGAATCCACCTCAGCATTCATCAACAGGCAAATGGATAAAGAAGATGTGATATAAACATACAATGTTTATAATTCCCTTTAAAAAGAGGGAAATTCTGTTACTTGCAATAACATAGATGGACTTAGAGAACATTATGGTAAGTAAAATAAGTCAGGCACTGCATGAGAAGAAATACTTACTCATATGCGGAATTTAAAACAATCAAACTCATAGACATAGAGAATAGAATGGTTGTTACAGAGGCCAGGGTGAGGGAAATGGGGAGATGATCACATGTTATAAAATGACAGGAGGAATATATTCTTTCCACTTTCTGAATTCTACTGTGTGTTGTGGTAAACATGATAATAAAGCATTGTACATTTCAAGACGGCTAAGAGAGTAAATTGCAAATGCTTTCACCATAGAAAATTATTAAAGGTGATGAATACATTAACTAGCTTGATTGTATTTATATACTATTAACATTACTTTATACATTTTTATACATTAATTTATTTCTTGAGACCTTCTCTGTCACCCAGGCCGGAATGCAGCAGCATAATCTCAACTCACTGCAACCTCCCGGGCTCAAGTGATCCTCCCACCTCAGCCTCCTGAGTAGCTGGGGTCACAAGTGTGCACTACCAGGCCCAATATTTTTAGTCGAGACAAGGTTTTGCCACATTGTCCAGGCTGGTCTTGAACTCCTGAGCTCAAGTGATCTGCCCACCTTGGCCTCCTGAAGTACAGGGATCACAGGAATAAGCCACCTTGCCTGGCCAACATCACTTTTTACTTCATATATTTCTATAATTTCTATAACTTATCAATTTATAATGAAAAAACAGTAACAGAAAATCTAGCTGAATGGTCTTTACTCAGTAGAAACTTATATAAATGTTAACTGCTTGACTCAGTAAACTTAGTTTAGTTAACCTGCATAGTTGTTTTCTGTCTCTCCCTGAGCAAGGCATTTTTCTTGGAGTATAGTTCTAATTCTAGCTGTCCCAAAGGAGATGAAACACTTTAAAATTGGTAAGTAGGTCAAGTTTGCCTTAGGTGGTCCTCAGATTCCTGTCATTACCATTTCCTTCTTTCCTCATTTTGGGAGAGGGGAAGCAGGAAAGGAAGGAAGGAAGGAAGGAAAGAAAGAAGAAAGGAAGGAAGAAATGAAGGAAGGAAGTGAATTATCAAATGCATTGTTAAAATTATGTGGTAAATGTTTTCACTTCAAGTCTATAAATGGAAACTGAGGCTCAGAGAGAGTGATCGTTATGACTAATCTTTCTTTATTCAGTGTTTCATAGAACATAGGTACTTTTCTGAGCACCTAATGTAAATTAATCCATTTAATTCTCACGACCTCATGAAGTAAGCAACATTATTCTCACTTCATGGAGGAGAGAAAACAGGTACCCCTGGAGATAACTTACTCTAGCTTACACAACTTGTGTCAGAGCCAGAATTCAAACCTAAATGGTCTTGCTCACAAGTTTATGCCCATAACTATTAGGCTGGCTTCCCTCTGTGGGCCAAGGGACCTGTGCAGGTTGATTTATTCATGGTTTCAAAGTTTAGTAGTAGTTGTTACAGTCATGTTTATTTAACATAGAGAACATAACTCAGTGCAGCTATTTTTAGCAGAAAGAGTTCTGTTAGAGGTGGTAGATAGCTATCACAATGATAAAATGGCTTTTCTGATATACAGACTAAAATTTCAGGAAGGATTCCCAGAGCCACACCTTGGAACTAACACACTGAGAAATCAACTGCCCCTGCCATGATCAGGGTGCTGTGAACCAGGAGCTGCCACCAGCTGGTGACTAGAGAACCAGGATACAGCTGTATTAGTCTGCAACAGCTGAATAAATTCTTTGCACCCTGCCTCTCTTTCCATGAATATCACTGACCCCTCAAAACATATCTCCCAGAACTTGTCTGATTAGAAGGGTCTGTGCCATCTGTCAGCCCTAATGTAAAAAAGGGAAAATGGATTCTATGTTTAAATGGAGAGACTTACACTGTAGAGGACTGCCACAATGTGGAGAGGATATTCACAGAAGCTAAATGGCAGATGCCCACCACAACTGCAGAGCTGAAATCTGAGCCTGGATCTAGCCAACGCCAGGGTCCCTGCCCTTAACCATGTTATTCAATGCTGCCTTCTAAGCCCTTTGTCTCAGAGGACCCAGGGCTCACCAGGGTTAGGATCTCTGGATACATGGTAACTCACATGCTGTATTCAGGATCCCAAAAGGAAAAGTCCCTTCTAGACCCATGTTCATTATCTAGAAGAGCATGGCACACTCAAAGGCCGGGGACTGTTTCTTCCTAAAGAACCGACATGGATTATTCTTGAGGTGGAAACTTGAAGGTGACCTTGACACTCACTCCGAAGTACAGAGCTGACTCAAAACTCAGTAACTTGTTTTCTCTGCTCTTGAGCTTCTCATTTGCTTTTAAACTGAGTCCTCTGTGAAAGAAAAACTTGTGTTTTCTGTATTTCCAGCTCCTAGGACTGGGCCAGGTACATTTAAGTGCTCAAATAAATTTCTTCTAAGAGGAGGAGCAGAGGGATGTAGGGGTGGTGGAAGGGTTCTCATAATTCTGAGTTGCTTCCGAGGGAGGGACATGTTTAGTCAGATTTAGGAGATAGTTTATGGAAAGACTGGGAGCAAAAATCAGGCCCAAAATAACTCAGGATACCATGTCACATTCCAAAATCAGCCATCATCCTCCCATGGCCGTATCTACTTAACACTCCACAGTCAGCCTCAATCCTTCTCACCACCATGTTACACTTCATCATAAACACAAATCCTCCTTGGATACAACCAATTCACGTTCTACATCAAGCAAAAACTGTCCCTCCTTACAATCTCTACATATTCTGCAGCAAATCCAGTCATCCAATTGTCCGACGCAACAGCCATTTTCCACTCCACAACAAACCACCATCTTACCTTCCCACCTCACCTCCGGTGGGAAGCCCTAACCTCCCACCCCACACTAACTCACCTTTCCACATGAGGCACAACACTTCCCCCCCATAACCGCTTCACACCCCATAGGAAAATTCTCACCCTGACAGCCACTTCACACTTGCTAGCAATTTTCATTGATCCCTGCCCACACAGCCTCAGGTTCCAAGAAGAACCTGGTTCTCCCTCTATCAACTGCTTCACACATCACATGGAACCCAAATCCTCCCTCACCATAAACCTGACCTTCTAGAGTAAATCCAACCCTCCCACCACAGAGCCCCACTCTCTCCTCTAAAGCAATCTCCAATGCCCCACCCTATAACCAGTTCACACTCCACAGCAAAGCCCTCCCACCTCCACCACACTTCACACTGCATGGACGGCACCAGTGCTTCCCTCACAACCACCCGCTTCACACCCACAGAAAGCTCCTGTCATCGCTACATGAAACCCGTTTATATTTGAAATCAAGTACTGATCATTCCTCTCAACAACACTTCGCACTCCATGATACACCCCGATTCGGCCCTCAAATACCTTAGACTCACAGGACAGCTGCTCTGCTTTTACCTTCACATGAATCACCCATCTTTCCACTCTACAAATGCTGCACCCTCCACAGGAAACCTCGAACCTCCTCCCCAACACTGCTTCACACCTCACAATAGACTGCAGCCCCCCTACCCTCATATCCCCTTCTGACTCCGCAGGAGCCCCAAACCCCTTCCTCAAGGCCAATTCACACTCCCCAGTAAGCTTCAATCTTTCCTCTCCCAAATGCTTCACGCTCCACAGTAAACGCCAATCCTCCCCTCTCCCAGCCCTTTTGTAGTTCACATGAATCCCGAATCCTTCCTCTCTACAAACAATTCACATTCCCAGGTAAACCCCAGTCCACTCATCTTCATTATCCCTTTCTCATTCCAGAGCAAATCCTCATTCTGTAAGCTAACATCCACTTTTAACCCCTTTAGTTATTTTCAGTTCTTCCACCCCCACAAACCACTCCACAATAAACCCCTATCCATGCTCCCTAAATGACTACACTCCACAGCAAATCCTAATCCTCTCCTGCCCACAGCCTAATTACATGCCAGAGTAACACTGTCCTCAAGACACATCCTTCACACGTGGTGATAAACTCCAGTCCTCCCAGCCAACAGCCACTTCTTACTCGTTAATAATCATCAGTAATCTCCCCTACAACCACTTCACACAGTCATTCCCAATGCTCCCTCCCCCAAAACATCTCATTCCACACTAAAGCCTTGTTCTCTCTCCACATAATCACTTCACACTCCACAAGAAGCCCCATTCCTCCAATCGCCCTAAATTCTCCAAAGGATTTTGGTAATTGAAAAAATATTTTATAATCAAATCCTGGAGAGATGTTAATACAAATTAAGTCTACCATCCCAAGGGTCTGTTCTAAGGATTTACTGTGAAAGAAGTGTCCCCTTTTCTGCATAAGAATATGCTTTGTCACGCTATTTCATACTGCTGAAAACTGGATGAATATAAGTGTGCAGGTAAAAATAACATCTAAATAATGTCTTATAGCTATAACAAATGTAGCACATAAACATAAACTGTTTTCATGTTATATTCAGAGAAGAAAATGAGGAATTTAGAAATGGTAGCTCTACACTAATTAAAGCTCAAATGTCATGTGTGTTTGCTGTCTCAGGGAGAAAGAGGACATAGGCAGATGGAAGTAGTATTTTTAGGAGGTGTTGAAATTATGAATGAGTTATACATGAATAGCGCCTTGGCCCTGCTTGTGTAATATGAAATAGACATTTCTAGGCTAGGCGTGGTGGTTTACACCTGTAATCCCAGGACTTTGGGAGGCTGAGGCAGGTGGTGGATTACCTGAGCTCAGGAGTTCGTGACCAGCCTGGGAAACAAGGTGAAACCCGTCTCTACTAAAATACAAAATACATAAATAAATAGATAGATAAATTAGCCAGGCATGATGGTGTGTTCCCATAATCCCAGCTACTCAGGAGGCTGAGGGAGGAGAATTGCTTGAATCCGGGAGGTGGAGGTTGCAGTGAGCCAAGATCATGCCATTGCACTCCAGCCTGAGCAACAGTGACAATCCTTCTCAAAAAGAAAAAAAAAAAAAAAGAAATAGACACTTCTGAGAAATGCAGTGGACTCCTTCAGTCCTCCTCTATTTAGAATCCTTTCCCTCACTGAGCACTTGGGAATACTAGGTACATTACATAATAAGCCTCATCTTCCTGGATCTTCCCAGCAACCTTGGAAGGTAAGTCCCACTAGAGGCTTAGAAATGTTGAGTAAGCTATATGACCCAAGTCTAATTTAAGTGGCTTTAAGGGTTTTGTCCCGAATGTATCCCTTTCACTTTGATCAGAGTTCGATGTTTTCATCTGAGATAGATGAAGGAGATGAAAGGCAATCGCCTGCCACTCTCTCTAGCCCTGAGTGGAATCAACCTGCCTTGCTTGGTCTGTGCATTTTCCTGTCTGTGTAGCCAGTGGTTTTGCCTGTCTTATTCACTGCTATAGTCTGAGGGCCTATCGCAGAAGGCATTCAAGAGATGTTTTAATAGCTGCATCTTTTTGCCTATGGAATGAAATCTCTCTCCTTACGAATACATCTTTCCAAACTCTGTCCTCTCTGCTTTGGCTACATGGTCAACAGTCTATTAAGTAGCTGGAAGACATAGAGAGGTGTTTGTAGATAAAGTAAAATATTAGCTGTGTAAGTATTTTGAAGACTCTGAAGTGCTCTTTAAAAATAGAAAGTAGGTTGGACATGGTGGCTCACACCTGTAATCCCAGCACTTTGAGAGGCCGAGGTGAGAGGATTGCTTGAGCCTAGGAGTTCAAGACCAGCCTTGGCAATACAGCGAGACTCCCATCTCTACAAAAAAGAAAGAAACAAAAAACACACAATGTTTTAAAGTTAGCCAGGCATGGTGGTGTGTGCCAATAGTCTCAGAACTCAGGAGGACTGCAGTGGGAGAAACACACAAAGCCCAAGAGCTTGAGGCCGCAATGAGCCGTGACTGTACCACTGCACTCCAGTCTGGGCAGCAGAGCAAGCAAGACCCTATCTCACAAAAAAAGAAAAGAATAACATAAGTCAGTCATGATCTTATTTTCTTCAGGCCAAATAAAAGCATGTG
Organism: Callithrix jacchus; assembly: GCF_049354715.1. NCBI lineage: Eukaryota > Metazoa > Chordata > Mammalia > Primates > Cebidae > Callithrix > Callithrix jacchus. The sequence continues at coordinate 70,133,150 of NC_133517.1, forward strand.
TAGAAAATCGAGTTCACGATCTCTCCAGAAGAATGTGTCTAATTTATTTAGCATCAACTTTGTGTTAGATTTCAGATGCTGTTTTATTTCACCTAATACCTTCAGGTGTAATTTGAACTGCACTGATATCCTTCAAGAAGAGTATCAGTAACTTTTTCAAGTAGTAAATGACTGAAGCCTATTTCAAACAGGTTTTGGGAAAAAGGGGAAACATAATGGCCAATGAAAGATATGCTGGATTCTAGTATATAAGGCTTTCAGAACCTGTCTCTCTGTCTCACTTTCTCTCTCACTCACTCACTTTCTCTCTCTCTCTCTCTGTGCAAGAAACAGAGTAAGAGTAAATTTAGTAAGGGCCACGGGTAAAGTTGAATAGGTTTACATCCTCTGTTCAAGGGTATAACCTATGCTAGAAAGACTTTTTTAAGTGGTAAAATAATTTTAACTTCTAAAATTTCAATTTTAATTTTCAAAATAAATTTCTAAAGAAACATTTTCTAATCATGTTGGTTACATGAGCCATTTGCAGTAGGAGCTTTGCAATATCTTAACATGTGTGATGTTCAACACTCAGGGCAGTCCTGACTAAGAGACCTCATTAATTACTGTTAACACACAGGATTTATTTTTCTAAATAACCCAATTTTAGTAGACCTTAAAGAACTCTCTTAATAGGTGGTATGAAAGCTTAAGTTCATGGAATGGAAATCATTTGCACGTAAGAAGCAAAAGGACAGCATGAATATCTGAACAAATGCACAGCCCATCACTCCTCATTCATATCACACTTTGATAACCAAAGCAAAGGTACCGTGGAGTTGGAGAAGCAACGTCATGAGCAATTCTCAATATTTTTAAAAGCCCAAGGAAATTATACATGACTTTGTTAATACTGGTTTTGTTTTGCTTTTGTTTGTTTGTTTTTTTTTTTTTTTTTTTTGAGACAGAGTCTCACTTTGTCAACTAGGTTGGAGTGCAGTGGTGTGACCCCCACTCCCTGCAGCCTCTGCCTTCGAGGTTCAAGTGATTCTCCTGCCTCAGCCTCCCAAGAAGCTGGCATTACAGGCCTGTGACACCACACTCAGCTAATTTTAATTTTTTTTAGTAGAGACAGGGTTTCACCATGTTGGCCAGGCTGGTCTTGAACTCCTGACCTCAAGTGATCCACCCACCTCGTCCTCCCAAAGTGCTGGGATTACAGGGGTAAACCACTATGCTTGGCTTAATTTGTTAATACTTTCCAAACTATCTAAAATGTTTAATAAACTGTGTTTCAAGTTAGAATTACTTTCTGATTCCTGTTGATTAGAAGTTTTTATTAGTGCCTTGTAAATCTTTGATCAATAAAAAACTGAGACAAGGCCGGGCACGGTGGCTCATGCCTGTAATCCCAGCACTTTGGGAGGCCGAGGTGGGTGGATCACGAGGTCAAGAGATCAAGACCATCCTGGTCAACATGGTGAAACCCCGTCTCTACTAAAAGTACAGAAAATTAGCTGGGCATGGTGGTGCGTGCCTGTAATCCCAGCTACTCAGAAGGCTGAGGCAGGAGAATTGCCTGAACCCAGGAGGCGGAGGTTGCGGTGAGCCGAGATCATGCCACTGCACTCCAGCCTGGGTAACGAGAGCAAAACTCCTCTGTCTCAAAAGAGAGAGAGAGAGAGAGAGAGAGAGAGAGAGAGAGAGAGAGAGAGAATAAATTAAAGACCCTGAAAACTGCTATCATTTATTTTTGGATCAGATTCTTTCCAAACATTGGATCCTTGGGCAAAAGCAACAAAAGAGACATTCCTCGTACTAAAAAGGCCAGATACTAGCACTTCCGTCAGACTTCCTATTTTAACCACAAACCTGGAGAGATGGATTCCTTCTTCAAGCTCACAGGTGGGTGAGTCCAGTGCCCAGCCAGCCCATAAACACAGCAAGGGCAGGCTCCCTGTCTTCTTCATTGTTTATATTCGCTCAGGTCCTCTTTATTGAAGAGTGGTGAATTAACATCTTCTGATTTAGTCTATTGTCCCAAATAGCATTTTATTTCTAACTGTGCAATTGTTGATGCTTCTGTTTTCTTTGTGCTTTTTCCCCGGCAGCTTAACTAACATTGCCTACTGTGTTAGGATGAGTCATTTGCTGACTGTGCCTGCCTGCAGCCTCATAGGCAGAGCCCTGTCACCAAGCAGGGCTGCCCCAGTGGCTGGAATGGAAATGAAAGCAAAGCAAGTGTTATTTTCCTCATCCCGAAGCACGAGAGAACTGCCTCAGGCTTACCAATGTGAACATGGTTAAGAAGGAGTTTAGAAGTCCAGCACAGGCTTTACAGGTAGTGAGGCTGGCTGGAAGCAGGGTAGATTCAGTGTGATATGAGCTTATTAAGGCATCACAGAGGCAACTCCCAGTGTGGGTGGAGGAGAGCACCAGGGATAGAAAGGAAGAAGACTTTCTTCCAATTATCCAAAGGATAATTGGATGGGATGTTCCAAAGGATAATTGGAAGAGAAGGATGATGCCTGGAAGTGATAAGCCTCAGGTGTTTGGTTGCACCTTACTGGAAAGCCATGCAAATTAACGGAAACTTCCCGGCAAAATAGCTTGACTTGTAGCAACTTCACAACGATAAAAATCCAGAGGTGAGGTTTGCCCACATCCTGTTCATTTTAATCATGAAGGCAATTTCCCCTCTGGCCAGAGAGAAGCTCAAGAATGTGAATGAAAGCAAGAAAGATGGCACCAGTTAGGCACCATAAAGAGAGTCGTGGTTGGCATAAGTTGCTTCACAATGCCTTCATGTAGCACTCCAAGATTTCAATTCAAGCCAAGCCATCTCGTCAGGACATTCACCAGGAGCCCCAGAAGTGTCAAACTGTCATAATTACTAAGACCAAGTCAGCAAGCAGTGATGCAGGGTCACCCGTGTGCTCACCATGGTGCTTGGCATTCTTTTTGTTTGTTTGTTTGTTTGAGATGGAGTCAGTCTCTCTCTCTCTCTCTCTCTCTCTCTCTCTCTCTCTCCAGGCTGGAGTGCAGTGGTGCAATCTCGGCTCACTGCAACCTCTGCCTCCTGGGGTTCAAGCAATTCTCCGGCCTCAGTCTCCCTAGTAGCTGGGATTACAGGCATGTGCCATCACACCTGCCTAATTTTTGTATTCTTAGTAAAGACAGGGTTTCACCATGTTAGCCAGGCTGGTCTCAAACTCTTGACCTCATGATCCGCCTGCCTCAGCCTCCCAAAGTGCTGGGATTACAGGTGTGAGCCACCATGCCTAGCTGGTATTCTTATACTAATTCAGGAAGCATTCACTTTATTCAATAAATCCTGAGAGCCAGCGGTATACAGGAACTATACTGGATCCTTGCAGGTAAGATAAAGAGCAAAGCCTCAGGTTCTGTCCTCAAGATGCTCCTAGTTTGGGAGAGAGAGAGAGAGACATGTATGTAAAGAGAGTTGCACCACAGCATGATGGTTCCGCTTGTGAGCTCCTCACCTAGCCCCAGAGGATAAAGAGAGAAAAAGACTGCTTTAGGATTAAGCAGCAAGTGGGGAGGAGAAGGGAAGATAGGTGAGCAAAGTACAGCGGACCCTCCTTATCTCTGTGTTCCACATTCATGAATTCAAACAACCACAGTCAATATATTTGAGGGAAAAATCGTGGTTGCATTCATACTGAATATGCAGAGACTTCTTTCTCTTATCATTATTCTCTAAACAATACAGTATAACAAGTATTATCATAGCATTTACATTGCATTAGGTACTATAAATAACCAAGAGATGATTTGAAGTATACAGGAGGATGTGCATAGATTATATGCAGACATACACCATATCATATGAGGGACTTAAGTATTTTGGTACTCATGGGGGAGTTCTGACACCAATCCCCCACAGATACTGAGGGACCACTATACATACCCAGAGGAGAAACCCTACATGCAGGGTCTGTTCGGTGCAGCTGGCAGAAAGAAAAGAAGGAAGGAGTCAGGACCTTTAAACTTTCTATTTTGGTTGAAGGGCTTGGGACTGATGAGGACTAAAAATGTTTAAGAAAGTTGCGGTTTCCATAAGGAGATAAATGAGGTGATGATGATGATGATGATGATGATAATATGTGTGTGTGTGTGTGTGTGTGTGTGTGTGTGTGTGTGTGTGTGTAAGTAGTTAATAACACAAGCTTTGAATCCAGGCAACTCTGGGTATGACTCCCCATTCCTTTCCTTCCTGTGTAATCTTGAGCAAGTCATTGACATCTCTGAGCCACCATATTTCATCTGTAAAGTGGTTATAAAAATATCAAGCTTGGGCTGGGTGCAGTAGCTCATGCCTGTAATCTCAATGCTTTACAAAACTGAGGAGGGAGGACTGCTTGAGGTCAAGAGTTCAAGACCAGCCTAACACACGCGTGCACACACACACACACACACAGAGAGAGAGAGAGAGAGAGAGATTAGTCTCAGAGATAGTGAGTGCTTGTCACAGGAGAACTGGAGTTATGGAGGAATTTCAAGGGTGGGCTTAGTGAAACAGAATAGATTTTAGGGTTTCTTTCAACTCTGATCTACTATAATTCTACTAAAACTCACCGAGCTTCAGGTTTCTCTCCTGTAAATGGAAATTATAGTAGTGCCTTCTACGTAGGGCAATGGTGTTTATTGCTACCTTCTGCGCAATTTTTTGGCAAATTTTAAGGGCCATAAATGGTGGCTATTATTATTGTTAAATGAGGAATTAGAGGCTTCAAGTAGTCGTTTATTGTGTGAAAGAGGCACATTAGGCTGGGAAATGACACCATGAGGCTACTTGCTGTACAATACACTAAGGCTCCCAGAGAATTAAACACATCATTGAGATCATGGCATGACTAGTCAGGGTATTTTCATGTGTGAGAAAAGAGTGAGATGAACCTTAAAGAATACTTAGGCAGAAAGGAGTAGATTAGGGGCTCCAGGCAGAGGCAATACAGACGCAAATGATAAAAGCTCCAGTGAGTGTGTTGCTACTTGCTGCATAAACTATCCATTTAATTCCCATAGTGACTGCACAGACTTGATATTCTTGTACCCATTTTACAGATAAAGAAACAGTGGCTCTGAAAATCAGTGACTTGCTCAAGGTTATGCAGTAAGCAGAAAAAGCGATGAGTCATATCCAGAGTTGCCCGAGTCCAAAGCTTATGTTTTTAGCTACTCAGATACCTTTCACCTGCATGAGGGTAGGAGGCATAGGTGAGCACAGCACATGTGGGAGATGAACTGGAAACTCCTCTTCCAGGAACAGCCACCCTGGCTGGGGCACACAGAAGACGCAAATGGGTGGGGTGAATTGCTTGAGCGCCTGCAATGTCAGATTGGAGTTCAGCAAGATTCTGTTAGAACAGGAAGCGCTGTTGAAGGCAGTGAGCAGGGCTGTGTGAAGTGGTTAGAGGCAGGATCTAAAACAGACTACACAGGTTCAAATCTCAGCTTTCCCACTCATCAGACGTGTGATGCTGCAGAGAGAAAGTATGGAGGGGAAAGGTTGAAGCAACCTGCACAGAACATACCCACCTTATGTTTATTTCTCTGTTCCTGAGAAGAAAGGGTCAGTAATCAATGAACCTCAGAGAATTAGTGTTAGGAAGTTAACCTTATCATATACAAAACTTGCTATTTGGACAATCAGAGGCAACAGAGAGCAAAGAACTCTGATAAACTAGACTGACAAGCCCTTTACAAAGATTAGAAAAGAAGAGTGAGGAGAAACACTACCACCACCTTGATGATACACTTGGTAGCACAAATACAATATGAAACAACCCTGTGTGTTGTCTTAATTTTCAGTGATTTTCAGAGCACCACCCACATATTTCACATCAAAATTTAGGTTCAAACAGCTATAGAGTAGCTGCTGGGTGGCGGATTACACTGGCTCCAGAATAAAAGGGTGGGAATTTGCCACAGGGCTTCTACCATCAGCTAGTAATGATATGTCTCAAGGTACTGTACACCTCTTAGCTAGTTTCCTGGGTAAAATGGAGCAACAGTAACCAACTTATCCCTGGTTCAAAAGTTACATTAGGCTGGGTGCAGTGGCTCATGTTTGTAATCCCAGCACTTTGGGAGGTCAAGGGGGGTGGATCACGAGGTCAAGAGATCAAGATCATCCTGGCCAACATGGTGAAACCCCACCTCTACTAAAAATACAAAAATTAGCTGGGCGTGGTGGCAGGTGCCTAGTCTCAGCTACTGGGAAGGCTGAGGCAGGAGAATTGCTTGAACCTCTGAGGCAGAGGTTGAGGTTGCAGTGAGCTGAGATCATGCCACTGCACTGCAGCCTGGGTGACAGAGCAAAACTCCATTTCAAAAACAAACAAACAAACAAAGTTACATTAAATAGAATATGGGAAGATGCCTTGCAACTAGTAATGGGATACAAAGAGTAATTATCAATATTATGATAATAACCTCAGCACAACAGTCCTGCATCTATAGGGTTCTTTTCGCATACCTAGTCATCAACCACACACAGGAAACAGAGACAGATGACTGACATAACTATCAACTCTTTTCTCTAAGTATAAAGTTGGAGAAATTCGATTTCTAGAAGTCAAAGTGTTGTCTGGGACTAGCAACATCAACACAAACATCATTTGGGAACTTGTTAAAAATGCAACTTTTGAGGCCACATCCTTGAACTACTAAATCAGAAACCCTGGGGTTAGAATCAACATCTGTTTTAATGATGACTCCTTACCTAGAGAAACTGATCACCTGGCAAGAGACATGTGACCAAGTGACTCTACGTGTAGATCAAAAATATTCCCAACAAGAACGAAAGGGACTTTTGCTGATGAGTTCCAATTAAATGATAAAAAAAAAAAAAACAAAAAAAAACAAAAAAAAAACCTGGAACTTACTGGCGCATGATCAACATGGAATGACACATTGTTTTGTCATGATTTTATCTTTTTTTCCTGTAGTGGGTCCTATAGTACCGCCTCAAAATTCATGTCCACCCAGAGCCTGGGAATGTGACCCGTTCAGAAATATGGTCTTTGCAGGCCGGGTACTGTGGCTTATGCCTGTAATCCCAGCACTTTGGGAAGCCAAGGTGGGTGGATCTCCTGAAGTCGAGACCAGCCTGACCAACTTCATGAAATCCCATCTTTACTAAAAATACAAAAATTAGCTGGGTGTGGTGGCACATGCCTGTCATCCCAGCTATTTAGGAGTCAAAGGCAGGAGAATCGGTTGAACCTGGGAGACAGAGGTTGCAGTGAGCTGAGATTGCACACTGACCTCCAGCCTGGGTGACACAGACTCCAACCAAAAATAATAATAATAAAAAATATGGTCTTTGCAGATGTCATCAGTTTAAGATAAGGTTATACTGGGATAAGTTGGGCCCTAAATCCAATCCCTGGTGTCCTTATAAGGGGAGGGAGATTTGAAGATGCAGAGACATAGGGAAGAATGTTGTGTGAAGATAGTGGCAGAGACTGGAGTGACACATCTATAAGCCAAGGAAATCAAAGGATTGCTGGCAACCACCAGAGGCTAGGAGAGAAACAGGGAACAGGTTCTGTCTGAGAGCTCTCTAAAGGAACGGATGCTGCTGGCACCTGGATTTCAGACTTCAAGCCTCCTGAACTGTGAGAGGATAAATGTGATAAGCTATCACTTTGTGGTCCTTTTTTATACCAGCCCTAGAAAACTAACACATTCCCTTGTCCAAAAGCAAGCATTTCTCAAGGTTTAATTTTCTGGACCCACTCCAATTACCCCCAGTTTCTCAGACTCTTGAAAGTCCTTCTCTTTTGAGTGCAGACTCTATCCGTAGGTTATATTGTACATGATTATGGCTCAGGTTTGTATTTCCAGCCCAGATCCCTTCTCTGAGGTAACAGATACTCAGATTTGGATAATTAAGCATCCCCTGAAGAGGCGGTATAGAATGATGAATAAGCCTTGGGCTTTGGGATGAAGTTTTCTCCAATACTCTGAAGCCTACATGAAAGAAGAAACTGACATTTTCTTCACAATTATCTTCTAGTATTCAGGTTTACTAGGCCCCCAAAATGTATTTGTTTAGTGAATAAAGAAAGCAAAAACAGTGGCTAGAATGAGGAGGGGGCTCAGGCTTCATTGTTTATAGTAACACTATTTCTTCTTTGCTTTTCATACTGCCATTGGCAGGAAACAGAAGAGAGTGCTTTAGAGCTCTGGGTGCTCCAAGAAAGACCCCACACCCTACCTCCCCTGACATTCACAATCTCATCACTGGTGTCTTGCAGAAGATCCTCCCTTGATCTCCATGTCCATCAAATACTGCAAAGAGCCCAAGACACCCAGCTCATCAATTATCTCCCATATACTTCCCCAATACCATGTTGCATACCACTTAATCTGACCCCATCTTCACCTTTTTCTAATTCCCACACCCTCCCTTGTACAATTCCAGATCAGTCATCAGCAAAATCCTCTATATCCTGCACTGCTTCTTTATAAATCCCTTTTTGTCTTTTTGCTCTAATGGAAACTCAAATACTCCTGGGATCTCTGTCTGCTCACAAAGTCCTTCTAGTTTGTCACTTTCTTTGTTTCCTGCCTGCTTCTATCACTAGCCTGGAGGTTGGATAGGTGTCCTCCTATTTCCTCATTCTAGCCTCCAGATGCTACTCCCTGATTTCTCTCTGAAAATCCGCTTTGAAGATTATTTCATCCATCTATACCATTACTTACCCCTCATTATTGCAGGCATCTACAAACCCATGATTCAGAGAATTCCCTTGTGTTCTTTGAAGTTTTTTAACTCATGACCTGTTCTTATAGTCATAATCATACTGTTCATATCCTAAACTGGTGACTTCACTGACTTAATTACATCACTAGCAGTCAAGGTAATCTTTCCAGTAACTTGACCTTAACCCTTTTACCTCTTCTCTCTTCTTTCTAGGTCTTGGCATTAAAATAACTGCCACTCTGTAATCTCAGTTTCAAGTATTTCACTTTCTTACCACCACACTCTCTCACTCACTAATTCTAGGACCTTGAATCCAAAAAATCTGACTGCATGGTAACTTATAGTGTCTGGATCTTGTTTCCTATTTCACTGGGAGAAGAGAAGGGAGAAGGAGGCGATTTTCTCCCAATCGCCCCATCACTTCTACCTTGCCTGTATCTGCCCTGCACATTTGCCTCTTTCTCAGTTAGTGTGATTTAACAATCCATGTTTGTGTGCAAGGCCAGTCTCTGCATTTTTGCACCAGGACCCATTCCCTGTTACCAACTCAAGGACGGTGCTTCAGGAAGCATGCTTTACCTCCCTACCAATGTTTTTATTTGCAAGTGAAGCATGTGTGTGTGATTCCTCCCAGCTTCAAAATGTCTCCTTTCCTTGATACCACATTTCCCTGCTCCCCTTCTTAGCAAATCCTCTCCAAAGAGATGCTTTTCCTCATTATCCCTTAAATCTTTCTCCCTTTCTCTCTGCAGCTCACTCTGTTTAGGCTTATATCCTTCCATCTTCATAAAAAATGTCTCTTGCTAATGTTTCTAAAGGACTGCATGTTGCAAATCTCATTCCTATTTTTAATTGATCTACTGGCAACACTGGACCAAATGACAGCTCCCTCTGCATGAAAACATTTTCTCATTTCTTCCAGGATACCATTCTCATATTCCCTACAGGCTGCTGCATCTCAATCACCTCTACTCTTGCTTCCCAGCATCCCAACCAATAGACTTTGGTGTATACTGGAATTCAGTTCTTGAACATCACCTTTCTCTGTCTATACTCACTCCCATATATTCACTTGGCTTTGATACCATTTATACATGGATGACTCCCAAATGCATTTCCAAATCTGTGTCTCCCCTGTGAATACAACAAAATTGCATATGCAGCTACTCATTTGACATCTACGCTTGAATGTCTTAAAAAGTTTACTCAAAACAAACTCCCCATTTCCTTCCTCCCCAACTTGCTCCTTCTGCAGTCTTGAACTCAAAAACTAGCAACTCCATCCTTCAATTGGACCAAAAGTGCCTAACTCCTCCTTTTGCTCACATTTTACACCTACTTCACTCCCAAATCCTTCTGGTTCTGCGTTCAACATCTGTCCAGGGTCACCCTACCACTCACCATCTAGAATGCCACCCTGGTCCATGCCACCATCATTTCTATTTGTCTGTCTGTCTGTCTGTTTTGATAGCCTGACACCTGATCTCTCTGCTTCTGCCTTTGGCTCACTTACAGTTTAGTTCGAACACAGCAGCTAAGTGATGACATTATAGTGTACATCCTATAATGCCACACCCAGCTCCAGTCCTTCAGTTCTTTTCCTTTTACTCGTGATAAAAGTCTAAATTCTTACAATGGCCAGCTCCCACTGTGTCTCCAATTTTACCTGCAGGTGCTCCTCCCTGTTGTGCTCTATCCACATTGGCCTCCTTTGCTATCCTTGAAACAAGTCCACAATCCTGGCCTCAGGACCTTTGCACTTAATGTTACTCTGCTGGGAATAAGTGCCCTTCACTTCCTACAGGCCGTTGTTGAAATGCAACTGTCTTGAGATGCCTGCCTTCACCTTATTTTAAACAGCAGCCTCCTTCAAAGAGGGCCTTCATCCCTTTTTTACCTGCTTTACTTATTCCCGTATCACTTTTCCTCACCTAGTATGCCATCTTTTGATCTACTGATTTTGTTTAATGCCTGTGTTCTCCCATTAGGGCAACAGACATTTATCTGCTCTGTTCCCAGTTGTATTCTTAACGCTTTGGAAAATGCATGGCAAATACTTCTTGCTGAGTGATTGAATGAATGAATCTACACATTACTTTTTCCCTGTTGTGGATTGGGAAATGTATGAGTAGAGCTGGATATCTCATTCAAAATAGGAGATGCTTCTTCACTCTCTCTTCCACTCACTGCACTGGCTCTGTCTAAGACACTTACATAACCCCTTATTTCCAATAGAACAATGAGCAGTCTCAGAAATTAAGGGATTCCATGTCACTGTCTCCACATTCTTTTTGGTCTGCCATTTACCTTGTCCTTTCTGCTTTTGGGTGAGCATGGGTCTGTGCCACTCTTATCTCAGAACATTCCGTCATTTTATGACTTAATTTGGGGTTTAGTCTTCCAGACACTGATCACTGGTCCATTTTGATTTTCTCTTTTCCCTCTCCTCCCTTCTCCTCTTCTTCCTTTCCTTCTGTTCTGTGCAGGAAATGAGCAAGGGGAGAAGAAAAGACATACATACATAATACTTTAAGAGTAAACAAACTTTAACCCACATAAATGGCAATGTAGATAAAATAAGCAAATTGATATAATAAGCAAATAATATAAAAGGCAAATTGCAACAAAAAGAAGGGCTGGGGACAGTGGTTCACGTCTGTAATCCCAGCACTTTGGGAGACCAAGGTAGGTGGATCACTAGGTCAGGAGTTTGAGACCAGCCTGGCCAACATGGTGAAACCCCGTCTCTACTAAAAATACAAAATACTAGCCGGGCATGGTGGCAGGGGCCTATAATCCCAGCTACTTGGGAGGCTGAGGCAAGAGAATTGCTTGAAACTAGGAGGAAGTGAGCCGAGACAGAACTACTATTGCACTCCAGCTCGGGCAACAGAGCAAGACTCTATCTCAAAAAACAAAAACAATAAAAAAAAAAGGAGAAGGGAAGAGACATATGTATTACACTCACCAGACTATGGAGGATTTACCACTAGATTGGGAAGCAACAGCCTGGGCTCCAGAGTCAACCACTCATCTTTGCACAGATGAGGAGAGGCCTTATGAAGCTTCAGCATGATCTGAGACCCTAGCCCTTTTTGTAACGAGTTGTTTGGCATGAGGCCCAGTCATGAGGGCCCTTCTCGACTAGGCTCAAGGAACACAAAAAGGTCAACTTGTTTTTTGCAATTGTCTGTTGTTTTTCAGTAACTAACATACAGGAATAGTTGGAAATAGAGATTTCTCCAAAACAGTGCTGAACGAACACCTCAAGGGGCTCACACAACCCGTTCCTGGACTTGGTGACAATTATTTGTGTCCATGTTCAATAGAGTTCAAATTTCATATTTAACTTTTCCTTCATACCTCCTCATCTTGCCCCTCCCTTCCCTCTCCTCCCCATCTCTTCCCTCTCCTTCCCATCTTTCCTCTCCCCTCCACATATCTTCCTCTCATTCCCTTCTCTCTTTCCTCTCCTTCCCTCCACTCCCACTTCCCTCCTCTCCTCTCCTCTCCCCTCCCTCCTCTTCCCTCCTCTCCTTTCTCTTTCTCTTTTCTTCCCTTCCCCTTTTCTCTATTTTTTCTCTCTTTGTGACTGGATTAGAGTTTGGTTAACCATCCTTTTGTTGTTAGAATTTAGATGATACAGAAAATAAGAAAAAGTAAAGAAATCCCATTAAGCCTTTTGAAAATCTTCAGTCAAGTCACATCATTCTCACCACACTGCTTCCTGAATTCTTTGTTTATTCTTTGGCATGCCAAATCTCTTTATAAGTTTAAAAGAAATTAAGCATTTAAGTGTTTTTTTTAATCACAGTAAATCAAACTTCTAGATCTATCATTGAGAGAATAGTATTATGAATCCCCATGTAGACAGAACCTCTAGTTCCCAGAGTCCTTGTTTGTTTTCTTTCTGCCCCTATATAATTAATGACTTTTTTTTTCTTTGTTTCAGAGAAAAACCAGTCTGAAAACAGGGCCTCTGCTGCTTTGAGTTCTGGAATACTGTTCTAAGAATATAGTAATACAATGGTGTGAAGGCAAATGCTTTTGATGTGCAGATGGCTGGTTTTGTTGACAGAGAAAAAAACAAAGCAAACAAAAAATGTGACTTTCACTGAGGCAGAACTTGAAGGAACTTACAGAGCAGATTATAAAAATTGTGAAAACTCTGGAACTGACTGATGCAGCCAAGTTCTCACAGCAGGAAAATGATGGTTCTGAGAGGCACCAGAGTGCTAGGCAACAGCTTGAGTGTTAAGGTTAGAGGCATAACGTGACTATTCAAGACGCACAACATGACTTCTAGATCCAGCTCACCCCTTGGTGTAAAATGTCAAGTGGGAGGGCACAGAAACCTAATCTCATTTAGGAGAATGTAAGAAAAACAGAACTTGAATCCTTGGAGCCTTGGAAAAAGCCTAGGGAGCCTGTAAGGCCCTCAAGGAAGTTCCATAGGCAGCACGGAGTTAGGATGCACTGTAGTAAGAAAGTCATAGGGAAGCAAAGAGCTGGCTCAGGTCACTTCTCACATGTCACTACCCACTGGAGAGAGATCCATAGTGCATTATTGCCACTGGCCCTCACGGAACATGGAAATCCTGAGCTTGGAGGAAGCCGGGAGTCAACATGAATGTACATTCAGAATGTGGACCTCAAGACTGGAGGCCACAGAAACATCTGATGGCATTATGGAGGATGACAATAAGCACATCAACATCCTCAACATCTGGATCTAATGAGAGCATCAACATGCTGAGGAAGTCTGCAGCAGAAGACAGCATGGGAGCCAGACAATTCCCCCTGACACCACAGGGCCACACAGTCTTCTTTCTCAAGTGTCCTCTTGAGATGTTGAAGAAGAGTATAGGAGAAACCCTGAGAAATAAGCACGCTTCTAAAATAGCATGTGGTTACCTGAAAGACACTGCTTTAAACCACAGGCTCACCCAGGAGGCTGAAAACTCTTCAAGGACTAGTGCTGGGTTTACTCAGTTTTGTGTCCCAAGCAGCTATTACAAACCAAGGTATTGAAGAGTATCTTAGTAAAGGACCATTGAGCAATGAATAAACAGTCTATATAAAAGCATCAACATTTATAGAAATTGACTAGAAGGAAAAGACTGAACTCACAGAGGAAATGATAAGGGGAGAAAGCAGATACCTCTCATTTGGTTCAAAAACAAATTGCACAAAAATGGGGCTCTCAGCCCTGTTCCAAATTACTTACTGTGAATGAGAACCCAAATTCAATTTAATGTAATAAGAATGAGCTGTAATTACAAAAGGAAGAAGAGGTAGAGGAGGGAAAAAAAGCAATTTGGGTCTGTTTTATTCAAGTATGTAGATGTCTCTGGGTACCATATAAAGATAAATGTTAATAACCTGTGTACATACAGTAAAGTGATTTTGTATTGATTTCATTAGAGGAGGAGTTGAATAATTAAATCTGGAAAGACCTGAAGAATTGATGAAGAAATTGATAAATGTCTTTGGATATAAAATGGTTGTCATATGGGAGAAGTCACAGATCTGTTTGAGTCTGCTCTAGGGAACAAGAAAAAGAACAGAGACAAGGAATTGCTAGAAGGAAGATTTCAGTTTGTAGAAGAAAGACCATTGGAACAGGATGCCTGAAAAAGAAGTGCACAAATATAGAGGTGAGAGCCCTATTCCAAATCAATTACTGTGAAAGAGAAACAAAAGTCAATTTAAAGTAATAAAGTTAAGCTCCCCATCACTGGAAGTATCTTGGGGGGTGCTGAATGCCTGTTTGTGGGAGGTTTGATGGTAGGAGATAAGTACAAAACCAGAAAATCTCTTTCAAAATTGGCAATTAATGGGTTCTCTCTCTGAGATGTTCATTCAGGCAAAACCAAGGAGAAGAACACCTGCAGGTATGCTTTGCCAGAGAGGTGCTAGGATGCAAGGAAGGACACAGGGATGGAAACATAGGCATCCATGGTGGATTAACTACAATCCTGCATGTCCCCCCATGTGTTTGCAACATTACTGTTGCTCCTCCCATGAAGAAACAGAATCTCTTTCCCTGCCTTTCCAATTTGGGCTGGCCACATGGCTTACTTTGGCCAATATAATGTCATACAAATGATTCTGTGTCCATTTGGGGTCTAGACATCAAAAGACTGTATGCATCTTTTCTTACACTCTTGGGATCATACCACTACCATGGAAACAAGCCTAGGCTAGCCACTTGGAGGGTGAGAGACCAGCTAGAGAAAAGCCCACTTATTTCAACTGCAAACATCCTAGATTTGCCAGTTGTCAGTTGACCTCCAAACAGGTGAGTGGGTCCAAATAGCAGCAGCTGCCTACCCAACTGAGGGCTGATTGTAGATGTATGAATAAACCCAACGAAGACCAGAAAAAATTTCCCAACTGACCAGTAGACTTGTGAGCAATATAAGTGCTTGTTGTATTAATCATTAAATTTTGGAGTGATTTGTTACACAGCAGTAACTAGCTCATATATCTTTGGAGACAGACAGACTTGCATCTCACCATTGTGTGAACTTCTTTAGCCTCTCAGCTTTGGTTACTTTATCTGTCAAATGTGGACAGATTAAATGGGACCCATTACATTTTTCGGGAGGATTAAATGCATAATTTATATTGAGTCATTTTCATAGTGCCCAATACATCGTTAACATTCAACAAATTTTGTGCATTGTTAGTATTTTTATGAGTGAGCTGGAGAAAATTACCACTGGGGAAGTAAAATCATCACTGGGGAATAAATTTCATATGACATTGCTTTCTTTCACACATCAAAAAGGTGAAATAGCTATATTCTGTATCTTTTTTTGATTGATGTGTTTATTTAGAGAGAAATCACTTTCTTTACACATCTGTGTCCTAGGCATATGTCCAAAGCAACACAAAGAACTTTAGATGATGACATACTGTCACCTCCTTTTGAACAAATGTGGCAGCCATGTACGTTCTTCATTGTAGGTTCTCTTGGGAAGGCTCTTTCTCTGCCTGGATGATGGTGTGTGTCAAAATTTAAAACTAGTCAGAGCCAAGGAAAGGACATGTTCTTGTAATTTTGAGGCCCTCCCAAGCAGAGGAACTATAGAGTACTCAAAAGGTCTTTTTATAAGAACACATTATAAGAAGGGAGGAAGGGAGGGAGAAAGGAGAAAATTACGGTCCATACACACAGTGGAATACTATGCAGCCTTAAAACATAAGGAAATTCTACAATATAGATAGCATGGATGAACCTTGAGAACATTATGCTAAATGAAATGAGCCAGTCACAGAAAGACAAATACCACATGATTCCATTTTTATGAGATATCCAAAATAGTTACATTTATAAAATCAAAAACTGGAATGGTGGTTGGTCAGGAGCTAAGGGGAAGGAGGAAATGGGAAGTTATTCATCAATGGGTATAAAGTTACAATTAAGCAAGATGAATAAACTCTAGATATCTGTTATATGACATTGTACCTATAGGCAACAGTGACTATATACTTAAAAATTGCTGAAGGCCTATCTCATGTTAAATGTTCTTATTATAATAAAGTTGAAAAAGGGACAATAAAATAGTGAAAAATAAACATAGAAGGTAACATGATAATATAAATAAAATGAAAACAAAGGTTTTAAATTCTGAAAAACCTGGATTTGAAATGTGGCTCAGATGTTTCCTGGCTCTGTGGCCTAGAATAAGGTATTTGAAACACTGTAAGCCTTCCTTTTCTCATTCATTAAATGGAGAGGAGAGTGCCTGTTCTGCATAATTCTCGATTTTTGAATGGTAAATGGTAAATGGCCAGTGAATTTGGCAGTATCTAAAGAAAAAAAAAGCAGAATTAAAGATAAGAAAAAAAATGAATGTTTTATTGGGGTATGATTTGTATGCATTTAGTGTACACAGGTGATAAGTTTAAATATATGCATACACTCATGAGACCATGGTCACAATCCCAAACCAAGTGCTAAACATACCCGTCACCTCTAAAAAGTTCCGTCTGTTATTTTGTCTTTGTTTTGTAGTAAGAACAAAACAAGATAAGATCTGCCTTCCTAAACGTACTTTAAAGTCCCCAGTACTTACTGTCAACTGTAGAGTAGATCACTAGAACTTACCTGTCTTACATCAGATTGAGCAACAACTCCCCGTGCAGGTCTGGCATAGAATAACAGAGTAACAACCCCATAAAGGGAACGACCATTCTTATGTCTTCCCTGAAACTTCTCTTCTCTAGGCTGAACCTCTTGGACATTCGTAGATATACATTGTTTATATTTTTCAATATAGTCTCACCATAACTGTGACAATGAGGTATGATATTGGAAACTATGGGTATCAGGACTCATAAGGAATGTGTGATGGCTGAATGGTTATGTGGCATAATTTGTGATATCTGCTTATATCACTGACTACCCTTATCTGAATATAGTCCTAATTAAAAATATGTATGTTTAAAATCTTGACTGGCATGCACAGTAGTGGCTTATTTCACTGAGAAAAGTGGTTTTCTTTTTTCTTAAAGTGGAGACCGCTGCTAGATAAACAATCCCAGTAAGAGATGAGTTTGACTTTGTAGAGTGGCTGGTGCCCAAGAGCTCTGCCTCTCTAACCAAAGGGCACACTTAAAAAACTTGCCTGATGCTGTGGTGGAGTTCCATGCAAAACAGAGGCTTACAAAGCTTACATGACCTAGACCAAGTCACAAAGTGAACAGGTGGAATTCTGAGGCCCAAGGGCTAATCATTCACTGCAAAGCAGGTCTAATTTCCAATTATATAATCCATGGTACTTTCTGAGCCAGAGAGAGCATTTGGAAGGACATGCACCCTATCTGAACCATGCATTCTATCCTTCAACCATCACTAAAATGTTGCTTGCAATTTTTCACTCTGATTAGTAATTTGTAGTTGTGGACTTCTCATTATCATATCTATCGTTGAGTTTTTTGAGAAACAGAGTCTCAAATGGAGACTTGCATGAAGAAAGTTCACTGGGTAGTGTCTTCGGGAACACCACTTATAAGAGAGTGAGGGAAACAGGATTGGGCAGAGGGAGAAGTTGAACTGTGAAGCAGATGCAGTTGATGACCAGCCTATTCCACAGGGAGCTCTAGAACTAGGGTGGCCCTGCAGAGTTTTCCGGAATTAGAGCAAAGGGCACCTCTACAATAACATTGGATTAGACTGACCCTGGGAAGGGAGTGTAGCTGTGAGCAAATAGCGGTCTTCAAATGAGGGCAATGCAATTAGCATCCAACACTCCCAGCAACTGGGGAAATTAGTGCCTTGGCTCCGAAGAGGCTTCTGAATGACACACCGGAGCATTTGCAGGTCTCTGTTCAAGGAAAATTAAAGATGCATTTGACACGCAGTTAATTTAAACAAAGAAAATCTGAAAGCATGAAACCAGTGCTATTCCCTAGAAGTCAGGAAAGGAGCATGATGACATGGAAATGACTTGAGATTATAAGTTAGACAGACATGGGATTCCATTTGGAATACTCCAGAATTATATTGTATTCCAAAATGAATATAATTTATCTTGGTATGGTTATGGAATAATTCTAAATTTCTTAGGTTCTCTGAGCACAAGCTTTTTCACTTATAAAATGATGATGTTAGCAATAATATCAGTTTCACAGCATATTTGCAATGATGTAATGAGAAAAATCACTTGCAGTACCAAGCACAGTGCCTGGCATATTGAAGGCACTTGATAGCTATTAGTTTTCTGTCACCTAAACAACAGTGAATAGGTTGTATGTATGTCATTCTTTATGCAGAACTCAAAGAGTAGAATGTACCAAATCTTTAAAGAATTCACAACTGGTTGAATGCAGAAAAATACAGGCAAAGAATGGGAAGAGAAATGCTGAGATGGAAGGAAACATGCTGTATGATGTGAGTGCAGACCTGAGAACTTGCAGAATAATTCAAGGAATGAGGGAGAGGAAAGAATCTGACCTGTATCCTGAACCATAAAGAGGGATGAGTGTGGTGACGGAGTCATGAGGGAGAAAATTCAGGGAGGGGTCTCTCAGGCTCAAAAGCATGAAGACAACAGAAAGCACAGCATGTGTGGGCATCTGCAGGTATTCAGTACATTTGCAGCATAATATGGGCAAAGAGTAGGCAGCTAAGGGAAAGCCTCATTTCAATACTCGTGGTATTGGCAGCTCCTAAGCCATCACTGTGGCTTGGGATCACTTGCTTTAAACTCACTAAGAAGCTTTAAAGAATGGAGGTGGTGGAAAGCATTCACAACCTGTTTAAATAGAGTCTACCTGGGGCTGAAAACCAGTTGGCATGGAGCTCACTTGTTCCACCTTGTTAACAGCCCTGGATTTCATGTTTAATGGCTTTAGCCAATTTAGTACAGTCTTGCTAAGGAGACCATGTTTCCTTTGGATGATCGGAGGAGTCACCCTTCCACAATGTATGGTGAAATAGAATCAAACTCCAGATGGGAATTCTGAGTTCACTGCAAGCCCAGGATGCTCACAGCAGAGTTAGCAGGAGCAGCCTCACAGAGGGGGATGCGCCTATCCTGAAAGGCTCTTGCCTGAGGCCAGATTTCATCCTTCACTTACCCAGCTCTGGCTGATTGGCTAGGGAGAAAGGTGCCCCATGGCCTGTCTATGACATGCTTTCCACTGTAAACTTTGTTTTTATTCTCTGTGAAAGAGTACTTTATGCCCTGAACTTTATGAATGTTAAAAAAAAAAAAAATTCATTTTCAGATGAAATTTTTCAAGCTTGGACTCAATCCAAGAGGATTTTAAAGAATTGGCAATTGGAAGTAAAATGTTCCAGGAGGCTTTCAGAAATGCAATGTTAACCAAAAAATAATTAAACTTCCAGAGTGCCTGGTTTGTAAGGTTCAATGAGGGTGGTGGGTTTACTTGTACACATACCTAATTCTGGTCCACTTCCACATTTCCTGAAACAGCATAATATTCTAGGCTTATACAGAACTTTATTTTTTCCAGAATTCCTTTTCTTAATTAGCTTCATTTTTAACATATTTTCACTGCGAAGTAGAGTGAAGAGACAAAGAAATTGACACACAGGCAAGTGAAGTGAATTGGCCAACGTGGCCAATATTTAGTGGGAAAAGTATAATCAGCGGACACAAGACACAGCTGGGGCTCATAGGCACTGCTGCTGTTGATCAGATGAATACCTGTGTCTTGATTACTTATGAATTCTTTGGCTTAACTTGCTCATCTGTAAAATAGGATAGTTGTAGTACACAGAATGATGTGTGAATCAAATAATCATGATTTAATCACCACTTTAATGGTGGTAAAATATCTATTTACAAGTTACTGTGTCACTTAAATGTTAAATAGTATTTAAATGCAATTAAACATCTAGTTAGAAATGTAAGTGTGAATTCAACCTGTCTTTTGGGTCTTGAGTAGGCATTACTGTTTCAAATGAATCACTATTAGCAATCATCAGTTTATCAGGGAATTGGTAGGTTCAATACATCTTTCAAGTTCTACAATGATTATAAGATCCATTCCAGAATTCCCTATGAACTCCTCAGTCACTTTTGCCCCTTGTCGAGTGGGGTGGAACAAGATCCATGTGGAATGTGCTGTTTTTTCTCCGCTTCCTGTGGAATGGCCTCTTATGTAACTGGAGTGACATTGTTTAACCCTCATGAACTGCATAGCTATTTGTTAGAGGATACAACTATAGAAAGACATCCAAGCCCTCGAGGACTCTGTATTCTCAAAGACATCAAAAGCAAAGCACACCTACTACTCTAAACATCTGCCAAATCATGTCTGTAACAAATATAAAACCCACCAAAAATCAAAACAATGGCTAACCATGCACACACAAAATATAAAATTTCCAGATGTACCATATCAAGGAACCAAGCACATAAACATAATGAACTTCCTATAAATAGAGTCTAGTTCTTTATCATTGTATGTCTCTAATACAAGGATTTTAAAGAGGAAGCAATGAAATTTGTATGTCTGTTTCCTATATTCTCAAGTAGACTATGGAAACTGGGGATATCTTACTCATTCCTATGCCTCCAAAACAGATGGATAGGGTGGAGCAATGCACTTAGTAAGCCCCTATTCAGTGCCAGGTGCTATACCAGATTCTTTACATTGATTATCTCCATTCATTCTTTGAAATAATCCTTAAATGGTAGATATTACCATCATGCTTGTTGACAGACAGGAAAATAGACTGGAGATGAGAAAAGTAACTTGCTCAAGGTCACATATATAGTAA
Organism: Callithrix jacchus; assembly: GCF_049354715.1. Classification (NCBI taxonomy): domain Eukaryota; kingdom Metazoa; phylum Chordata; class Mammalia; order Primates; family Cebidae; genus Callithrix; species Callithrix jacchus. Next base: position 70,154,128 of record NC_133517.1, read on the forward strand.
ATGGTAGAACCGTAATTCATGTTTGAATCTGTTTCCTATTATAGTTCTTTGCCTTTCATATAGTAATAATACAGTATTTAGTACGTAATATTTAGTTTTGCCTGATAAATAGTATGTGCTTACAATATGTTAAATTGTTAAATTGTCATATTACTAGGCCTAAAATAATGCTTGTATAAGATACAGCATTCTGAATACAAATAGTATTTAAATGCAATTCAACATCTAACAGAATTCTATAGAATTAATTCTTAATTAGGTACTAAGTCTTAGATATTGATAGTAATAGCCATGTACCAACTACCCATTCTGGAAGGGCCAGATGTAGCATAGTTATAAATTTAACTATAATAAGGGCTTTACACAAATTAATTTATTTAGCCTCTTGAGATAGACACTACTGTTATTTCTATCACCCTTATTTTACAAATTAGGAAAATGGGGCATGGAAAGTTTGTCAAAGCAGAGCTGAGATTCAACCTCAGAACTCAGGGAGCTCCAGTTTCTTTATGTGTGTGGCTCTCAAACCTGACTGCACTTTAGAATAACCTACAAATTTTCCATACTCTATAAAGCCTGGACCTGACTCTCACAGATTCCAATTCAATTGATCGGGGGTGAGGTAATGGCATTCATGTCTTTTGCAAGATGTTCATGTGATTCCGCTGTACAGCCAGGGCTGGGGAGCCCTGCACTAGAGTAGACCTGTGAATTCTGCTGTGCAGAAGCCTTGTTCCCTGTGCAAGCCAGAACTGAGTGTCTATCTATCAATAAGCCCACTCTTCTCATTGACTTCTACAAACCAGGCTTTCTGAAGTTTTAATATAAATTGAATTTACAAGACTACTATAAGAGTGATTGAACCCATCATTTGGAATGGAAAATGTATGTGGTTTAGATGTTAGGCACTTTGCTAGGAGTGTTGTGCAGCTCTATGAGGTAGGTAGTTTTACTATAGATTGGGTATGTCAAATAGGTTTCATCTCTCATCTCCACTAATCAGCCTCCCAACCTGGCTGAATACTGGAGCTCACAGCCTTGCAACTCACAGTGTGGTCTGTGGGCATTATCTGGGAGCTTGTTAGAAATGCAAAATCTCAGGTTCCCGGCCAACATTCACCTAATTAAGAGGTCAAATCTGCATTTCAACAAGGTGATTCCAATACACGTTAAAGTTTGAGAAGCACTGGTCTAGAACCATTTCTTTATCACATTCTGTGCTCCCATTGGAACAGGAATCAACAGGAAAATGTGCTCTGGTGAATGTGCTGTATCTGCCTGGGCAGAGGATGGACTCGTGCCACGGGAATCAGGCATTTATCAATTCAGCTTCATATACAGACCCAGAGGACACTGCAGAGAACATGTAATGTGTTCTCAATTTAGGCACTTGTCCTTCCTTACTAAACACTTGCTGATATCCTATACCTGCATGGGTAAGAGGTCCAGCTCATTTTGGTCTTGTTATTTATTTTCAGTAGGTCCAGCACTTCTCTTGACTTGCATTGTCCACACTGGCGAGGTGCTGCCAGCTCTCAAGGCTTGGGTTACCAATTACAAACCTTCTTGTCTTTGCTTCTTACAGAATAGCAGCATGGCGCTGCAGCTTAGGTGACCGACTGACCTGGTTTGCCTACAATGAAGGGGTTTCTGGTGATGTGGCAGAAGGCCTGGACAGTCTTGGAGAAACTGGAATGGATGGTCATCTTCATTGCAGCTCCTGTCTCTTTCATACATGTTGGGTCTGTGTTTGCTGTTTCTCGTAGGGCTACTTGCTTCTTTGTTAGATCTATATCCTGCTTTCTGTCAGCAAGCGATTATTCCCAGCCTTTTTTTTTTAATCAAAAAATATTACTTCCAATGTATAGTCCACATTAAAAATAAATACTCTATATCACATAAAAATGAATCCATACATCCTGTAGAGTACCTTTAAATGTCTCCTTTTCTCATCCCACTGACATGAGTTTCTAAGTTTCCATCCTTTAGTAAAGACGCATTTCTAAATTGGGTTTGTATCCTCAGTTACAAAGGATTCTAACAGCTAGTGTGTGACAGTGATCACACATACCATCAAGGGATGTGGCAGGCAGTTGTGGAATGTGCTGGTGCTGGCATTTTTATATGCCAATGGCTTTCATGGTCTAAATTGTTCTTATTTCTATTAATGCTTCAATTTTTGACAAACCTACAACCATAGAAACAAATAATAAATTTGTTTTTTGGGAATTATCCAGGATTCTTGGTTAAGTGGGGAATTCAGGCTTTGATAGCATAAATGATCATGGATACGTACTTTTCCTGGTGGCTCTAATCATAATGCTGAGCATGTGGTAGGCACAGAAATACTTACTCATTGACTGAATATAGCACATCACAATGTTGATTTTTTTCCAATATAATTTTAGAACTAGGCATATTGTATTCTATTACATTAGACTATATATCATTCTTAAATAGAAGCAGCCTTGCTAGATAACACATGTTGGAGGAGAGTCCCTTTTCCTTAGCCATCAGTGTTTCCATCTATGGAAAAGAAGTTCCACCATACTAACATTACTATCCTCTCTCCACCCCCTCCCTCACTTCTCCCCAAGGGAGAGGTGTTTAATATGGTTTCTGAGTTTGGAAAGAAAATTCAAGCATGTGTAACACCATTCCTTAGGTCCCATGACCCACTATCCACAAATGGCCTGCTCACAGAGTACATGCCTTCACCATTGTACCTGGCCATGCAGAAAATTGTATGAAACAGTTCTAGCTGAAGCCTCTAAAGCCTGAGATTTTCCTGCCTTGCCTAGTCCTGGTGGATATCTGTCTACTTCTGGGGTTTAGATTAGCATGTCCACATGCTGGAAGGTATAGCCCTCTTCTACAAAGGGAGGTTTTCTAGAATTAATGTAATATTTTTATCTTACATTTGCAGAAAGAGACAAAAAAATGTTATAGTTGAGTGATGGACAATTACCTCAAACAGCTAAGATTCAAATCCCTGCTGTATTACATACCAAGCTAGAGTTGAAGTGATTAAATGAGCTAATGTACAGAAAGCATTTGTAATGTTGCCTGGTACAAGGTAAATGCTCTACAAGTGTCTGATATTAATGTCAGCCCATTGTTTCCCTGTTCAGTTGGTTCAGAACATGTGCTGGCTCTGCCTCACACCTCAGTAACTGAGAGTTTTCCTTTATTTATTTATTTATTTATTTATTTATTTTTGGAGATGGAATATTGCTCTGTCACCCAGGCTGGAGTGCAATGGCATGATCTCGTCTCACTACAACCTCTGCCTCCCAGGTTCAAGCAATTCTCCTGTCTCAGCCTCCTGAGTAGCTAGGATTATAGGCATACATCACCACACCTGGTGAATTTTTGTATTTTTAATAGAGACAAGGTTTCATCATATTGGTCAGGCTGGTCTCGAACTCCTGACCTTGTGATCTGCCCACCTTGGCCTCCCAAAGTGCTGGGATTACAGGGTTGGGCCACCACACTTGGCAACTGAGATTTTTTTAAAGAATAACTTATAAACTCTTTTCAACTTCAAATTACTCTGTGATTAGGCTTATCTAATCTGGTGAAAGAACTTTGACAGTTCTTAGCACCAGAATTCTTTTTCCAATTGTAGAACTAATCATGTTCCTCTGTAATTCTTAATGAGTGCAGACCTCTTAGTGGGACTTCAAACTCTCACAGTCAGACTTCAGCATATGTTTCCAATCTTGTCTTTTATACACACTGTGCTATGGCGTGAGTCTACCATTGCTCATGGATCCTGAGTCACATGCAATCTTCACATTACACGGCTCTGCTCTTGCTGCTTGGAGGGCTTTCCCCCTTCTCTGCTTGTTAGATAAGAACCCATCCTTCATGGCCCAGCTCACAGGCCTACTCCTTTGTGAAACCTTTCCTTCTTACTCCCCATTCACGGAGGCCTCACTCTGTTGTGAAAGCAAAAGAACATCTCATTGCTGTTGTAACCCCTGCTTGCTTGAATTTTATGAAAATTACATGAACTCTGAGCTTCTCAAGGTCTTGGCAAGAGGTCATATTCTCTTTACTTTTGTATACTCATCCCACCCAGGCCCTGACACAGTGACTTGCTCTTCAATGTTTACGAGTCCATCAAGGAGTTCTGTTAAAGCCTTTTCCAAAATACCAATCAAACACACCTATCTCTTTCCATCTTCACTTGATCACCATTATCTCTGATGGGTCTACTGTGGAAACCTAAATTTTCTCTTTGCCTCTGTGATGGCCCCAACTTGGGTTATTCCCCATATGGCCATTGGAATAATGGACTTAAAATATAAATCGAATTAGGTTACCTCCCGACCTAACAATACCGAAACCTCAATTTTGACCTTTCTGCACCTGCCCCTCTGTCACACCTCATATTTTGTAATCCCGCATCTGCACCCTCACTCACTGAGTGGCTACCATTGCTCATGAACTCTATTGACACTTATTTCCTTTTTCCCTTTCAGTTTCTCAGACAGGCCAAACTTTTCTCCACTTCAGTCTCTTGCACACTCTGTTCCTTCTTCCCAAAATGCTCAGGGCTTAACTTTTTTTTAAGGGATAGGGTCTTGCTGTGTCTCCCAGGCTGGAGTGGGATGGCATGATCAAGGTTCACTGAAGCCTTGACCTCCTGGGTTCAAGGACTCCTCCTTCCTCAGCATCCTTGCTAGATAGGAGAGACCTCCCTGTGGTCCCTGTTGCTGGGACCACAGGCATGCACCACCACACTGAGCTAATTTTCATTACTTTTTTAAAAAAGACAGAGGTCTCACCATCTTGCCCAGGCTTGTCTAGAATCCCTCCCAAAGTGCTGGGATCACAGGCCATGAGCCACTGTACCTGGCCTCTTTTTTTTTTAATGACTTGATTTTATTGTCCTTTGAGTTTGAGATCACAAACCTCCTCCTAAGAAAAGACACCCTGATCTTCAACCTAAACTGAACACCCATTCTGTGTAATTCATTATACTGTGTAGTTGTACCCCTGAGAGCCTCACTGTTTTTTATCACTGCATTCATAACAATTGGTAACCTTTCTTCAATGTGGGTTTTCTGATGGTATTATCTGTTTTCTCCATTAGGCTAAAACTCCATGATGGCAGGAGTGAAGCCCGTCTTGTTATCATTGTGTCTTGAGAAATGAGCACACAGGATGCATGAGACAACTGTGCCCAGTAAAAAACAGTTCATAGATAGACTCTAAGGTCTTAAAAATTCTCCGAGCAGAAACAAGACCCAGAGATCCCCTGGTGAAAGTTCTTCATTTTAAAAAGGGGAAAGTCAAGATCCAGAATTTGTAATGAGTTCTCCTAATGCCCCAAGTCAGTGTCTGCCTAAAGTTCTCTGGTTTTTAGGGTATCCTTCATTAACATGTTCTCTTGCCTTAGGCTTGTTGAAACTGGGCAATAACTATAGATTGTTAACAAAGTAATATAGTAGGAAAATCAAATGCTTCCTACATAACCTTTCACTGAGAAATGAAGCCAAAGCCTAAGGAAATGCCATCTGACTAATTTCTAACCAATGCAAATCTTCTCTCTTAGTCACCCCTAACAAAAATGTCAGTGTTCTAGAAGCACAGTGAGAGCTGCCAAAGCCCAGGTTAGTTTCAAGTCAGTTTTTGAGATCTGCTCTACCTAAGGGTCTAGGATCTACTGCAGAGTGGAGCTGCACCCGTTTCTTGGGCAAATAGGGAAAACCCAGCACCTTCAACACTCTCTTTCTTCTATGCATTGGAGGGTTTTCTACCAATATCTGTGACATACTTGTTCATTGTTTGCCTTTATTCATGTCCTGGTTCTTTTCCTCTCCAAGCATCAATTCTGTCATCTCTAAAATAGAGTAATTGATATTCATGGTCTTTTTAGCCTTGGCATTCTTTGAACAGGATTCTCCAAACAGAAACAAGATCTAGAGAGTACCTGGTCCTGTTTCTGCTGTACAGAGTTAGTTCTCAACTTCAAAGGATAAATATGATTTGCTGAGCACGTTACTCAGGATCTACCATATATAGAAAACTAGATATTCACTTCAGCTCCTAATTGCACCCTCTGTTGTCCTGAGTAAGTATGAGATGCTGGTGAATCCTGGAGCTAACACTTTGTGTTTTCTGTTCCTTGGGACTTTGTTGTCTGCTAGACCATTTATTCAAAGGGGGAGGAGGATGTTCTCAAAGCCAATAATAAGGCTCATGGCATTGCACGGTATATTTGATGGCATGGAACTCTTTCGGATGACCAAGATTGCCCATCAAATGAGAAGGCACCAAAAGCACTCATTTATTTTAAAAATATACACAAAGCAGCCCTTTCTCATATGCATCGTTCTAGGTTCTGGGAAATAAGAAATCGTTCAAAAAAGATTACTGCCTTCTAAAAGGCATTGTTCTAAATTCTGAGAAATAAGAAATCATTAGAAAAAGATTCCTGCCTTCTACAAGTACATAGTCTAATGGTGAGATAGGCAGGTAAGCTATTACAATACAGTGAGATATGCACACGAGTAAAGCTGTTTTCCTTAGTGTGCTCAGAGTAAAGGGTATAACTAACTCCATCTGTGGGCTTCAGAAAGGACTTCTCAGAGGAGGATATTTGAACTAGCTCTTGAAGGATGACAGAGTTTGCTTCACAGAGAGAAAGGAGAGGACAACAGCAGGTAGTAAAGCAGCAACCCATAAAGGCACTGAGTCTAGGCCTGGTCTCCTTTGGAAATGATGAGAAATAAAAGAGAATTTTGTTGTGACATCAGTAAGGAAAAAGATAAAGGAGGGGAGAGTAGAGATGAGGCTGATGGGCAATTTGGAGGCAGATAGAGGAGAGTCTTAGATGCTGTGTTAAGAGTTCTGGACTTCATTCTACATGCAAACAGGGAGATCAGGACTTATGACAGGTGTGTGTGTCCTTTTATGTGCATGTTCGTGGAGATGATATAATCAGGTATGACTTTTAGATAATCCCTGGTGGCAAGGGAAGGGTGGAGAATGTGAATTAGAGAAGCCTGAGAGAATATGGCTGCTTGGGAACAGTGAACAATCTGGCAGCTGCATTGCTGATGGGTTATGTGGAGGTAAGTTTTGGAAAAGTGTTTAGGGCCAATCAATCAGTAGAGGACCATACATTCATACTAAAGGGTTTGTATCAATAAATAGAGCTAAAGAATCCTACACTTAGATTTTTTCCTATGGTTTACATGACAGTTATTAATGACTCTCCTTCTAGAAGCCTTGCCATCATAGTGAGCATCAAGAAAGGAATAATCTAAGGTGAAGACATGCTTTTTCTACAGGAGGCCAAGTTCCACATTCTGTGCATGCTTTTGGCTAAAGTCAGGTCATGCCTCCAGAAGTGCATGCTTGATTCTCTCAGACCCTATGGCTGTGACCAATCGCTTTCTTCTTAGAGCCTCCATTAGCCACCCAGGGAAAGGTAAGTGGCTTCATGTTTGGCCCCATCACTGCTGGGGACAAGCTCAACTGCATTCTCAAGGAGTAGATTAAATACAACTGAATTTGTGAATGCAACAAAGGACAAGAGAACCCGACTGGACCAGAGTAAAATCAGGACCTTTGGAGGCAAGAACTCATACATTTATAAATGAATACACATACTTTTTCTCTCCTCTTCCCACTGGCAGCATATCTGAATGCCCTGACACAGCAGTAGTGGGTCTTAATGCTTATGTTTGTCCACCCCTCTCGGCAGTGATTGATTTCATTTTTGGCTTGTTTTCACGACTCGAATGTGGGATCTTCAGAGGCCCTAATTCCTTGCAAGTTCCATTTGAGGGTGGAAGAGCTAGAACAAGCTATAACCGGTAGACAGCTCAGTGACTCAGGAGCTTAAGCATTTAACTAATTAGTAAGAAAAAATATGGTGAAGATTTGTAGTTAATAAGAAGGAAAGAAGAATCACTGGGACTAGAATTATGCAAGCTTTTGTTTCTTTTAGGGACTATATCAGAATTATGGGAGAAGAAAGTCTACCTTTTACCTTTGAGGAATTTTCAAAGCATATATTTTTTTTTTTTTGCTTTGTCTGTGACTGACAATGGGAACAATTTCAACACCTCAGAAAAATGCCTAATCATTTCCTCTTGTGAAATCTGGGTGCTTCTGAATGAAGCCATGTTAGGAATGTGGACTTCCATCCATGAAAGTCAATGGTCAGTCTCATTTTTGGCCAAAGGCTGTTACTAAGTTGTAGTACCAGTGAGCAAAATGGCAAGCATCCTGTGACCGACATGTGTCTTTGCAAGGCAGGGAAATCGTATAATTAAGAGCATTGCTTTTCATCAGATGGGCTTAGATCCTAACACTGACTCCTTCTGGTTACAGGATAGTCCTCTCAGAACTTCAGTTTTCATATCTCTAAGATGAGGCTAATTATACCTACTTCCTAGTGGGGGTACCAAGGATAAAGTAACAACACATGAACGTTCTGTAGCCTTGATTTTCTTACCTAGAAAATTAGGCTAGAAATACCTCTATCCTTGGGATATTTGAAACAAAAGGACAAACATATGATGAGTCTGAGTGATCAATACATTGTGGCTTTTGTGATTACTATTCTGAAACATGGGTGTGGCCTAAATACTTTTCTGTCCTCTCCACCTAGCAAAATGACAACCAGACTTACAGATATGCCAACAAGCTAGTGTTTAATAAGGGTGCTTGATGGTAAATGATGCTTTTTTTCTGACATCTGCATTTTCTTTTAACTTGATGCTTTTAAATGCATCATTGGATAAGTGTTGACTGTTCCCATTCACAAGAAGAGGCCTGGAATCTAAGCATGAAGGACCTGTCCTGATGTTGAGAAGTGTGGATAAATTTATCTGTAAAGTTAGCTTCTTTTCTTGCTTGTCTTAAGGTTCCTTTTTTTTTTTTTTTTTTTTGAGATGGAGTCTTGCTCTGTTTCCCAGGCTAGAGTGCAGTGGTGCAGTGGCACAATCTCAGCTCACTGCAACCTCTGCTTCCCAGGTTCAAGCAATTCTGCTGCCTCAGCCTCCCAAGTGGCTATACATGGGACTATAGGTGTGTGCCACCATGCCTGGCTAATTTTTTTTTTTTTTTTGTATTTTTAGGACAGATGCATTTTTGCCATATTGTCCAGGCTAGTCTTGAACTCTTGGCCTCATGATCCACTTGCCTTAGCTTCCCAAAGTGATGGGATTACAGGTGTGTGCCACTGCATCCGCCTTAGGGTGGCTTTTTCTTTTTCTTCCCTTCCTCCCTCTATCCCTTTGTTCCTTTTACTCTACCATGCCTACTCCAAAAATAAACAATAGACTAGATCTACTCCCAAACCAGATGCAGGAGGAAGAAACCATCATTTATTAAATGGCATCTGTACACCAGGCTTTATATCAGGCACACCCTCCACCATACCTAGAGGTATGTATTTTCCCAGAAAAGATAAACAAGTTGCCTAAAGTCACACATCACATTACTAGCAAGCAAATGTGAGATTCAGACAAAACACTGCCCACTCCTGAAATCCATATGCCTATTTCTTCACGTTTCCCTATGAAACTGGTCAAGGTGAGGAGTGGGGTGTGTGCATGTGTGTGTGTGTTTGCACTTGGAAAATTCCAAGTATCACTTCTCTATAGACACTAGACTTGTTCTTTAGCTATGGCCTCGTCCCTTATCCCAAACTCTATCTTGACCCTCAGTTCCTACATTTGCAAAAGTAAAAAAAACTTTAAGGTCCACCAGCTTTTACTAACCTCCCCCTTGCTCTGATAGCAGTGTAATAATTTTTGTATCCTTCCCAGTGGGGTTTCAGTCTTTTCATCTGCTAAGACCATCTGCTAATTCATTAAACATGGTGCCTGACAGCATGGCTGGTACCCTGCAAATGTCTACGTGATGAATAAATGAATGAATGAATGAATGAATGAGAAAATGACCAATACTGGCTGCCCCAGGCCAACTATACCTTGGCTTCGGCTTGTCATTCTAGATTTGTGATACTGGCTTCTAGCAGAAGCTCAGAGTCCCTTTTTTGTTCTTTTGTTTCTTTAATTTACTCCCCCTGGCCCTCCACCAAGATGGGGAGAACGGCTTGTCTGAGCATTCAGGTTTGAGGGTGCTAACTGGATAGCAGCCAATTAGAATTAGATCCACAAGGATTTAATGAGACTTTTTGTTGTAGATTTGGATATTGCTTTCAAATTGTACAGGCTCAAAATCCAAGGGAAATATAATAGTTTTATGGCTCTGCCCTGCTTTAATTTGAGGCAAGTTGGCAATACCCTGTCTAGGAAAAAGGAATCTTCCATGTAGTCCTGTCTCTTACTGAGTTCTACTTGGGCTTTTAGCAAACAATTCAGACAATATATATTATTTTTATTTGTCCTCAATGATTTAATGGTAAGATGTCATTATGGACAAGAGCAGGATTCAGATACTTAGGTGTTCTTGGCCAAATATTACATCACTCTGCACTGGCATCCCAAGCTCACCAACACCTTTAGCAGGACCTTCTTGTATCAATAGCAATTCTCAATGTTCTACCTGATTGCTTGGAATCCATGAGGTAGCCATGTTCTTCATATCTAGCTCCCCATCTTATTTTTGTTGAGATGGTGTTAAGACTATTTGTGAGGCTTCTGGGGAAGAGGAGTAAGGTACTCATCCCATTGACTGGATAATTTGGGTCTCAAATTGAGTAATCATTACATATTTTGACCACTTCCTAGGAGAACTTCCTGGAATTTGCGCCATGTCCACTGCACTTTTTTTGCGCAGATATCTAGGTTGGAGAAACATACTACTAGAGAAATCTATTTGTTTTCTTAGTACTCATGATGTGGTTCCTGAGAATTGCTGATGGACCAAATTAATCTTGGCCAGGTACCTGGCTGGAATCCAAAAATTCCCCAAGGCTTCTTGAGGTTTAGGATCATCATTCTTAATAAACACACTAAGGGAGAAACCATGGTGAGTTTACACCAAATACTGTGGATCTGGCCCAGGGTACATGAAGAAGTCCTTCACTGACGTCATTTACATGACAGATTCTCTATAATCATTTAATTTGTTATAGGTCTAGGATTTTTAGTCCCACTTCCCTAAATGATTGAACATGTATGATTCCCATTTCAATCATATTACCTGAATGAGCAAAAATAGCTCTAGGCTGATTAATCCATTCTAGTTGCCAAGGACAAGGAAAAAAAAAAATCAGCAGGACGCTTAAACTATTTTAGGGCAACTTCAAGCCATAGTCATTGAAGTTCTGGCAGACTGTGAGATATTTTACGTTCTGATAAGGGATAAAAATTCTTGCCTCAAATGGCTCCCATCACACTAAGATCTTGCAACAATAACACTACTGATTTAGACATTAATCTTAAGTATCCAGGGAGCCCTAAAACATTGTATTCCACTAGCAAGGACCATGGTAATTGCCACGTAAATCCCCTCCATAATGTGGCCCTTATTATGACCAGCTAGCCAAGGCTTGCTTTTAAATCATACCAATTGAACAGAGCCTTGTAGAAACCCTATCACCTACACATACCTCTGCTTCTTTTCATTAACCTGTTATCCTCTTTACAAATGGGATTCTTCACCCACTCCCTTCTTCTAGATTAGCAATGCCCTGTTAAGTAAACGAACATGAAATTCAAAGGGAAACAGAAGCAATAATCATTACCAGCTGCCGTGTTAAGCATTGCAAAAACGCTCACGATTCACAGAGAAAAATCCATGCTGTTCTTTGAAGGCATTCAAGCCTTAATAGCTAGCTGGATGAATGTTTAACTTCTAGGCCAGGTACTACTCTGTTCCAACAATAAGTCCTGTACATTGGGAAAGGTGCTGAGACATGAACTTTGGTCTTCTCTGCAATCCATCTGGAACATTCAGTGACAACATCAACTTTGAAGTTGCACTGACCTGGCCGGCCCTGCCACTCACCAGGTTGGGTAAGTTATTCACTCTTTATTCATTCATTCAATTCATGGAGATTTTGTGTCATACACTTGCTAGAGACAACCTATATATACATTAAAAAATCAGTAAAATAATGGAAACTGAAAGAGTAATTTAACCAGAATCGGAAGGTCAAGGAGAGCCTCCTGGAGGAAACAATATCTAAGATAAAACATGGAAAATTAGGAATATCAGGCCAGATTTTCTCTTCTGTGAAATGGGCCTGATGCTCTCTTGAAAAGCAGTTGTGACATTAACTCAGATGATTTTCTTAAAATGGACAATGGCTTTGGACTTAAATTTGGCATTTGACAAATATTAAAGTTTTTGTCTGGTTCTAAAATTTATGTTTGTGCCCCAGAACCTAAAGTACAATAAATAAATTAAAAAAAAAGAAAATTGTTTTTTATTTTATACAACTAGAAAAGATTATAAAATATAAAGAAGGAAAAAAAGTAAAAAAAAACACTCATATCTCATATCCTAAAGATCTTTACTTTCTGTTAATACTTTAACTCACATATTTTCAAACACCATGTTTCTTTCTTAAATTTTGGGGTTACCCTTTTCATGTAGTTTGGACCCTTATTTTTTAAAGTTAATTGTGCATGTTAAGTTTCCTCCCATATCATCAGTAATTGTAAATATTGTTTTCAGTGGCTATGTGTTACATCATATGGATTTATTATAATTTAAACATTCACCTATTTCTAGTAATTAAGGCTGTTTTCAATTTGTAGCCATTAAAAATCCAATTTTTGACTATTATAAATCATGCTTAAATGAACATCTTTGTGCCTATTTTTTGATTATTTCCTTAGACTAGCTTCCCAAAATTGGAATGACTGGGTCATAGGCTATGAATATTTTTGAGGCTCTGCAGTCATATTGCCAAGTTCTCTTCCAAAGGGGTTATAACAATTTACTTTCTGACGAAGAGTGAATGAGTGGGCCTGTCTCTCCATATGCTGCCAGCTAGATTGAAGTTACTATTATGGTTATTCTTATTACCATGTGCCATTCAGTCCTCAGGGATGTATCAGGTTTTAAAAATTCAACTTAGAATCTTTTTTTTTTTCTTCTGAATTTAAAAGCAGGACTGGTACATTATAGCTACTTGGAAAATAGAGAATAAAGCAAAACAAAAGCATGAATAATCTCATTGATCAAAAATAACCACTCAATATTTTGATATGTTTATGACATAGAGATGTATTCTTTTTATGTTTAATGTTATATGTTTTAAAATTTACATGTCTGCATGTCATTAACATTCTTTTTTAAATGCCATTATAAACAATTGCCTACATAACCATTGTTCTAATAGATCAATTTCCGTTTTCTCTCCCTAGCTACAGGGATGTTATGAATTAAACATCTGTATCAAACTGTTTAGACTAGGATTTCTCAACCTTGGCACATTTTGGGTTGGGTAATTGCTTGTATTGAGGGTGCTGTTCTGTGTGTTGTTGGATATTTAGAAACATATCAGACTTCTAATCATTAGATGCCTATAGCACCCTCCCACCTACCCCCAAAATTGTGACAATCAAACATATTTGCAGACATTATCAAATGTCCCCTGGGAGACAAACTCACCCCAGGTAGACAGCCAGTGTCCTAGACCTACCACCTTTTGCTGCTCCGAGTTGTCTGTCAGCTTGAACTTCAACAACCCTGGCAATGGCACACTGCAACCAGCTGACACAGCGCATGCAAACTTTGGACAGCTCCATTTAAAGAGCTCCCCCTTACACGGATCTAAATCTTTTCCGAACTTCTTAGCCACTATCACTACTGTCACTTGCATGAACTACTTAGTCATATATTGCATTAAATATATGTACATATATATATATATACAGAAATATTTTGTCTTTTACACCTATCTTTTAAACACTAAAAGACTGCTAACACCTGCAAGTTAATGAGCCTCTTTATTTTTCCCCCATTAACCAGATATGCCTTAAAGTCCCCTCTCAGCTTGGTTGTTATCTACTGAATATGTGTGTCTCTTTTTGTCCACTACCCTCCCTTTTGTATGGTATGAAGAACTGAATTATTTATTAAAGTACGAACTAAGTAGAGCAGAACAGAGCAAAGTCAGGTTTTTCTGCTTCTATCTCACTCTACAGACTATGAACCTTATGAAATTGCCTTTATTCAACATTTTTTATCTACCAAAATGAAAACTTTATGTTCTTAAAATCTAATATATGTCAAACACCAAATTTAGTTTTTTGAAGACTGTATCACATCAAGAAGTCATATTCATTTCGTATTTTTATTTTCAACACGACTGTAAGACTTTGACAAACATCTCCCCAATTTTGGCTTGTCTGATTAATCTAAGGAGAGTCATGGGACACATTATTAATGACCTTGTACTCCATGGAAACTAGATAGAAATATAGAGTGAATAAGTAGGAGAGAACCCACAAAACCAGTTGTTTTCACATCTTCTTTTCATAGGTAGTGAAGTGAGGGGTAAAGTACTTGCCCAAGTTTCACAGCTAGTTACTTCTAGTAAGACTCTATCAGAAGCCTGATTTTCAGACTGCTGATGTGTCCAAGGACATCAAGAGGAACAATGGGCTGGCTTAAGAAAAGAAAATGTGTACACACATGTGTATATCCTGTTAGTGCAGAGGGAGAGCTAGACAGAGCAAGGAAATTCAGATTGGAAAACAGTGGCATCTGCAAAGACAGAGAATGAATGAAAACTTCAGACAATTAGCTAACACAGTTATAATGACAGTAGCTAAAATCAATGAAATATATTTGACTGAGTGAATCTGAATGGCAAAAGGAATGGGTCAATTGCATACTGCTACATCCAAGTGTTTGGGTTTTCCCTTTCAATGCTGCCACTTTAAATTGATCCCATTAATTGACTGCGGTGGGGGGTGGGGCGTTGGAAAGACACTAGTTGTTGCTACTCCAGATCTCTAAGTAAATTAATCCCAGTCACATGAGCCTCATTTATTTTCCTTCTCTTCTACTTCTCCTTTTATGTTTCTCAAGCCGGTCAAAGCTCTATCCCACTAGAAACAGAGAATCATTTCTAAAATACTGAATAAATTGAACCCAAAAGTCACCATCAGCAGCAAATTTAGAAATTAATACTAATAATTTTTTTAAATTCTTCCTATTTTGGTTATTTTTAGTTTCCCAAGCCCCTATTGAACTTGATAAATGGACAGTATAAATAAACAGTGTGTATATTGCTCAAGACACTTGTGATTACCTAGGCACACTTATCTCTACCTCCCTGCAGCCTTTTCCCTGTCAACTCATAAACTTCATATTTGCTTTGTGACTCAGCATACCTGCGACAATAACTATATGGCTCTTTATAGATATCAACAGGATGTTTGATTTAGGTTAGCCATGAATAAATACTGATACCACTAATCCTAAAAATCACTAGTATGATAAAAATAAATATCTGACCTTGCAGTGAGTGAGTAATTAGACATGAATTACCTTTGTCTTTTTGATAATGATGCAAAGCAGAATGGCAGAGTGAGGGGACATCCTGTATTTATGTGCCGCCACCACAATGGGTAATTAAGTGCAGTTGAATAGTTTAAGGTCAAGCTGTGGTCCCTGCCCTTGATTTGCTGCTTTTGATAGTACAGCTGAAACTGAAAGGGTAAACAGCAATGCCCTCCAATGGTGAGGAGTTTTAGAGTCAGTGAGAAAAACTGGCCTCAAACCTCGGCTCTAACTAGCCCAGCTGGTTGTCTTGAATGAAAATGAGATGAATTGTGAACATGGAATAAACGGTAAGAGATACACATAGTAGAAATTAATATTATTGCTTTTCTATAGTGACATTTCTGATTCCATTTAAAATAAATGGTTCCTAGCTGTTTAAAGGGTTGGGCACCTTTTTAAAAATGTGACAGAGACTATGGTGCTTTCCAGAGGAAAAAGCACAGACACCCACACACCCCACATATACACACATCCACACACACACACACATCCCAACATGAACATACCCACATATGAGATTCCAGAATCTTGTTAGAACTTGGGCAAACCTATCTACAGCAGGGCTCCATGAAACCGAGATTAAAAAAACTCTTCATGAAAGATGTGTTGGAGGTAAAAATGCCCTTTGTACTATCTAACACTGTACCTAGAGGAAAAAGCTTCAGATTCATTTTCTCTCATCAAATGTTTCAGTATTTTCAAGTCCTTTCCCAATTAAAAACGGAGGCTGAGGAAAAGCAAACAACTTGCTCAAGTTCAGGATCAGCTTCACAGCTGTCTGCTCTGTGGGGCTGCACAGGTCCTGCATTTACTTAGAATGACTTGTGTTTGGTTCAATTTTCTGCAGTCATCAACTCAAAATTTTGAACGGTGGGTGCTACACTTTCATTTTGCACTGCGTTTTACAAATCATGGAGTCATGAAGGTCATCCTGCCTATGGCCACGCAGCTTATGAATTTCAAAACAGAACTTCAGTCTCTCCCACAGCATGCACTTGCCTCTTTCCCTTTTCCATTTTTCCAGATCACCCTCATTCTCACTTCATATGATGTAAATTCAGTATAAATTGTATATATTTATTGCTTGAATGTCTTCTGTCAGCAGAATGCCAACTTCATGAGGACAAGATTTGATTTCTGCTGCATCCCACACCTGGTACAGTGTCTAGCACATGATCAGCCCTCTATAAATATGTGTTGAATACATGAATGAATTCAATCCAGGCATACGTAACACTGGTTCATCAACACTCATAACCACTGTCCTATAGTTCCTTATCATGACCTAATACTGCACAGTAACATAATTCAGAATTCTCTGGGGGTCAACCAATAGACATGACTCTTCTAAAATAAGAATCTGTGGTTTTGATTGGAGAAAAATTAGGAGACACTTTTATTAAAGAAGAATTTTGATATTTGCTGTCACACTAGATTATTGGAATAATAATGGGAAGGAAATAAATCTACAACTTCTTGAATGCCTACTCTCTACTAGGAGTAAAAAACATACCCCTAGTAAAACATACTAGCGATATTAGGGGTATGTTTTAGTACTAGGTAGCTAGTACTACTACTAGTGTTTAATTAAATTTATTTAATTAAATAAATTGTTCTTCAGCACTCTAGATAGATATGCTTTCATATCTCTATCTTATACAAAAGAAAACTGAGACTCAGAGGAGCTCACTCCTCACCCAAGCTTCCTCAGCCAACAAGTGGTGAATATGTGAACCAGCCATCAGCAGTGATGATGATGATTAATTATAGCTAAAAGACATCAATCTTAATAACCTGCAGAACTCATATTTTCATGAAAATAAAAGAATATTTCTCATTTATAGTGCTATTCAGGTTTATAAACCAGTTTTCCCACCATCTGATGGCTGCTTTTTTGCAGGATTTTGTTTTCTTTGGCGATATTGTAGGGAAAAGAGTCAAGAGGTAAACTAAAGCCGGTCACTCATTTCCTCACGTACTCACTGGCTTAGCACAGGTTCTGTGCTAGCCACTTGTGGGGGATACCGGAGTGAATCAGACACTATCTTGTCCTCAAGGATGTCCTCTGCTTCCTGTTGGCAACACAGCATTTAGTCATTCCATAAACACCCTCTTAGCATCTACCCTGTGCCTGGCAGAGGGCTTACTGATGAATGGAACACCGCCCTTGTCCTCAGGGGGCTCCCAGTCTGGCAGTGGGGAGTCCCTGGCTTCCAAGTAATAGAAAGGTCAATCTGCAGAAGCTACTTGTAAGTTGCATGAGAATGGCATAGTATGTCTTACTCCAGCTGTATTTCCAGTGCCCAGCACAGGTGTTGGCATATACTAGATGCCCAAAAACTACTGATATGCCCCAGTGGGGTGGACATTTGGAAGAGAGGTAGTATCAGAGCAGTGATTTTGAGCCTTTATGGATAAAAACTATAGAAGAGGAATGAGTATTTGAGGGGAAAAGGATCTTCATGAACAAAAGACTAGACAGGCTAAAATGTGTGTTAGAACAGTGCAGTTCAGTTGGTTATGGGTTACCCATGCAGTGGAGGGTGTGGGGTACAGAGGAGGAAGTAGTGTAAGGTTGGGTAGGGCAGGTTGTAAAGGTTTTGTGTGCTTGGCTAGTGAAAAATAAAAGGTAGGAGAAGCTAATTATCTAGAGCCAAGACTGCAAATGGAAGACCTTAGAGACCTGATCTAATCAATAGACCTATCTTTTTTTTTTTTCCTGGAACATAGTTGAAAGTGTTTGTATTTGACTCTCTTTGCCACACACCTCGCTACTCCCTATTGCTTATAGGACCTCTTCAAATATTTTTGTGAACTGCCTGCCTTAGTGACAGCAATTGACAAAGAATGACCAAATGAAGACTTTTACATAGGCAAAGCTCACTAAAACTCATTTTGAGAAAATACAACCATGTCACTAAAGGGTTTGTGCTGGGTGTGGTGGCTCACACCTGTAATCCCAGCACTTTGGGAGGCTGAAGAGGGAGGATTGCTTGAGTCCAGGAGTTCCAGACAAGCCTGGGCAACATGGTGAGACTCCATCTCTACAAAAAATATAAAAAAATAGCAGGGCTTGGTGGTGTAGGCCTTTAGTCCCAGATACTTGGGAGGCTGAGGCAGGAGGATTGCTTGAGCCTGAGAGATCAAGGTTGCAGTGAGCCATGATGACACCACCGCATTCCGGCCTGGGCAACAGAGTGAGACCCTGTCTTG
Organism: Callithrix jacchus; assembly: GCF_049354715.1. Lineage (NCBI taxonomy): Eukaryota > Metazoa > Chordata > Mammalia > Primates > Cebidae > Callithrix > Callithrix jacchus. The sequence goes on from NC_133517.1 coordinate 70,172,800, forward strand.
AAAAAGAGTTTGGGGTTGAAGTGAGAGAAGCAAAAGCAAACAAAGGGTTAATTTGAAATTGAAATTTGGGACCTATTGTAGGGAGAGAAACAGGAAGTCAGGGGATTTGTATTCCATCCAGATGTGAGGTGGACAGGAAGAGGGAAGCAACGCTCAGAAAGATAATAGGTTCCATTCTCTGCCCTCTGTCTGGGGCCAGGGTTGGGGTTGGTGGCTGGAGTGGGGTGGGTCATCTGGCCTTCTGAGTAAAGGATGAGGAAGCTTAGTGACCTGAGCATCATGTTTGCTCAGTTCCTCACTTGCCTGAGACATCCTCATGCTTATCAAATGAGCAATGCTTTACAAAGTCTAATATTCAGTGTTGGTCTGGTTAGAGATAAATGAGCAATTTCATCCACAGCTCTGGGAGCAAATTGGTGAAGCATTTGAGGCTTCTAAGAGTACTTTCTAAGAGTATTTTTTAAAAATTCAACTTCCAAAGATATACCCTATAAAAATCACTTGAAATGAAGACAAAAATCTAAGCTATACCCATGTTTATCACAATATGCAAAATAGTAAGAAAACTGGAAAACATCTAAATGTCAATGGTCATGCAAATATTGCTTCATTCATAAAATGAGATAATAAACAACCATTTCGAGCAAAATACTATGTAGATTATTCAATAATCCAAAAATTTTTTATGATATAACATGAAGTAAAAAGAACATATACACAGTTGCATATCTGATGTGATACACATAGGAAAAATATTCTCAATTCCATATGCCAGGTGGTGGCAAACTATGGCCAACAGGGCAAATCCATCCTGCCACCTGTTTTTGTAAACACCTTGGAACATGGCCACACTCATTCTTCATGTATTGTTTAGGGTTGCTTTTGCATTACAGCAGCAGAACTGAACACGTGCAACAGATACCCTAGGTCCTCAAAGTGCAAAATATCTGCCATCTAGCTCTTTAGAGAAAAAGTGTGCTGTCCTGTGCTATGTGCCAAAATATTAATGGTAATTTTCATAATTGCAGAATGATATTTTTGAAAAGCATTGTCATATTTATCTTTTATTTTCTTAATGGGTATGTATTATTTTTATCCTGCATAAGCAAAGGCTATTTAAAAATATCTGGCTACAAATGAAAACAAAACTGCCCAGTATGATCTTGCTCAGTTTCGAGTTCAGGTGTGCAAAGCGGGGCCGTTGTGCTTACGTTTCTCTGAGATTCAGGAAGTCCCAAAGCTAAGCCCCAGGGGTCATGATCTGCTACACGTTTATAGTAAGTTCTTCAAAAGTGGGTGTGGAAAGAGGGAGCCCTATGTTTTCCATAGCTATAGGCTTGGCTACAATGCAGATTTTATGTCCATGCTGATCAGCTGGGGAGACATGTGTGATAATAGAAAGAGAATTATCCTCTACTGCCAGAGACCTCAGCCTGGTCCCTGGAGCTGATCTTTGGACCAGAAGAAGATGGCTGAACACCTCTGGGCCTTAGTTACCAGGTTCCCAAATTTACATCAGAACCCATCACCTGCTACTAGGCAGAAGCTGACTCAGATATCCTCTTGACCTTTCCTCCAGCTCCTAACTCTGGAATTCCATGATGCATCAATATCATCTAATCAGATTTCAGTGAGGATCTTGCTCACTTGCCATTCAGAATTAATGAAATGCAGGGATGCAGCCAATATGATCAAAAGAGAGCCCCTCTCTCCCTTAGGAAACTCACACAGAGCACATCATGCTAGCTGGTGATCGGTGAGAACTATATTCCCATGTGAGACAGCACCTACCATTTCCTCTCTCTCCCCCAACCCTTATTTCCTCCAGTGGCTTTGTTTTTTTGTGTGGTAAATGGCCTGTGATGTACACCATTCTATGTGCTGTTAGAAGAAATTTGGTATCTGTGGGAAAGAAACAGCCCTATTTGCTATGCTTCAGTCACCAAGAAAAAGTACTAAAATAGCTAAACAGTCCGTTCACAAGAAAAAATATTCAAATGGATATTTTTCTTTTAGATCATAGTTCTGGTTTCTGTTTTCAGTGGGGATTTCATAGGGGAAAATATTTCACCCTGAGAGCTGGACATTTTGAGACATAAAAGGCAAGGACGCCCACATATCTCTTCATTGTCATAATTTCCCAGTTAGGTTCAGAAAGGATTCCTTGCATGCAAAGATGATTTTTTAAGTGTCATGTGCAGGTTATTCCTTTCTAAGTACAGGATGTGGTGAATAAGAAAGCTGATTCTAAATAACCTTCTTAGAGAGAAGGAAAAAGAATGCTGTCTGAAATAACTCTTCTGTTTGACTGCTTAAATTTTCCTTTTCTTAGATAAATATGTTCTGATAGGTGATTTTGTTGTCCACAGCTCTGTATGTCTAAGAGTTTTCTACTAAAATCCCCTGAAAACTGGGAGAAGACCATATTTTTAATTCTATTTCACAATATTCCAGTCAAATGAAGGTGGTTGAGAAAGGTCATCCATCTTCCCTCCCCACCTTCTCACTGCCCTGAGACTTACATGTTGTCCGCAGCTCCATCTGGAGCATTGCAGCTACTGTCAACCTTGACGCTCTTTCTGAAAAAACACTGGATGGGTATCAGAACTATTTGCTTAAGGACATTCCCACCCGAGCCGCACAGGAAAACTTGCCTTATGATTTTGGATGCACAGATTTGATTTGACTAAACGTGGTAACTAGAGAATTACTCAATTTATTCCCATTTTCAACTCTAAATCATCACATTGTCTCAAATCCAAAGCACACAACAGACCAGCCTGGCCAACATCGTGAAATCCTGCCTCTACTAACAATACAAAAATTAGTCGGTGTGGTGACAGGCACCTGTAATCCAAGTTACTTAGGAGGCTGATGCAGGTGAATCCCTTGAACCTGGGAGGTGGAGGTTACAGTGAGCAGCGATCACACCACTGCACTCCAGGCTGGGCCACAAACAAACAAAAAACAAAGCGCACACAGAGACTGGGGTCCTCTTTGGCAACTGAGAAGATGGCTATGCAAGTCCCAACTGGCAAGTGCTAACTTTTCATCCTTACTTCTGCCAGTGTCTCTTCACCCCTTCCCAATCACACTGGGAGGCAGGAGGATGCCAACAATAGCACTGGCATCACACTGTCAGGGTGTAATAGGAACTGTTACAATTCTGAGATTCTGTATAAGCACTGTTAGAATGCCTTCTGCCTAGAATGCCTTCTTCTCTCTTCTTTCACTACATGCTCCAGTCAAATACAGATGGTTGAGAAGTGCTACCACCGAAGTGCTTTGAGATTTTGGAGTCAGACTACTTGAAATTGAATCCTGGCCCTCCCATCAGAGACTGGACTTATTTTAGGCAAGTTATGGAACCAATTTTACTCTCAGTTCCTTACCATAAAATGGGTCTAATGAGAGTATCTACCACACAGAATTTTGAAGAAAACTAAATGAGATAAAGACCTTTAAGGCAGGGGTCCCTAATCCTGGGGACACAGACAGGTAGCAATTTGTGCCCTGTTAGAAACTGGGCCACACAGCAGGAGATGAGCAGTGGGTGAGTGAGTGAAACTTCATCTGTATTTACAGCTGCTTCCCATCACTCACGTTACTGCCTGAGCTCTGTCTCCTGTCAGATCAGTGGTGATATTAGATTTTCATAGGAGCATAAACCCTATTTTGAACTGTGCATGCAAGAGACCTAGGTTGTGGGCTCCTTATGAGAATCTAATGCCTGATGATGTGTCACTGTCTCCCATCATCCCTAGATGGGGCCATCTAGTTGCAGAAAAACAGGCTCAAGGCTCCCACTGATTCTACATTATGATGGGTTATATAATTATTTCATTATATATTACAATGTAATAATAATAGAAATAAAGTGCATGGTAAAGTACTGTGCTTAAATCATCCACAAACCATCCCAGTCCATGGAAAAATTGTCTTCCACAAAACTGGTCCCTGGTACCAAAAAGTTTTGGGACCACTGCTTTAAAGCCTTTGCATAGTGATTAGAATTCAGGGAAAAAAATGACGCAGCTAGTTGTTGCAATCACTATATTGGTGAGTTTCAAAAGGAAAAGAATTCTGTTCCATTTATGCTTGAGCCTTGAGTTGCTAACCAAGCCTGACACAAAATTATTGTTGAAGGGATGTGTGATCCCTAATTGAAATGAGGCCACTTAAGAGAATTATGGATCAACCCTAAGCAAGGAGAAAGCCACATCTTAATGATTACAAGTATTGCAGGCAAGGTGTGGATGGCCGTTTGAATTCAAGCAGATTAGGACCTGGGATGAGAAAGGAGGTGTGTATGTGACTTGATTTTTGAACTTCAGCTCATCATCTGGAAGAAGGCTGAGTATTCTGTGCACTCACATGGTAGCTAACGCCTACACCCCATCCACCCACAATTCTTTCTGTAGGAAATCTCCCTAGAACACTTTGTGATATTGGATATTACTTTCATATTCTGCTGTGTATCTTAATTCAACCAAATTGTAATAATCTGATATTGATTTCTTTTAATATGAATATAATTATATTCATACTTAGTCTTGGCATGCTTGCTCAGTGTCTCTCTCTCTCTCTCTTTCCTTCCCACTATCCTCTCTCTTTCCTTCCCACTATCCTCTCTCTTTCCCAAGAGGCTTGGAGAGCAGGCATCACCATGCCTATTTAACAGCTGGGGGTCCCTTGACTACCAGGTCCTGGGGTAGGAATCTGATGTGTTTTCCCCACTGTGCTAGGCAGATTACATCAGTGCCAAATTCACAGGAGGGGCGCCCCCTGTTGGTCAATTGAGGAATTGGTGTTTGAGGTAGATCTCAAGATGGGAAGTGTGAGGAGGGGGGCAGAAAGAAGCTCTTGCTCCACAAGCCCCAAGGACCTCAGTCCTCCCTGCTGTCTCCAGCCTCCAGCTCTTACCCAGACTATCTGTGTCCTTCTCTCCACCACAGTCCCTTGGAATCTGCACAAAATATAAAATAAAGGAATTCCTCCCTACTTCTCTTTCCACATTATGACCAAATGGTTTTATACTATCATTGAACGGTGTACAAAACATGCCACCTTTTAATCTATTCATTTATTTAACAAATACTTTGGAGTGTTTACCATGTGTCAAGTGCAGTTCTAATAGACATAAGCTGTGAGGTTATGCTTATCTGATTCTCACAGCAACTGCCTTCGAGATATGAATTGGTATATTCATTTGACAGATGAGGAAATTGAATTCATTTAGTGAGAAAGGCGGAGCTGGAATTCAGGGTTACTTGCTTCTCCTGCACTAAGCACGGGGCCACACTAGAAGAAAACGCATGAGGAAGACAAAAGTGAGCAGGTAGGGGAGAAGATATTAAGTATAGGTCTATCAGTTCTTCTTAAAACTATTTATAAAAGAGGGGGATGGGTAGTGGATGAGAAAGACAAATGGATTTATGCCCTTCACTCCAGGTTTTCCCCCATCCCCTCCTGTTTTAAACGCCTGCTCATTTTTTGGCTACCTTTCAAGCTCTAGGAAACACTCTGGAATTCCAGGCTGGGAGGGGTTTCCGTTGCAGATCTGGCTATTGTAACTTTACAAGAAACTGCTCAATACTTCCTCTCACCAGTGACAAACCACAGTTTTCTGAATGAACTTCATATTCATTAAATAGTTAACCCTTCACCTTTCTGACTCACATTTTTCATGTTATTAGTCATCTTTCGGAGTAAAGTAAAATCTAGAACAGCATTTATGCACACGCTCCCCCACCCACATACATACATAATACAAACAGACCACACATGTCCACATCCTTATGCACAAACACTAAGAAACACATGCATACACAAACATACATGTACACAAAATTTAAAAGATAGCTATCTACATTCACTATACATGTAAATACCCTTACACACACCTGCCTGCTCCCCTACCTGCTCACTTTTGTCTTCCTCATGCGTTTTCTTCTAGTGTGGCCCAGTGCTTAGTGCAGGAGAAGACTCTGTCTTCTGTTTCTTTAGTCCATTTGCCTATCCGTGTAATATGCACTGTGTTAATCATTGTAGTTGTGTAGTACGTCTCAAAATCTGACAGTGTAATTCTTCCTGTTTCTTTCTTCTGTAAATTTTCTTTAGCTCTTTTAGGTCCTTTGCATTTGGATATAAACTTCAGAATCAGGTTGTCTATTCCAACAACAACAACAAAATGAAACTTTCAGAAAGTTTAATTGAAATTGTATTGAATCCACAGACAATTTTGGAGTAAATCGCATCTTGGCAATACTGAGTCCAACCATTACCAGGTAAGTCTCTCCATTTACTTAAATATTAAGTTTTTTTTAACAATGGCTTCTGGCCAGGCACGTGGCTCACGCCTGTAATCCCAGTACTTTGGGAGGACAAGGCGGGCGGATCACCAGGTCAGGAGTTCAAGACCAGCCTGATCAACATGGTAAAACCCCGTCTCTACTGAAAAAAAATACAAAAAAAAAAAAATAGCCAGGTGTGGTGGCACTTTCCTGTAGTCCCACCTACGCAGGAGGCTGAGGCAGGAGAATCGCTTGAACCTGGGAGGCAGAGGGTGCAGTGAGCCAAGATCATGTCACTGCACTCCAGCCTGGGAGATAGGGTGAGGCTCCATCTAAAAAAAAAAAAAAAAAAAAAAAGGCTTCCAATTTCCAGTATGGAGGTCTTGGAAACTATAATTTACATGAACTTCTAATTCTATATTTTTTGGTGTTATTATAAACATTGTTGTTTTAAAAGTTGTCTTCAAATTTTTGTTGTCAGTGCATAGAAATACAGTTATGAATAACCTCTGTGTATTAACTGTATCCAGTGATCTTGCTAGATTCACTGATAAGTCTGATAATTTGTAGATTCTCTGGAATTTTCTTTGTACAAAATCATATCCTTTCTGAATAAGATAGTTTTACTTCTTCATTTTTAATATCTGTGCCTTTTATTTTGCTTGCCTAATTCACTAGCTAGGACTTCTCTAAAGTTGGCTAAAAGTAGTGATGGGGAGGAATAATAAGACAGGTATAGTTTGAAGGTGAGAAAAATATGGTATGAAATATAGAAACTGAAGGGACCAAATCCAATATCTCAAGTCCTATATATGGCTCTAGGAGAAAGAACGCTGTCTCTTGAGCAGTTTTGGTGAGGCAGATTCTGTGGTTGTATTAACAAACCTCTGTTACCCAGAACTGAGTTAATGATTCTTATGGGTTTTCTTTTTTTTCTCTAGTGACCTACTTGACTCCATGATCCAGCCTGTGAAGGAGTAACTGTTGACAGACTATCTCAGAATCACTTTTCCTACAACCCTCTTCTGTCCAAGCAATTTCCACGAATACCCTCCTTTTTGTTGTTGTTGTTCACTCATTAGACAGCTGTTTATTAATGGCTGCTATGTGCTAGGCACTTTAGTAGGCACTGGGAAATAAATTGACAAAATAGATGCAACTCTATCTTTGCTGAGCTTATTATCTTCTGATTTTCAGTGGAAACTCATAGAAAACCTTCATTTGTGGATTTGAAAAAAAAGCTATCTAATTTTTGATATCATTGGAAGTCTGGAGTTATTTATATCACTGGAGGTCTGGAGTTATTTGATGTTAGGATTAGTGCACAAAATGTTATTAAAGACACACGATTTCTATCTGCCCTCTCTACCATCCTCAGGCTGTTGGCTTTGAATATCTTAAGACCACTATGGCTACTATATTTATAAACGTTGTAACTTCCTACCAAAATATTCCAAAAAATGAGAAAGTGAAATGGCAGCTTTTTCTTTTTATATTTGCCTGTTTTCTCTAAATGTAAAATCATTTCTAGAGGTTCTCTTGAAGACCTTCTCTATGTTTCAATTGCAGGAATTTTACCACATGGTCACCCTTAGCTATGTGAAGGGCAGAAAACATGAGTGTCTGGCACAGAGATGTGGATTTACCATGGTCGACTTAGAATAGCCACAGTGAGTCCGCTAGAGCTATTTATATTGTCACCCCAAACCAAACTGGGGTGCTATTAGCAATGGGAAAAAAAAGGAAGGCCAGGCGCAGTGGCTTAAGCATGTAATCCCAGCACTTTGGGAGGCCGAGGTGGGTGGGTCACTTGAGGTCAGAAGTTTGCAACTAGTCTGGCCAACATGGTGAAACCCGGTCGCTACAAAAATGCAAAAATTAGCTGTGCATGATGGCAGTGTCTGTGATCCCAGTTACTTGGGAGTCTGAAGCAGGAGAATTTTTGAACCTGAGAGGTAGAGGTTGCAGCGACCTGAGATTGTGCCATTGCACTCCAGCCTGAGTGACAGGGTGAGATTCTTCTCAAAAAGTTAAAAAAAAAAGAAAAGAAAAATAAATAAAAAAGGAAATGGCCAATAGATAAGCAGTGAGCTCCATAACTGTAGAAATCACTCTTGTTTTGTTCAACGCTCTATGCCCAGGTCCGAGCCTAATGCCTGGGACACAAAAAGTACTTTAAAAATTATTGAATTAATGGTTGGTAATTGGTAAATATATATTTAATACATAAATGATAAATGAATGACTAATAAATGAATTAAAAAGTATAACCTTTTACTCATTGTTCATGATTCAAACTGGGGGATATTCAAAGGTTTAAGAAGCCCTTTGGGATTTAAACAAGAGCTTGCATCAATTGCTAAAAAAAATATTATCCTAGAATAACGCAAATACATCAAAACTGCTTTTTTGGATGTGTAAGTTTCTTTCAGATTTTCCACAGTTTATAAATTTACTGGTATCTTCTCTACATCTTACACATTCTAGAAACAAGGAATTCATCATGCTCATGTATGTATGTATGTATGTATGTATGTATGTATGTACGTACGTATTTATTATGTCACCCAGGCTGGAGGGCAGTGGTGCAATCTCAATTCATTGAAAGGTTTGCCTCGCAGGCTCAAGTGATTATCATGCCTCAGCCTCCTGAGTAGCTGGGATTACAGGAACCCACCACCATGCCCGATTAATTTTTGTATTGTCAGTAGAGACAGGGTTTCACCACGTTGGCCAGGCTCATCTCGAACTCCTGACCTCAAGTGATCCACCTGCCTCGGCCTCCCAAAGTGCTGGAATTACAGGTGTGAGCCACCATACCTGGCCCATTATGCTTATTCAAATGCTTATTTATTCATTCATACATTTATCCATTCATAAAACAAATATCTAATGTAGCTATTCTGGGCTAGGAAGTGTGCTACTGCATGACTTGGTGTCTGAGGACATTCTCCTACCTTGTACACATTTCTCTTCCTAGCTTATGCCACAAATTCCAACGTATATTGTAAGACTCACTCAAGTATCTCTACCTCAATGAAAACTTCTACTTTCATGAACAGAGAGAGTGGTTTTTCCTTCCTTCTGTAGTCACAATACACTTTACTTACACCTCCGTAAGAATTTTTGAACTTTCCTCTAACTTCATGATTAACTCTCATGTTTTTCTCCTTCATTAGACTATGACTCCTTGATGATAGGAACTTGTAATAATCACATTTTTGTATTCTATTTTAGTATCTGGCATCGTTCTTGACATAGATAGCAGTTGCTTATTGACAGCTTGCTTCTTCAGTGAATGAATAAATTAATAAAGGGACATGTGATGTTCAGTGATCCATTTTGCAGATAAGAAAACTGAGGCAGACAGAGACGTTAGCAAGCCAGAGGCCTTGGGGGACCACTGAGATCGTTTAACTCTTACTCTAGATGTATTCTCCAGAACCCACATACTTTTAGTGAGTCCCTTTGTCCATGTTCTGCCACTGTCACTTCTAAGGAAGGTGTATCATCCCAAATGGGGTGGTATCTTATTGGTGGACCCAAACCTGCAGTGTTCGCCACCTCACCTAGATGAGTACCTGTGCATAGCAATCTGCACATTCATCTTTTCCACTTTCTGAAGGTGTTATCTTTTTATAGGTAGCACCTGCATAACAAGGGGGCCAACCTGGGGAGCAGAAGAGGGCATTTTCACATTCTGAACGTAGATAAGTATCACTAGCTTTTCCCTGCTAGCAGTAATGGCCTCAAAAGTTCCCACTTAAGAGAAAAAGGCAAAACAGTCTGCCAAAGTGAGGGAAAAGTTAGAGCAAACCTCGCTTTGACCAAGACCCTGTGTCTCCCTTCTGGAAATTCACACTTTCAGACAAATATTAAATGTCTGCCATTCTATTACGCACAGGGCCTGGCACATCTAGAAACGCAGCACACTCTAGTCCTTCTTTCTTCCTCTGACTCCAGGTTCTAAACTAGAAAAATCCCCACTTGAGTCCGAGATTTGCTGTTTGAACTAGTTTATTTCCGATATTAACCATGCTGTGTAGGGCTGTGGCAGTGTTTTGCTATTTCTAGGGCACGTTGACCTGATTCTTTTTGCACAGGGACTGTCTTACCCTTTGCCCACTTCATAGAAGTGAGGACTGAGATAGAGGAAGATTAAGTAACCTTTTATTCAAGAAATATTTGTTCCACATTCCCAAAACATTTATTAAATACTAGTGCTTAATGATAGAATAAATTTCACCATAAGGATAAACCAGTATTCTGGACTCAGCCAACTTGGGAGACCCTAGGAGGCCTGTTTGAGAAAGTGACATTTAAACTGAGGCTTGGCTGTGGGTGCATATCCAGTAAGTGACCGAATTGGGATTTGAACTCATGCCTGCTTGACTCTAAAGATGGTGCTTTTGGCTTGGTACTCTGCTCTCTCTCTAGACAAACTCTGGTCCAAAATCATTAAAGCTAATTTCAATCCCTGCCCAACTGGAATTGTCATGTTATGACAAATGGCTCTATGGTCTCAGATGCCCAGCAGACCCATTAGTGGAATTCTATGTGCTAGACCTGGGCAAAATGCCAGAGCCTTACACACCCGTCATATTTGGTCTGGCAAAGGTCTTCAATAAAGAGAAGTAGTTACAGCAATGAAAAGCAACAGGTCCAGCAACACCATAAGAACAAAATAATGAATTCCCCTAAAATATAATAAACAATTTATAGAATATCCACCTACACAATCAATGATTGGCTGAAACAGAAGAGATTTTAGTCTTCTAGCCTTCTTTATTTGTAGATGTCGAGCCTCAGAGAAGTTACATATCTAATTAGTGTCACTCAGGTAGAAAACAACAGAATTAGGATTAGAACTTAGTGCTTATGACTCCCAGAGAAGGGAAAAGACATGGAAGTCCCAAAACATTGCCGTGAACTCACATCTGACACTGAATTGAGAGTCTGCTATATACTCCCTGTGTGACCAGAGCCCTGCAGAGCCCATGAGATTACCAATCATAGACCCTTGATCCACATGAGGCATTTTACCTCTTGCTGTTTGACTTGGTGCCCCATGTTTATTCAGGAATATTCCAAACAGGGTACATCTATTCATTTTACATGTTGAGCACAGATCATTAGGAGACAAATTAAATAAAAACATCATCAAGTCTCATTTATTGTTTAACTTACACTGAGCAATATTTAATAACTAGAATATCAAGAGAGTCCAAAGTGTTTGCCCATCCCCTCAAGACCAATGTAATGGAATCTTATGCTTATTGCCTGCTCAGGGTAGTGGCAATTCAGGATACAGAGGGAAGAAATAAAGAGGGAGAGGTAAGACACAGGATGCACAGAAATCACAGATGCCAAACACTTACCCTTCTTTGCCACCACATTTGACTCACATGGTGGACATGGACAACGCAAGGCTTTCCTGTTTTTTTCAGTGACCTGTGAGAAACAGGTATCTTGATTCAAATCCCAGCTTAGCCAACATAGAGTTTGGTAACACTGGGCAAGTCTACTAAACTCTCTGTACTCCAGCTTCCTCATTATTAAAACGGGGGAAATAATAGTGCCTACATCATAGGATCATTGTGAGAATTAAGTAAAATAATTTACCTGCGCTTTAAAATCCACACTATATTAGTTAAAAATGCTGCTCTTATTATTCTTTTTCTCTACCTTAGGCTACAAACTCTAAGAGGACAGGTTGGGCTGTTTTCTTCATAAAAAAGCATTACAGGAGCAGTACTTAGAACTAGGAGCTTTTCAATGGCCTGCCTGAAATCTGAAAAAATAGGTACATTTTTCCAAAATGTGAAAAAAATCCAATAATTAAAAGTTAATAGATGTGAATAAAGTACTGCAATATGTAATATCAAGGTCCACTTAACTCTTAGTTGTTTATATATAAATATAGGGAAGTTTAAATTGCAAAATCTTATAGAAAATGTGGTATTAAAACTCAAAAGTATAATTCTTTCATATATATACTTAAAAGTACATATTTTTTAGGGGCACATGTGCAGGTTTGTTACATAGGGAAACTCATGTCACAGGGCTTTCCCGTACAGATCCTTTCATCAGCCAGGTATTAAACCTGGTACCCATTAGTTATTTTTCCTGATCCTCCCCCTTCTCCCACCCTCCACCCTCAGGTAGGCCTCAGTGTCTTTTGTTTCCCTCTATGTGTTCATGAATTCTCATCATTTAGCTCCCACTTACAAATGAGAACATGCGGTATTTGGTTTTCTGTTCCCGCCTTAGTTTGCTAAGGAAGGCAGCGTGGCAATTTCTCAAAGGCCTAAAAGCAGAACTACCATTCAACCCAGCAATTCCATTACTGGTTATGTACTCAGATATTTTTTTGGCAAGACAAAGCTGCAACCAGGACATCTGGTCTCCCAGAAACTGCTGCTGTTTTGTTGTTTTTTCTTTTTCCCCAGTTATTCAGGCCAAAACCTGGACCATCCTGGGCACTGCTCTCTCCTGCCCACCCTTTCCCATATGCAGAGTTTCATCACTTCTCTCTGTTTCCACTGTTAACTCCCTGGTCCAAACCAATGTACCTCTTTTCAGGATTATTGCCACAGTACCCTCGCTGGTTCTCTGCCCTCAGTCTTACTCTGAATGGTCCAGTTAAAACCTGAGTTAGATCATCTCATCCTCATCTCAAAGCTTTCTCGTGGCTCCTCTGCTCTCTCAGGAAAAATCTAAATTCTAGATGACCCAAAAAGCCCTCGTCTCAGCTGGGCTCAGTGGCTCACGCCTGTAATCCCAGCACTTTGGGAGGCTGAGGCGGGCAGATCATGAGGTCAGGAGTTCGAGACCAGTCTGACTAACATGGTGAAACTCTGTCTCTACTAAAAATACAAAACTTAGCCAGGCATGGTGGCAGGCACCTGTAATTCCAACTACTCAGGAGGCTGAGGCAGGAGAATCTCTTGAACCTGGGAGGCACAGGTTGTAGTGGGCCAAGGTCATGCCACTGTACTTCAGCCTGGGTGACAGAGCAAGACTTCATTAAAAAAAAAAAAAAAAAAAGCCCTTGCCTCTTACTGTTTATCTGACCTAATTTACTACCACTTGTTTCTTTGATCATTCTGTTCCTGCCACACTGACCTCCTTACCACTCCTCAAATACGCCAACCACAACCCCCCCCCCACTTCCCAGGACTTTGAACTGGCTGGTCCCCCTTCCTGGAATGCCTTTTCCCAGATATCAGCTTGGCCAGCTCCCTCCTCTCCTCCAAGTGTCTGCTCAAACATGACCTGAGTAGGAGCTGTCTTAACAGCCTACTGGTATTGCAGTCCCTCTCATAATACTTCCCACCCACTTCCCTGATATGTCTTTCCACATACCATGCAATATCTGCTGAGATAATGTATAATTCACTTATTTTCTTTATTGTTATTTTAAAGAGAGCAGTGTGTTTTGTGTTTGTTTTGTTTTGTTTTTTGAGACAGAGTCTTGCTCTGCTGCCAGGCTGGAGTGCAGTGGCGCAATGTCAGCTCACTGCAATCTCTGCGTCCTGGATTCAAGCAATTCTCCTGCCTCAGCCTCCTGAGTAGCTGGGACTACAGGCACGGGCCACCACACCCAGCTAATTATTGTATTTTTGGTAGAGAAGGGGTTTCACCATGTTGGCCAGGCTGGTCTCAAACTCTTGACCTCATGATCCACCCACCTCTGCATCCCAAAGTGCTGGGATTACCAGCATGAGCCCCCAAAGCCTGGCTTTGTGTTTTATTTAATGCCGGAATATTTGATGGCTAAAAGAGTGCCTAGCACACAGTAGGTGCTCAATATATACTTGTTGAATAAATGTGTCAATGTTTGATGTACATACATTTTATTGTGTTTGGCTTGCTGCCAGCGCTTCCTCGGAATACAGGAGTGCTTCATGAAACGTCCACTAAAGGTCGTAAAATATTCCACCGAAATCATAAGATATTTTGAGTTTTCTTACCTTTATTTTTATAGCAGCTCCTGGAATTTAGCCTGCATCAGACACTCTGTAAGTTGACCCTGTTTATCTATTCAGCTTTACTTCTCCCTTCTCTCTGCTTTGTATTTGATTCTCTAGTACTTTCAACTGACTGTAATCTGACCAGACTCCAGATTATCTTATGCCTCTTTGCTTTTGTTCATCTATTACTTCTCTCTGTAATTCCTTGCCCTTCCTTAATTTTTCTGGCCAATTCTCACTCTTTAGGACTCAAGGGTTTCTCCCTAGGAGACTTCCATGAGCCTCATGTTGATTTACATGGCCCCAATTATCTGTTCTTTGTAGTCATTCATGCATTTATCTAGTTCAGTATTTGCCATACTACATGGAAATTGTTTCCTCGTGTGCCCATCTCTCCCCCTAGACTGCAAACTCCTAGAGAAGGGCCCAACAATGAGTTCTGAGGAAGAAGGCAGAGCAATGATGGAAGGCTTCTTAAAGAGGTATCTTCCAAGAGGAGCCCCACTCCCTTTCATGAAGACTCATGCTTTTACACGCAGACTATCTAGGAATATATCTAATGTAGTCATGGAAAGAACAGGGGACTTGAGTACCAGGCTGACATGAGTTTGAATCCTGGCTCCCTATTGACCAGGCTGACATGAGTTTGAATCCTGGCTCCCTATTGACCAGACATGTGTCTTGAAAAACTCTCTGAGCCCCAGTGTTGTCATCTGCATAGTGGGAATAACAACATTGCACTACATATATAAGGTATCCAATATAGTAAGTGTCCAATACATGCTGATTTCTTCACCCTCTTCCATCCCTGGGAAAGAAGTAAAATCATCTACTTTTGGTGCCCATTCATTCCCCCTCAGCTGGAAGCATGAGGTGCATAGCTGCCTGACCTGGGGGAAGGGCTGCAAGCAGTAGGTGTTGTTAGATGTGGTGGGGCTTGTTGACTTCCTCCAAGGGGCCCAGCTAACACCTGCCTGTTCCTTGATAGTCAGGTTCAACTTTTACTTAGCACCACAGGAAGTTGGCTGAACATTAACTGAAGTCTCTCTCAAACAGGAGACATCTTTGCCGGGTCCCTGTCCTTCCTAGCCTCATTCCTGCTCTCCCCTGTGAGCAGGCTGCCCTCCCTTCTCCCCCCAGCACTATTGATGGGCAAGAGTACTCAGAACTACTACCTCTCGGGCCATGTCATGTGCCAGGAGCTGCACCCAGGACTTTAATACAGCAGTCAGCTCCCACTGAATGTTCATAGTCACCCCAGGATAAAGAAGGGATGCTATGATCATTTTCTACTTTGCTGTGATCAGGCTCTGTGAGCTCGAGTTACCCCTTCCCAGTCTCCGCTAGTAGAAGTCATATATCAGTCCTATTGGTCTGTTACAAGGATTCAGAGTTCATAATCATAGGGCTTCACTTACAGGCACAAGGTTTTTTCATAGTTTTCTAAGTATTTCTTTCAGCAAGAATGGAGAAAGTCAAAGAGGGCAAAGGTGAGGGGAGAATATGCCATTTCCTTTTATGTCCTTTGCTCTTATAACCTTTGGCTTTAGTTTCCTTATTGTGTCTGTGAGGATGAAACTAGTGATCAGAGTGGTCCAAAATGGATTTGATGAATCTGATTCCAGTGACACAAGATGAATTGGGTATATTTTTCCCTAAAGATAGAGAGACAATATAACATAGTCTTTAATGGACTCGGGAGCCAATTTTCTTAGGTTCATTCTCTTTTCTTTCACGTGTTGATTTTCAATGAACATCTTGTGTCCAAATTCCATCTTAGTGTTTTATTTTCAAAAAATTTAATTTGAGAATGTTAGCTGTATAAATTTGTTCTTTTAAAAAATTCTTTACTAATTGAAATTATTTCCATCTATGCTATTCCACTGAAACCATCCTTAATATGCACTTAATAACTTCATCATATGTTAATGTTTACTTATCAATTTTTACCTTCTTGGTTTTCCAGCTGTATTTAATGTGGTTGACCATTCATTCTTTGAAATTCTCTTCCACTGGCTACTACAATATCACAAACTTTGTCTCTTTCTTCAGTCTCTGTCTTCTCCACAGTCTTCTCTTCCTTTTATATACCTTTGAAAGTTAATGTTTCCTAGAGATATTTTCTTAACTCACTTCTCTACTGATTCTATGTACTTTTCTTGCTCCAACTCTTCTAATTTTACCCATCTCGATGATTCTATAATTTGTATTTTCTGTTTTGATCTCTTTTCAATCTCCGAGACGTAAATATCCAAATGCCTGATGCATAGTGCTTTCTTTTTTACTCCAAAGCTCTCAAAGGCAACATGTTCAAGAGGAATCTGTCATCAGTCTCCCTACATGTAAGCTTCCCCTTGTGTTCAAGCTAGAGACTTAAGAGTCTTCTTGATCTCTTCTTCTCCCTATCTTCTCCATAATCAATCACCAAGTCATGTGGATTTTGTTTCTAAATATGTTAACTTCTTTTTTCTCTCACTTTATCTCCCTTACTTTGAGGTATCTCAGACCCTCAACCTCTCTCACATAGACTTTGACAATAACCATCTTATATCAGTCAACCTGACCAATAGGCCACCTGTGCTTCATGTAGAATCTGGACAATGTAGAGCACTGAGATGCTCACACTGGTCGTGCATGTATAAGTTGGCATGACTTCCAGGGAAACCGAAGACTTATATAGCCTTTGGCCCAGTAATATATACCAGAACACATGAAAGAAACTCTAGCATGTGTACACAATGATATACACACAAAAATGTTCACAATGGCACTATTTTTAGTAGCAAAATTATGGAAACAACATAAGTGTTTATCCATAACAGAATGGACAAATAAGCCATGGCATATTCATTCAATGAAAATATGATAGTCAAAATGAATGATCTAAAGAGATATTATTGGCAATCTTATAAAAGACTGAGTTTAAAAGAGCAGTTTGTGAAAAAGTTTAATCATTTGATATTATTTAATAAGAAGTTTCAAAACATGCAGTCAATTGTATGTATTATTTATGCATAGAGGCAAATTCAGCAATAGTATTAAACCATGCCTGGGAATGATAAGTATCAAAGTCAGAAAGTGGTGACCCTTGGGAAGAGACATATGCATCAGCAGTGGGGCATATAGGATGTTTCCACCATATCTGTAACGTTTCTTTAAAAAATTTGAATCAAGCATGGCAAAGTATGACATTTGATTAAGCAGGATAGTGAATGCATATCTGTTACTTATATTGTTCTTTATAATTTTCTCTATGCTAAAGCATTTTGTAATTGAAAAAAATCTAACAGTATTACTCTCATGCTTAAAATATGCCAATGACCTCCAGTTGCCTACCAGGGAGCATCCACATTCTTTAATGGAAAGCCCTTTCTCACTTGGAACTTGACAACTTGGATTGGACATTTGCAGTTTTATTTCTAAGAACTATTCCCTGTTGTCAGTGGAGCCTGATTTCTACTTGGGTATCTATGTGGTTTAGGAAAACTGACCCCAAAATCCAATTCTAGATTTGGAGCATGTGACCTTGGCTTAATCAGTTAGCACATTTCTTTCCCCTCACCTCAGGGAATAATCATATGAACTAAGCCAGTTTCAACAGAGCAAACCTCATGTTTCTAATGAGAAACCCAGAACAAAATGCTGTATTTTTCTTTATTTTTTTTTTTATTAGGCCAGCTCCTGTATCAATTAAAATACAAAACAAAACTAAAAAATATAGAAAGGCTGAAACACAAAAGCTCTGCCCACTGCAGTATGTAGCTGCTAAGGTTGCTGTTATTTATTGGCATCAAGCAGGTGTTCCAGGAAAGAACAGAGAAGATGTGTCTGGGAGCCCTTATGTGTACGTCTGCAAGTGGCAGATATCACTACTACACACATGCCATTGTCTGGAACTGAGTTGCGTGGATACACCTAATTGTAAAAAAGGCTGGGAAATATAGAGAATTGTGCCAGGAAGAAGAGAAAATTCATTTATGGAAGACGTAGCTAATTTCTCACAGGCATGAAACGAGAAGTGTTTAGCTAATTCAAGCTCATAGCAGCCATCATTTCCCCTAAGACAGCTTAGACTAATATTGAAATAGAAACCATGAGGAAAGGAGTGATACTGACACTGACCGTGTCTTTGAGGACATGTACTTATGGTACACAACATGAATTTATTGAGGACCTGCCCTAATACAGGTCCTCTTTACTAGACAGCAAAGAGAACTGATATTCTCTTCCTTCTTGCCTGCCTGGAGCCTATACTCTGGAGGGGATAGAGCTAGCAGACCAGACCAAACTGGAAATCTGCTGTGTCTCTATATATTTTAGTGATGTGAGCCAATATATCCCGTGATTGCCCAAAGTAGTTTGTTCTGTATATTTTGTTGCTTTAAATTGAACACATTCTTATGTACAGTTGCTGTCTTCTCATCTCTAACCAAGCAAAATAGCTTGTTCTCTGTATGCAGGGACATATGACGTTTTCCCCTTGGCTTTGTGCATATCTTCACCTCAATTTAAAATACCTTCCTATCCCTGCTCAAAGTCACACAGCTTAATAATGGTAGACATAGAATTTAAATTACTGCCATAATAGGCCTTTTAAACAATGCCTTCTTCTCTTCATTCTTTCCTGCTTAGAATGGGTATTCTTTCTGGTGCATCATGTAAGGGAATGGAACTACATGCATGTAATAATGAGAATATTTATATGTATTTATGGCTATTACAAAAAAAAGATTCTAACATTCTAGAGGAAAATTTATTTCATTTTGAGAAAAGCATAATTTTATTTACTTATTTATGCAAATTTATGGGGTACCTGAGAAAATGTGTTACATGTATTTACTGTGTAGTGACCCAGTCAGGATATTCATGGTGTCCATCACTTGAGTATATTACATTTGTGTTAAGTATAATCATCTTACTTCAGGGGAACATTTTAAAAACTGTTCTGTAGAGATACTCCTTGAATTAAGTTTTCAATTCTGAAACATCAGATCAGCTAGGAATTTGGCAAAAATGCAAGTTCTCAGATGGTAAATGAGACCCCTTGAATCAGAATTCCTGGAGTGGAGCCCACACATTTGTATTTTAAAACCTTTACAACGATACTTATGTACATGCTCAAGCTTGAAAACCACTTTCTTAGGACAACCAGATTTGTGAGTAACCTTGTTTCATGAAACTGTTTAGGAAACACTGATTTAATTGCAACAAAAGCCAAAATAGACAAATAGGATCTAATTAAACTCTAGAGCTTCTGCACAGCAAAGGAAACAATCATTAGAGTGAACCAGCAACCAACAGCATGGGAAAAAGTTTTACAATCTACCCATCTGACAAAGGGCTAATATCCAGAATCTACAAAGAACTAAAACAGATTTACAAGAAAGAAACAAACAAACCTATTCAAAAGTGGGCAAAGGATATGAACAGACAATTTTCAAAAGAAGACATATATGAGGCCAACAAACATGTGAAAACATGCTCATCATCACTTGTCATTAGAGAAATGCAAATCAAAACCACATTGAGATTCCATCTCACACCAGTTAGAATGGCGATCATTAAAAAATCTGGAGACAACAGATGCTGGAGAGGATGTGGAGAAATAGGAACACTCTATGACACTGTTGGTGGGAGTGCCAACTAGTGCAACCATTGTGGAAGACAGTATGGCAATTCCTCAAGTACCTAGAAATAGAAATTCCATTTGACCCAGCAATCCCATTGCTGGGTATATACCCAAAGAATTATAAAATGTTCTATTATAAAGACACATGCACATGTCTGTTCATTGTGGCACTGTTTACAGTAGCAAAGACCTGGAACCAACCCAAATGTCCATCAACAATAAAGAAAATGTGGCACATATACACCCTGGAATACTACACAACCATAAAAAATGATGAGTTCGTGTCCTTCATAGGGATATGGATGAATCTGGAAACCATCATTTTCTGCAAACTGACACAAGAACAGAAAACCAAACACCACATGGTATCACTCATAGGTGGGTATTGAACAATTAGAACACATGGACACAGGGAGGGGAGCATTACACACTGCAGTCAGGTGGTGGGGACTAGGGGAGGGACAACGGGGGGTGGGGAGGGATAAAGTGGGGAGAAATATCAGATATAGGTGATGGGGGGAGGAAAGCAGCAAAACACCTTGCCATGTCTGTACCTATGCAACAACCCTGCATGATCTGCACATGCACCCCAGAACCTAAAGTGCAATAAAAAAAATAAAAAATAAAATAAAATAAAAATAAAAACCTAATCAGGTTTTTATTGCTTGCAGGGCTTTCAAAACGCAATAGGCTACTGTGCATTGTTAATTTCTAAGAGGAAGATGCTTATGTCTCCACTGAATATCTTTCCACCATGAAGTACTCTTCTTCCCCTACTTTTTAAAGTAAAACAATTATTAACACCTGGCAGAAGTAGGAAGAGAGCTTACAGCTTAGAAAAAGTTGACCTAAAATAACGACTAATTTTCATATGTTATTTATTTGTCATCATGCTTATCTTTCTCTCTCCAAGTTGTATGTTTCATCTCAGTGATCACTGATTGAGCTTCATATTTCATATCTGCCCGTGGCCTAATGTTTGTTTACAGAATGAACTCAATGAGTATTGTTAAGTGAGTAGGATTTAATTTATTTGATAAATAGATAACCTTAAGTTTAAAACTGTGGATTTCACATAAGGACATTTACTTAATATTGTTAAACTGTAATTAATTTTTAATACTATTTATGTACTCATAATAAAGAACAGGATATTTGGAGAAGGAAGGCAGTACCATTTCTGGTTCTTAGTCTTACCAACTTATTATCATGAGTAAATAACCTCTCTGTGGCTCAGTACCTTCCTCTGTAAAATGGCAACATAGTGATGTTCACTTCAGAGAACTGATTTGTAAAAGGGCTGGATGAGGTTATGAGAATGTTTTGCGCCGGGCGCGGTGGCTCAAGCCTGTAATCCCAGCACTTTGGGAGGCCAAGGCAGGTGAATCACAAGGTCAAGAGATCGAGACCATCCTGGTCAACATGGTGAAACCCCATCTCTACTAAAAATACAAAAAATTAGCTGGGCATGGTGGCGCATGCCCGTAATCCCAGCTACTCAGGAGGCTGAGGCAGGAGAATTGCCTGAACCCAGGAGGCGGAGGTTGCAGTGAGCCGAGATCGCGCCATTGCATTCCAGCCTGGGTAACAAGAACGAAACTCTGTCTCAAAAAAAAAAAAAAAAAAAAAAAAAAAAAAAGAAAGAAAAGAAAAAGAGAATGTTTTGCAAAATGACATAGAAAGGTTAATTGCAAACTTCATTTGAATCTTCAATTATTTGAGATAGGTCATGCTGTGAATCAACTATGAAGTGCAGAAATTGTCAAGATTAAATATTTCTTTCCAAAGAGCTGAGAGAAGGGGCTGCTTGTTTGTTTCTTTAGTTTTGGAAAGATGCCAGGATGGGCTCATTTTGGGGTTCTCCTCTCATTTGTTCCTTTTACTTTTCCTTTAGTTTCTCCATTCATTAGGATACAGTACTGCAAAGCTTTATGGCATTTTTATTTTGTGGGAGATGAATCTGAATAAAGAATTACAGTTGAATCATTGCTAAGTTTGATGAATGAGCAGCAAAGAACTTTTCAAGATGCCATTTTTTAAGTTTTTACAAAAATGATTGGCTTTCAGTGGTTGCCTCTAAGGAGTTTTAATTTTGAATAATGCATAGACAAATGTACACACACAAATCATTCAGTGTCCACGTCTAAGGGAAATAAACGTGCCTGTGGAGTGAAACTCTACCTTTCTACATCACCAGCTTCCTGGTAGAGCAGAGTTTTTCTTTGTTCAAAGTCTAAGCATTGAATAATTTCTTTTTAGTAGGTAGTTTTAAGACTAGGGAGTATACATTTAAAATGCTGAAACTCAGTTAAGGAATAATCGAATACTATTTTCGACTGAAAGTCAGTTGAGAAATTTATTTCCAGTGATGTGTAAAGGAAAATCAACTGCAGTAATGAGGGAGATGATTTTGCTGATAACTACAACAAATATTTACTACCGACCTGCTATGCACCATGAACTGTGCTAAATGTTTTATACATATAACTTTATTTTGTTCTCCAACAACCTATTACATAGAAATTGTTATTATTCCCATTTTCTAGATTAATAAATTGGTTTAGAGGGGGTCATATAGGTGAAACAACTCACTCAATGTCACAAGTTGTTATGTGGTGAAACTTGCACGATCAGTACAAGGTCCTGGTCTTCCACTCATTGAGTGGTACTAGTCAAGATCTATAAGTTCTTCTGGTCTTAGTTTTTCTAGCTGTGAAGTGAGAATGATTAGGACTAGTCACAGAATATTAGAGGGCATGTGAAAAAGAAACATTGCCTATTTAAAGAGCATGAAAAACTCGGGTTGTAAAATTTTCTCGTGGATAGCTTATTCCTATTCTTTTAGATAACACTAACAAAGTTGACCTGAGAATTGGAGTGCCTGGGACAGAACCTTGTTGGTATCACCTGTTTACTGTATGACATCAGTCAAGTTATTAACTTTTTGTTCCTCATTTGTGAAATATAGTTAATGGATGTGTGTTTGCATGTGTATGTATCCCAACTTAAAATAGTTCAACTTTTCAACTTACAATTTTTCAACTTTATGATGGGTTTATCAGGACATAACCCCATTGTAAGTCGAGGGACGTTTGTGTATATATACATATTTATTTGTGTGTGTGTGTCTGTGTGTGTCTGTGTCTGTGTCTGCCTGCCTGTCCTTCTGCCTGTCTGAGAACAGTACTGGCACAAAAGTGCTTATTACACTTCACTCATTGTTATTAATATTACTATTGTTGCACTTTTCCCTTGAAGGCACACTTTAGATGTGAGCTCAGAAGAAGAAACTGGCAAGGACAGCAAAGAACAGGAGAACATTCTAGCTTCCTTGATAGCATTCAAGGTGCTGTCCTAAGTGAGTTTTCCTCAAGCAAGAGATGTGCTGCCTCTTTTATGCTTTGTTTTTACTACTTGCCTACTCTGTTTACACCTTCCAAGCAAGGACCAATCAGCAAAACACTAAGAGAGTCACTGTCGTGAGGATGATTATGAACTGGCTGAGTCCTTGAAATGTTTATTATTTATGTTTTTAAGGACAGATAATTAAAGGCCCATGAGCATCTGGTCTCTCTCTCAATTCTAAAAGTGGAGTCTTACAGAAATCCACATAGCACTTGGGGTTGTGCACTTGCTTCTAAAGGTTGTCTTAATAAATCAGTGCCCTGGTGTACTTCCTGGGATTTCATGACCATGTGAAATCTCTTAGTCTTTCGAATTTACATTTTCCTGAGTTTGCATGTTTTTGTTGCATCTGCTTTGTTACCAATGTACCATGTCCTTATACATTTGGACTGCATTTACTGAGGCTTGGAATGGTTTCTCAGAAATGCAACATTAAAAACCCGGGGTACGACACTGAGACGTGGAAAGAGCTTCCCTTCTAAGCTCTTCGGGCATGCTGAGAATTAGTCTAGAAAATGATTTTTTCCTCAATTTTCAAAGATAGCAACCTATATAGAATCAGATAATTACATGTAAGAATTTATTAAAGAAACTATCTTGATTGCTAGAAATCCAATCTGGTAGTGTGGAGAGGGCTGCAGTGACTTGCTGCAGCAGAAGTGCTATGGAAATATTTACTAAATACCTTCTGCGTACTGACCATTGAGTGAAGCACTTTCATATCCCTTGTAACATGTGGCTTAGTCTAAGATAATACTTGAATGTAATTCTAACAAATGGATAACCGTGGAATTATCATCATTTTTCAGAGGAAACACCAGAGACGGTAAGAAACTGGGCCCAGAACGTTAAACAGAGTAGACCTGTTTAACTGTTCTGGGCCCAGTTTCTTACGGTCTCTGGTGTTTCCTCTGAAAAATGATGATAATTCCTAATCTGCTACTATGCAACAAATCACCCCAAACTTTAGTGGCTTCAAACAACAAACATTTATTATCTCACTGCTTCTGGCACATAGGAAGAACTGCATAAGTGATTGTTATTCTTGCAAATTATGTTCCTTTCATTGAAACTGTATATCACTAAGTTGGAATGTGATACATAGAATCATGGAAGGTAAAGTCATAGAACAATAATTCAGCCATGTTCATTATTCTAAGTGCTTTACATATATGAAGTCAACTACATTTCACAAGCCTGATGATGTCGATATTAGGATTATCCCCATTTTAGAGAGAGAGAAATTTAGAGAGACATTAAATCTTGCTCAAGTTTAGAAAACAATAAACAAAGCAAGAAGTCAAACCCAGGTAGTCTGGTTGCAGATATTATGTTCTTAACCTCCATTTCATACAGCCTCGGGGCTGGATTAGGAAAGAGCCTGTGTACCATGCCTCATACTTCTTTATCCAGAGAGTAACTCAGAGTGATTGAAAAATATATAATCAGAAAAATGGTTCTTACCACTCTGCAGAGCAAAGAGTGCAGAGATGGGAGACAGACTGGAATAACACAGTACTTTGAAACCGGCATGAAAGCTGTTCTAGCAGGAAGTTAAGCATCATATTAGGAAGTGATGGAAAGAAATACTCAAGAATAACGTTATCTTATTGAAAGTCTGCTGGGCATGGTGGCTTGTGCCTGTAATCCCAGCACTTTAGGAGGATCATGAGGTCAGGAAGTCAAGACCAGCCTGACCAACGTGGTGAAACCTCATCTCTACTAAAAATACAAAAATTATCTGGGCGTGGTGGCTCACATCTGTAATCCCACATACTCAGGAGGCTGAGGCAGGAGAATTGCTTGAACCCAGGAAGTAGAGGTTGCAATGAGCCGAGATCGCACCACTACCCTCCAGCCTAGGCAACAGAGCGAGACTCTGTCTCAAAAAAAAAGAAAAAGAGAAAGTTTTAATTTTTCTTCTGTCAGATACCATTTACTGAAGTCCACCTTCCACTTCTTTCTTCATATATATGTCTCTATATAGACATACAATTTCCTAGCTTCTCTTGCAGTTAACTGTGGTCATGAGCTTTGGGCAGTGAAATGTGAATGGATGTGATATGGCCACTCCATGTGGGTTTCTCTGTGTCATTTCCCCTTCTAGCTGACTGGGATGGCACCCTCCAGACAGACAGCGATGCCACGTGTTCAAGATGGCAGAATCACTATCAGCTTCAATTCCTGAATGACTGCAGAGCAAAATTTCCTACCTGCAACATATAGTCTATTTGCAACCTCCCTGGACTGTTAAATAATGATATATTAAAATATTTGTTGTGTTGAGCCATCCCAAGTTTGATCTATTTGTCATTACAATCTATCCTACTAATATATTTCTGATCAAAATAATGCTAGAATCATGAGATTATAGTCCAGAGTTTTTTTTTTTTTTTTTTTTTTTTTTTTTTTGAGACAGAATCTCACTGTCTCCCAGGCTGGGGTGCAGTGGCATAATATCAGCTTACTGCAACCTTCACTCCTGGGCTCAGGTGATCCTCTCTCCGTAGCCTCCCTGAATAGCTGGGACCACAGGTGTGCATCACCATACTCGGCTAATTATTTTGTATTTTTTTGCAGAGATGGGGTTTTACCACATTGCCCAAGCTGGTTTCAAACTCCTCGACTTAAGAGATCTACCCACCTTGGCCTCCCAAAATGCTGAAATTACACATGTGAGCCATAGTAATAGTTCCTAGCCATAGTCCAGAGATATTTCAAAAACTTTAGTGTGAGTTATTTCTCTTTGCTATAATGCTTATGCTTTTTGAAATCCTTTTCTGCCATACCATGCTTTCTGGGAAGTCATTTTGGACAGACATATCACAGGATGGAGAAATTAAAGAGAGAGAGAATGCATTAAAAAAAAGTAGCGCCAGGCGCGGTGGCTCACGCCTGTAATCCCAACACTTTGGGAGGCCGAGGTGGGTGGATCACGATGTCAAGAGATCGAGACCATCCTGGTCAACATGATGAAACCCCATCTCCACTAAAAATACAAAAAATTAGCTGGGCACGGTGGTGCGTGCCTGTAATCTCAGCTACTCAGGAGGTTGAGGCAGGAGAATTGCCTGAACCCAGGAGGCGGAGGTTGTGGTGAGCCGAGATCGTGCCATTGCACTCCAGCCTGGGTAACAAGAGTGAAACTCTGTCTCAAAAAAAAAAAAAAAAAAACAAGTAGCATTTTATATTTCAGAAATTACAAAAGATGTCTGCCCCAGCAGAAATAGAATGGTGGGCAGTCATTTGTAACCCACTGAACATGAGTTTCTAAAATTTAAGTGTTTTTAACTTACCAAAGTCAACTTATCTGATGAAGTTAGCACAGTGATTACTCCAAATATGTGAAATCCAAATTTCAAACACAATAGCAGGAAATTGGAAATGGGTAGGTATATTTCTGATTGTCAAAGAGTACAAAGTAAAGAGGGGCCCCTGAAGATTGACACCACTGGAGAAACAGAAGAAAAAAAACTGTCCTTTCAAAGAGCAGTCAACCTCAAACTTACTATTAATGACTATATTTCATTTCAGTCTACTCCAGTGATTTTGTTTCCCACAGACTGTGGAATGTAAGCCTTTTTGGACACTGACAGATTTTCCAGCACGAAAAATATCAGGGGATTAACTGACAAATCATGGGTATTTTTGACAAGATAGATTAGCCCTAGAAGTTTTCTCCACCTGAGAAAAAAAGATACCTGCCACCTAAGGGTTACAAAGACTATTGGCAGCTAACCTCAGGCTCCTGTCTTTCTTTACCACTTTACCTTTGCCCTGTTTTTATTAAGTTCTGGGATACATGTGCAAAACGTGCAGGTTTGTTACATAGGTATACATGTGCCATGGTGGTTTGCTGCACCCATCAACCCATCATCCAAGTTTTAAGCCCCAAATGCATTAGGTGTTTGTCCTAATGTTCTCCCTCCCCTTGGTCAGGCCCCAGTATATGAGTTGCCCTCCCTGTGTCTATATGTTCTTAATGTTCAACTCCCACCTATGAGTGGGGACATGCAGTGTTTAGTTTTCTGTTCCTGTGTTAGTTTGCTGAGAATTAGTTCCAGTGTCATCCAAGTCCCTGCTAAGGACATGAAACCATTGTTTTTTATGGCTGCATAGTATTCCATGGTGTATATGCATGACATTTTCTTTATCCCGTCTATCATTGACTTGGCATTTGGGTTGGTTCCAAGTCTTTGCTATTGTAATTAGTGATGCAATAAACATATATGTGCATGGGTCTTTGTAGCAGAATGATTTATAATCCTCTAGGTATGTACCCAGTAATGAAATTGCTGGGTCAAAGAGCATTTCTGGTTCTAGATCCCTGAAGAATCACCACACTGTCTTCCACAATGGTTGAACTAATTTACACTCTCACTAACAGTGTAAAAGCATTCCTGTTTCTCCACAGCCTCATTAGCATCTGTTTCCTGACTTCTTAATAATTACCATTCTAACTGGCATGAGGTGGTATCTCATTGTGGGTTCAATTTGCATTTCTCTAATGACCAGTGATGATGAGCTTTTTTTCATATGTTTGTTGGCCATATACACGTCTCCTTTTGAGAAGTGTCTGTTTATATACTTTGCCCACTTTTTTGAGGGCTTTTATTTTCTTGTAGATTTGTTTAAGTTCCTTGTAGATTCTGGGTCTTAGATCTTTGTCAGATGAGCAGATTGCAAAATTTTTCTCCCAATCTGTAGATTGCCTGTTCACTCTGATGTTAGTTTCTTTTTCTGAGCAGAAGCTCTTTAGTTTAATTAGATCAAATTTGTCAATTTTGTTTTTGTTTCAATTGCTTTTGGTGTTTTCGTCATGAAGTCTTTGCCCATGTCTATGCCCTGAATGGTATTGCCTAGGTTTTCTTCTGGGATTTTTATGGTTTTGGGTTTTACATTTAAGTCTTTAATTCATCTTGAGTTAATTTTTTTATAAGGAATAAGGAGGGGGTCCAGTTTCAGTTTTCGGTATATGGCTAGCCAATTTTCCCAGCACCATTTATTAAATAGAAAGTCTGTTCCCTATTGCTTGTTTTGTCAGGTTTGTCAAAGATCAGATGCTTGTAGATGTGTGGTATAATTTCTGAGGTCTCTGTTCCATTCCATTGGTCTATATATCTGTTTTGTTACCAGTACCATGCTGTTTTGGCTACTGTAGCCTTGTAGTATAGTTTGAAGTCCGATAGCATGATGCCTGC
Organism: Callithrix jacchus; assembly: GCF_049354715.1. Lineage (NCBI taxonomy): Eukaryota > Metazoa > Chordata > Mammalia > Primates > Cebidae > Callithrix > Callithrix jacchus. The sequence continues at coordinate 70,201,301 of NC_133517.1, forward strand.
AGCTTTGTTCCTTTTGCTTAGCATTGTCTTGGGCTCTTTTTTGGTTCCATATGACATTTAAAGTAGCTTTTTCTAATCTGGGAAGAAAGTCAATGGTAACTTGATGGGAATAGCATTGAATTTATAAATTACTTTGCTCTGTCCCTGTTTGTACATACATGACTGATAATGGTTTGGCTGTGTGCCCACCCAAATCTCATCTTAAATTCCCACATGTTGTGGGAGAAACCCAGTGGAGGGCAATTGAATCATGGGGGCAAGTCTTTCCCATGCTGTTCTCATGACAGTGAGTAAGTCTCATGAGATCTGATGGTTTTAAAAAGAAGGGTTTCCCTTCACAAGTTCTTTCTCTTTGTCTTCTGCCATCCATGTAAGACGTGACTTACTCCTTTTTGCCTTCTGCCATGATTGTGAGGCTTCCTCAATCACATGGAACTGTAAGTCCAATTAAGCTTTTCTTTTGTAAATGGCCCAGTCTCAGGTATGTCTTTATCAGCAGTGTGAAAATAGAGTAATACAGTAAATTGGTACTGGGAGTAGTGTGCTGCTAACTAGTTAACAGGCAGAGGTTGGAAGAGTTTAGAGAGCTCAAAATAAGACAGGAAAATGCAGGAAAGTTTGGAACTTCCTAGAAACTTATTGAATGGCTTTGACAAAAATGCTGATAGTGATATGAACAATAAGGTTCAGGCTGAAATGATCTCAGATGGAGATGAGGAACTTTGTGGGAACTGGAGTAAATGTGACTCTTGTTATGTTTTAGCAAAGAGACTGCCACCATTTTTCCCTTGCCCTAGAAATCTGTGGAACTTTGAACTTGAGAGAGATGAGTTAGGGTGTATGGTGAAAGAAATTTCTAAGCAGCAAAGCATTCAAGATGTGACTTGGGTGCTGTTAAAAGTATTCAATTTTACAAGGGAAGTAGAGCATAAAAGTTTGGAAAATTTGTAGCCTGACAATGTGATAGAAAAGAAAATCTTATTTTCTGAGGAGAAATTCAAGCTGGCTGTAGAAATTTGCATAAGTAACAAGGATCCAAACGTTAATCCCCAAAAAAATGGGGAAAATGTTTCCAGAGCATGTCAGAGGTCTTCATTGTGGCCCCTCCTATCACAGACCTGGAGGTCTCAGAGGAAAAAGTGGTTTTGTAACCCAGAACCAGGTTACTCATGCTGTGTGCAGCCTAGGGACTTGGTGTCCTGCGTTCCACCCATTCCAGACATGGCTGAAAGGGACCAATACAGAGCTTGGCCTGTGGCTTCAGAGGGTGCAAGCCTCAAGCCATGGCAGCTTCCACTTGGTGTTGAGCCTGCCAGTACACAGAAGTCAAGAATTTGGGTTTAGAAACCCCTGTGTGGATTTCACCAGATGTACGGAAACGCCTGGTTTTCTGAGCAAAAGTTTACTGCAAGGGCAGGGGACTCATGGAGAACATCTGCCAGGGCAGTGCAGAAGGAGCCCCCACATAGAGTTCCTACTGGGGCACTGCCTATAGAGCTGTAAGAAGAGGGCCACCAGATTCCAAACCCCAGAATGGCAGATCCACTGACAGCTTGCACTATGCACCTGACAAGCTGCAGACACTCAACACAAGTACATGAAAGCAGCTGGAAGAGAGGCTATACCCTGCAAAGCCACAGGGGTGGAGACCAAAACCAAAGGAACTGACCTCTTGCATCACTGTGACCTGGATGTGAGACATGGAGTCAAATGAGATCATTTTGGAACTTTAACATTTGACTCCCTTGCTGGATTTTGGACATGCGTGGGACCTGTAGCCCCTTTTCTTGGCCCATTTCTCCCATTTGGAATGGCTGTTTTTACACAATGCCTGTACCCACATTGTGTCTAGAAATTAATTAACCTGCTTTTGATTTTATAGGCTCATTGGTGAAAGGGACTTGACTTGCCTGAAATGAGACTTTGGACTGTGGACTTTTGAGTTAATTCTGAAATGAATTAAGACTTTGGGGGACTGTTGAAAAGGCATAATTGGTTTTAAAATGTGAGGACATGAGATTTGAGGAAGGGCAATGGGTGGAATGACATTGTTTGGCTGTGTCCCCATCCAAATCTCATCTTGAATTCCAGTGTGTTGTGGGAGAGACCCAATAGGTAGTCACTGAATCATGAGGGCAAGTCTTTCCCATGCTGTTCTTGTGATAGTGAATAAGTGCCATAAGATCTGATGGTTTTAAAAAGAGGAGTTTTCCTCCACAAATTCTCTCTCCTTTCCTGCTGCCATCTATGGAAGACGTGACTTGCTCCTCCTTGCCTCCCACCATGATTATGAGGCTTCCCCAGTCAGTTGGAACTGTAAGTCCAATTAAACTCCTTTCTTTTATAAATTGCCTCATCTAAGGTAGGTCTTTATCAGCAGTGTGAAAATGGACTAATAGAATGACACAGAGTAGTCAGAACAGTGCTTATAAATGTGCCAGTGTTAATCAACATAGGAGTTTACGATTTCCTGTTTTTCTGTGATTTCTCATATACTAAAAATATGTGAAGGTAAAATATACAATTTTCATTCAAAATTAACTGATTAACCTCATATTGCTTCCAAGGGCATTTATTGGCGCCTACTATGTGTGAATCCCTCCTATTTCACTTGCTTATGTAAAAGATGATTAGTAAAGTGGTTATGTAACTTAATGTAGGTCGTGCAGTAGGAAGTTACAGACTAACTTTCTAAACTGCTTTACTTCCAGCTTAGTTTCACATTCATGTGTTCAGTCAACAAGCACTTACAGAATCCTGATGTTGGGCCCAAATCTGTGGTAAACACTGAAGATACAGACCTTGTCCCTGCCTTCACAGAGCTCACAGTTCAGGAGAAAAACCAGATTGAATCAAATAACCACACAAAAATTTTCTTATAAAATGAAATCAATGCTACAAGGAAAATAAATAGGGTGATTTGGGCGCATATAATAGGATTTTACCATATCTAGTGATTCAGAGTAATGTCCTCCTATAGAAGAGATGTGGGAACTGCCATGTGAAGTAGCAGCATTAGTTAGCCAGGTGTGGCTGATAAAAGATCACCAACTTATCCAGAAAGAGGTAGGATTGCTTTCCCCATGCATTAAATCTGGACTGGCCTTGACTTTCAGTGTGCAACAGATAAAATGGAAGTTTCTGCTCTTGCTCCTTGGGACTTTGTTCTGAGAATGCCAATTGAAAATGTCTAGTCTAGTCTACTAAAGTATGAGAGGCTGGTAGAAAAGAGAAAAACTGTTCCAGCTGAGTCTCCTGAGTCCAACCAGCTGACAGCCTGCAGCAACTGTGTGCAAGGCCATCTTAGATTACGCCGGCCCATACAGATGCCAAATACCTGTAGCTGTAAAAGAGATTCCAGACAATAATAGAAGAACCAGAGGATTCAAGACGGCGTGGTAAGAACAACCCAGGATTGCAGCTCTCAGTGAATGTGCAGAGGGGGAGTCAAAGCTGCATTTCCAGATGGATCTTTGTTGCCCACAGAACGGGGAAATTCCCAGGTGCAGGAGAGACACAGGACGCCAGCACAGCTGTTTTGGCTGGTGTGGCCACTTTGGCTGGTGCCGCAGTGCAGCGGCACTCCGCAACACTCTGTACAAAATGCACTGGTCTGGGTGCCCTGTTAAACCGGCAATCTGAGACATGGGAGGGCAGATTAGCATATCCATCTGATTAAACGGGACTTGGAGAGTGAGCCAGACCAGGAGATTCATGGGAAGCAGCGTTTGAGCCAGCTCAGTAGGTCACTGCATGGGAAATCACACAGATCCCGGTGCCCTAACAGCAGGCGACTGAAATACCTGGGAGAGAGTCAACCATTCAACTTAAAAAAAAAAAAAATGGCGCTCTGATGCAGGGAGCCAGATGAGCAGGCTTGGTGGGTTTCACACCCACAGGGACAAACAAAACGGCAATTTGAAACACTCCGGGTGGATAGTTTTACTGCGGGCACAGCTGAACTCAGGACAGTGCAGCTCAGTCGGGGAGGGGCGTCTGCCATTACCGAGGCAATCAGCCCCTACTGAGGTACACTCCCATTGCTGACCCAGCCTGCCATTGCTGAGGCAACCCGCCATAACAGAGAGACTCCGCCAAAGGCCAGAGCCCGTGGCAGCAGGGCGGAGACCACGGCAGCAGGGCAAAGCCCGCAGCAACAGGGCAGACCCCACACCAGCAGGGCGGAGCTTCGGCAGGCAAATAGTGACTAGTCTGCCTCCTAGCTGGGCAGGACAGTGCAACAGACACTCATAAAGAAAGCCCCAACTCCCCGAGACAGAGCATCTGAGGAAAAAAAGGGATTTTGTGAGTTCTGCTGCAGCAGACTTAAACGTAGCAGCCTAACAGCCCTGAATGAACAACGGAGCTCACAGCTCAGCACTTGAGCTCCTATAAAGTACAGACTGTCTCCTCAAGCAGCTCCCTGACCCCTGTATATTCAAAGAGTCACCTCAAAACGGACTGATCAGACTGACATTTGGCAGGCATTATTCTGGGACAAAGATAGCAGAAGAAGAAACTGGTAGCATCCCTCACTGTTCTGCAGCTGCTACAGGTGTACCCCAGGCAAGCAGGGCCTGGAGTGGACCTCAGCAGTTGTACAGCAGAGGGGCTAGATTAGTAGAAGGAAAACCAAGTAACAGAAGTACTTCATCATCAACAATCTGGGCGTCCACTCAGAGACCCAATTGAAAAGTCAGCAACTACTCAGACAACAGGTGGATAAATCCACAAAGATGGGAAGAAACCAGCGCAAAAAGGAGAAAAACAACCAAAACCAGAATACCTCGCCTCCTAGAAAGGACCCAAACTCCTCACCAGCAAGGGAACAAAGCTGGACGGAGAATGACTGTGACGAAATGACGGAATTAGACTTCAGAAGGTGGATAATGAGAAACTTCTGTGAGCTAAAAGAACATGTATTAAATCAATGCAAAGAAACTAAGGAACTTGAAAAAAGATATGGGGAAATGATAACAAGAATGGATAACTTAGAGAGGAATATGAATGAATTGAAGGAGCTGAAAAACATAACACAAGAACTTCGCAAAGCATGCACAAGTTTCAACAGCCGAATTGACCAAGCAGAAGAAATAATATCAGAAGTCGAAGATCAACTCAATGAAATAAAACAAGAAACCAAGATTAAAGAAAAGCGCAAAAAGGAATGAACAAAATCTCCAAGAAATGTGGACTATGTGAAGAGACCTAACCTACGTTTGATAGGTGTACCAGAATGTGATGAAGAGAATGAATCCAAGCCGGAAAATACTCTTCAGAATATTGTCCAGGAAAATTTCCTCAACCTAGCAAGGCCAACACTCAAATCCAGGAAACACAGAGAACACCACAAAGATATTCCTCAAGAACAGCAACCCCAAGACACATAATCATCAGATTCACCAGGGTTGAAATGAGGGAGAAAATACTAAGGGCAGCCAGAGAGAAAGGTCGGGTCACCCACAAAGGGAAGCCCATCAGACTCATAGCAGATCTCTCGGCAGAAACTCTACAAGCCAGAAGAGAGTGGGGGCCAATATTCAACATCCTTAAAGAAAAGAACTTTCAACCCAGAATTTCATATCCAGCCAAACTGAGCTTCAGAAGTGAAGGAAAAATAAAATTCTTTGTGAACAAGCAAGTACTCAGAGATTTTGTCACCACCAGGCCTGCTTTACAAGAGCTCCTGAAAGAGGCACTACACATAGAAAGGAACAACCAGTACCAGATGTTCCAAAAACATACCAAATGCTAAAGAGCATCAACAAAATGAAGAATCTGCATCAACTAATGGGCAAAACAGCCAGCTAGCATCGAAATGGCAGTATCAAATTCACACATAACAATATTAACCCTAAATGTAAATGGGCTAAATGCACCAATCAAAAGACACAGACTGGCAAATTGGATAAAAAACCACAAATACCAAGCAAATGGAGAGCAAAAAAAAAAAGCAGGAGTTGCAATTCTCGTCTCTGATACAATAGATCTTTAAAGCAACAAAGATCAAAAGAGACAAAGAAGGTCATTACATAATGGTAAAAGGATTGATACAACAAGAAGAGCTAATGATCCTAAATATATATGGACCCATTACAGGAGCACCCAGATACATAAGGCAAATTCTTAATGACTTACAAAGAGACTTAGACTCCCACACAATAATAGTGGGAGACTTTAACACTCCACTGTCAATATTACACAGATCAACCAGACAGAAAATTAACAAGGATATCCAGGGCTTGAACTCAGACCTGGAACAAGCAAACCTGATAGACATTTACAGAACTCTCCACCCAAAATCCACAGAATATACATTCTTCTCAGCACCACATCACACCTACTCTAAAATTGACCACATAATTGGAAGTAAAGCACTCCTCAGCAAATGCAAAACAACTGAAATCATAACAAACAGTCTCTCAGACCATAGTGCAATCAAGTTGGAACTCAGAATTCAGAAACTAACCCAGAACCACACAGCTTCATGGAAACTGAACAACTGGCTCTTGAATGTTGACTGGATAAACAATGAAATGAAGGCAGAAATAAAGAAGTTCTTCGAAACCAATGAGAACGAAGACACAACATGACAGAATCTCTGGGACACATTTAAAGCAGTCTCTAGAGGAAAATATATAGCAATAAGTGCCCATATGAGAAGAGTGGAGAGATCCAAAATTGACACTCTATCGTTAAAATTGAAAGAGCTAGAGGAGCAAGATCAAAAAAACTCCAAACCTAGCCTAAGATCAGAGCAGAACTGAAGGAGATAGAGACACGAAAAACCTTTCAAAAAATCAATAAATCCAAGAGCTAGTTTTTTGCAAAGATCAACAAAATAGACAGACCACTAGCCAGATTGATTAAAGAGAAAAGAGAGAACAACCAAATAGATGCAATAAAAAACGATAAAGGGGAAATCACCACAGATTCCACAGAAATTCAAACCATCATCAGAGAATATTACAAACAACTCTATGCACATAAACTAGTAAACCTGGAAGAAATTAATAAATTCCTGGACTCCTGTGTCCTCCCAAGCCTAAACCAGGAGGAAGCCGAAACTATGAATAGACCAATAACAAGGTCTGAAGTCGAGGCAGCAATTAAGAGCCTATGACAAAAAAAAGCCCAGGCCCAGATGAGTTCACAGCTGAATTCTACCAAACACACAAAAAGAAGCTGGTACCATTCCTTCTGAAACTATTCCAAATAATCCAAAAAGAGGGAATCCTTCCCAAATCATTTTATGAGACCAACATCATCCTGTTACCAAAACCCTGCAGAGACCCAACAAGAAAAGAAAACTTCAGGCCAATATCCATGATGAACATAGATTCAAAAATCTTCAATAAAATATTGTCAAGCCGATTGCAACAACAAATCAAAAACTTATTCATCATCATCAAGTAGGATTCATCCCGGGGAAGCAAGGCTCATTCAACATACACAAGTCTATAAATGTAATTCACCACATAAACAGAACCAAAAACAAAGACCACATGATTATCTCAATTGATGCAGAGAAGGCATTTGACAAAATTCAACAGATCTTTATGCTAAAAACCCTCAATAAACTTGGTATTAATGGAATATATCTCAAAGTAATAAAAGCTATTTATGACAAACCAACAACCAATATCATAGTGAATGGGCAAAAACTGGAAGCCTTCCCTTTGAAATCTGGCACTAGACAAGGATGCCCTCTTTCACCACTCCTATTCAATATAGTACTGGAAGTTCTAGCCAGAGCAATCAGGCAAGAAAAAGAAATAAAGGGTATTCAAATAGGAAAGGTGGAAGACAAATTGTCTCTATTTGCAGATGACATGATAGTATACCTAGAAGACCCCATCGCCTCAGCCCAAAAACTCCTGAAATTTATAAGCAACTTCAGCAAAGTCTCAGGATATAAAAATCAATGTGCAAAAATCACAAGCATTCCTATACACCAATAACAGACTTAAAGAGAGCCAAATCAAGAACGAACTGCCATTCACAATTGCTACAAAGTGAATAAAATACCTAGGAATACAACTCACAAGGAACATAAGGGACCTCTTCAAGGAGAACTACAAACCACTGCTCAACAAAATCAGAGAGGACAGAAACAGATGGAGAAACATTCCATGTTCATGGTTAGGAAGAATTAATATAGTGAAAATGGCTATACTGCCCAAAGTAATTTACAGAATCAACGCTATCCCCATCAAGCTACCATTGACTTTCTTCACAGAACTGGAAAAAACCACCATGAACTTTATATGGAACCAAAAGAGAGCCTGCATAGCCAAGTCAAATCTAAGCAAAAAGAACACAGTGGGGGGCATCACCCTACCAGAATTCAAACTACAATACAAGGCTACAGTAATCAAAACAGCATGGTACTGGTACCAAAACAGAGATATAGACCAATGGAACAGAACAGAGGCATCGGAGGCAACACAACATATCTACAACCATAAAATATTTGATAAACCTGACAAAAACAAGCAATGGGGAAAGGATTCTCTGTTTAATAAATGGTGTTGGGAAAACTGGCTAGCAATGTGCAGAAAGCAGAAATTGGACCCCTTCCTGACACCTTACACTAAAATTAACTCCAGATGGATTAAAGACTTAAACATAAGACCTGGCACCATAAAAACCCTAGAAAGAAATCTAGGAAAACCATTCAGGACATAGGTGTAGGCAAGGACTTCATGACCAAAACACCAAAAGCATTGGCAACAAAAGCCAAAATAGACAAATGGGACCTAATGAAACTCCACAGCTTCTGCACAGCAAAAGAAACAGTCACTAGAGTGAATCGGCAACCAACAGAATGGGAAAAAATGTTTGCAGTGTACCCATCTGACAAAGGGCTGATATCCAGAATTTACAAAGAACTCAAACAGATTTACAGGAAAAAAACAAACAAGCCCATTCAAAAATGGGCAAAGGATATGAACAGACACTTTACAAAAGAAGACATACATCAGACCAACAAACATATGAAAAAATGCTCATCATCACTGGTCATTAGAGAGATGCAAATCAAAACCACATTGAGATACCATCTCACACCAGTTAGAATGGCGATCATTAAAAAATCTGGAGACAACAGATGCTGGAGAGGATGTGGAGAAATAGGAACACTTTTACACTGTTGGTGGGAGTGTAAATTAGTTCAACCATTGTGGAAGACAGTGTGGCGATTCCTCAAGGACCTAGAAATAGAAATTCCATTTGACCCAGCAATCCCATTACTGGGCATCTATCCAAAGGACTATAAATTGTTCTACTATAAGGCCACTTGCACATGAATGTTCATTGCAGCACTGTTTACAATAGCAAAGACCTGGAACCAACCCAAATGCCCATCGATGAGAGACTGGATTGGGAAAATGTGGCACATATACACCATGGAATATTATGCAGCAATCAAAAATGATAAGTTAGTGTCATTTGTAGGGACCTGGATGAATCTGGAGAACATTATTCTCAGCCAAGTGACACAAGAACAGAAAATGAAATACCACATATTCTCACTCATAGGCAGGTGATGAAAAGAGAACACATGGACACAGGAAAGGGAGTACTACACACTGGGGTCTAATGGGGGAAATAGGGGAGGGACAGTGGGGAGGGGGATCTGGGGAGGGATAGCCTGGGGAGAAATCCCAAATGTGGTTGAAGAGGAGGAAGGCAGCAAAACACACTGCCATGTGTGTACCTATGCAACTGTCTTGCATGTTCAGCACGTGTACTCCAAAACCTAAAATGCAATAAAAAAAAATAACAGAAGAACCATCCTGGGATCCCAGCCCAAATTGCTGGCCATAGAACCACAAGCTAATAAGACAGCTGTGGTTATAAGATATTGACTTTGGGGTAGCATGTTACATGGCAGTCAGTTACTGATACCCTGAGAGAAGTATGGAAGGTGGGACTAAATTCTTAGAAGAAGTAAAGATAAATACAAAGGTCCTGAGGAGGGAAGAATAAACTTTTAGGGAACTGAAAGAAGGATGACAAGATAGAAGACTTCAGAGGGCTAGACAAGCCCCAAGTCTAAAAGCAGTGTCTAAGAATCTGTCAAAAACCTCATCTTTCTTTGTTGTTGTTTGGAACAAAATCTTTCTCTATTGCCTAGGCTGCAGTAGTGCAGTGGCACAATTATAGCTCACTTCAGCCTTGACCTCCTGGGCTCAGGCAGTCAGCCTCCTGAGTAGCTGGGACTACAGGTGTGCACCACCATGCCCAGTGAATTTTTTCTTTTATTTTTTGTAGAGACAGCATCTTACCATGTTTTCCAGGCTGGTTTCAAACTTCTGGGCTCAAGCAATCCTCCTGCTTCAGCCTCCCAAACTGCTGGGATTATAGGCATGAGCTAGCATGCTTGGCTCTGAGCTCAATTTTATCTTCAAAAGAAAGTCATTGTAGAGATTTTGAGCTCGGAAGTGGCATGAATAGACTTGCACATGTGCATATTTTGTTTTTTCATCAGACGTAAACTTACCATGGAACGGACCTACATTAGGCACATATAAGTAGAAGCTCAGTAAATCCTATTTTACTCTTTGACTAATTAGATCATGAAGAAACCCAGAAGGTAAAACCGAAACAGCTCAGGTGTCTGGGGGAAGTTCAAAAGTAGAGGACACTGTGAACCAGACACCATGACTGACCTCAGTTTGAAACTACTGTGGTAGTGTGTTTCACGGCTGAAAAAGTCACCCTTTCTACCAAAATTTTCCATTGAAAATTCGTCTTTGACCCATTTAACTTCTAATCAGCTGACCTTCTGCCTTTTTTGCATTTGAAGTAGGGTTTCTTTTACTAGGCCAGCTGGTAAACAGGGAGAAAACACAGGGAAAGTCAGATGAATCATCGAGTGGAGTTTCCGTCTCTAAACCTGTAAAGTATTAGTGAAAATTCCTACTGCTGAATCAATTACAACTGCAAGCTTAAAATCTGGGTAGAGTACAACTGTTAATGCTTTGGCCCTTGGCCTTAGAGGTTTGTTAGGTTTGAAAAGAAGGAAAGGTCTCTACTCTTGTTCTTGAATCCAGTTCATGAATCAAGGGAGATCCTTGGCCGTCTGATGGCCGCCATTCTGTTTCTTAAACAATTTGAAGGCAGCAAGGCATCACTGAAGATTTGAAGTCCTATGGTCAAGTTTAAATCCATGCTATGTTATTTAAAACTTGTATGATCTTGTGCTAATTAATCAGTTTTTGCTTCAGTTTCTGAAATGGTAAGGGGCACAGGGATAATACAGTCCGCTTACCATACGGGTGAAGACGTAGGGGAGGATGAAATCCAATGTGTTTACACAAAATGTAAATAGAAAGCTCCTCCACAGTAAGCTGCCACTAAAGCTAATTTACTTTCCATTACTCTTCAATAATGGAAAGAGTAATTTTTCATTACTGAAGGATAGATGCTGATGGCATTTTTTTTTGTTTTGTATATTTTATATATGCTTGCATTTTGTATATATCTTTGCTGCATATTTGCTTAATTTTAAATAGGAAAATTATCTTTTCCTGGCCTATGTTTCAACCTTCTCTTTACTCCAGTTCAATGATTTCAACATTGATTGGACTTTGGAACGTAAACAAAAATATCAATGCCTATTTTCATTTGCAAAGATTCTAGTGCAATTGGTCTGACTTATAGGTTGGGTGTTGGGATTAATTTAATAAAATAATCTTTTGTAAATAATTTTGTGCACAAATCCATTGAAATACAGATGATTTTGAGAAGGATAAATACCCCTAGAACACATTGCTGACCTAGATTGAAAACCAATGCTATTTTCACTACATTCTGCACACAGAATGACATAATAAAACTTTTTAAAAAATGTTTTTAGTCAATATGGCAACTGAATACACTTCTGGCCACCTTATGGGTAAAATGGCTTTATTGCTTATTAAATGAGCACACTTAGGTATCGCCTATGGGAAACCAGCGTTGAACCAAAGTATGCTCTGTGGTGACCAGGGAGTTGTGGAAAATAAAAATAGAAGTAATGCATTCAAATTACCGGGGTGGTGACCCTGTGGTGTCTCATGTGTGTCATATTATCTCACATGATGTGACTTTTGTCACTTTATATGATTAGGGTTCTCCATTTCACATAAAAACTAATTCTTCAATTAGGGTATGCTGCCACCAGGTGGCAATGAGGGCCTCATTGTGGTCACTATCTTTGAATAATAATTGTCCATACATTCATTCATTCATTCATGGCAACTTGAGAAGGTTGATATGCCTTTTAACTCGCTATCTCTTAAAATTCAAAACATAAATTTTAATACTGAAACTGAACTTCTATAGCTAATTATAGTTTTAGTAATAATAAAGATTGTATACACAGGGTGTGCAAGGATAGCTGCACATGTATGCGAAACTCTGCATGTCTACATGTATGAATGGTTTCAGATAAATTAAAGTTGAAGATAAAAATATGTATCTTTTTCACTATCCCTTATTAATTACTAGTCACAGCAAAATCATACATGCTTATTTCTATTCTTCTATGGTCAAATTTTGCTGTAGTATCTTTATGAGATTGAGTATTATTGTGTAATTTCAACCAACTTGATGGTTGTTGGTTTGAAATTATGAGATTGAATATTACTGTACTATTGAGTGCTACTGTACTATCATCTTTATGAGACTGAATACTATTGTATAATTTCAGACCAACTTGATTTTCAAATTCAATCACAGGATTAGCAAACTCTCTAGCAATGTGTATTTCTAATTAAGGACTTATTAATATATTTGCTTTCCCATATCTTGTTAATGATTTCATCAACTTTAGCTCCTAATAAGTTATCTTTTATTTCTTTCACATTGAAGAACTGAGAGGACAATAACGTAGCTTTGTTTTATTACTGTGTTTGTTGAGTCCTCATGACCAATGTCTTCTAACCAGAAGAAAGAAATTTTCTTTTGTCCACAGAACAGGGAAACATCAAGATGATATAGTCATGAGCTATATATGACTTGAAAGTTATGCACAATGATTCTCCTCTATCAGATGAACATGACTTTAATATCATCCTAAGTTTTAACAGATTATCTTTAGCATAAAGAATTTAGTAAGAAGCAAATAAGATGTTATTTTTATAATATATTGTAGTTCAGAAAGAGAAATTGATAGTGCCTTTGTGCTTCCCCTATGCCTTTTTAAAGAAAAAGTTCCAGTAATTACCCCTGCCACCCCGTCTTCCCTGTTGATATCACCCATGCCAGGAGACACTGTAGGGAGCCACAACAAATTAAATTTTGTGTGATCAAAGAAAGCCCCATCTCTGGGTTGAGCATGAGACATTTTCTCTGCCTCTGAGGTGACTGATTCAAATTCTGACCAACTGAGCCACTTTCTGCCAATTACTGCTTACGAAAACTAACCACATCCTCTCTTTTATAAATGTGAAACAAAAACATGGAAGGGCCATTTAGCCCAACGTATCTACACAGACCAAAGCTGATGTCTACACAGCCAAAAGTAAGAAAACATGGGCTGAGAGACATAGTGCTGCTGAGATACCATTTATCTTTCTATCTTGAGCTTCCTTGTATCTTGGAAGAGTTTGCCATGACTTTAAAGAATCTATAAATCTCAGGAATCTCTTCGGCTAGGCTGGCCCAGACATACTTCTTTTAAGATGATCTTTTTGAAGGCATTTTCATGCAAATTTTAAATCAACGCTGATAGCATTATCAGACAGTAAATATTTGTGGTTTTAATCTTCATGATTTTGACTCTTTGGAAAAGATCTTGAAGATCCATGAAAATTTTTTCAAAGTGTTATCAAACCTCATCTCTAAAAAATGTTGTGGTGGCCACTCAACATGTGTCTGTCCTTTCTTTTTCTACATTCATCTCCCAGTCAAATGACATGACTTAAGATGCCAAAAATGTTTATCATTTTCCGAAATTATTATTTGGCTAGTTAATTCTCACATCTTTATTTTACCTTTCTTGTTTCTGCCATGTTTTCTCAATGATTTGCAATCTCTTCTGAAGCGGGGCTTCAGATCTTGATACTCTGCATCTCATCGTTCCTGATTCAAAGTTAGGTACTCTAAGCCTTCCACAAAGCTTCTGTTTATTCAGTTAATTCATTAATTTTTCTACTTCATTCATTTATTCATGCAATAGATATTTATTGAGTATGTATTTTGTTTCACTCTTCTCTTTTTGTTGATACCTGACTGCATATTTATGAAGTTCATGTGATATTTTGATGCATGCATGTAATATATAATGATCAAAAAGGCATAACTAGGATATCCATCATCTCAAATGTTTATCATTTCTTTGTATGGAAAACATTCCAAATCTTATCTTCTAGCTATTTTGAAATATATAATAAATTATTATTAACTATAATCACCCTATTATTAACTATAATTTGATAGGAATTATGCTATCAAACCCTAAAACTTATTCTTCTTAACAGTATTTTTATACTCATCAACCAACCTCTTTATTGCCTCCCGTACCAGCTTTGGTAAGCACCATTTTACTTTCTACTTCCATGAGAGCAGCTTTTTTTAGCTCCTATATATAAGTGAGAACATACAATAGTTGTCTTGGTATGCCTGGTTTATTTCACTTAACATAGTGTCTCCCAAGCTTACCCATGCAACTACAGGAGTTCATTCTTTTTTATGGCTGTATAATATTCCATTGCCAGGTACTTTTTTTGATGCTGATATAATAGAAGAGGTATTCTTTACATCATGGAATCCATGTTCTAGTAGATCAAGGAGCTAAAATATATAGAAAACCTAGATAGAAAGTGACAAGGGAGAAAATTAACAGCTCCAGGTCTATCTGACAAGCTTAAGCTGTCTGCATGGAACCCTAGCTAGCAATGGCTGAATCAAGAATGGTTTCCTGCCCATGGCTAGTTCCTGCTGTATCTGGTGTCAACACTGAATGGTGGAATGTTGACTGCTCTGGAGGCTTTCCTTGATGCCCTTCAAACTGGCCTGGCCAAAATCACTGGACTCCTCTCTTACTTCTTGTGCCAAATTTTATTTCACCAAGAGTAAAGTTTTGCCTTAAATCTCACGCTTTACTTGAAAACTTGCTCTCTAATCTGTTATTTCCAGGTCCCACTGCTAGAGATTGTTCCTTGTCTTTCTTCCCCTAATCCTGGCTAAAACACTGCTTTAAGGTGGAATCATCATCATAGTATTTCCATTTCTCTGTTTTTTTTTCCCAACAATTTATATATATTAAAATACAAATAAACTATATGCTGCATATGAGACATTTTCCTAAGAAGCAGGGATATAGAAGTAAATGATACTTTTGATCTAACATGATTTATCATGTTTCACATGATATTTCTTATGTGGCAGCTGCTCAATCCTGTTTTGTCCTATTTGTCGACATAAAATTGTTTTCAAAAACTTTAAATTTCTTACCAGTTTGTCAAGGATTTCCTTTGGCTGTAGATATTTTTTTATATGTGTGGGGTGTATGTGTGTATGTATGTGGTATATGTGTGTGTGTATGTGTGCGTGTGTGGTATATGTGTGTGTGTACATGCGATTGTATGTAAATGTGTGTGTGTGTGTTTTGTATGTCCTTCTAGGATGCCAAGCACAGCATCATGTGAAAATAAGGGATTTTTGAATCAGAAAATATACATGCAAAATAAATTATTTCTGTAATAGTACACATTTTGTGCTTAATGTTATGGACACTTTTGAAAATGGTAGCTAAATGAACGTTGAGTCACTTTATTTGCACCCATAAGATATTAGGAATTATGCAGAGTTGATGCATGTGCAAAGGTGCCTGCTATAGTTTGGAAGTTTGTCTCCCCAAACCTCATGTTGAAATTGGATCCTAATTTTGGAGATGGGGGTCTAATGAGAGGTGTTCAGGTCATGGGGGCAGATTCTTCATAAATAAATTAATGCCTTTCCTGGATTGGATGATAAGTGAGCGAGTTCTCACTCTTATTAGTTTTCACGTGAACTGGTTGTTAAAAAGAGCCTGGCACCTGTCCCCTCTCCCTTTTCCTTCCTCTCTATGTGATCAGTTCATGCCAGCTTTTTCTCACCTTGTACTGAGTAGAAGCGGCCTGAGGCTGTCATCAGAAGCAGATGTTAGTGCCAGGCTTCTTATAATCTGTAGAACTGTGAGCCAAATACACATCTTTTCTTTACAAATTATTCAGTTTCAGGTATTCTTTTCTCACAACACAAAATGATCCAAGATAGTAACTAAAAACTTCAGTTTGCCATTTGAGTCTTTCTATGAGATGACTAGATTTTTCTTGAGGACAGGATAGACAGACCTGGAAAGAAGCCATCTGGAATGGAAGCAGTATCAAACACACATAATTTTCTTGGTTTAAGCCAACCTTATTTTAAGCCCCTGAATGTTACAACTTAATCACATTTCTGCAAATATCCAGAAGCTTATGTATTTATTATTCACTCAGGCTCTTGAGTTTCTGCTTTGAAGTGACCTTCAGAAATGCCCCATTCACTACAGAGGTTCTGTTTTTCCTTGCTTTGTTCTGACTTTATGGCAGAACTAAATTAATGAGTTAATTACTATGGGTTGTCACTTGGGCTTGAAGAATCATCATTTCCAGGCATTGGTGCTCAGAGTGGTAAGTGGACTATCACAAATTAACATTATCTGGAAGTTTATTAGAGATTTAGAAACTTAGGCCCTACCCAAGACCTACTGAATCACAATATAATTTAACAAGATTCCCAGATGCAGCATAGTTTGAGAAGGATGGAGAGTCTAGAGGAATGGTAGTGCAAGGCAACAGGAAGGCCCATGCTTAGGATTGCGAGGAGGTACAGGTTCCCACATCTCTTCTCACCTAGATCCTCAAGAGCAGAACTTACTGATAACTTGGGTTGATTCTGGGATACTGACTGTAGACCTGGGACTATGATAATGCAAGTGAGGCTCACAGGGTACAACATTTCCAGGAGCACCCACTCTCAGATGCTGACCCTGCAGGTATCACGAATCTGAGAATCCATGCCCCCCTAAAGTTTACACCTGAGGGGCCATGCTCACCTCACCCTAGTCTTGCCCTGTGGCGCGCTAAGTTTGACTATTAAATGGAAGCAACAGTTGTTGAAACATTACCTCCTTGTGGGAATCTCTCTTCTCTCCTTCCATTCTGTATGACAAAAGCCCCTCTAGAAGTCTCTCCCTCTTTCTCTGTGTGTGTGTGTTCTCTCTCTGTGTGTGTGTGTGTGTGTGTGTTTCTACACTTTTGCAACTCTCTTCTGTGGTTTGGTGAGAAAATTGGGAATTGGAGAGCCCCTCCAGTCTATTAATTGGACTGTTTATGTTCAGTTTACAGAGATCTCGGAGCATCAGTCTAGCTCAGAGAAATCCAGACCTCTGTTTATCTTTTCTTCTTCATTTTCGTGCCTGTATTTCCCAAGATAACCTCATAGAGGGGCTGTTGAGAAATGGGGCAGGATTCCGACACTCCTGCAATCCCAGTTTCCTACTAGAGAGTCCCACATTTAGAAATATTTGGGGTTTCTCTGGTTGTTTCTGGTGTTAGTTTATTTTCCTTATAGTTAATGCTCCCTGGGGCGTGGTTTCCACAGTAGAAAGCTCTGAGAGGAGGACAGTTGAGTAGCTGGGTTATTACAGCACCACCAGGGCTGGGGTAGGCTCCTGCAACTTTTAAGTCCTGACTTTCCTCCTCCATAAAGTGAGAATGACACTAATTCCTACTCTGTAGTATGAATGAGAAAATTACATTAACAAATTCATGTATTTCAAAAAATATCATGCAAATATTATTAACCTCTTGATTGAGTGTTTAAGAAGCATGTAGAAAACAATGTTTTTTGAATCAAAAAAGCTCAGAAAATCTTGAGTGCCATCTCAAAGCCCCACTTTCTGTAGGTCCTGGAGTAAGGCTTGATCTGGAGTGCCCAACTTGATTTCTTTCCTTTCCATCACACTGCCTCTCAGATACATAGCACAGATAATTCATTGCTTATGTTCTCTTAAATTTGAATGGCGTCTCCTCCACCCTCCATTTGCTTTTCCTCTTCATATCAAGACATCTTTTCAGATTCAGTCCCTTGGAACCTCATGTCTTAAGTAAAATTATTATTGATCAGCTTCTTGCAGAGTAGAAGGGAGGCAGCAGCTGAAGTGAAGCAGGCTCTTCCTATTTGCATTTCAGGTGGGTCAGCAAATGCGGCACTGCAGTTGTGCCTGCACTGGAATAAAACATGTTGGAAGGCACAGTGCCTCTCTAGACAATTTGGATCTACAGTCAGTTCAGGCCAAGAAACTCTCTATGGATTAACAGTCCCCTTGACCACCCAAGTAAAAACTTCCCTGAGAAAACAAAACCTACTTAGAAATGGCTCATGTATATCACAGACCCTGCCCTTTCCATTCTCTGCACTGCTCAGCTTCTCCAGCTGCATGGCAGCCCTTGACATTCCAATGGAGACTGCTTCCTTCCTGTTTCGATTGTTAATCCTCAACAGAGGCCAGAGAAAGTTCATAGGCTCTAATGCCCTGGGATAAAGCATCAAGTGCTCGCTACTACAGGCCCAACTTTTGCCCCACTTCAGACTTCCAGGATGTTTCCTCAACCTGGTGTCTATCCTCCAGCCCAGAATCTAATCTTGGGCCTCTGAAAATGGGATATTGACTTGTTCTTCCTTAATAAATCTCATAGGTAGTAGATCACGCTACCTCACATTTTTAGATCCTTTCACTACATGTTTTCGGATCTTTATCTCATAGTCAATTAGCTACCCTAATTGTTTGTTCACTCTTCTATTAACATTTTCAGTGTCTTTTATGAGCCAGACTCTGCCATGCATTGGAGACTAATGGAGAATAACACTGGTCTTATGAAGCTGTACCTTCTTAAAGTTGACAGATGTTCATTTATTGACAACAAATATTTATTAAGCACCCCCTATATAACAGGGATTATTCTTAAAATGAAGGATACAGTAGAGAACGAGCAGATACAGTTCCTGACTTCTACAGCTTACATCATATGGGGGTAGGTTGGGGAGGTACATAACAGACACAAAATACTAATGTGCCAGGTAGTAGGATATGGTAAGGAGAAAACTAAAGTAGAAACATGAGAGAAGGAATACTGAGTAGTTCTATTTTAGGTGGGATGATCAGGGATGTTTTCTTTGATAAATTGACGTTTGAACTGAGACTTGAACAAAACTAGAAAGACAGTCATGTAGATAGCTGTGAACAGGATATTCTGAGAAGGAACAGCAAAGATATAAGTGTGAAGGTAGGAATATGTTCAAAGTTTTTGAAGAGCAAGAATAGAAGCAGCGGGCTAGAGTGGAGAGAAAAAGAGAGATGAGATCAGACAAGGTATGAGAGCAGGGAGCAGTGGGCAGCTTTGAGTATAACCCCATGTGCCCTGGTGGAGACTTTAGATTTTACTCTTAGTGAGATGATAATGTACCAGAAAGTTCTGGGCAGTGGAGTCACATGGTCTGACTTAGGTGTTAAAAATTTTCTTTCTCTAGAATATGGAGACTAGACTGTATGAGGCCAGGGGGAAGCCGCAAGATCATTAGTGAGGGTTCTGTGATGATTTTCGATGTCAGAAGTAGGTGGTTTGGACCAGGCTGCTGACAGCAATGTTGGTTAAGATATTTTGAAGGTTAAGCAGTAACACGTACAGAAAGATCAAATTCTGAGTGTAAGAGGAAGAGAGAATTCAAAGATGACTCCAAACCTTTCATACGACCTTCAGAATGAATGAGGTTATCTTTTACTGACATGAATCAAAGAATTTCTCAATGAAGGATGAAAGTACAAATCTGCGTTAGTGCTGATGTTGAAAGATTCTGGACCCTGTCACTTTCCAATCTCATATCCTCCACTGTCCCTTTTGTTTTCTACTCTCTTGCTAGCCCTGTCCCTTCTCACTGCAAACACTTAACACAAGGTGCTTCTTGTTAAGGATTTGGATGTTATCTAAGAATGATGAAATGCAGGCATTAAACAATGCAGTGAGGTAAATAGATTTACACTTTGGAAGCTTACTTTGTCTATAGGTTGGATAATAGATTGGGGAGGACTAGTGTAAACAAAGGGGAACTAGTTTAGAAATGACTATAGAGATCAGGAATGAGAAGACAGTGGCTTGGACCAGGGTGATATCACATTAGAGAGGCTGACCATCACAGGGCCATTCTGGAAGCACTAATTTCTATGATCTTCCTAAGTACCTAGTTGTCATGTAGGCATGGCTGTAGTTGGTAAATCAGAAAAGGCTAAATTGTGTTGTGGTAGGAGAAAGACAGGAGGCAACAACAGGTATAGATTAAGTAGAGGAAGTTAAATGTGGTTTTCTGGGGTGGGGCCCTCAGGAAACTATGAGCTATTTCCAGGAAGAGCTGACACATTTCTTTGATGATGGTTTCATATTTTTCAGCTTGAAGTTCACCACTTTCTACCCGTGTACTCCTCTCCTGTTTCCATAACCCTCCCCGCTTCAGGACCACTTGAAACACTTCATTTCTGCCCAACTTCTGGATGTTCTTTCCTATACTCTATTAGACCTCCCAACAGCTCGAAAAGGAGGTATTACTGTGTAATGGTTAACAGCCCTTTCTTTTGAGTTGTACTGGCTTAGATTTGAAACTCAATTCTATTACCTACTAACATTGAGGCTTTGGGCTGATTAATTTCTTGGTACCCAATTTTTTATGCCTGTAAATGAGTAGAAATTATAGTAACATCTTCTTCATAGGCTGGTTATCATGATTAAAATTTATGCCAGGGGATTTATTGTTTCTGGTCTGACATAGAAGAAGCTTGGCAGTCCCCACTCCATCCTAAAAATAAGTAAAAATCTGAAGAAATGAAAAAAATCAGTACCTTTTCTTAGATACATAAGAGAAAGAAGGTCACAAGGCAAAATTGCTGCCCCCAGAATTGGAGAGACAGATAGGCAGATAAAGAGAATCACAACTTACAGGAGTAGAAACCTATGGGCTAAAACATCCATTGGAACCAGTGTCAGAATAGGAAAACATGAACTATAAATTGACTTATTTCTGGAGACTCGGTGTGAACAATTCTGAGAGATAAAAATGCCCAGAGAGCCCAGAAATAGGGGGTACCATGCTTTTATGAGTTTTACCTCCGAGAGCTCTAACACATTCTCACATTGAATATCTGAGAAAATAATTTCCTCATGCTTTGGCAAGAGGGGAGAAAAAGGAAGCATTTTGAAATAGAGCAATGAATTTTTTTTTAAGAGGATCTGCCCTCAGGAGAAACTATCTAACCAGAGCCTAACCCACTAGGGTTTTTATCAGAGCCTAATTTACCTGAGGAAAAGAAATATTCAGTTCCAGCAAGCTTCAGCCTTCCGCATAGAGGAAGAGAAACACCCAACTCCAGCCCACTTGCATTCCACCTAAAGTGGGGTGGAAGAAACCTGAGGAGAAGGCATGACATTTAGTCCAGAGACATGAACACATCAGTTCAGTATCTCTAATGAATTTGATGCAAAATCCTCAGTAAAGTATTAGTAAATTAAATCCAACAATGTATGAAAAGTATTATATGCCATGACTAATGGGAATTTATCTCAGGTACACAAGCCATGTTGAACATCTGAAAATCAATTCATGTGATCCATCACATTAACAGACTCAAGAAAAAGAAAACATATCATCATATCTGTAGACGTAGAAAAAAATTTTTTTTAACAAAATACAACTATTCACAATGAAAATGCTCAGTAAATTAGAAATAGAAGGTAATTTCCTCAACTTGATAGAAATATCTCTAAAAACCTACAACTAAAATTATACTTAATGGTGAAAAACTAAAAGCCTTTCAAGTAAGAGTAAGAACAAGGCAAGGATTTATGCTCTCACCAATCCTTTTCAATATGATATTGGAAGTCCTAGCTAGTGCAAGAAGAAAAAAAAGGTTATATTAATAAGAAAAAAAAGTTTTGTTTGCAGATGACATGATTATCTGTAGAAATCTCAAAATAATCAACAGCAAAAAATCCAAAAACTAGTAAATAATTATAGCAAGATTTCAGGATAGGAGATTTACGTACAAAGGCCAATTACCTTCATATATACAAAGCAAAGAACAAAAGGGATTTGAAATTAAAAATAAAACTATTTACATTAGTACCCCCAAAATAAAATACTTATGTATAAACCTAAAAAAATATGTACAAGATATATATAAGAAAAACCACAAAACTCTAATGAAAGAAATCAAAGAAGAACTAAATAAATGGAGAGACATTCCATGTTCATGGGTAAGAAAAGTCAATATTGTCACGAATCTTCTTCTCAACGTGATGTATAGATGCAACACTATCCCAATCAAAATCTCAAAAAAAATTATTCTGTAGATATCCACAAACTAATGCTAAAGTTTATATGGAATGGCCAAATACACAGAGAATAGCCATATTGAAGAAGAACAAAATTGCATGACTATTATTACTGAACTTCAAAACTTACTATGAAACTGCAATAATCAAGACAGCATGGTATTATTAAAAGAATAGGCAAATAGATAGATGAAACAGAATAGAGGGACTAGAAATAGACCAATATAAATATAGTCAACTCATAATCAACAAGTGAGCAAAGGCACTACAATGGAGCAAAGACAGTCTTTTCAACAAGTGGTGCTGGAACAACTGAACATTCACATGCAAAAAACTCAATCTAGACATAGACCTTATACCCTTCACAAAAATAACTCAAATGCAACATAAACCTAAATTAAAATATAAAGGTATAAATGCCTAGAAGATAACACAAGAAAACTTAGATGACCTTGGGTATAGTGATAATTTTTTATATGCAACACCAAAGGTACAAACTGTGAAATAGTTAATAAGCTGGACTTCATTAACATTAACAATGTCTGCTCCATGAAAGGCAATATCAAGGGAAGTTGCAGAAAAGCCAGACTGGAAGAAAATATTTGCAAAAGACATAATCTGACCAAGAAGTATTATTCACAATATACAAATAACTCAACAAGACAACCAACAATGCTACTTATAAATGGACCCACAACTTTAATAGACACTGCACCAAAGAAGATATAAGATAGTAAATGAGCATGTGAAATGATGCACCATATCATATGTCATCAAATAAATGCAAATTAAAGCAACAATTACCACCACATACCTATTAGAATGGCCAAAATGCAGAATGCTGACAAAACCAGTGCCGGCAAGGATGTGGAGCATCAGGAACTCTCATTTGTTGCTGGTGGGGATAAAAAATGGTACAGACACTTTAGAGGACAGTTTGGCAGTGTCTTATAAAACTAAACATACATTTGCTATACAATCTACCAATCATGCTCCTTGGTATTTACCCAAAGGAGTTGAGAAGTTATGTGCACACAGAAACCTACACATGGATGTTTATAGCAGTTTTAGCCATAATTGCCAAAACTTGAAAGCAACTGAAGTGTCCTTTAGTAAGTGAATGTATAAATATATTGTGGTATGGTAGACAATGGAATACTATTCAGCACTGAAAAAAAATGAGCTACAAAGCCTCATAAAGAAGCATGGAGGAACCTTAAATGCATATTACTAAGTGAAAGTAGCCAATCTGAATATAGGAAAAGGCTATGTACTGTACGATTCCAACTATATTACAATCTTAAAAAGGCAAAACCATAGAGATAGTAAAGAAGATCAGGGATTGCTAGTGGTTCATGAGAGAGAGAGATAAATACGTAGAAAACAGGATTTTCATGACAGTGGAACTATTCTTGTATGATACTGTAATGGTGGGTATGCATCATTATACATTTGTCCAAACTCATAGAATGTACAACAAGAAGAGTGAACCCCAATGTAAACCATAGACTTTGAGTGATAATAATATGTCAATATAGATTCATCAATGGTAACAAATGCACCACTCTGGTAGGGGATGTTGAGATTGGGGAGGCTATGCATGAATGGAGGCAGGGAGTATTTTGGAATACTATAATTTCTGATTGATTTTTCTGTGAATGTAAAACTGCTCTAAAAATAAGTTTATTTTTTAATAACTACATGATACTCAGTGTTAAAAAAAAAGAGATAATGTCTACTAAGTACGTGATACAAAGGCTGGAAAATAATAATAGCTGACATTATGAAATTCTTAATTTGTATCATGTACATGAAGTAAAGAACTTCATGTACATTAACATGTTTTATCTTCCAAAGTATACTATTATTCCCATCTAACAGATGTGGAAACTGAAGTACAGGGTTCTTTAGTATCTCACACAAAAAGACAAGGCTATTTCGTGTTAGAGCTAGGGTTTGAACTGAAACGGCCGCTCTCAGTGAGCAGACTGTACAGCCTCTCTTGAGTAGTAAGCACTTAACAAAGATGGCTATCCGTATCCTCAGTGGGGTATTTAAAAACATGGGCATTCGGCCGGGCGCGGTGGCTCAAGCCTGTAATCCCAGCACTTTGGGAGGCCGAGGCGGGTGGATCACGAGGTCAAAGAGATCGAGACCATCCTGGTCAACACGGTGAAACCCCGTCTCTACTAAAAATGCAAAAAAATTAGCCGGGCATGGTGGCGCGTGCCTGTAATCCCAGCTGCTCAGGAGGCTGAGGCAGGAGAATTGCCTGAACTCAGGAGGCGGAGGTTGAGGTGAGCCGAGATGGCGCCATTGCACTCCAGCCTGGGTAACAAGAGCGAAACTCCATCTCATAAAAAAAAAAAAAAAAAAAAAAAAATGGGCATTCTAGGATCTCAGTTAGGGGAGATCCTCGTTACCTGATTCTATACCCTTCTTCCGTTGTCTTTTAAAAAATAATTATTGCTGAGTGAATCTACTTTCTTAGAAATCTAAGGAGAGGGCCAGGCAGGTTGGTTCACACCAGCATTTTGGGAGGCCGAGGCAGGCAGATCACCTGAGGTCAGAAGTTTGAGACTAGCCTGGCCAACATGGCAAAACTCTGTCTCTACCAAAAATACAAAAATTAGTGGGGCATGTTGGTGCATGCTGGTAGTCCTAGCTGCTCTGGATGCTGAGGCTGGAGAATTGCTTGAGGAGGGTACAATGAGCGAAGATCATGCCATTGCACTCCACCCTGGGTGACAGAGTGAGACTCCATCTCAAAAAAAAAAAAAAAAAAAGAAAGAAAGAAAGAAAAAGAAAAAGAAACCTAAGGAGAAATAATAGGTGTTCAAATGTTAAATGAGTAAACGAATAATTGGATTGCCTGCATTCACTGCAGACCCTTAAGAAATGTTTGTTGAGCAAATGAGTATCAGGATTAGGAATGTTTAATAGGATCAGGGAAGCCCCCAATGAAACCTTGTTTAAAAATAGAAGGGACGAGTGTAGTGTTGGTTGTGTTGAGTACGGCAGCAGAGCTGAGTGACGAGTGTAGTGTTGGTTGTGTTGAGTACGGCAGCAGGGCTGAGGGACGAGTGTAGTGTTGGTTGTGTTGAGTATGGCAGCAGAGCTGAGGGACGAGTGTAGTGTTCGTTGTGTTGAGTACGGCAGCAGAGCTGAGTGCTGCTGTTTTATTATTTCCGTAGCAGAGCAATGCCTCTGCTAATCTTTCCAGCCTTTCTACAGGTAATATTTTGTTGCTAAAACATAGAATACACAGACCTTAATATTTCTACATTTAAGTGTCATAGGCTATGAGCCCCTGGCATGATGAGAGGCAGTGTGCACCGTGGTTTAGCATATAGGAGCTTAAATCAAACTGTCTGATGTTTGAATTCTGATTCCACTTCTTTGCAGCTTTGTGGCCTTGGGCAAGTATTTGAACCTTCTGGTGCCTCTATTTCCATACCTATAAAATGTAGATCAAAATAGGACCTATGCTATTTGACTGATAGGATAATTGAATGAAATAATTCATACAAAGGGTCCAGCAGAGAGGCAATAAATATTGGTTGTGACAACAGAGTGCCAGTTGTGGGCCATGACAGGTGACCACTTGTGCTAATGTTAGAGTAGAATAACTCAAGAAAAGCACCAGACTTTTAGTCTCTGTGTAGCTAAATCATCTGGCCTGGAAATATAATGACAATTTCCTGAGTTTGCTAATTACTTTAGAGGCAATTAAATACATCTTCTCTATATGTCTCAAAGCATTTAATGAAAAAGTCCATCTAATTCTATTGCATTCTGTATTTCATTTCATAATTTTGATACAATAATCTGTTTTGTGTCCTGGTCGGTTCTGGTCCATTTCATTTGATTTTATTCTGTTTGCATTCCTATAGTATATTCCACACCATTTCATATTCCATTTGCTTCCATTCTACTCAATTCCACATCTCCCCGGCCTCATCGGCCTGAGAGTAATAAACTGATAGCAATTGACACTTTTCTTTCACTCTATCCCCACCTATTTTCTATGAATATATTCCCCTTAAATTCTTCCTGAATAACTCTAGGTGTCCTGGAAGATCATGACCTAAACTAATAATCTGGTCTTTTTGGTGATCTAGAAGCTATCCCTCTCCTGTACTAGCTTGCTGAGGAGGATCCTCTGTTGTGAGCCAATTATACCAGTGGCAATTGGTTGGCATAGTGCAAGCACTAAGGCTTAGACTTTTAAATGGAGCAACAAGGCTCCTCCACTAATGCTGCCTCTTGCAAATAGAAACAGTTATAGTTTCTTCTTCCTAGTTGCCTCCTTTTCTGGGTAGTAAGGTCTCCAGTTGCATTCAGAAATTAGAACATTAAGACAAATATATACTGGTACTCCTTGGAGGTCTGTCCAGGCAACTGACTCAGTGACTACAGATTTCACTCACTTGATAACATCACGACTGAACAGAGGGTGGGTCTTGTAACCAGCTAGGTTTTCAGCACCCAAAAGATGGGGCATTGGGGGGCATATTTGTATTGCTCAACAGTGACACCTGTTGACCCAGATAGAAACTTTTTTTCAGGTGGGGTGGGGGAAGGCTTTAGGACTAAACAAACATAAATAGCAAGATTGTGAACTGATAACAGAGCAAATAACATATTCGAAAGCCATCTGCTCCCATCTGAGTTGATTTCCTTGATGCCAGAGTTGAGTTAACTTTAGCCAGGATACAATAAAATGCTAGCAGAATTGATGAGTACAAGGTTTTGCAGGATATTTAATGAACATTCGGAGACAAGCAATGTAATCCGGTCAGTTGCGGGAAAGTGAGGCCCATACATACATACATGCACTGTATGAGCTATTAGAGAGTGGTGGAGCCTAGACCAGGAATCAATTTGTTGAATCAAAATCTAAAAGACTTCTCACTTCAGAATAATGATTCTTATTTGTCTCTTTTGCTTATGAAAATGAAATCATATCTCTATGCCTGCTGCCTCTCTCCCTCCCTCCCTTTCTTTCATTTCTCCTTCCTTCCCTCCTTTCACAAACACATACAAAATAGGTTTGTTAATACCATGAGTCAGGCACTGAACGGGACGTTGATGATGAGCATGACTTGATAATGAGGTTCATCAAATTTCAGAGAGCTATACCTGCCCATTATTTGGTATAATCACTGATACACCTGAGCCCTATAGTGTAGGCTGTGATATCTCAGAAATGACAAAGATGGTATCTGGATGAGGGAATGGTAGGTCAGTGAAATCTTCACTGAGGACAGGGTTTTTGAGTTAGGTTTTAAAAGGACAGAAGTTTCACAGCAGAAGTAAACTCATTGGCACGGAGGGAAATGATGGAAATGAGGTTTTGGAGAACGGTTAAGTCTTGTGTGCAAAAACCTCTTGTTTATCATGAAATTCTTTTGAAGATCACATGGGGGCAGTAAAAAGAGCATAGGCTTTTGAAGAAGTCAGACCTAACGAAAATCCCACTCAGTTGCTACGTAGCTATGACAAGTTAGTAGACTTTTATGGAACTGTTTCTCTGTCTATCATGTAGAATTAATACATACTTCCAAAAACTGGCATGAGGTATTGGTAAGGACATTAATACTGAGCCTACAACATGAAAACAACTGGAGAAGTGGTGTTATCCACATTCCACAGATCTGAGTCCTGTTCTTTACTTTTTGTCATAAAGTAAATGTCTGCGGGAAAGATGATGCCATGCAGTTAGTAGGCTGCCTCAGACTTGTGAACTTTCATGTAAACATATTATGTGCACGCACACACTCACACACACATCCCATAACATGACCTGAAAGCAGAAAATCTTCCTGTGGAATCTCACAGAAATAGATCTGCAAACAGGAGACCCTTTCATAAAAGTTTCCAGAGATACCCCAGTTGGTACATTCTACAACACTGGATCAGACCAACATTTCATCTCTCTTTTGGCCTTTCCTTGCCAACTAGGGCAGCAAACCTTTTGCCACCTCCATTTTAAATTTAGATTTTGACATCATCTCCTGGCCTAAACGTGGATCATGGTGGAGGGCCAAGTTCACATGGCTGTTTTCTCCAACTTCAGCTTTCCTCTCATCTGTGCTCTCCTGACAGTTTTCATTCACTCCTTACAGAGTGCTTACCACCTACCCTGCTTTTTTCCCCCCCTCAATTCATGGAAATGAATCAGATCTGTGATGGCGTCATTCAAAAGAGAAAGCTAATTAAAATGTCCCCTTTCCTTCCTCTTACAGACCTTGCCATCGTTTCCCCTTTTGGAGACACAAGCCAGGAAGGAAGCTCTTCAGTGCAGCTGTGAATAGAGAAATGCTGGCTAAGGTTTAGGGAACACTGGGTGATCATTCCCAGTGAAATTTTTAGAACCCTAAGGACATGCTGCTTTGTCTTTTCCAAGGTCAGGATAAACAGAATAACTTCAGGCTCCTCTACCCAGAAAGAACATGTGGTGTAAACATTAACTACAGAATAAATATGATTAAGCTGGTACATGGAGAAAGATGTTTTCCAGGAGATGCTTATCCAGGGATGAGAGTTTTAATCAGTGTTGATATTTACATGATTGTTACTGTGAGTCAGGAACTGTTCTAAGTGTTTTCCATATGTCAATTCATACGATAATCACAACCACTGAAAGGGGTATGCATTCTTATTACTTTTATTTCACAGACAGGGAAACTGAGGTATAGAGAAGTCAAGTGACTTGCCCAAGATTATTAAACTACTTAATGTCAACAGTAGAATTTGAACCCAGATTAACTGTTTCCAAAGTTCATGTTCACAGTCACTGCATTACAGATACGCCATTTTCTCTTTGCATACTTAAGTGGTCATAAGTTAATCTGAAACACTTTGTGAGCACAGGAAGCAAACTGTTCCCTTATTATGTGGACCAGCATAGTGATAATATAAAAATGTGTTGCTATTGATTTACTTGCTAATATCTTCTAACTGAGGCAATCTTGAATAAGAATATACATACCTAGCCTCTATTTTTCTAGCTGGAAGTTCTAAAAATCCCTGGGCTTAATATTGAGTGGCAACAACTGGCTGGAGTTGAGCTGCTGCCATTCTCTTTTAACTGAGACATGTTCTCTCCGGTTTCCTACAGGCCCCACCACTCTCTATTGCCACTCCAACACCAGGTCATTTCACATCTTATTTGGCTCATTTCATGCACGTGTATTCCACACCTGCTAATATAACCCTAAAAGTATTTGAATCTGTGGCTCCTGCTCTTTTGACAGAAGACTTTTCTCCAATTCCAAGGTCAATATATACCCTATTGACTTTGGGCAAAATTTTTTAATGTGATCAAGCTCAGTGTTTCTCCTAAAAAAATGAAGAGTTAAAAATAACACTTTGTAGTTGCCTCATCTATGGACTGGGAAGAATTAATGCCTGTCATTTCTGGAGTTGTTGGAGGGGTCAATTGGGACAGCAACTGTGAACACACCTAAGCAATCTCAGGGTTTAAGGCAATGCTGGGGTTTAGAAAGCACTTTGTATTTTAAAGCCAATTTTATTTACAAAGGCTCTGAAAAACTGTCAAGTAAAGGGCAATAAGAGCTTTATACACTCTCCAACTATATCCTCCATTGTATAGATTTGGAAGCTAGGGTCCAAATATGTTAAAGGACTTGTCTAACATGGTCCATTAATGTAAGTACAGAAATGGAATGAGACCCAAATCTGCTTCATGGAGGGGGATTCTTCTAAGATACTGTGAAGCTTCTTTGCAAGTAGTTCTATTTTCAGACTCCAAGGTCCAAATTTGAATTATAATTCAATACAGGACATTCATAATCTTAAAAGCAACCTGACAGTCACTACAGAGGACTGTGAAAAATACTAGCACAGAGCCACATACTCTGGGCTTCACACTAGATTCTGCCACTCACTTCCTTTGTGGCCTTGGGCCAGTGACTCAATCCATTAAACCTCAGTTTCTTCACTTGTACAATAGGGATAATGTCACCTGTTCAGACTACCTTACAGATTTGCTGTGAGACTCCATTGAGATGATATCAGTGAAAGCAAGATGAAGATGTCACCATCCATTAATATCAGTGTGTGTATATCTCTTAGTCTCCTGACTAAGCACTGAGCTTCTGGAGGGTATGTTGTAGACTGTCCTCTCTATTCTGGGTGCTTTTGTACTTCTCACATTAGAATGCATGAAATGTCTAAAGAGTAAGACCTTAGCCATCAGGTGGTTCCAGTCAGGGTAGCAGGAGATGCAGCGATGAAATGATTCTTTTTTTGGGGATTGCTATTAAAAAATGAGGAATGATGTTAAAATTGAGGGTTGTTTGCTTTCTCCCTGATACCATAGGGTATCAGTCTATGAGATTCTAAGGCATTCTTGATCACTGGTCTGCAGTTCGCACTGTCAAAATGCAAAAATTAGTGTTAGGGTAAAGAAACATTGGACTTTAAGTCAGAAGTTGTAGCTTTAAATTTTGACCCAGTTCTTTAGAAACTGTGTGTCCTTAGGTAAATTACTTGACTTCTCTGGACCTCAACTGGGCTGTCATGATTAAAGTCGTTCTTAGACATAGTAAGCGTTTATGTTGATTCTCTTCATTCTTATGTGCTTTATTACAACTCACGAATTTCCACTGGAAACTTGTACGAGGTTTGTATTGTCTTTGTCTTTTTCTTAATTTTTGTCTTTCCTTCTCTTTCTTCCTGTTTTTAAATCCACTTGTGAGCCAAGTTGGCTCTTTTTTATTTTATCCCAAGTCCCCAAACACCCTACCCAAGTTGAGAGGATTTCTTCTCCTTGGGCTGAAAATACTCAGTGGGTAAACCCAAGCTCTTTAAATGCAAGACGGTCAGATCCACTTAATGTAATTTGGTTTCTGCCTCGGAGTTAATGTGGAAAGAAGTATTTGAATGAGGTTTGCTGTGTTTTTTGTTTGTTTTGTTTATTTTATTTACAGAGTTGTAAACTGGATCCCAGAAAAATTCTGGTCAAACTAAATGAATGATTCACTGAAGAATGGGGGCAAAAAAAAACAAAAAACAAAAAACAAAACAAAAAAAAACCTGGCTGTTATCTCTTTCTAGTTAATGAATTGAATTGATACAGGAACTTCATCGTGTTCTCAGGGAAATCCTGTTGGCTGGGGCTCACTCTTCAGCACTGCTAAATTTAGGTCATGGCTCAGTGAAGAACAATTACAGATTCTTAATAAAAGATAATTTACCCAGTGACATCCAGCAGGACAGCTGGGCAGGCGTTCTCATTTTCTTGTTAATGTTGTGGGGGTGGGGATGAATGTTGACAGAAAGTCACTTTCTGACCTGCTTTGTGGCATATGTCGGTCCATGCTTTTCTAGCAAGTGAAAGCGGAACCTAATGAAACCCCCACAAAATAGTTTCCTAAATTGGGCCAGGATTAAAAAAAAAAAAGGCGGTGAGAGAAGCACAGTAGTGAGAAGGCAGAATTCATAAATTCAGCCTTTGAATCCTGGTTGCTAATGCCCTCTCCAGATTAATCTTTTTCTACCTTACCTTCTGCTCTCTACTCACTCTTCAGCTATGCTGAATTATTTTATGGCTCTTCATAAACTGTGCTTTATCTGTCCCCCTCCCCACCATGTTTTTTTTTTTTTTGAGATAGGGTCTTGCTCTGTCACCCAGGCTGTAGTGCAGTGGCACAATCTTAGCTTATAACAACCTATTTCTGCTGGGCTCAACCCATTCTCCTGTCTCAGCCTCTAGGGTGCCTGGGTTCACAGGTGTGCACCATCACCCTGGCTAGTTTTTGTATTTTTTGTAGAGACAGTGTTTTACCATGTTGACTAGGCTGGTCTCGAACTCTTGAACTCAAGCAATCTGCCTGCCTTGGCCTCCCAAAGTGCTGGGATTACAGGTGTGACCCACCACGCCTGAATTCTCTGTCCATTTTGTCTCTATCCATCCTGTTCCTCTAGGTTGGTATGCTTCCCCTCCCTTTTGAATGGCTCATTTTTGCTTTAAAACCTATTTCCATTGTGACCTCTGCCAGAAAGCTTTCTATGACTCTCGAAGGCAAAGCATGATGTCTTCCTCTAACTCGTTGCTTGGCTTCTTCATTAGATTGAGCTCTGTCAAGTACAGACTGTGTCATTGTGTTCTCAGTGCTCCAGGAGTAACCTACTCCATTGAAATCAGTTTTCTTAAAGTCCTAATGACCCCATTGTTGTCAAAGTAGACCTTTCCCAGTCCTCATATACTTGCCATTTTAATGGAATATTACACTATTTACAAGTTCTTCTATCTTGATGCCTTCTACTGTGGATTGAATTGTGCCTTCAAAAATATGTGAGAATTCTTTTTTGTTGTTTAGGATTTTTATTTTTTTTTCAATAGTTTTGGGGGAACAGGTGGTGTTTGGTTGCATGGAAAAGTTCTTTAGTGATGATCTCTGAGATTTTGGTGCACCTATCACCTGAGCAGTGTACACTGTACTCAATGTGTAGTCTCATCCCACTTCCACCCTTCCCCCATCAAGTCCTCAAAGTCCATATCATTGTTATGCCTTCACATCCTCATAGCTTAGCTCTCACTTATAAGTGAGAATATATGATGATTTTCCATTCCTGGTTATTTCACTTAGAAAAATAGTCTCTGGCCAGGCGCGTTGGCTCAAACCTGTAATCCCAGCACTTTGGGAGGCCGAGGCGGGTGGATCAGGAGCTCAAGAGATTGAGACCATCCTGGTCAACATGGTGAAACCCCGTCTCTACTAAAAATACAAAAAAAAAAAAAAAAAAATAGCTGGGCATGGTGGCGTGTGCCTGTAATCCCACCTACTCGGGAGGCTGAGGCAGGAGAATTGCCTGAACCCAGGAGGCAGAGGTTGTGGTGAGCCGAGATCATGCCATTGCACTCCAGCCTGGGTAACAAGAGCAAAACTCTGTCTCAAAAAAAAAAAAAAAAAAAAAAGAAAAGAAAAAGAAAAATAGTCTCCAACTTTATCCTGGTTGCTGTAAATGCCATTATTTCATTCCTTTTTATGGCTGTGTAGTATTCCATGATATATACAGGAATACTATATATATATATAGGATTGCTGGATCAAATGGTAGTTCTACTTGGAATCTCCATACTGTTTCCCATAGTGGTTGTACTAGTTCAAATCCCCCTCAGCCATGTAAAAGCATTCCGTTTTCATCACATCCATGCCAACATCTGTTACTTTTCAATTTTTAAATTATGGCCATTCTTACAGGAGTAAGGTGCTATCTCATTGTGGTTTTATTTTGCATTTCCCTGACAATTATTGATGTTAAGAATTTTTTCATACACTTGTTGGCCATTTGGATATCTTCTTTTGAGAATTGTCTATTCACATCTTTTGCCCTCTTTTTATGGGATTATTATTTTTTTCTTGCTGATTTGTATGAGTTCTTTGCAGATTCTGGATATTAGTCTTTTGTCAGATGCATAGTTTGTGAATATTTTCTCCCACTCTGTGTGTTGTCTTTTCACTCTGCTGTTTATTTCTTCTACTTTGCAGAAAGTTTTCAGTTTAATTTGATCCTATTTACTTTTGTTTTTGGTGCATTTGCTTTTGGGCTCTTGGTAATGTACTCTTTGCCAATGTCTAGAAGAGCTTTTCTGATGTTATCTTCTAGATTTCTTAGAGTTTCAGGTCTTAGATTTAAGTATTTGATTCATCTTTAGTTTATTTTTACATAAGGTGAGAGATGAGGATCCAGCTTCGTTCTTCTACGTGGAGCTTGCCAATTATCCCAATACTATTTGTTGAATAGGGTGTCCTTTCCTCACTTCACGTTTTTTGCTTGCTTTGTCAAAGATCAGTTGGCTGTAAGTATGTGGCTTTATCTCAGGGTTCTCTATTCTGTTCAATTGGTCTACCTGCTTATTTTTATACCAGTACCATGCTGTTTTGGTAACTATAGCCTTCTAGTATAGTTTGAAGTTGGGTAATGTGATGCCTTCAGATTTGTTCTTTTTGCTTAGTCTTCCTTTGGCTATGCAGGGTCTTTTTTGGTTCCATATGCATTTTAGGATTATTTTTTCTAGTTCTGTGAATAATGATGGTGGTATTTTGATGGAAATTGAGTTGCATTTATAGACTGTTTTTGGCAGTATGGTCATTTTCATAATTTTGATTCTACCCATCCATGAACATATGATGTTTTTCCATTTGTTTGTGTCATTGATGATTTCTTCCAGCAGTGTTTTGTAGTTTTCCTTGCAGAGCTCTTTCACCTCCTTGGTAAAGTATATTCCTAAATATTTTATTTTATTTTTTGCAGCTGTTACAAAAGAGTACTTGATTTGATTCTCAGCTTGGTTGCTGGCATATAGCAGTGCTACTGATATATGTATATTGATTTTGTATCCTGAAACTCTGCTGAATTCATTTATCAAATCCAGGAGCTTTGCGGATGAGTCTTTAGGGTCTTCTAGGTATACAATCATATCATTGGTGAACAGTAGCAGTTTGACTTCCTCTTTACTGATTTGGATGCCCCTTATTTCTTTCTCTTGTCTAATTGCTCTGGCTAGGACTTCTATTACTATGTTAAAAATAAGTGGTGAAAGTGAGTATTCTTGTCTTGTTCCAGTTATCAGGGGGAATGCCTTAATCTTTTCCCTGTTTAGTATAATGTTGGCTGTGGGTCTGTCATAGATGGCTTTTATTACCTTAAGGCATGTCCCTTCTATGCTGATATTCCTGAGGGTTTTAATCATAAAGGGATGTTAAATTTTGTCAAATGCTTTTTTTTGTATCTATTAAGATGAATTTTGTTTATGTGATGTTTTGCATTTACTGACTTGCATATGTTAAACCATCCCTGCATTCCTAGTATGACATCCACTTGATCATGGTGTGTCAGCTTTTTGATATGCTGTTGGATTCAGTTAGTTAGTATTTTGTTAAGGATTTTTGAATCTATGTTCATCAGGGATATTGATGATGTTTTCTTTGTAATATCCTTTCCTGGTTTTAGTATCAGGGTGATATGGGCTTTAAGGAGTATTAACTCTTTGCCTTTTGGAATAGTTTTAATAAAATATGTGAGTATTCTTTGTATTTGTATCCTATATAAATTCACTAAGAGAAGATCTGATTACATCATTTGTTTCCTGAAAATCTTCAATGAAGATTTAATCTTTAAGATGTAAACTTTCCAATCTAATATCTGAATTTTGTCTAATATCCATCTCCTTCTCATCATTTCACCATCTTACTTGTTCTTCAACTAGATTTAAATGTTCATGAGTTTTCACTTACACTGTATTTTTCCATGCTTACTAGCATTTTTAATGTAATATTCCCAACATCTGAATTCTCTTTCCCACCTGCCTAACTCTTACATAACCTTCAATATTTGATTCAGTTATGATACTCTCCAAGAAGCCATTTCTGATCTCCCCTCCTCTCTAAATTAAATAAAGAGCTCTTTCTTTATGCATCTATAGGACTCTAAACATTATGTTTACTACAATATGCACACATGTGTTCACATTAGACTTTGAACACCTTCCAAGCAGAAATTGAGTCTTACTTATTGCTACATAACCTGGGTCCCAAGCACATCAGTTAAAGGAAAGAATATATGAATAAATTTACTGAGTGCTGTGGAAGTAGAGAGGAAACGATAACCGAAATAAAAATGACCTCATAAATCTGCGTATATATGCTCAGAGACTATTTTGGTAGGTATACTATGCAGAGCTGTACCCAGGCACATGGTTGGAAAAGGAGAGGGCCGCATTTTGTGTGTGTATGTGTGAACTAACTTGCATATTATAAAACTTTGATGGAAATTGGTGAAAGGAGGTGAAGGGAGGTGAAATTCTACCTAATTCTTAAATAATAGTCTTTCAAGAAATTGAAAAATACACCCAGAAACCAGAGCTCAATTCTAGATCTGTTGCTTAGTAGTTTTATAATCTTGGGCAAGTCCTTTTGCCTTTTGAGATTGCTTTCCCATTCATCAACCTAAAGTGAATTCAAAGTACTTTGCAGAATTATTTTGAAAATCAAATAAAATAAAGGATATGAATGAGAACACAGTGCTAGATCCACAGTGGTAAATATTAACTACCTTCTTCCTCTCACCATAAAACAGATCAGATTGAGAGAAAAATAAAAGAGCAATTTTTAAACAAATGACCAACACAGCTCAGAGAGACAAAGGTGTTAAGAAAAACTTTAAGCAGAAACTCGCAGGCATTGCTACCATTTGGGGAAATTATTGGGAACAATTAGGAAATACCTTGGATAATATTTTTTTAGTCTGAGATAGAGAGAAATTTGGCTTAAGTAAAATAGCAGTGATTGATCTTAGAATGCTTAAATAGTGCCATTAAGTTTTCTAGTAGGATAGCTCTGATTCTGATTGACATCACTCCACTCTAATGATGAATATAGATGGCACATTTTAGTTATAATTATGCTTTTAAGGACTGTATATTTTGTCATTTAATTTTTCCTGAAGCTCTTCTTTTCATGTTATCTAAGCAATGTAGGTTTCCTATCAGAAACAACAAGAAAAAACTGGTAAAAATCTTACCTACCTAGAAACTGCTATTAACATTTTAAAATTGATAAATAATAGTTTTACCTATGATGGAGTATATATGATACTTTGATAGTGTGATAGTAACTACACATGAAAAAGACTCTATTGTTTAAAAATAATCTATGAACTGTGGGGCAAATGACAAAGATCAAAACAGCCTGGCAACCTGAGCTGAGGATGAAGAGACCATAGGGCAGAAGCAGAGGTAGCTCAAATTTGTGGAGCAAAGTGACAGAAAATAAACTGCTCCAAACTCCATGAGGCTGGGCAAGGAACAACTTTGTGAAAAGAAGAATTATCAGGGAGCCCTAAGCTGAAAAATTGCAGGCTCACATAGGCCTGGGGTACTGGTTGAGTTTATGCCACCTAGAAGATAGAGAATTTGTTGAACATTCAAGGATTTTGTTACAGATGCCAGAAAGATTACACTTAAATGGAGGCAAAACTGTCATCTCTGGATTAGTCTTAATAAAGTTTAAAAATAATCTTAGAATAAGTCAAACAGATCCGCAATTCTCCTTGTGTGACTTTGGGCATGTTAATAAACTTTCTGAGTCTCAGTTTCTTTATCTGCAAAATTGGAATAATGGCGACATTTATCATCTGTGTTGCTTGGATAATAAAGCTCCACAGTAGTAGGTGACATTCACTGGGCACAGACTTTCTACTAGAATAGCTCTAACACCTGACACATAATAAATGTCCAATAAATGCCAGTATTATTATTAATAGTTATATGCCATTCTTTCCTCAGGAAAGAACCGTGACCAGTATCAAAGCTAATATGAGGCATTTCTATATAGATATCAAACAAAATTACATGCAATGCATGAAAGTAACTACACATGAAAAAGACTCTATTGTTTAAAAATCAGCTAATTTAGGACTTACTGATATTTCTCGATGACTTCTAAGGTGAACAAAAACACCTTTATTAGAACTCCCATCCATGGAATGTTACTCACTGACTTTTCTCAAATGAATTGAGAGATCTTAAAGGCAGAGACTGAGTTACTCATTTGTGTATCTCCTAGCAGAGCACAGGTCTGTTGCAGAGTGGACTCTTCACAAAATTATTGAATTAAATTCAGAAAGTAGTGATTCATTTGCAGAAAAAATTAGCTGGTAATGAAATACTATGTAATGCCTCATTCTGCAGAGGGACAAGTAACCTGCTAAAACATCCCTGTTTAATATTTGACAAGCAAATTATTCCCTTACTGAAGGAAACTAGTGCTAACCTTTACTCCACCACACTGAGCATTTAAGCCCTCAAGAGACACTCCTGGGGCAGATGGGTGATGGGCAAGCTGGAATACTGTAATGTGCTCAGAATAAAAAGCCCCTGCACTCAGAAATTAAAATAAGATCAGGAGCCAAGTGGAGAGAAAGGTTATTAGAACATGGTCTAGAGAAAAAGCTGGAGGATGAACCACAATTCCATCCTGAGGGAAGAGGAAACACTGCCTTTAGGTAAACTGTGACACCTTAAGTCTTTCTTCCCCCAACACTTTCATTTAAAACAAGGAAGTACATTTCATTCCCAGTCCTCTCTTGGAGCACAGAGCAGCTCATTCTGACCATTTAGCAATCACAGCTGTGTTTTGGACTCAGATCATCCTCTGTGTGATTTTTTGCTCTGCTTCAGATAAACCGGGAAATTTTGAACAAATCCTTCACTTGTTCAGAGCCCTGATTTCCTTATAGGTAAGGCAGATTTATACCCATTTTGAGAATGGCTATGGGGATTAAACCATAAAGTATTGTGTGTTTTGTGAAAAGTGGTGCCCTTATTTCATGTTACTTGAAAGAAGAGTAAATAAAATATCATTTTGAAAGGCATGTGGAGAAAATATGTCATTACCTTTGTCTTACTCTTTATCTTTGCCCTGAATCACTGGTCAAAGTATTTTCCTCCTTTCATGAATGGATGAGAAGACTCTGTGCACCTTTTCACATCAACAGAGAGAAGCTTTCCTTCTGGCTCTTTGCAACTAAGTGTGGGCTTGTCTTAGTGACTCATTTAATGCAAGTCCACCTTTACAGTCTTCCTGAGGTTAAATCATCCTGTTATTCAGTGTTCTAGATGCTCCACTCTGTCTTTCTTCAGCTCATTGATGGCCACTTTGTAAAGGAGTATCAGGAATCAGAGAGTGACTCTGGAGATACAGTCATACCCAATAAGCCAATGTGAAGGTCAAAAGATTCTTTGATGATAAATAATTTGGCTTTTGACCTCTAGATTATTCTTGAGGTAAGGAATATGTTATAGTTTATTTTTTATAATTTCATATTCCTTTGCTTTTTTTCCTCCCTCTTCTCAAATGCAACTTGGAAAAATTTTACTTTTTTTTTTTTTAAATTTTGACTTCACATATTATTTTCCCCATGGAAACTTCTCTTTGCGACATCACTATTTATTGAGTTCACATCATAAGTCTTTCCCTATAAAGTCAATCATATAACCAATGTGCTCTTTTTTATCCTAAGAACTCAAAAATTCAGGGCTGCTGTTTCCTCTTGATTTGACTATTGTAGCTGGAGAGCCAGCAGTTCAAATTTTCTCAACCTTTTCTCGATTTCTTTGCTAAGGATTCTGGGGTCTCCAGGTAATTTGTAGGTGGCCTATCTGGCTTAGTCTTACCTCATTGACTCTCTATGGCATAGGAATGATGGTGGATGAACAGAAGCTGGTCAAAGAAGGTTGTGCCAAAGCCCAGTTGCAAGGAAGTTTACAGCTCCATTGATGGCTACAGACAGTACGATGGCATGGGGTCCCAAGGAGAAGCTCCAGCTTAATTAGACAAGATCCTTGAAATCAAAGACCTCTCATTTTCCTGTTGCCTTACTGGCATATTGCAGTGGAGATCCAAGCCTTGGCAAATAGTACCCAGATTTAATACTGTATATTTCTGATCTGTTTCATATCAGATCAGGAATATACAGTATTAAAGTTGCATTTGCAGAAAATAGAAAGGGTTCAGAGCATTGTAGCAACAGATTGGGAAAATGTTTGAGAAAAGCATGCATTACAGGGGAGTATGGCGGGACAAATAATGCTTTGTGGCCCCCACACTGTTTTCATGTCTTGGAAATACAGGAAGACATTTCCCAACCTCTAATGCAGATTGTGAAGATTCTAGAGTTGAAATTTACCTAATAATTGTCAGTACTGTATCTAGAAACCAATCTTGGAAATGAATAGTGATGCTCTTTTAAAATGGCAGAAAAATTATTCTGTGCTTGTTTTTACTTTGGCATTGTTTCATTGTATAGTATTTAAGTGCAAGGAGATTATCATCATACTGAATTTCCAAAACTGATATTTGCATTTACCATTTTTCGAAATGATGGAGAGAAATGTTAATTGTCTTACTTTGATACGTTTGGCATTAGACCTATCACATTTTTAATGCTTTGGGTCACAGTTCTGTCACTAGAATGTTAGCAATTAGATATATGTACAGAGTAATCTAACCACTTTAATACAGTGCTTTAAAGTGCTGGAGGCAGTAACTACCAGCCACCAATTCACAGTGCTTTAATTTGTGACATATTAGGGAGAATGACAGGACTTTCTACAATATAAATGTCCTATTAACTAATCCTTGTACTATTAAGTTACAAGACTTTGACTCCTGGTTCTAAAAGAGGCACAGATTCCTGCCAAATCTTGAACATGGACACCAGTCAAAGCCTTGTTTCCAGATCCATGAGAAGGTGACAATCAAAATGAACAACTTTTATGAGACACAGGACTAGAAATTAAAACTATTCAATCCCTCTAGGCCCAGGAACTATTGTGGAAGATGTGGGCACGTGAGATAGTAAGGGCTAATTTTGAGGGACAAATTAGTTCAAGGTTTTTCTACAAATTAAATGTTAATATTGAAAGCACACTGATGTAATACCAGTATCTGGGCCACTGTGTTGGAATAACACAGGTTTCTGAGAGCAATGATTTTACCTTTAATTAAAAAGTTTAAAAAGTTTATAAAAGGCTTCTTAACTTATGATCAAACTAATTAAAATTAGACAGATTTGTTTATAAGGTTTTATTAAAATTAGCTTTAACATTAATGTATGAGATTCCTAAAATTCTGATATGTCTTAATATATGTTGTCAGTAATAATTACGGTTATGGTAATGTTTGTATGTCACAAAAATAACCAAATTTTCTCATCAGTTGTCTCTGTTGAGATTTTTCTCATTCATAATTGTTTTGCTTTAATTTTTTAAAAAAACAGACATCATCAGCTATAGTCTGGAACTTGCTTCTTTCGGGGAATTCATGAAAAGGATCCTTACGTGCAGGTTTCTGATAACTTTGGAAATTGTGCCATTAGACTAGAGAGAAAACTTCCAGGACACTAATTGAAAAGCTGATGTATTCATAAAGATTACTAACCCAGTATGAAACAGAGTGGAAGCTGATTGCATGAACTGAACTAATGGAGAACAGAAATAATTTTTATGGCTTTTTTTGGTTGTTTAAAACATTGCTGATTCTTTTTGTTTTGTTTTGTTTTTCAGAGTCTAGAGAACATTTTTTTCTCTTGAGCTATTTATAGCCTTTAACAATTGAATAGAGTATTCCCTTGTAAACAGAATTTGAAGCACATTTCTCTCTCTGCCTGATTTCTCTAGCATTTGTAAACTATTTGTGAATATTCTTGATTTATGACAATGTGGTTACTTACATAAGTTCAGTAAGAATCTTTTTTCTTTTATAATGAGACACAGTTGGAGGAACTGGTTATTTTCACAGGGCCTTGACAGAAATGGCCTTGTGAATGGTTCCAGGAAAGCCAATTTGGGAGAGCCTATGTGAATGATGATTCTTGCTGTACTTTCTGTGAGTAATTGGGCCTAGTATATGGGACTGAAGCTAATTTTGCAGGTAGATTGGTCTTGCTATTATTTGTCTTTGGTGAGAGTGGAGGATTAGAGAGAGAAAGATTGTGTTACAGAAGGAGACTGTAATATTAGATTAACATTTGATTCATCACCCTTGGTATGGAGCTGCTTGTAATGCCCTCCTCAGCATGAAGCAGCCAGAAAGATCAATAACCAGATTCCCCATGATCAAAGAACTGATCAATAAAGAGGGGAGACTGAAACTGGTCCAAGTATTCTACAGAACTAATGTTTATCATTTCTTTTGAGTCAACATAGAAATTGACCCACCCAGTCTTAAAACTCATGAAAGTTACATTTGTCTTAGATCTGAGTTTCTTTCTCAGGAAACCAAACATTATACCTCCCAGATAGTATCAAGGAGGTGAAACTTACCAGATTACTGCATCTGGACAATGAGATGGCAGACCCCTTACTTACCCTCCAAGATTGCCTAACTCTCCACCTACTTTTCGTTGGCCAGTTTCTCTTTCTCACTCCTCCCTAAGTCCTGTTTTCTTATACATAATTAAATTTCTTCCCTGCTATATAAACCCTTAATTTTAGCTAGTTATAAAGATAGATATGAGACTGACCTCCTAATTTCTCAGCTGCAACATCCAATTAAAGCCTTCTTCCAAGGCAGTACTCATTGTCTCTTTGATTGGCTTTCTGTGTTATGAGCAGCAAGACCTAGAACAAATTTCTAGCATTTTGGTGACAATAAGTTGGTATCATATGACTAAATTTGGTGCAATGCAATGTGGGTGGAAATGATGTAAGCCACTCTAGGCATGGTCCTTAAAAACCTGAACATGCAGCTCTCTCTTTTTTTTTTTTTTTTTTTTTGAGACAGAGTTTCGCTCTTGTTACCCAGGCTGTAGTGCAATGGTGCGATCTCGGCTCACCGCAACCTCCGCCTCCTGGGTTCAGGCAATTCTCCTGCCTCAGCCTCCTGAGTAGCTGGGATTACAGGCACGCGCCACCATGCCCAGATAATTTTTTTGTATTTTTAGTAGAGACGGGGTTTCACCATGTTGACTAGGATGGTCTTGATCTCTTGACCTCGTGATCCACCCGCCTCGGCCTCCCGAAGTGCTGGGATTACAGGCTTGAGCCACTGCGCCCGGCCACCTGCAGCTCTCTTTTCCCTTCCAAGACAACATAGAGAGAATTGAGTTCCAGGGGGAAAAGTTTTAGGATGGAAGAGAGCAGCCCTCACTGGGCTGTGATGTGGATGAGAAACCTGTGTTTAGTCCCTGGGATATGGGTGTTTATTATTACACCAGCATAGCTTAGCTAATTTAAGAGGAGGTAAGAAGCTTCCCTTGCCTTTAAAGGTACTCTGTAGGTAAGTCCAGGAATACAAAAGCACTTCCAGAAAGCTTCAGGAGCTATAGTTTGCAGAATAGAAGGTCTGGCAGACTAGAGCCAAAAGTAATACAGTTCTAGCAATTAAGCCTTTCACTTTGTGCACACAGCTGGGGCATAAACTAGCCCCAGGGCACCTGAGCAAGGATTATTTCTAGCAACTCTCACATTACCAACTCAGAAACAATTCAATTTTTTTTCTCCCTTGTGATGATCCTTCTCCTTGTGATTCTCCTTCTAGGTTTTGACTCTCTTTTCCTGTAACACTATCAAGTTTCCTCACCTGTATCTGCCTTTCAGAGGTGGTCACCACTGGTGAAACCAATGTGCCTTGAATTATACTCTTCTATGGAAGACCTCACTTAGTAATTCTGAAAAATTCATTATTCCCACCTAATATAAAGTACCTGACGATGCGTCTTGCTAGAATCATTGTTTTAATCTCTAGATGAATGTGCAAGACATACATTACTGATTATATCTTGACTGCCTTAGTTACTGTAAGCCTGTCCTAGAAAACTGTGATCTCCTGAA
The DNA here is from genome assembly GCF_049354715.1 of Callithrix jacchus. Taxonomy (NCBI): domain Eukaryota; kingdom Metazoa; phylum Chordata; class Mammalia; order Primates; family Cebidae; genus Callithrix; species Callithrix jacchus. The sequence continues at coordinate 70,245,065 of NC_133517.1, forward strand.
AAACAAGGACCACATTTTGCATCTTCGTCATGTCTTTGTGTCCAGCACCCAGCATGACGCCGGCTGCAAAGTGATGTATGCTTCAGAAAGGCAGGACTAAGGTCTTCACCTCCACCATACTATACCCAACAGCTCTTTTCTGCTTTTCACCATGCTTGTGATGGTGGTTTGACTGGAGCTGAAGGCTGTGTTTTGCCATATGTGTCAGTATTTCTCTTCAGAGAACTTTCACCTAGGATGACCTCTTCAAGGTGGCACAAGAAAATGCCCAAGGGAAATGTCTCTCAACCCCATGTCCATTAATTGTAAGAAAATAGTTGCCTCATAACTGCAACTCTCCTTATCCCTGCTGGCAGCACCCAATCGCTCTGCTGGGTCAGTAGAGTGAAGTCATAATTGGAGCACACTTTGTTTTAGAGATTAGTTAGAAAAGCCAAGTGCAAGGGAGACTGGCCACTGCACCCAAAATAAACCTGGGAAGCAGCCCTTCTTATAATTTTCTCTCAACTGAGGGAAATAGTCCAGGAAAAAGAATTCTGTGGACTCAGATATAGACCATAGAATCATAGACATTCAAAGACTAAAGGGACTTAAGATCATTTTCCAATTTCCTTACTTTACAGGTGAGAAAATGGAGGCACAGTGAGAAAAGTGACTCATCCAAGATGAAAACAATTGCAGGAAGAAATGCCAGGATAGAACTAGGCTGCTAGGAACCTTGGTAGTACACTTTTCATTTCACTCTTAAAATGCTCAAATGTCTTTTTCTGACAACTTGTAGGTAGACGTGAGGTTGGACATAAAGAATTTAGATGCAATATCCACCATATATCATATTCAGTGTTTCACACATTAATCTAAATTTACCTCAAAAACCCAATACCATATTTTGTCCAGTAGGCAACTGAGGCTTGGAGCAGGATGCCAGCTTGCCCAAGGACACTTAGTGACTCAAAGCTTATCTCACTCAGTACTTTATCTGCTGTTTCTAGGCCCCAGGTTTCTGACAATATTCCTTGTGAAAGAGCCAGCTGGAACCATTGAGAAACAAATGAGCATCTTGTAAACCCAAAATACAAGACCTTGCTAAACACCAGAGCTTACCCTCAGCCAAGTTGTAAGACTTAAACTTTGTCTTTAGGGCATACAGCTACATCCACTCACCCTGCCACACACACCACGACTTCTGAAACATTTTTTTTTTGCGTTTGATGTCTGTTTCCAAGTGGTTAAAAAAAATTACTGGCTGAGGATCAGAATCTCTTAACTTTGGGGGTTTCTCTGCTACTAACATCTTGCATGTTCTTTGTAGAGTTACTTTCCATTATTTCCTTTAACTTCTTTATATCTGCAAAAATGATGAAGGAGTACACCAAAGACGAGGAACTGAGTCACCACAATGCCAAATGTAACAAGCTGTGAGTCAAAATTTGGATGTCTGTGTTGGAAATTATTCTGAAGCCACAGACAGGGCTGAAAGGTAAGTATGAACAATTAGCGAGGCTTACCATAGACAGGTTAAACTATTGACATCACATAGGACAAGAATTTGCCACCAACAGATGAGAGGATCGTGGATGTCCTTGAATTGGCAATTATCAAGCTAGTTGGTTAGTTACTTATTCATTCTAACTCAGAAAGCTGCAGCTTGTGAAAAAAGTTTTTGCTGGTAACACACAGGAAATAGAAAATTTAATATTTTTCTTAGTGGAAAAGCACTCTTGTATCACCAACCTGAAGAGAACATGATGTCTTCTCTTTTGATGTAATTTAGGGTGATTCTTCATAGCAGGGAAGCGGATGGAAAACTGACAGACCGCTAGACTCAAGAGAGGCTGTTTCTAAGTTTAAAAAGGTAATGGTTTGTAGTCAAATTTATTTGAATCCTACAACCTTCCCATATCTGTGTCATTAGCAAATAGGCAAGCTGCAACCAGTGAAGTAAAGTATCAATTTATATTGCACTGATTTATTGAGAGCCTCCTCTGAGTTGTGCACTATGTTAGGCAGAGAAAACAAACAATAAACAAGACACAGTCCCTGACTCCATGTGATTATAGAGAGGCTAGAAAAAGTTATCTCTGCTTGGACAAGCCCTTTCCAGAAATACCTTTCTTCTACAAGGGATACATACATGTATATATTATAATATATAAATCTAGAAAATGTACATATTTATATATAACATATATAATATGCACATAATATATATAACATTCTCTATTTTATAAAAATATTCTACCATTTTATGTGTAATACACTATATATAAATATGTATAATATGCAGCTACTCTAGATGTATATCTCATATATACATATATTAATATAGACTATATAATATTTTTATATATTTTATATATAAAACATTATATATTATACATATAAAATACATAATCTGTACATTTTATATATACATATATAGTTTATTTATTCCTTTGGTTGAATTTCTTTCACAAATACATCCTACAATACGCCGGGCAGATGGATCAAACAGAAAATGCAACTCAATTTGTGTCATGATAGGATTGAGTTCTACATGTTATGAGAACATAGGTCTGGGAACCAGGGAAGACTTCTTGCTGAAATTGCCAATAGGAACTGCTAACTACTCAAAAGGGTGTGGATAAGGTGGGTTTGGGAAAAAATTAGAGTAAATCACAGGTGCAAAGTCCCAGAGGAAAGGAGAAACATCGCACCTTCTCTAAAAAGCAAAGAGATGAGTGCTTACAGCTGAGATTCAAACAGGGAATGGGAGGTAGAGAGGATGGGGTGGTAAATCAGGCTCAGATCATGGCACAGTAAATGTTTTGACTTTGACATGAAGGCATTGGGGATCACGGTAATGACAGTGTCTGATCACTCTGGATTAGGGGAAGCAAGGCCAGAAGGAGGGGAACATGCCTATCCCATCCATTAATACTTCTCACTGTCAGGTTCAAAGTAAGAAGTGAGTATTTACTTGTTGCATGGTGGATGAACAAATGAGTGAACCATTTCAAGGCCTGTTACGCATTTAGGATAAAAATGATTAGGTTTAAACAAAGGTAATGAAAGTAGAGATACACTGATGTGGATATATTTAAAAGATTTAGAAAAGAAATGAGCAGGCCAGGCATGGTGGCTCATGCCTGTAATCCCAGAATTTTGGGAGGCTGAGGCAGGCAGATCACTTGAGGTCAGGAGTTCAAGACCAGCCTGGCCAGCATGGTGAAGCTCTCTCTCTACTAAAAATACAAAAAATTAGCCAAGCATGGTGGCATGTCCCTGTAACCCCAGCTACTCAGGAGACTGAGGCAGGAGAATCACTTGAACCCGGGGGTCAGAGGTTGCAGTGAGCCAATATTGCACCACTGGACTCCAGTCTGGGTAACAGAGTGAGACTCCATCTAAAAATTTTTAAAAAGTGACCAAATGAACATAGGAGTTCAGAGATGGCTTTCAGGTTAGTTTTTCTTGGTGAGTTCCCTCTTGCATATATAACAATTGCTATGTTTTAGGAACTGTTCTGTGTTTACACATAATAATTTATTTAACCCTCATAAAGACCCTATGAGTTAAGTAATATCAATATCAGATGAGAAAAAGGAGGCACAGAGGGTTTAATAATTTATTCCAGGTCACACAGCAAGTGACCATTAGATCCAGGAGTTAAATTCAGACAATCTGGCTTTGGTGTATACTATCCTGGGTATGAAGTTTGTGTCTGCTATTAGAAGACACAGAAGAATTTGCATTAGGAAGAAGGAAATGAGTTGAAACTGAGACCTGTGAAATTTAAGTTTTCTGTGGAATACCCCAGTGGAAATAGCAATTAGGCAAGTGAATATTAATAATAAAATTAATAAAAACTGCGCCTAAAGTGCGAACTCTAAGAAAATGATTACAAACAAACTGAGAGTTAATTGCAGTTAGAATAGAACTATTAATAAAGGAAGCAACTACGTGAGTGTAAACAATCTGAGATGAAAGTGTTGGGGGTAGAGAAGACGGGAGTGGACTTTTAGGATATGCATGAAGAAAGGAGGAAGATTAAACACGAGGCCAGTCAGAGACATTTCATGAAGGTGGGCCTGGCATTTAACAGCATTGCTATGGTACATTATGCCTGTGGATTGTTCTTTATAGAATGTGGTAAGCAGTTAATGCTATAGTAACTATTTAATACCAGAGTCACTATAATTTTCATTCCACAGGGTGTGTTTAGCCATTTAAACTTTTTTTTTGTAATAAATCTATAAAGGAACCCCACTACACACAGAAGAGGAAAGGTGTTTGAGCCAAATAAGTAATAATTTTACACACATTTTGGTTGTTACGACCTCTTGAAAAATAGCTGGAACAGAGCTGAGTCCTACCTGAATGTTTTGTATATTTCATTCTAAACAATGGTAAACGTTTATGGAGCACTTACTCTGTTCTGGGCAGCTTGAAAACATTCCATCTACGTTCTCTTTTTTTAATCCTCTTAACAAACTCATGAATTCGGCAAAATGTGTATTTTGCCTATGGGGACACAGAGATTTAGAGAAGTGAAGGAAATTGTCCAAGCACCCAGAAGTGGTAAGGTTAGCAGAGACACCCCCACCGAAGCCTCTGACCCTTTCTCTTGCCCAGGGCTCTCTCTTGCCTAATCTGGCAAACTCAGTCTGGGCCAGACTGTGTGCTTCTTAACCAGAAAGTTTTCCAATGATCACAATTGTTCTTTATGTTTGTAGTTTAAGACAAACCATTGCCCCGTAGCTGCCCTTTTCCCCACTGGCTTATCTTTGGACTGCCTGGGAGGTGAAGGACACTGTCCTTGTATGTGCAATTCTCAATTGGCTACTTCCTGGTGAACTTGATTTCTCATTTTGGGACCCAGGAGGGTGAACCTTGCCTAAGAACATTCCAGAGTTTACTTAAGGCAAACTATGAAGAAGGTAAATTCTGTGCTTGCTTGCTTTCATTCCACTTCAGTAACTGTCTTTTTACTGGCATTACTCAAATTCTCCAGCTTTCTTACCGTTTAAATAATTTTATTGAGCCACTACTCTGCATCTGGATTTGTGTTCTATGTTGGACATATAACGATAAACAAGACAAATTTTATTCAGGTATGTAAACAAATTAGTATGGTACAGCCTGATAAATTTGATAAAAACAAATTTTCAAAGTAGAGAGAAGCACCAGGAAGGGAGTAATTAGCCAGTCTTAAGAGCAAGGGTTTGGTAGTTAAGGGTAAAGTTCTCAGGGCTAGAAAAAGTGAAGCTAGCTTTTGAAGGATAAAAGATTCCCTAGACTGGTTTGGAGGTCGTGTTAAATAGTAGGTAGAAGAATCAGTCTATTTAGTGGTGCAAGATCTCTATTAATAGGGCACATACTGGAAACTGTGAGTGGTTTATTCTGGCTGGGGCAGCGAGATGGAGAGAAATAGGAAATGAAGCTGAACAGGCAGGCAGCTGTCAGAGTAAGGAGGGTTGTGTGTATCATACTAAAGAGTTTGAACTTTCTCCCACTTCTCTGACTGTGAAAAGTCGAAGGAGGTTTTAATCAGGGCAGTAGCATTATGCAATTTTTGGTTCTGAGAGTTTATTCTGGGGGCTTTTGTGATCCAGTGGGACAGATGCTGGAAACATGGTTTGAACATGGGTCCAATGTAATAGATAGTGAGGGTCTAAATTAATGTGGAGGCAGTGGGAAGAAAGACAAGGGTTTTGAGAACTATTGATGAGACAGCCATAGTACTGGATGGGAATGTTGCTGGCCTTAGAGTTGTTAAGTTTATGACATTAAAAAAAAAAACCATGAGGCTGGGTATGGAGGCTCAAACCTGTAATCCCAGCACTTTGGGAGGCTGAGGAGGGCAGACCAAGAGGTCAGGAAATCAAGACCATTCTGGCTAACACAGTGAAACCCTGTCTCTACTAAAAATACAAAAAAAAAAAAAAAATTAGCCAGGCATGGTGGTACACACCTGTAGTCCCAGCTACTCAGGAGGCTGAGGCAAGAGAATTGCTTGAACTGGGGAGGCAGAGGTTGCAGTGAGCCGAGATCGTGCCACTGCACTCCAGCCTGGGTGACAGAGAGAGACTCCATCTCAAAAAAAAAAAAAAAAATCATGAATGGTACCATTCACTGAGAAAGGGATGCCAGCTCTGCCAGGTTTGAGAGGTGTGAAAATAAATAAAAAGTGTAACTTCAAACATGTCTTCATTTGAAGTTCCAATAACACATCCAGGTAGGGGTAATGAATTAGGGGTTAAAAATATAGATTTGAAGCTTAGTAGAAAAATCTGGGCTGGAGATAGAAATTCAAAAGTTATAAGCTCATACATAGTAAGCAAAACCAATTTTTTTTTTTAAGTATAAATTTTATTCTACAGATGAGAAGAGAGCTGGAGAGAGGGTGGACATTTATGCCACATCGACATTAAAGGGTAAATAAAGGAAGAAGAGACAAATAGTTTCCTGGAGAGATAAGGGAAACCAGGAGAGGAAAGTTTTATGGAAGGCAAGGAAAGAAAGAATTTTAAGGAGTTAAATCTCAACAGGATAGCAGGGAGTGAGATACAGGGTGAAAGGGTCAGTGGGCTGTGCCAGTTAGTGGGTCGCTGGAGACGGTGGAAGAACAGTTTCTCTGAAGGGATGAGGCCCAGAGCAAATTAGCGGCAGGTTAGGGAAGAAACAAAGGTTGAGCAAGGAGAAGGAGGAAACGCAGACTACCAATTGAAGAAGCTGAGGCTAGAGAGGGTAAGTGGTTTTGTGGAGGGTAATAAGGCTCCTCAGTGGTATTATCTGGGAATTTATGTCAAGTGGTCTGACTCATTTAAATGTCTTTTGGGGCTTTCTTTATTTGTTTATTTATTCATTTATTTATTTATTCGAGTCTGTATTAGTCACTTACTCTGTTCTAGATATCCTGGAGTTAGACACCTTAGATATTATAGTATACAAAGCGAGTTATGTCAAGAACCGTGAAGGGTCTGAAACTTTATTTTACTTGCAAGCTAAAAGGCTGCCTGCTGCAGTGTCATAGACATTGGCACATGATATGAGATTCTGGAGTCAGAGGCAAAAGGCACCTGATTACTCACAACAATAACAGTAACCAATAGTATCATTTTCTCAAGTCAACCCCCTGGGCCTCAATACCCATAGGGTGACATGAACAGGGCCATGTGATGACTGCACACATGATACATAGTGTTACAGGAAAGAAATACCGGGTTTAACAAATTTGAATCTTTTATAATTGTGCACATGGCTAACCTTTACCACCGAGAGAGAGACATTACCTTTGTTATATTGGACATAAAGAAACTTCTCTCTGCTTTGAAAAGACACATGATCTCTAGCTTCCAAGGCCTATCCACAGCCTTGGAAAACCACTTCAGAACAAAGAGAGGCAGTGCCTCTATCTACAAGATGTGCAGAAATTCTGGAGACCAATGTAATATTGTCTCTTAATAATGATGAGGTAGGGATAACAAGTTGCCTACCCAGTGTTTTTTTTCCACTTAGCAAAACTGAATAGATGTCAAGCAGCAGTATACCTAATTAAAGACAATGTGGTAGCTAGAGCTCAAGCAGCCTTCTGGTAGCCTTAAAGATTATAGCTACACAACAAAAATAGTAAAGCAAAATGACAGGAGTCTGGGTCCCTGATGACTTTGTGGCACTGTTATAGCAGCTATGGACTGCTCAGCTGTGAATTTGATGTTGGTAGATAAATATTATGTGTTTAAGCCATCATAGTTGGGTTCTGTTATTCACAACCATATACAAATAATTACTATTAGTAAATAAATGCAATTACCAATTTGGAAGAAGAGTACTAGATAGTGAAATACCTGAGACCAGAATTATATTCACAGTAATTATTAACTTACTGTGTTAACTTGTATAAGTCAATTGACTTCTGTGAACTTTATATTTTTCAGCTTAATATTATGAACTTCATAGCTCTAACTTTTTTAATCCTAAATACTTAAAATAACCTTTTATATAATTTTTTAATAATTAACCTTTAGATGCAATAAAAAATGATGAAGGGAATATCACCACCAATTCCACGGAAATACAAACTACCATCAGAGATTACTACAAACACCTCTATGCACATAAACCAATAAATCTAGAAGAAATGGATAAGTTTCTGGACACTTACACCCTCCCAAGACTAAACCAGGAAGAAGTCGAAACCCTGAATAGACCAATAACAAGGTTTGAGATTGAGGCAGCAATTAATAACCTACCAACCAAAAAAAAAAAAAAAAAATCCAGAACCAGACAAGTTAACAGTGAAATTCTACCAGAGGTACAAAGAGGAGCTAGTACCATTCCTTCTGAAATTATTCCAAACAATACAAAAAGAGGGAATCCTCCCTAACTCATTTTATGAGACCAACATGTTGATACCAAAACCTGGCAGATATATAACTAAAAAAGAAAATTTCAAGCCAATAATCATGATGAACATTGATGCCAAAATCTTCTATAAAATACTGGCAAACCAAAACCAACAGCACATCAAAAAGCTTATCCATAACAATCAAGTGGGCTTCATCCCAGGGATGCAAGGCTGGTTAGACATATCGCAAATCTATAAATGTAATCCATCTCATAAATAAAACCAAAGACAAAAACCACATGATTGTCTCAATAGATGCAGAAAAGGCCTTTGATAAAATTCAACAGCACTTTATGCTAAAAATTCTCAATAAACTAGGTATTGATGGAATGTATCTCAAAATAATAAGAGCTATTTATGACAAACCCACAGTTAATATCATACCAAATCATCAAAAACTGGAAGCATTCCTTTTGAAAACTAGTACAAGACAAGGGTGCCCTCTCTCACCACTCCTATTTAACATAGTATTGGAAGTTCTGGCCAGGGCAATCAGGCAAGAGAAAGAAATAAAGGGTATTTAATGATCTAATTTCTTTCTGCCCAGCAAAAGAAATTATCATCAGAGTGAACAGGCAGAATGGGAGAACATTTTTGAAATCTATCCATCCAGCAAAGGGCTAATATTCAGAATCTACAAAGAAACAAATTTACAAGAAAAACAAACAACCTCATCAAAAAGTAAGCAAAGGATATGAACCAACAGTTCTCAAAATAAGACATTTATGTGGCCAACAAACATATGAAAAAAAGCTCATCATCACTGGTCATTAGAGAAATGCAAATAGAAACCACAAGGAGATACCATCTCATGCCAGTTAGAATGGCGATCATTAAAAAGTCGGGGGTAGCATGACTTTTTAATGAGTTCCCAACACCCTTAAGTTCAGTAAGGGAGGAGCTTAAATAATACATCTCACAATAATGCAAATAGCTTGTATGTCATAGCTTCTCTGTCCCTAGTGATTAGCATGGACTCTGACATTCCTAGTTCCTCAATAAATGCTTGTTGAATGAATGGATAACGGCATTTTAGAGAATAGAAACGTAATGGCAAAAAAAAAAAAAAAAGGGGGGGGGGCATGACCCACTTTGAGTTATCTACTACCTCCACTGCCATGCAAAATGTGACCCAGAAGATTTCATGTAAAATAAATCCTTGATAATTTAAAATGATAAGATCAGAAAGAGAAAAAAAAGAGATTTAAGTCAAATGGTTTCTGATTATCTTTTTTTTTTTTAAACAGTAGGTCATTTGTTCATTGAAAACATAGCTGTCAATTTAAATTATGCCATCGTTTGAATAAATTGATATTGGATAATGAGGTTTCACTGAATCACTGAATGGCTACATATACTTTTTTCCTCTGGGCTAAATAATTTCAATTCGTCTAACCTTTTCTCATGAATTCTATTTTCTAGCTCTTAATCACTCTTTTGTTCTCCCATGAAATCGAATTAAAAAATGTTAACCAGCAACAAATATCACAGGATGATTTTTATATTAACATTAGCCCTGTGTTCACCTTTAAATACATCATGCCATTGGTGACACTACCATCAGACTTAATATTTTATGATATACTAGAATACTTTTCTACCTTACTAATGTCTGAAATTGTCTCTCAGTTTATAGTGGTCTGTGGGTCCATGATTCTAGCTATATAGATATTATCACATAGGCAAATAATTAGTATCAGGCAAACCAAACAGCAATTGGCAGATGGGACATTCTCATTTCTAATCTGGGTATTTCATTTTCTCATTCATGAATCTACACATACATTCATTAAGTTTTCATATATTATTTCCTTATTCTGTGACAGGCTCTGTGCTAAATACTGGTATAGAGATAAAATGGAGTTCAAAGCAGCTCTCATCTGAAGAGTCAAGACTGTCTATTAAAGAAACAATTATAATAGAACATGATCAAGCACAAAGATATCAGGACAGGATGCCACACAAATATAAGAATGTACCTCAATGTAGATGACATCAGACATCTTGAAGGATGAGTAGTTAGCCAGGTGAAAAGAGATGATTGGAAAATTGCTACCTTGAGTGATACCAACATATACTATATTGTAGTGATTACAACAAAGGGTTTTAAGTTTGAGGGCGACTGTTTAATCTGTTCTTGCCATGACACAGGACCATGCCTAAAGTGCAGATCCTTCCCTACGTACTATGTTAGATGCTAGAGAGAGAGCAGAGAACAAGCTAAATATGGCCAGGCGCTTGATGTCTAGAGGAAGAGACACAGCACTGAACTAATGTGACCTATTTGTTCCTAGGATATTCTGAGTTTATTCCCTTTTTTAGACCTTAATAGCCATGCCCCCTTTCACTCTCAAAAGTCCCAGTTTGAATGATAAAGTTATATGGTCATTGTTATGGGACAATGTGATCACTGCTACACTAGAGGTAACACACAGTAGGATGGGAGCCCTGGGGGAAGAACACCAAGAAGAAACTTCTAATCTAGTTGCTAGACCAGTACACTGATACTCCAGGTGACATTTCTAGAAATCTCCAAATGATAACAATGAGGTAAATCCCTTGCCAGATTTAAAACAAACTATCCAGTGGCTGTTTTAATAGTCTGGTCCAAGCAAGCATTGATAACTCAGTTACATTGGTGTGAACGTGAAGATATCAAATGAGAAATCAAGTTGTCTTCATAAGAAGTCAGCTTTTCTTCTGTGCAATTAAGAGAGACGCATGATCAATAGTATATGCTTTTGGAAGGGTAAAAATATCAATGGATTCACAAGATTAAGCAGGTCTGAGTGTCTGGCCATTCTGCTGGAAGAATATTTGGGCTGACATTGAAATGAACCCTGAAGCCACATAAATGAAAATCTTTCAGAATTTCTTGCAGGAACTGGAAATATTCAAGTAAAATGCTTGTGCACATTCAGAAAGACATAGATGCACATGTAATGACTCCAGGTATTTTTTTCCCCCCATCAAATGAATATAGATACCTTGGAAAAAGAAACATGAACATTTAGATTTCAAAAGGCAAAACATACTTTGAGATTAAATTTAATGGGCAAACAAACAACGCTGTGCAAAAATGAAACTTATCCCTCTGTTTGTGAGGTTGAGGGAGGGTTCCTTGAGCTGAGAGTAATCCAGTCTGGAGAACCCAGCAAGCTAAAGAGGAAGGGGGATAAAGAGGGATCCGTCCTTATTGAACCAATTATCATTCTCAACTTTCTGTAGCTATAGGTCCACTTGAGAAACAAGGACAGGCTCTGAGAAGAGTCAGGATGACTTTTAAAGGGTCAGGATTGGAAGAAGCAAGAAAGAGAGAAAAACAGTATTTTTAGCATCTCTACATGCCAGGCACTGGGCTGAGTACTTGGCATATAATACCTTTCTGATTTCAGGAATGACCCATTGGTAGATATGACCTGGGAAGCTTATGGCTCAGGAAGGCTAAGTGATTCATCCAAATTCAGACCACATACAATTGACGGCAGGCACCTCAGTTAAAGACCAGTTTAGTTAAACTCCAATGACTGTATTCTTTCTCCTTTCTATACCTTATGGCATTTCTGAGGTCAAAAAATAATTTTTGATATGTGAATTTGGTTGAAAGAAAGGGGATTCCAGATGAAGGAGACCATGGTGAATTAAGGTGTTGTTTTATCCAGGGCTGAAACATTTTTATAAAAATGTATCTTAGGATCTTCCATTATTGCCACAGGTTGCCATAAATATAGCAGATATGTTCTTGCAGCAACACAAAGAAAAACGGAAATAAAAATGAAATTAGATAACACTATCATGTACTCTGTAAAAAAGAACCAGAACATTAATCATGGGGCCTATATCAGTTAGACTTCTTAGCTCCAAGCAATAAATGACACTTTTGGTTCACTTAAGCAAACAAAGAGGGAAAAGCCAAAAAAATGGTTTGTAGGATGCACAATGTTTGGGACAGCTCCTGGAATCAAGGAAGCAAAACTGCCTTTTTTTTTTTTTTTTTTTCTGGAAGCTATGATCAGCATAAAGATCCAAACTGAAGACACGGGATCAAAAAGCTTCAGCTTGGATATGGGCCACCCCTTGATGAGTGGAACAAGGTACCTTGACTGACAGTGAAAGAGATAGTTTCCTAAAGCAAAATGCATATTAAAAATATCACCCAAAAAAATCTTAGGACATCTTATCTCTCATTCTACTATAGTTTTAAGTGTCCCTCCTCTGTATGTTAGCTTCCTAGAGCTGCCATGACAAAGTAACACCAATTGGGTAGTTTAAGAAAACCCAGAAGTTTATTGTTTCTTAGTTCTAGAGGCTGTTAGCAGGGCCATGCTCCCTTCTAGGGAAAATCTTTCTTTGCCTCTTCTTAGTTTCTGGTGGCTCCTGTCAATCCTTGTCTATTCTTGGCTTCAGCCTCTGCTTCTGTCCACATGGATTTCTTCCGTGTGTGTCTGAGTGTGTGCTCTCTCTTTGGTAAGAATATCAGTCACTGGATTTAGAACCCATTCTAATCTACTATGACCTTATCTTAACTAATTATATCTGCAAAGACCCCATTTCCAAACAAGTTGTCATTTTGCACTTCTAGGTAGACATGAATTTTGGGGTGATAGTTTTCAAACCTTTATACTTTGTCTTCCTTTGGAACCATTTTGTTTCCTCTATCACAAACTACTCTGCCTTCTAATTTCCAACTTAAATGTGCTTTTATATAGAGTTTGGTACTTTAAGGGTAGGGACAAGGTCATGTTCATCATTGCTTGCTCAGTATCTAGTAAAGTGTCTGGTATATTGTAGGCACAAAAGCAGTTTATTGAATGAATGAATAAATAAACCAGAAACAAATTATTCAACTAACAGGAGACATAAGAAAACAAAACTACAAAGGAATCAGGAATGGCACTTGGCTTGTATCCTTACACAAGATTATAAAGTTCCATGATCCTGTCATGTACCAAAACACTATTAGAGAAACAGCAAATAAACGCATGCTTCCTGATCCCCACAAGGGTTTAGAATGGCCTGAATATTGAGAAAATTGACCTTGCTTCCACTTTGATTCTTACAAGTTCTCAGATAAAATAGACAATTTACAACTTCCATGTATTTTCTTTGTATTTCTCAACTAGTTTGCCTTTTCATAGTGTGATTACATCATGCAACACTGTTTACCTCCTCCAGCCTTGGCCAATTTCCTTTACTTTCACACCCATTGCATAGAAGTTTTGCTTTTCCTTCAAGGATTTTATTTTTATACCCTGCTTGTCTGTGCTTAATTTACATCTTCTCCTCCAGCTTCAAAGGTTTGCCAAGGCTATGACTTCACCTCCTGTAACACTGGTCACTTGCTTCTTTGAAGTTGAGTATTCATTTGAAGAGAGATGCTGTGTCTTTTGGCTCCTTCTCCCCATCCATGCTGTCAGGAGATGAGGGAAAACACAGTTGCCCTAATGATTTGATGGGATAAGTCTGATAGTTTTCTGAATTTAAGGAACCAGTCCACTTTCTTGCTGTGACTTGGAATGAGAGAGAAAAATTATTCTAATTTTGGGCTCAATCTGCAGAGGTTCTTTTCCTTAGGCATTGCTCTGTCATGGGAAAGTATGGGGGCATAAGTGGGGATACTAACAGCCCTGAAAATCACCTGGGGGAGACAGGCCGCAGGCTGGCTTTTATTGTTGACCCCTGATTCCCACAACATAACCTTCTGTCTTTGCTGTGCCTGCCCCGATCGTACTTCGAGTTTACAATACAAGATTTGTTTTTCATCCTGTTCCATGTCCTTGGAGAGAGATCACTTTGATGATGGTGCCAGAAACTAATTGTGAGGGGAACCAATTGTATGGGAGGATGAAGTCCATGGAGCCAGAGGTCCTCAGCATCCTGAAGAGAAGGGAGGTGCCGTAAAGGAACATGTTTCCAGGGAAGACTCCAGGCTTCCTTTCCTGGAGACCTCTCGGAATAGGTTGTTCAGCCCTTCTACTGGAATTACTGAGTCTTATATTTGGAAGGGACTATATAAGCTGTGCTGTTTAAATTACTTAAGAATGTGAATTCCCTGGTCTATGAGTTCCATGCTGTCTAAATCAATGGGTCAATGTGGTGCTGTAAGAGTTGGCTTAGAATCAGGTCAACTAGAGTCAGAATTTTGGGTTCCACCTCTGGCTGGGTTACTTTATTAACAATATTATTAAAAATACCAGCAAGCATTTATTGAGTACACATTATGAGCATGTTGTTGGGTGAGTGCTTTACTCTCAACAGCTTAATTTATCACAGTAACTGTTCTATGAGTAGGTATTATTACTGTTGTTGTCATTAGGTTTTACAAAATAGAACATAGATACATAAGACAAGGCACAGTTTCTAAGATCACAGAATTATTAGCGAAAAGCAAGGTCTTACAAGTTCGTGTGCTAAACAACTACACAATACTGTCAAATACTACACTACGCATTTGCCAAGTCTTGTTTCCTCAACAAGAATCTGGAAAATGAAGACAATAATCCTATATAGAGATTTATAGGATTAAGTAAAATTGTTGCTGGACTGTGAAAGGAAGTAGCTAGTTACCTAGAGCATGGGCTTGCAATACAATTGTCAGTGGATTTTTATTTCCTGCCTTCTCTCTTCTGCAAACTACAAACCTTAAATCTCACCTTGGGAGACATCCTGTTCTCCATGGCTGTTCTATGTGGCCATGGGAGATTTCTTGTTAATTTGTCCCAGTAGTGCCATGGGGCTTACCAGCCTGTTCCCAGCCAACGCCATGAGAGCAAAGGCATGAGAGAGACTCTGCAAGACCGCCAGGGATTCCCTGTCAACTCAGCACATCCCACTAAGCATGAGGCCCTGATACATGTTAGCCAGAGGAGGCTGCCCACTGCTCCCCATTTCACAATATCTTGATGAAATATGGTTCAAAAGGGCACCAATGAGGCTTACACAATCTCCCACTTCTTCAGGATTAAGAAAGCATAGCATATTTCCGGCTCCACTGCAGCCCAAATGGGGAATCCTATCAACTCCATAGCCCCTTGGAACTCCCAGTGGGGGAAACCTAAACCCGAGGCCCACTTATCCTTCTTTCCCTAAGGAGCTCTTATGGGCCTGCTCTATGAAATTCTCACCATGATCCTCAGGGTCCGTGCCCCTACTTTACACATAGAAAATTGATGCTTAGCAAGAATCAGTAACTTGCTCAAAGTCAGACATAAGAAATGCAAGCCAAAGCCGTATGATTTCAAAGCTCTTTTCATTACTTCACTTTTATTTTTGCATTGGTCTGGTAGTCCAGGTAACGAAAATCTAGAAGAGTCTTTGGTTCATTTACAAATATTGTTGTGAATCGATGTGCTAGATATAGATGTTGGGGGAACAGCAGTGAATAAATAGAGCTTTTCTGTTCTCATACAGAGCTTACAATCAAATGGAATAAGAAATAAACAATAAATAAACATATAGGTACATAAAATGTCAGGTGAGAAAAAGCACCAAGAAGAAAATAAACGTGGGTGTAGAAGACTTCTCTGTTAAAGTGACTTCTGAACAGAAAATTGGATTAAGTGGGAAAGTGGTTCATGCCAATATTGAGGAGAAGCAAAACAGGAAATGGAAAATTCACAGCTTCTGATGTGGGAATGTGCTTGGTGCATTCAAGAAAGAGCATGGAGATAGCTAGAGACATCCAGGTGGAAAGTAGGAGATGAGGTCAGAGAGGTGACATCGCAAATGGCCCATGGAAAGCCACTGTGGGGACTTGGCATTTTTCTCTGAGAGAAATGAGCTGGGGATAAGAGGTGAAGTGGTTAGGACAGTGGTACCTCTTCAGCAGATTATGAATCCAACACTGATAAATGAAGGGGTTGGATTTCATTGATGGTTCCCGAACTGGCTGCACAGTGAATCTCCTAATGACTCAGTTAAAGCTGTGACTACTCGGGATCCACCACAAGATACCATGATTTAGTGTCTGGGGCGCAGGCTCTGTTGATGGTTCTGATACCCAGATATATTTGGCAACCATTTCCCTAGACTCACTCTAAGACTTTGCTGATCAACACCTCTGCTAATGACCCTAAATCTGTACACAAACGAGAGCTATAAATACAATATGAAATATTAGCCGTATGAAAAGGCTTCTGTTCTATTTATCTATGCAGGCATTTGCACTTTGATCTTATTACTTCTCATCACTTCTTTTCTCCCTCTGAACATGCAGAAGAGATTAAATAGCTAAAGACAGCAAATGACTACATTCTAATGCAGCAGGATATCAGGTCAAACCCACTATTTTTCTGTGTACTTTTTGATGGGCTGTGAATTGACTTGATCAAACTGGAAACGTTATGTGCTAACTAAATAATCTGCTTGATATTCTGTAACATTACTCCAATTACTCATCCTTTCGATAAATTTAATCTATTGATTTGGGCACCTTATTCTATTTCACACTCTCTTCTTTGCTCAAGAAAAGCCTCAGTAGTCTCATAGTAAAAGTGAAATTAGACTTAAAATGCTCAGGGAATTTTTCTCCCCTCACACTTATTTATTCCAAACCCAGATATGATATGAAGCATGAAAAATTGCTATATTTTCAAGTGAATTGACTTTTGAATTTGAGAATTGACATGGATAGGTTTACCTACTGATTCATGTGCTGTGTTCTAGATTGGGAAGACAGCATTTAAAAATGTGTCGTTACACATGTAAGCCTAAATTTTTAGAAGATAATTTTAGATTATGGGTTGCTCTTGTGCCAGTCAGCAAACTCTCCAAAACACCAAGTAAATATTTTAGGTATTTTGGACCATGTTGCAACATAATCCACTGCAACATCTCTGTTGTCCCTACTCAGATCTGCTGTGGTAGCACAAAAACTTTAATAAACAATATGCAAATGAATGAGTGTAGCTGAGTTTCAATAACAGTGTACAGACAGAAACAGGTTGTATGCCAGATATGGTAAGAAGGCTGTGGTTTGCCGAATCCTGATTTAGTCTACTTCATCCATTTTTGTTTTTCATTTTAAATTGAGAAAACTAAGTCCCAGAGATGATATTTGACTTGGATTGATTGTAGCACTGCTGAGACAGGAACCAGAGTCTTTTGACCCCAGATCAATGCTCTTTCAACTGTACCAGGCTGCTCCTACTCAGGGGTTTACAATGAACTCAGAGCAGGAGCTACAGCTTTCGAGGCAGAGCTAGAAATGAGTTGAGTGCAAGCTGATTAGATCTTGATGTGGACATGAGTTCATTGCCAGGAGTCCTTGGCTGTTGTCTGTCCTTCCTCTTCCGCTTCTGGTCGTGATCCTATGGGAGGCATTTCTCACCCTAATCTCTTTTAAGAACACTTTATATCTTCTGCAACCACAACAGGTAAGCCAAGACACTAAAAGAATCCAGAATATTTTTTTGTTGAACTAGCTATGAAGACGACATTGACGTTAGCCCTGTCTGCACCTGCAAACGCAATACATTATTCCTCTTTTGTTAATAACCTGTCCCTTCAGACAGCTTCCCACTCACTTTCCTCTGAGGACAATTTTTACTCAGATAGTACAACTGATTGCAGCTAAAATTTCTCTTTCGGGTCTAAAATTCAATTCACTTTACTTTTTTTGAGAAGTGAGATAAAGGCAAGTGGATTGCTTATCTCTGTGGAACAGGAAGTTCCAAGTTCCAATTTCCTGTGGATCCCACAATCTCGTCCCAAAATGTTAGATTTTGTCTTCTTGTGGTATTTATCTTCCTGTTTTTCTTTCACTTGTAATAACACAGATATTACATTCAGTCTTTTTTAAACTCTTTCTATATAATTCCCCATATTGAGTTGACTTTGATCTAAAATTCTAAAATTTGCAATGAAATTGAGGCTTTCTGTTTTTTAAATGAAGGTTGAATTGTCAACCTTAATGAAGGCTGAAGGACAATAGTCCTTTCTACCACTTGTGAATTTCTCTACTGCATGCTGCGGACTCCTGGACAATGATTTCAAACTCTTTCCAACCAAGTAGTTCAAAGCACTTCTTTCCCACGATTGTATTGATGACATCCATGTATATATATATATTTGAGAGAGAAGACAGAGCTTTGCTCTGTCACCTAGCCTGGAGTGCAGTGGCATGATCTCAGCTCACTGAAACCTCTGCCTCCCAGGTTCAAGTGAAACCTCTATCTTAAGCTAAACCTCGAATCCCAAAATGGTTTATTTCCTACTCAACTCAAGAATAAAATTTAAAGAGATGACATTTGTGGTCATTTGTGGAAGTGCGTTGCAAATACAAAATAATATGTTGAGTTGTCACTTTTATTGTTTTCATTTTCAACGTCTTTGCTAGGCTCCTTTATTTTCATGCCAACTGTCTGGATATTGGAATTTTAAAAAACCTCAGTAGATTTCTAGCATCTGGCTATTGGGCCTCCCATTTCTTAAGTTGTAGGATAAAAATGTTCTTCACTCAGTATTACTAAAAATTAATCCTCTTAAATTACTTTGAAAATGTTTGAAGGAAAATACAGCCCTGCCCTTTTAAGGATCAAAAGTCATTTGTATCAGCAGAAAATAAAGTTGTAAAAATCCCATATGACAAAACCTGCAGTTAAAAGGTGATCTTAAATGAGTCTCTGCAAAATAAATTCTACCCAACAGAGTAGTTTAGAGGAACAAATGATGTAGACCTGTGGTTTCCTACAAATCGTTTCTGTATTGGGGTAAGAATTAGAACAACTCTGAAAATATACTAGACTGAATGGTGCTACTACTCATCTGTTTCTTCTCATCATGGCAGCCTATGAAAGAACAAGTTGGGGCCACAGGTAAAATTATTCATGTAAAATACATTTAGGTTGTATATTTATGTTACTGGCCTCCAAAAAAGCTTACTTACCTAACATGAAAACAGAGTGGCTGGCCAGGTACAGTGGCTCATGCCTGTAATCCCAGCAGTTTGAGAGACCAAGGCAGGTAGATCACTTGAGGCCAGGAATTCAGGACCAGATTGGTTAATATGGGAAATCCCCTGTTTACTAAAAATATCAAAATTAGCCAGGTGTGGTGGCACATCCCCATTTTCCCAGCTACTTGGGAAGCTAAAGAACAAGAATTATCTGAACCTGGGAGGTGGAGGTTACAGTGAGCCAAGATTGTGTCATTGCACTCCAGCCTGCGTGTCAGAGTGAGACCTGTCTCAAAAGAAAAAAAGAAAAAAAAAAGAAAAAACAAAACAAAACAGTGTGTGGCTAACAGAGTCTCCTTAAAAACTTTAAGGCATACTTATTTCAATGTTGTATCACTGAAACTAGTACCCTAGTTTTTGGTAGACTGATTGATAAACTAATCGGTTGATGACTTGATCACGTATCATCATATGCAGGTAACGTGCGAGGCACTGTAATGGTAAGATCTGCTCTCTGGGTAATGTGGCTGTTACTAGCATCTGGCTTTACTGTAGTTACTCACATGAAGTTGCCTTCTGCCATTCCAACGGCTTCATTATGGTCTTAGACTGTTTGGGTTGCTATAACAAAATACCTTAAACCCAGTAGCTTATAAACAACAGAAATTTATTTCTCACAGTTTTGGAGCCTGGGAAATCCAAGATAAAGACACTGGTAGATCCAGTGTCTGGTGAGGGCCCTGTATCCAGGTTCAGAACACAGTGCCTTCTTGCTGTGTCTTCGAATAGCAGGAGGGTCTAACTAGCTCTCTGCAGTTTCTTTTATTAGGACATGAATCCCATTTGTGAAGGCTCCACCCTCATAACATTATCACTGCCCAAAGGCCCCACTTCTTAGTACCAGTACCTTGGGGGTTAGGATCTCAACATATGAATTAGAGGGGACACAAAATTTAGACCATGGCAATCAGTTCTTTCCATTTTATTTTTTTTGTGTGTGTGTATAGTCCATTTCGATGACAATAAAGGAATACAGTAGTTCCAACACCAACCAGTGTTCTACTTGGTGAGCTATCTCTTATTCTTCAAACCTCAATCTACATCTACTGAGTATCTTCTATGGGCCTCATGACAGGTAGATACTAAGAATACAAGATGAATAAGACTGCTTTTGGGCTAAGGTGGGAGGATCACTTGAGGATCACTTGAGCCCAGGAGTTCAAGACCAGCCTGGGCAATGTAACAAGACCTTGGCTCTACTAAAAATTAAAAATTAGCCAGGCTTGATACTGCACATCTGTAGTCCCAGCTACTTAGGAGGCTGATATGGGAGGACTACTTGAACCCAGGAGGTGGAGGCTGCAATGAGTTGTGATTGTCCCATCCTGGGTAACAGAGCAAGATCATATCTCGGAAAAAAATCTCCTTTAGGTGGAGAAACATACATGAGAGCAAAGAACTGCCACACATTGTGACATATATTTCATGCATATTTCACATGGCAAAGGGCAATCTTCCCTGAAGAAATGATACTTGATTTAATCTTGTAGGTAAACAGGGGTATTACAACTCTTTTATGAGAGAGTATCTCCACTATCTGATAGATCCATTTACAAAAATATAAAATCAAGCCTCCACCTGCTGCCTCAGACTTCAAACACATTCAAATACTGCTTCTACCCAAAAGTCCTTTCTCAATGACAATTGACTATTATTCCATGACTAGACTAAGAAAAAATCCTTTTGCTGCTGAGAAATATTTGTATCTGTTTCAAACACTATCCCAAATATTGCAGATGACTTTTAAGCATTATTTGTTTGGAAATCCCAGAATTTCTCTTTATTATTTCTCCAGTAATTTTCACTGGGTCTCTTTCAAAATAGGCATCTATCACTTGTCTGACTTGACAGATTCCATTCTTATACAGTAAATTCTATACAACTCTAAATTTCTCAACATCTTTCTTTGAGCTCCATGTTTTTCTCTTACTGTTCCAGTTGCATGACAAAATTCAGGAATTTGATGCAGGTGAAATGTATGAAAATTATGAAGAGCGAGGCGGGCATGGTGGCTCATGCCTGTCATCCCAGCACTTGATAGGAGGCCAAGGTGGGCGGACCATTTGAGGTCAGGAGTTTGAGACCAGCCTGGCCAACATAGCGAAATGCTGTCTTTACTAAGAATACAAAAATTAGCTGGACGTAGTGGTGGGCACCTGTAGTCCCAGCTACAGGAGGGAGACTGAAGTGAGAGGATCACTTGAACCTGGAAGGAGGAGGTTTCAGTGAGCCGAGATTACACCACTGTACTCCAGCCTGGGCACGTGACTTTGTCGCAATGAAAAAAAGAAAAAAAATTAAAATTATGAAGAAAGAAACACAGAGGAGGAGTTTCTGTGCTGTAAATGGAAGTAAAATTCAGCAATTTTACATTATGGTTTAGGCATCCAAGTCTTCAGTAGGAAATAAAGCAGGCATTTCAACCACAAGATGCAGAGAAAAGCAGGACAGAGCCTCAAGACACAGAAAGAGCAAGGCAAAGCCTCTGAAGCAAGAGAGGAAGAGGCCAACTTAGGAGGACACCTCTGTAGGAATTTCTGGACCAGAAGAGTACACATGGGGTGGAGGCAGGAGGTGAAGCTGAGAAAATAAGCAAGGCCCTGTTTCTGCTGCACCAGTTTTGGGGGCACTGTTTGAATGTGTACATCTATTATTATCACAAATATAATAAAATATGTAAATAATTTAAAAATAGGTTTGGGGGAATTTTGTAAAGGGGTATTCAGAGAGACTGCTCCAATAGTAGATATTTGAAGAGGTATCTGATTATGAAGTGTTTTGTTGGCTATGCTGAGGATTTTGAGCTTCATCTTCAACATGGGAAATTTAGGAAAGATTTTAACCACACAATGAAGCAAGGAGATAATGAATTTTTTTCCTTGAAGTTACCTTTCGTGGCAATAGTTCAAATTAAAGAGACTGAAAAATTACTGGGCTGGGCAAGTTGGCTCACACCTATAATCCCAGCACTTGGGAAGGCTGAGGTAGAAAGATGGCTTGAGGCCAGGAGTTTGAATGCATCCTGGTCAACAGAGTAAGACTGATCTCTACAAAGAAGAAATAAAGTAATTATCCAGGTAACTGCTATAATTACCAGGTGTTTCAGTGCACAGTTTAGTCTCAGATATTTGGGAGGCCAAGGTGGAGAATCACTTGAGCCCAAGAGTTGGAGGCTTTAGTGAGCTATGATCACATCACTGCACTTCAGCTTTGGCAACAGAGCAAGACCTTGTCTCAAAAAACAAACAAATAAATAAAAAGGAACAATAGGTTTGGAAGATATTGAAAAAATCCTGAGTAGGAACTAAATTGGGGCAGGAAATGAAAAAATATCTTAAAGAGGTAGAATCATCTAAAATCATCCAAATTTAGTTTAGAAAGACACTGCTGACTGATTTGATTCATTCATTCACTCATTTCTTTTTTTTTCATTCATTCATTTATTTCACAAATATTGTGACTGGTATGTGGTAGGCCTGCATATGTTGGGCAGTGAACCAAACAGATGCTCAACTCTCATTTGGTTTATAGCCTAGAGGGGAAAAGTGTAAGAAGTAAATATAGTTGCAGAGCTACTAATTAATAGGTAGAATATATAGTTAGATAGGAGAAATAAGATCTAGCATTTGATAGATCAATAGGATGATTACAGAAGGAAATATTGTATATTTCAATAAGTTAGAAAGTAAATTGAATGTCCATACCACAAAGAAAAGATAAAACACTTAAGGTGATGGATATCCTAATTACTCTGATTCAATCTCTATGCATGATATGAATGTATCAAATTATTACATGTACCCCCAAATATATGCACCTTTTGTGTATTGTTAAAAAACAATACAAACCAATAAATAAAAATTATAACCTAGGGTCAACAGGACGGTGTTTTTAATGGGGTCATCTGAAAGACTGTTCTGACAAGGAAATATCCGAGTAGGCACCTGAAGGAAATGAGGAATGAGCCCTGTAGTATATTCAGGGCAGTTTTCTGGACAGAGTCAAAAGTATAATCACAGTCCCTAAAGCAGTGCATGCTGGGAAGGTATATTTATGAGAGGAGGAGCAGTTTGGAGGATATTGCATTTTCAGAGATTGTCCTTTGCCTTCAGTGTCTCTTGTCTTTGTCCCCAATCATAACACCTCCCTTGCTCTCCCTCACACTCTGGAATGTCCTACTCATTGTTGGAACCCGCTGGAGTTCTAAAGGCATGAGGTGTCCTGGATGTGCTTGACCGATGGACACAGCAGGTATTTGAAGTGTTTTGATGCTTCCTTTTTGTCTTCAGTGCTATTTTTTGCTTTACTTCTCTTAAAAAAATTTCCCCACAGAGGCTATTTATTACACAGCAGCAGCCAGCATGCACCAAGCAGAATTGCTTTTCATAATAAACCTATTCATCTTCTGGCATGTCAGAAATTTCTCAAATTGATACTTAGAATAAATATGATTAATAACGCATTGTATTTCAGTTGTTGCTGTAAAATAATTGGGAACAAATATCATATTGTGATGTTGACAGTGTCGGGTTGGTTGATGCCAAGCAGTGGGAGCAGCCAACTGTATTTTATTAACAGCCACATTTCTACAATGCTGTTAAGTTTTTCATAATCCCTTTTACTCAAGGTTGATCATTCATTCTGTTAGACAAATTCTTGCAACAATCACACTGGAAGTAAATCTGCCAGCGACAATCTCAGCAAGATGGGTTCTCACAGGGACATTAGGTCCCCTGCCTGTGAAATATGCTAGGCAGGTATTGCAATGTTGGACTTGTGGATTAAAGACTAATCAAGAAGTATGAGAAAGACACCAGGACTAATAGACATATAAATGGTGAAGCTGAACTTGAAGTGGCAGGAGAGGGAGAAAAGGGCAGGGCTCTTCAAGGAAGGTAATAAGCCTCATGGTCCCTCAGGCTTCTCTAACCTCACCAGCTTTCTCCTTTGTCATATTTACTGCTTCTGCCATTCAGTTACTTGTTGTTCTCCAAACACATTAAACTGTCCCCCTGACTCCTCATATTACATTTCCAAAATGTAATTTTCATATCTATATATTCCTCATAACCCCCTTAAAAGTATGACAAACTCTTATTCATCCCCCCAAACCTGTTTGAAGCTACATTTCCCCTGTGAAGCCATACCAAAACACTTGCCTACTCCTTCCACAGGGCTACTATGAAACTACATGCATTTGTCAATTACTATATATTTTACACTGAATCACAATTAGTTGGTTTTCATGTGTGTCTCTCCCTGTGCAATGAGTTCTTGGAGGCAGGGCTTACACTTAGTACAAAGCAGATGCCCAGCTCAGAGAAGGCGCTCACTAGATAATTGTTGAACTGAACTAGACTGAAGGGAACTTAGAAACAGTCTGGGCAAAGCAAGGAACCAGAGCTGCTGGTCATTCCAGCGACAGGCACAGAATGTCCCTTCTGCACAGGTGCTAAAGGCCTGCCAAGGACCCTAGATGATTTAAAACATTTTTCGGCCAGGCACAGTTGCTTACGCCTGTAATCCCAGCACTTTGGGAGACCGAGGCAGGTGGATCATCTGAGGTCAGGAGTTTGAGACCAGCCTGGCCAATATGGTAAAACCCTATCTCTGCTAAAAATACAAAAATTAGCTGGGTGTGTGGCATGTGCCTATAATCTCAGCTACTCGGGAGGCTGAGGCAGGAGAATTCCTTGAGCCCAGAAGGCAGAGGTTGCTGTGAGCCGAGATCACGCAATTGCACTCCAGCCTGGGCAACAACAGTTAAACTCTGTCTCAAAACAAACAGATATTTTTCATGGGTATATCCATGTATGTATACCTGTGAATCACAGAGGAGTAGCAAAGAATCACAGATTCTGTGATAGCTAAGAATCACAGGATCTTAGCTTGAGATGAATTTTTTTAGATTATTTTTTCCAAATCTACATAAATCACTTTGATAGCATTAAAATAATTGAGATTCCTGGGCCCAGCTGTTGAATAATTGTATTATCCATGCATCTATTCAACACGTATGTACACCTGTACTTGTGAGGACACTGGGCCGGGCATTGGGTATAGAGTACTGAGTAAGCTAACATAGGCCCTGAATTAATGTAGCTTATAGTCTTAAAGCGGGGAGGAGGGGTGAGAGAGCCATTCACCAGATAATCACACAAATAAATGTATAATCATACACTGTGATTTAAGAAACATTTCAGGGTGCTGTGTGTATGTCAATAGCCGGATCTAACCTTGTCTGAGCTAAGTTTCAAGAGAAGTAGAAGTCAAATTGATGAATATAGGTGGGAAAGTGGAAAACATCAGGCAGAGAAAACAGTTTGTGCCAAGGCCCTGCAGCTGGACGGGAATTTGAAGCCCGGTGATATCTGAAGCACTGAAGGTGAGCCCGTGTGGCTGGAGCACCGAGGGAGGAAGCTAGAGAGGTCAGACCAACAAGGAACTTTTAGACTATATTATGGAGTTTTCATTTCAGTCTTTGTTCTAAAAGCTATGGAGGACCTTCTGAGACATTATCAAGAGAGTAAATGTTGAGTCATATTTTTGCCTAAAAAGATTGCTCTGGCTGCAGTAGGAAGAACTAGTATAGAATCAGGTTGGCAAGTTAAGGGTCCCTGGCAGTGGTCTATGTGCTTGTGAAAGGGTAGTATAGTGAGGATAAAAATGTTGGTGAATGCGAGAGATATTTGGGAGAATATATTAGCAGGAATTGGTGATGGATTAAATAAGCATGAAGTGAAAGATGAAAAGATCTTATACAGAATGACCATCTTTTCTGGAGCAAATGAATAAATGTGAGAACTCATTACCAAAACAAAGATTTGGTGAGAATAAGAGTGTCTTCGTCTATTTAGTGTTGCTCTAGCAGAATACCTGATCTGGGTCATTTATAAAGAAAAACAAAAAGGTTTATTTGGCTCCCAATTCTCATGTCTAGAAAATCCAAGAGCATGGCACTGGTATCTGCTCAGCGTGTAGAGGGTTACGTGCTTCACAACATAGTGAAGAAGAAAAAAGTCAAGAGGGAGCATGTAAAGAGCAAAACACGAGGAGAAGCTTCACAACAACTCATTCTGGTAGTAACTAGTGCAGTCCTGCAAGAGAGAGAGAAGTCATTCACTCCCACAAGACAACATTCATCTATTCACGAGGAATGCGCCCACAGAACCCAAAGACTTTCCTCTAGGTGCCACCTCCCCACACAGCTACATTGAGGACTAAGCCTCAACATGAGTTCTAGTGGTAGTAAACCATATTCAAACCATAGTACACACTCTTCAGATTTAAGGAAACTTCTAGGGTCTGTATTTTCTATGTGATTCTTGTTAGCCAACATGGCACAGGTAGAGACTGGCATTTAAGAATCTCTGGTCACATATCCTACAACAACCCCACAGGTTGTCAGTTCTCAGTGAATGTTCAGTGTTCCTATGTTTCACCTGTAAATATGTGTCTGAATCTCAATTCTTCTTGGCACCTATTTATTTGCAGCCTTGTTTGAGTCCCCAGCTTATGGCTGTTGTGAGGATAATATAAGCCTAGTTACTCAACTTGAAAATATTTATTAAGTTCCTACTATGTGCTAAGCTTTGTTCTAGGCATGGGTGCTTCAGAATGGAACGTGCATAATACATGCCCTCAAGAATCTCCAAGTACATTGAAAAGGTAGATGTAGTATTAGTTTTTCAACATAATTAAATGCTCTCCCATATGAAAGCCCAGAGAAGTGAGTGATGACTTCCCAAAACGTGGGAACACTTGAAGTACATATTCTGGCATGAGCAGGATTAAGCCAGACAAAGTTATGGGAAAATGTTTGAGCCAACCTTTTGGACACACAGGCTAACACAGAGTAGGCAGTTAACATCCCTTCCCTCCCTTTCTTTCTCTTCTATTTACTTTTTTTCTTCCATCATCAAGTTCCAGTCCTGTCCGGTCTGCATTAGATGCTGTCTTTGCCTTCTGTCTCCCAGAAAATGTACAGGTTATGCAGTTCAAGCTTCTCTCACTGCTTTCCCCTCCACACTAAAACATGTTACTACATCTTGGTTTCTGTCTTATTTTTCTGAATCTGTACTAGTTATCTCATTCCTGTAGTTGTCTTTCCTCTGTTCTAGAGTTCATGGCACCATTGTAAGCCCAGGGCCCTATGGTGACACTCATATAACAACAATTTGCTCCATTGGTTACTAAAAGTACCCTCTTATATCATCAGTAGCCCTGTCTTTGGAGCGTAAAGAACATATACTCTCATCCCACTTTTCCATTATGTTCAGAGGTTGAATGACTCATACAAGTTCATGCAAGTAGTTGAGGCAGAAATACTTCAATCGAGATCTTCAAACTTCCAAATTCAGTTCACTTTCCTCCATAACAAGTAATCTCAAAAATAACATTTGCCAGATATAAGTAATGCTAAATCAGTAACACCATCCCCACAATAAAGACCCCACACTTTCTGGAGCCAGCAAATGGCTTCAGATGTATTTGTTGCAAATGGTTTCAAATGTATTTGTTAAACTTTGAACTTTGTATCATTTTAGATTTTGTAGCTTTTTAAATTATTTTCAGAAGTGAAAACAGCTGGCTTTACTGAACTCTTGGGTCATTTCACTTTCCTATGGCTGTCTCTATCGAGTGTAGCTGGTCTCTCTTGAATACGTGTTGCAAGCATGAGTTATGTGCCTCTGAAATATGTTGCCCAGGAGGGAAAATCTGGCTTCATAGCCCGGTTGGTTCACTTACCCCATGATTGCATGAAATTGTTCCTCAAAATGCTTTTCTGTTTCCACAGACTCCTGCTGGGGAGTGGGCTTATTGGATGCAATGTCTTACTCTGGGCAGCTTTCTTGAACCTGTGTGTAAGCTGGGTATCCCTTGCAGTTGGGTGGGAAGTAACTGGTCCTCCATTTCAAATGCCCTGAAACTCAGGATGTGCTCCCAAGGTGTTCAGCTATGCCGGGATCTACCTATGGTTTCCTCAAGAGCTGCTTGGATGCATAGCATATCCTTGGATGCAGGGTAGAGACCCTGCAGATACTCTGCAACTTGAACTGGAAACCTCCACTATTGTTGCTCCCCTGAAAAACGACACTTTGCCACTTCAGCTGCCAAATATCTCCTTCTGATATGTTCCATGAGCATTCAGTTCTGCTCAAAGTCTTGTGTAATGGTTGGATATATTATGCCGTATTTTTTCAAGCTAGGCTCACATATCTATCTTACAAGCTACATGATTTACTTGCCATTTTTTTAAACTTTGACTTGTAAATAACAAATAATAATAGTATATATTTATGGGATATATTTTCACATATGTACACATTGTAGAATGATTATATCAAGCTAATTAAGTTAGGCATCATCTCATATACTTACTTGTTGGTGCTGAAAACATTTACAGGCTATTCTTTTAGCAATTTCGAGATATAAAAGACATTCTTTTAATTATGGTCACCTCACTGTGCAATAGCACTTGAAAACTTACTTGTCACGTCTAACTAAAATTTTGTACTCTTCTACCAATAGCCCCCATTCCCTGTACCTGACCCCTCTCCACTCCATCCTCTGGTAAACATCATTCTACTCTCTATTTCTATAAGTTCAACTTTTTAGAGATTCTACATATGAGATTACACAGCATTTGTCTTTCTGTGCCTGGCTTATTTTACTCAGCACAATGTCCTACAGACAATGTAATCCATGCTGTTGCAAATGACAGGATTTCCTTCTTTTTTAAGGCTGAATAGTATTCCATTGTGTGTATGTTTCCTTTAGCCTTTCATCTGCTGATGGACACTTAAGCCAATTTCATACTTGGCTATTGTGAATAAGGCTGCAATGAACATGGGAATGCAGATGTCTCTTCAACATATTGATTTAATGTCCTTTGGATATATATCCAGTAGTAGCATCATGTGGTAGGTTTATTTTCAGATTTTTTAAGTTCCTCCATGCAGATTTTCAGAATGACTATACTAATTTACATTCCCTCCAACAACGTACAAGGATTCCCCTTTATCCACATCCTTGACAACCTTGTTATTCCTTATCATTTTTGATAGTAACTATTCTAACAAGTGTGAGGTGATAATATACTGTCATTTTATTTTGCATTTTTTGATGACTAGTAAAATTTTAAAAATATTCTATTGGGCATTTGTATGTCTTCTTTTGAAAAGTTATCTATTTCAGTTTTTTGTCCATTTTTAAATTAGGTTACTTGTTTTCTCTCTATTTAGTTAGGAATGGGAAAAAATCATATGAAATAGAGAGCGTTATCTAGCCTACATTGTTATATCTTGTTTACATATCATAAGCCCTATTTTTTAATTCATTAAATAAATTAATAAATATGTATGAGTACTGTGTATTCACATGTCAAGTTATTTACATTATAATATCATTTCCACTCAGTTGATTTCTTTATTGATCAGCATTCTCTTTATTACGAATGCTAAAACCTACTTGAACTGATTTAGACCAAAAAAAAAAAAGACTGTTTCAGGAAAAATACTGGGGAAAAAACTAAAAATACAACCTTGATGACTTTCAAGGGCCACAATCATCTAGAGGAAAATGAACTATCCTTAACAGTAGGTTTACTGCATTTGGGAAGTAGAATCATTCACTTTAAAAGAAATAACTGGAATCACCAGGGATGAAATAAAAAGAGATTTTTGAATTGCTTGTGTAAGCCCAAATGTTGAAGCTAACAGTTTTTGTGAGGTTTTCTGCTTGTTTGCTTTTGTTTTTGCATAACAGAGAGGTAGAGATGTTGCCTGGCTTTCTTCTGCATCTGGGTAAAGCTGAGGGGCAGGAGTATAACGGAGGGAACTAATGAGAATGAGCTAGACTTGGTGCAGTTATATGCAAGATCTCAGTTCATATCACAAATGCCCCTAGAAGGAGATTCAGTTGTGCTTGTTATCCAGATAAGGAAAGTGAGAATTGAAGGGTTTCAGACATGATCATATCCAGTTGACGCCTGAGACCTGTGGCCCCTGACTCTTCAGCATCCCTTTCATCAGTCTATAAAATTTCTTGTCAGGTCTTCCTGCTGTTCCAAAGAGTAGTAGCTATTAGAGAGGGGCTGAAATAACTTTATTTCCAATTTCTAATTTTTCTTTTTGTTCTTTCTCTCATTTCACCTTTTGATATAATTTCTCCAATCACATTTCCTTTCCAAATTTCCTCTTGCCCATGCATCATTTCCTCTATTATGATCATAACAAATAGCCTTCATACTAATTGGTGAATTGGAAGAAATAAGTGACTCTCTGAGAATAATTAACTCTTTGTTAATTGTATATTTGGAAAGAAACGGAAAGAGACCTTTTTTAAGCCTATGTAGAAATTCAATCTAGCACTTATCAGTATAACATGGCTTTGGTTTAGTGTGTATTTTAAAAGTGATGTCCAGACTAGTGAGTAGACCAATTTCTTAATTTTCAAAAATATAACATTAAAAGGCTTCCTAAGTTATCAATATAGTGGAAATTATTTTCAATATAATCTCCAAGATTTCTGATTTTCCACATTTTATTATATTTAATATTCATTAGTTGTCAAACTTTAGCTTTGTGTTTGATAATATATTTTTCAAAGCCCTAATACATAGTTGTATCTTCAAGAAAAATGAAACTTTACTACATTCCCTTTTCCTTTATGTGCTGCTATCTACATTGTCTCATAGATTCATTCATTGATTTAGTCATTTACATGATTAATATATATTTATTTGGTATCTATTATAGGCCATGCTTATTCTAAATGCTAGCAATGGGGTAGTGACAAGAGACATGTGTCTCCATGCTCATGGGGCTTACAGAATCTAATATTAAAAGAGAGGCCATAAATAAGTAAAGTAATATTCATCATGATCATCCTCAAACTATTCCAAAACCATTACAAATAAGAGCTATGCAGGCAATAAACAGAGTAATGGGGCTGGGAAGTGCCACTTCAGCTAGGAAAGTCAGAAAGTAGGAGGTGGCACTAAGAATGAGACTTTAAGCATGAAATGGAGCCAGCCATGCAGAAGAGCAAGTAAAAAGCACTTACTCCTCTTTGAAAATGAAGATGAGACCTCTTTAAATAGGTGATACCATGGTGCACAGAAGTCACCACTGAATTTGTATAAACCATACAGCAAAGCAGCTGCATGGGGGAGATTAGAGAGCTTAGCAACCCTGCTTCCTTACTACGAGTGTTTTTACTCTACTTACTAGCCTGTTTCCTGTTTTTTCCTATTTTTTCCTTCTTTGCCTCTCTCTCTCTCCCTACTGTCACCTCCAGGGTTCAGCTAGATTTCCCTTTGCTCTACCCTGGACAATATAGTTTGAATAATCAGACTAAACAGGACAGGCTTAGACATGTTTATAGGGTGTGCTGGAGAACGTCAAGAGCAAGGCACGGCGGAAGCCCAGCTACCCTCATCCACGCAGGCTCTACATTGTTTCTGGAAAAGAAGGCGGGTCTCCTGCCTCAGCTGACTTGTGCCTGGTTCTCTAATAATGGAGTGTTATCTAATTGGTGCTTCCTTTACATCAGTGGAAATAGTAGCACAAGACACAGGAACAAAGCTACATGCCAGCCGTTAAGTATAGTGAGGGTTCAGAGCCATCATTCCACGGGTTTTGCGGTAATATTTAGAACACATCCTAATGACTAAGGCATATATCCTTGGGTGGGACGGCTTCATATAAGAGACATCTGGCATGTATTTTCTGGTCTAAAATTATAGCATTTCCACTTCAAGCAATTTATATTTCTAAAAAGATGGGAGAGAGAGTGATAATGAAGTACTATCTGACAATTTATTTGTCACTTAAATGTAAAATAAAAATTAAAAGTCCCAAACTTATTAACATCAGGGTTTAAAAAATTTACACAAGTGAAGGAAATTTGCCAAAATATTAACTGCAGATTTCATTTTCTCACCATTCCTCTGAATTTGTGCATTGAGAAGGCATCACTGAAGTCGTGTTTTCTTTAACTAAAGGAATCCTAGAGACAGGGATATTATTTGCTACATGAAAAGCTTGACACCCTCATTCCCAACTTTTAATCACCTGAAAGTAAGCATTTTTACAGGAACCATCACAGAGCCGAAGGCAAAGAAAACCAAACAGAGACAGGGCTTCTCCAGAGAACTTCCTAAGGCTCTCACAGAAACTTCTAGTCAACCTTTGTCACAAGCAACTGTTTCATAGAAATTTCACTTTGTAAATGTTGAAGAAAGGCAGGATCTTTCTATGATACCCTGTTTGGGAATGGAAGAGAGTGGAAAAATGACAGCAAAGGTTCTTTTGACTGCACAACAGTGGATATCACTTCCTGTGGTGGTTCTGGCTCTTCAGGAGACCCACACTGACCTGCTGGTTGATGAAGATGATTACTTCTGAGATGACACTGCTCTTTCTGAAGACACAGGTATAATTAGGCTGCTTCTGAAACATCTTTCTAGAAATCCTGTCTTCCCCTTTATTAGCTCCCAAATGTCTTGGTCTGAATTGGTTAACAAGGGGAGAAAGAGATCTGTGCCTCCCTTCTTAAAGCGATGCCTTTCAAATGCTGTTTCCCAGCACAATCCTATTTTATATCTTCCTTGATGTCTCCATGTGTGACTCAGAGCACAGCAGGGCTGCCTTGTTTAAGCAGAGCAGAGGTTCAGAGTTCTACCTCATTGCTTCCCCTTCTCTCCCTGAAACGACCTCTGAGATGCCTTTGGACTTCCTAGAATCTAGTTTGAAACCTTGAGATGGCTGGCTTTCTGCTTTGACCTTTTTTGCCAATTCAAATCAATGAATATTTATGGTGTGTCATCTACCCACAACACTGTGAGGTCTTAAGAGCATTCAGACATGAAAAATAGCCTGTGCCTGCTCTTCACAACCTCCTCTGCTTTATGGATGAATTATGCACTTAATTCTATTGTGATATGAATCCCCCTATTATTTGCACCAGCTCCACTGTGGGCCCATCACATGCCTCTCCTGTCCATGGGCATGGCCATGAGCACGGTGTAAGTGCTCTAACCCCCTGAAGCCTGCTTCTGGACATCTCTTCTCCCTCCATTCCCTAAACCAGCTAGCCCCATCTTCCCTGCTCTCTGATCGCAGTCCTGCCCTTTTGATCCCCTTGTCCTCTTCAACTACCTTCTGGGACTTTGTAGTATTTGCTTCCTTGAGCTCTCTCTCAGGTCTTGTATACCAATTTTCCTTTGTGCATTGTGCAAAGATTAACACAGACTATTCCCATACTCAGTTCTGGCCACCAGGACTCCATCTTGTGCTGTACAAATTATCTAAAATTGCTATAATGTTTACGCTTAGAACATTTACTTTAAAAAGTCATGTAAGGTCTCTTACGTTGGTCCAGTGACAGTCCTGCATGTTCTAATACTCATCCTCCAATTATTGGTCATCCAGAAGCAATTAAACCAACAGGTAGAGGGATAGTTGTGCACACACACACACAGTCAGGTGTGTAAGGTGTCTCAGATTTGAAGATGCAGTTCCCTCTGTCTTGAGGTATCTCTCAATGCTGTGGTTCTGAACCCAACATGAACTTTGACCAATACCTGGGCCTTCTTCAGAAAGTTACCCACATACATAACAGGCGAACTGCCAAGCAAAAGTTACAGCCAAATTCTAGTGGTGATACCAACCCCGAGAGAGACAGAGAGAGACAGAGACAGAGAGAGAGAGAGAGAGAGAGAGAGAGAGAGAGAGAGAGAGACAGAATATACAACTACCCCACCACCCCTTAGTTTAATTGTATATGTCCTTAGCCAAATTCTAGTACTAGTACCAACTGAGAAAGAGAGAGAGAGAGAGCAAGAGAGAGAGCACGCGTGAGAGAGAGAGAGAGAGAGAAGAGTATATACAACTACCTCTCCATCACTTGGTTTAATTGTTTGCTTCTGGATGACCAATAACTGTAGGATGAGTACTAGAACATGTCAGAGTTTGTCACTGTGCCAACGTTAGACAGTATATCCCCCCCATGACTGTGATTATTACACCACTCTTGGGAAAGATGGATTTCATTGCCAGGAACGCCAATGCATTTTGAGAGGTCGACATTACACATTGTATCACAAGTGATGTGTTAAAATTTCAGATGTCCGTTTAGCCCATGCCAATTCCCTGACTTTTACAGGCCTGACACACCTACATCTGCATCTTGTTCTCATGCTACTCTCGTGCTGACAGTCCCTACAGCCCAATCACTCTGTCACCTGTCAGTCCCAAGAATATGCCAAGGTTTGTTTAACAAGGTATTTGTGTTTGCTGTTCCTCTATCAGAAATACTCTTTTGATAACTGGACCCTTTTTCTCCATATAATTTTAGTTCAAATGTCACCACTTCAGAGGTATATGCATGGATGCATGTATACCCACATGTATATAAAATTGATTTATATGAACAAATATGTTTGTATGTATATAATTGTAAAAACAACTCAGTATTTTTTAATATAAATATATACACAGAGCAGACTGACCTCTATTTTGTGTACAGATAGATGCAGATCTTTATTTTGTATACAGATAAATATACCCATTTATTTATTCAATGAAAATAGGATAAAGACTATTCAACAAATACTCTAATAAGTCAATCCCATATGACTTTGGAAATGCAGGGTGAGAAGATAGAATCTAAAACATCATGGACCACAAATTCCCCTAAGTTTGAGGTAGAATAATTTGTATTATATCAAATTATAATACAAATCGATACCTTACTATTTTGGTATATATTCTTCCTTCTCTCATACTCCTGTATAGAATGAATATTCAAATTCAAATCTAGCTGTATCTTATTTTTTTACTTAACATTTAATCATGACTCTTTGGCACTCAACAGTAACTTTACTGTCCTTACTGTTTAATAGTGTATAATGCGCCATCTTACAGAATTATTTTATTTATCAAACTATTACTCTTGTTTGACAGTTAAGTCTTTGTCACATATTTTTTTGTATATGTAGCAGTGCAAGAAACAGCTTTGTATATAGTAAAAAAAAAAAAGTAGTTAAAGATAAAGACAGAGCCTGTTTTGCTGAGATTTGAATAGGATTGATAGTTTTCTAAATGACTTGTTGTAAGTGTAAAGTATGTAGTCCCAAGAAAGCTATTTGAGCTCAAGGATGTGTTTGCGTGTGTGTGTGGGGGCTGTGTGTGTGTGTGTGTGTCTGTGTCTGTGTCTGGGTGTCTTATGTGTAGTAGTATATTACATTTGATCATCCAAAAGATCAACCTAACAATTACATATGCAAATATGTTGACAGTGAATAATTTTTAATATAATTAAAGTAAGTAGGTTAAGAAGATGATCAAACTTCTGAATTCAATCAAATACAACTCTTAGCAAATATAGACTCAAACAGAGAGACAGACATTCTTCTACCTCAATGATAGCACACATATGCAGTTACATGTACACACACTCATCCACAGAATGAGCAAAGCCTTCATGAAAAGGGACATTATCCATCATATTTCAATTTATGAATGTCACTAATTGAAATATAATTATGGAATAATAATTCAGAGAATGGCCTCTGGAGCCAGACTGTCTGAATTCAAATCCCAATTCCACCCTTGCTAATTCTGTACTTTTTGGCTGATTCTTTGACTTATTTACACCCCAGTTTTTGCATCTATAAAATGATATTTAACGTTACATATGTCATAGATGATTCTCTGGCATAGACAGAATGAGATAATATATGTAAAGCTCTTAGCCTGGCTTGTGACAACCCCTCCACGGATGGTAGCTATAATTGTTGTTTTGATAGACTGGATTCTTTCATTATTTGTAGACGATCCAGTTCTCACTTCGGTATGTGACTTGACTTCTGTAAGGCAAAATTCTCCAAGAATTATGCCAAAGAAAGCTTTAAGAGAAGTATATTCTGATAGGGAAGGGAAGCTGATCTGCCTTTGTCCTTTTGAGGATTACTTTACTCTTGGGGTCGTTAATGTATTCATCAAACCACTCGGGTTACTATCATGTTCCAGGTACCGAGCTGCGTATGAGGAATTCAGGGAACAATAAAGACACAGTCCTTTTTGTCTTCGGGGTTTCAGCATTTAAAAATTCTCCAGTACCTATCAGCACATCTGTTTCTGGAGTCCTGCCATTCTCCTTTTAAAAGACTGGTTTAAGCTTGTGAAACATTTCTCTCTGTTCCTAGGATAAATATGAGGTGCAATGAAATTAAGAAAAAAAATATTTACTAGGAAAGGACCTAAAAGAATTGAAAGCAGCAAGTAAAAGCAATGCCCAGTTAGATATCCTATCAAGGAGCAGATTCTTGTATAGAAGGAGATCATCCTAAACCCCAGTCCTGGAATCTGTGTTTTTCCTGGTTCTTGGCCTCTACACTATTCTCAGTGGTTGCTTATCTCTGGGCCTCTTTCAGATCCCCTGGCCTTCATGAAGCTGACAATCAACTTTTTTTTTTTGCTCTGCCTCAAGCTAGATGCAACAGACTTTACATTCGAAAAATAAAAAACCTTTCCCAACTTATTTTGCCCAGGATGGGGTTTTTACAGACAGGGGGCAGGGTTGCCAGTTATTCTTTGAGTCTTCATGAGCCTCCCCACCTAAGTTATTATCATATCCCCACGACCAGCCACGGTGGTCAATTTCTCCATCCCACTAAGGGTGTGTCTGTCCTACCCATTGAAAGTCTCAAGGCAGTTCTTCAGTAGAAATATAGCCTGAGCCTCATATAAATCTTAAAGTTTCTAGTCATTACCTTAAAAAAGTAAAAACAGAATTTTAAATTTTAGTTTAAGTAAATTTTAATAACATTTTATTTAACTCAACATATATTACCAAAGTTGTTGAGATTTCAATATACAACCAAATTCAAATCATTAATGAGATATTTCAAATTCTGTTTTTCACGTAAGTCTTTGGGGTCCAGTTTGTATTTTACACTCACAGCATATATCCCAGTTCAGACTACCCACATTTTCAGTGTTCAGTGCTCACTTGTGGCTAGTGGCTAGTATGCTGTCCAGCATAAATCCCAGGAAATCCCAAGACCTTCACCGCATAGCAATGCTAACATACATACTGCAAGAATTCTCCCACTCACCATTACAGGAGGGTCATTCTCTCATAACCTCTCACTTCCTTTTTCCCATGCACCCTTCCAGTACTAATAAATCAACTCTTCATCCAAGGACCATACCCAAAAGATGTTTCCCACAATGCTTTCTGGAAACTTCCATCTATACTACTCAGTCTCAATCCAGCTCTCCCTACCGTATGTCACTATTTCTCATTTCTACAGAAAATGCCTTGATACATCATTTTCAGAAAATGCTATTAGCATCTTAGGGTACATAGTTCTGGGCTAAATGGGGATTAAAATTAGTGAAGCTGACATATTCTGCATCTACTTTGGACCTGACCATGTGTGTAAACACAACCTATGTTTGTTTATGGCTTTGCCATTGTCTTAGCTGATCACTTCATTCTGTTAAATATTTTTTTTTTAATTAGAACACAGATTTGAAAGATAAACAAATACACAGGGTGGATTTGTTACATGGTTTAATTAATTGGCTCTTAACTCCAAATAATGGGGTTACTTGGAGCAGATAAAAATTAATACTACCAAAAGGATCCTTGGGAGATGAGATACGTTACACACTTTTATATAGTTCTCAATTTTCTTTTTCTTCATCTTATTTTTTCTATGGGAAAAACAACGCACTGGACACAACATCATACACCAATATGTGAAAAGTAGCTTAGACTAGCAGTCTTATTCAAGCTTTACTTCTTCTGAGAAGAGTTCCTTTAACTGCCCAGAGCATCCCAGGAACCCCTAAGCTATGTGCCTAGAGTTTTCTGTGTATATCTTCTAAAGTTCTTTTCATCGTAGTGTAATGGCTAAAATATGGACTTCAGAGCTAGACCTCCTGGGCTAAGTCCCAACTCTTCCACTGATTGGCTGTGTGGCCTTGGACCAGCTACCTAACCTCCTAAGCCTCATTTTCTCTGTTACTACTACCTGCTTTTTGGAGTTGCTATGAGCAAATATATTAAAATACTTAGAATAGTTGTCTGGTAAGTATTAAATGTTGGCTCTTATTCCAAAATTGCTTTGGGGATTTTGTTTTCTCAATGACCACTGTCGTTTTCAAATATAATTAGTCCCAACATTAATAAGTTCCAAACAAAACAAGTTCCTCTGCTGCCTTTCCCATTTCTGTCCAGATTTTCATCAGTCTTCTTTCTAAACTCACTCAGAACTTTGGAAGTGTTGTTAGTCCTTCTCAGTGGTCTCCCTTATCCAGTTTCTTATAATGTTTATTGATGTTTTGCCTTCATAATTGATCCAAGAGAAACCAACAAGATGACAGAATTTAGAACCCAATGAGCTATCCTAGCTCTGAACTACACAAGCTGCTTCTAATCTTCAATCTCTTCTGAAATGTACAATATCTTAATGCTTATTTCATATTATAATTTCATCACCTCCCCACATGTATGTGAAAGAGATTTGCCTAGCACATGTTCTATATCCACATTTATAATGGCTCTTTTTATCTCTCAAACTGCTTGAATTTGGGGCTTGGAACAAATCACTTTGCTTACAGTTTTGTAAAACATGTTCTTTCTTCCCCCTCAGAGTCCTAAAATAGCAGTACTTAAAGTGACTCTAGAAGTTATCAATTACAATTTGCTGTGGCAATAATTTTCTTTCCTAAAAATCATCTGCAAATTGATTTGTCCAGTCCGTGACTAGATACTCTTTCTACTTCAGCATCATCATTGTAAAAAATTATGTTGCTTGCTGGTGGAAACCCCTTCACTGTTATTCATTAATAAATTGGGCTGGGCGTGGTGGCTCACGCCCATAGTCCCATCACTTTGAGAGGCCGAGGCAGGTGGATCACGAGGTCAGGAGATCGAGACCATTCTGGCCAACATAGTGAAATCCCCTCTCTAGTAAAAATACAAAAATTAGCTGGGCATGGTGGCACACACCTGTGGTCCCAGGTACTCAGGAGGCTGAGGTAGGAGAATTGCTTGAACCCGGGAGACGGAAGTTGCAGCAAGCCGAGATCCCACCACTGCACTCCAGCCTGGCAACAGAGGGAGGCTCTGTCTCAAAAAAATAAATAAATACATAAAATTGATTGGTCCATACTTCCTCAGATGTCCTTGAATAGGATATCCTAACATGTCCATTCTACAAACCACCTGCTGTCACCTCAATCTATCTTAAAGCCAGACCCTATGAAGGAAACATCATCTGGGGTATGTGGATAATAACCAGTAGGAGCCAGCTGAATGAATGCTGAGTGGAGTGAAGGAAGGTGAAGCAGCTAATCTATTAGACTTCAACCTTTTTAGTGCCTAATAATGCCATTTGTTCCTCAAAATTTATGAAAATATTTTAAGAAATGCAGCCAAGCTGAATGAGTCTTGGAAACATTGATGAATTATTTCTAGTGCCTGGAAAACATTAAAATATAGAATTTTCTTTCACTCAAATCTCATTAAACTGTCAGACATTTTTCTGCTTTTTCTAGTAACTTATCAAGGTATTTATGTGTATGCATGTGTGTGTCTATATATCTTGATAATCAGCTATAATGGGAGAGGAAACGCTGGAAAAGTGTTCGACGATTTAATGAGAGTTTGTGACATCTGTTTTCCAAGGCTCCACCACGTGCTGAGGTAGCTCGTTAAATTAGGGTGGCGCTGCAAATTCAGAGCTTCTCCCTGTCCTTGGCAGAGTCCTGAGGTGCCCTTAGTGTTCTGTGTATTTCAGTCCTTTGACTTGATTCTCAGATTCCCAGTTCCTCCTGGCATTACCCTATCCTTCAACCAACTCCTCTACTTTTTGGTGTAAATGTCATTGTTTAACAGGAATCTCAATTTTCAAGCTAAAATATAGACCTGGCATGGTAGAATTTAAGGCATAGATTTCTTTTTCTTTCTTGTTTCTATTATAACCCCATTACATCATCTGCATTGTCTATCTATAAAACTTTTTTGTGCCATTCACACACCTTATTTGGGGGAAAGTTTCCAGAGATCCTGATGGCACTTGCTTTGGTTTGAAGTTTCCAAATTAGAACTTTAGATGAATAGTTTCTCCAGTCTTCAGTATTGGGCATGGGTGGGGGAGTGAGGGTAAATGTTGATGAAGGGTGGGATCTTGGAGTACCACAAAGAACAGAAGTAAACAGGAAGACTGACTTTATCGAGGTCCCTGACAGATGTCACAACAGGTGCTTAATTACATATTTTATCTTTCAATTCCTTTGCACCCCTGGCATGTGAGCATTATCACCCCACTTTATAAATGAAAGGACTGAGCTCAGAGAAGTTCAGTGACTTGCCTAGGGGGTAGAGCTGCAGTTAGAAAGCAGGTCTGAGGAACTCCATGGCCTGGCTTTTCCTTCTATCCTATTTAACCCTGAGCTGTCACTCACTTCCTTTTCCTTTGCAAAGTCTCATGGGATACCTGGTGGGCTGTCCCAGCACCTTCAGGTTCATCCTCCCCCTCTAACCTGTACATACTTGCAAGAAACAAAGCAGTACTGCACTTTCGTTTCTTACCAAACCCCCATTGGCAAGGGGACATCTCACCATCTCACGTGCCTTTGTTCACAGCAGGATACGGCAGCAGGAGTCATGCAGCAGCCCCAGGATTAAATAAGTGTTTTTTAAAACCCAATATCAGACTCCTTACCTAGAAAAAGGCTTATTTTATTTTCAGTTATGAAGCAGTTTTGCTTGAGATTCAAATAGATAAAGAATAGCAGTATGGTGTACCAGATACAGACTGTTTTCTCATTTGCAAAATAAGGATATTAATGCCTACATTATGGACACAGTGAGGCCTAAATGAAATATGTGTAGCATATAGCA
This sequence comes from Callithrix jacchus, assembly GCF_049354715.1. Classification (NCBI taxonomy): domain Eukaryota; kingdom Metazoa; phylum Chordata; class Mammalia; order Primates; family Cebidae; genus Callithrix; species Callithrix jacchus. The sequence continues at coordinate 70,286,332 of NC_133517.1, forward strand.
AGAGCACAGTAAACGATATGTATGTATTATTATTGACAGAAATATAATAAAAATGGGGTACTTAATATGTTTCAGGCATCATTCTCAGTACTATATGGACATTAACAACCTCTCAACTATCTTACAAGGAATGTACTATTATTACCATCATTCTATAGTTGAGGAAACAACATAGACCCTGATGATTTGGATTGAAGAGTTAAAAATAACAATAATTTGCTGGCTAGGCACAGTGGCTCATCTCTGTAATCCCAGCACTTTGGGAGCTGAGACAGGTGGATCACCTGAGGTCAGGAGTTTGAGACTAGCCTGGCCAAGATGGTGAAATCTCATTTCTACTAAAAATACAAAAATTAGCTGGGGGTGGTGGCACATGCCCGTAGTCCAAGCTACTAGGAAGGCTGAGGCAGGTGGATGGTTTGAATCTGGGAGGCGCAGGTTGCAGTCAGCTGAGATCATGCCACTGTACCCCAGCCTGGGTGACAGAGCACTAATAACAGATTATTATCTCAAAAATAATAATCTGCTATTAATTATGCAATTATTAACATTATCAACATAGATAATAAAGTACACAAACACCACCCCATAATAAATGATCTTATTTCATTTTCTAAAGTTTATGAGACAGAAAGTAGGTCCATTCTACCTAACCCTCATATAGGGACTCTCTTGCAATTTCTTGAGAGTCGGTCATTTAAATCTCATAAAATAGTCTTTCCCACCGTAGTACCAAATACTAGAAAGTTCTTCCTTCTTTCTGACCAAAACCAGCCTCCCTTTCATTTCCACTCAGCACTCTTGCATTTGCTCTCCAGAGCTAATATTAACTTGTTTCATCTCTTTTCCCTTTCTGTCCTTTAAATATGTGAAGATTATGATCCCATCTCCCTGAGTGTCCTCTTCAGGCTGCATGTTCTCAGTCTCTTCAGCTGTTCCTCACACAGCAGCGTGGTTAGAGAACTTCCCAACATGCCGGCCTCCCTGTTCTGGACACATTTTAGTTAGTCTCGCCCTCTTTGAGATAAGATTGAGAGGGATAGCCCGAGTGGACAGTATGCGCTAAGAGAAGGGAGGGGACCATGCCGTGTACCAGCTGTGCAGCACTGAGAAAAGACTTGACCTCTCTAAGCCAAAGTGTTCTAGGCTTTGCACTGGAACTATTGATAGGTTTGTTGTGACTATGAAGTGAGATAATAAACTATGTAAAGCCCCTGATAGATAATATTTATGCATGGACCCATGTATTTATTCTATAATAGAAAAAAGACTATTCAACAAATAGTCTAATGAGTCAATACCACATGCCTTTGGAAATGCAGAGTGAGAAGACAGAATCTACAACATCATGGGACACAAATCCCCTATGTTTAAGGTAGAATAATATGTATTATATCAAATGTGCTTGATATGCAATTAGCATTCTCTTTGTAAAATCATTGTTTCTATATATTCTATTAGTTTGCAATTTTTACCCACTTCACAGAACCTGAGCTCTGTGAACAATCACCTGGATTACACCTCAGACAACTACCTGTATGATTTGGGACAAGTTTCTTTACCCACACCTAGAAATTGGTCATAACAATAGCATATTCTAATACAATGATAGTGAATAGTAAATAAAAAAATATGTATGAAGTGCTTTGATCAGTGCCTGGTACATAGTGAGTACACCACAGTTTAAGTGTTAGTCCTTATTTTATTATCATTGTTATTATGATTATTATTATTTTTTGAGACAAATGTCTCACTCTGTAACCCAAGCTGGAGTGCAGTGCCATGATCTTGACTCACTGCAACCTCCACCTACCAAGTTGAAGCACTTCTCCTGCCTCAGCCTCCCAAGTAGCTGGGATTACAGGCTCATAACACCATGCCCAGCTAGTTTTTATATTTTAGTAGAGACAGGGTTTCACCATGTTGGCCAGGCTGGTCTCAAACTTCTGACCTCAAGTGATCTGCCGGCCTCAGACTCCCAAAGTGCTGGGATTACAGGTGTGAGCCACTGTACCCAGCCTATTATTTTTATATTGTTCAGGTTTTTTTTAGCCCATTGGTTCTTTATTTGTTTTTTGAACTGATGACCAAACATTTATAGAAGATCTTCTGGCAATTTGGTAGGACAATTGCTGATAGGATGATTTCTGTGTTCTGATATCAAGAAATTCCCAATCGAATGGGGGAGATGCATATACAAATAACATACTCTGATATCGTGCTATAAGCACAACGGCAGCATATGTGCAGGAAGTTAAAGAGAAGAAATCAAATAAAAGAGTAAATAACTCTCAGGGTGATCAGAAGGTTCTAACTGTAAGATCTGATGCCTGAGCTGTGTTTTAAGGAATAAAATAAAGTTAGCCCACTTGGGCATTTTTTACTAAATAAATAGATCACATCATGTAAATATGTCCAAATAAATGTTTTCAGAATACTGTCTTTACAGTATGATTTTCTCTTGAGATAAGTTCTCTCATTCACTTTGAAAATGCCACTCTTGCCTTACAGGGACAGTTCAAGTGGGTCTATTTTTACAAACATATCTGCTGGCTACTGACAGTCACTTCTTATTTACAGAGAAGGTCAGCAAATTTGGAACGTCGGCTTTTTCATAAAAGCGAAACATGTTATCTTTATCTCTCTTTATTGTTCTGCAGCCTCTTTAAAAACTTTGCCATGAGGTCACTTCCACAATAAAATCTGTATTGTAAAAAAGATTTCTACTGTCATTTCCCATCTCATGAAAACTACTGCAAAATGTTTACTAATTCTCTCTTGTTTTAGGGACCTCAACCTCATTAATTACATTATATATAGTATTCTTTATGCTTTCAACTTCAGTGCAACAAATTGCCCATGACTTAAGCAGTAAGTAAATTTAAAGCATGGTGAGATATATAAATTTAACCTATTTTTTTCTTTTTAAAGAGAGCATCTGCTCCGCATTTCTACCATAAAGCCATGTTTAGTCAACTACTGTCTGTGAGGGCATCTTTGCTTTATAGGATCACACTTGAGAAGGTATTTTTTGATGTGCTTGAATATTAAATGACAATTCAAAAAATCCTATGGACAGAAACATGGTAGAAATGTTTGTAGTTGCATGCCACCACGCACCATATGGTATACATTCTATTGTGTAATTGATTGTATATTTCTTTAAAATTTTAGTGAGGCTGCCTATATATAGCACAATACTATTTGTGGATGAAGTAATACGTTTTGGCTTGTCACCATATTGTTCTCCATCTATTATGTCAGCCTTTACTGTAGCAGGATATAGCCACAGCAATGTATAATTTTTTAATTTTATGTTTTGCTGTTGATGATAAAACATAAATGGAAGCTTCTGTATTATCATTAAGTTTACTTAAATTTCATGAAGTCTTAGATTGAGTAATATAATTTTAAACCTTCCAAAAAAAAAAAAGAAAAAAAAAAGAAATAACCTGTTAAGATCTATCATTATACCCATCACACTTGCTTATTGAATGTCTTGCTCGTTGTGATGGCTTAGTACTGTGACCAGGAAATAGCTCAAGGCACAGATAACACTTGAGATGAGGTTCTCAGCAAATGTTGGCCTAAATCCATACTTCAGACCGAGCGCAGTGACTCCCGCCTGTAGTCCCAGCATGTTGGGAAGCTCAGCCGGGTGGATCACGAGGTCAGGAGTTCCAGACTAGCCTGGCCAACATGGTGAAATCCCGTCTCTTCTAAAGATACAAAAAATTACCCAGGTGTAGTGATGCACACCTGTAATCCCAGCTATTGGGGAGGCTGAGACACAAGACACACTTAAACCATGGAGGCGGAGGTTGCAGTGAGACAAGATCACTCCACCGTACTCCAGCCTGGGCAACAGGGCGAGACTCTGTCTCAAATAAATAAATAAACAAACAAACAAACAAACAAATAAATTCATATTTCGAAGAGGACTCTTAATCATTTCCTTGTTTTGGGCTAACTTCTTGTCAGATCTCATTAGATCATCATTGTTTTTCCCCCCTAATGCTGCCAAAGAATAAAACAGAAAGCAAAAAAATTCCTTGTCACAAGATTGTGAGAGGCGCTGGCTCCGCTCTTTTCTTGCAGCTCGATGCCAGCATTATCGGTATTTGTGCAGTTTCTTTACAGTAAGATTTTAAAGCCACTCATTCAGTTTGAGAGGGTTAGTTTAATGAAAACTTGATACCCTTGTCCACCAATCCTCAGAGGAGAGCCCTGGTAACTGCAGCCGGGGGAAGCACACAGACTGGGAGGCTGGCCTGCGGACGCTGGAGAAGAGGGGAAGGAAACTGCCATTTATTGGGCATTGCATCTCTCCCCAAATGAGAGTTTCCCTTATGCAAAATTTAATTATATGCAAATTTACATCTGTATATTTTGAGGCAGCCATGGAAATTTTGGTTCCAACAAATGCGAATTTTGTGACGCTTATTATAGATAATTAGAAAAAGGAGGAGCGAGTGTAGAAAATAGAGATAAAGCAGGCGCAGAACAGCAAAGTAAATTCTTTGCATAAGGCAATGCGGGCAAGGAAAATAGAATCTAATTTTAGAATGATATTCTGCACGTGGCCACGAGGAGGAAGTGGGGTGAGGTATAAGAGGTACTGCGAGGGTAGGTCCCATGGAGGCTTAAGAGGAGGGGCTGTTAGGGGCATTAAGCACTCTTGGAGACCTAAGATCCCACAGGCACAGACTGGAGGATTGGCTTCAGGGAAGAACAAGCTGGTAAATAAACAAGTATCTTAGCATTTGCTACCTCAACTAAACCAAGAATATATCTGCAACAAAGTAGAAGTTATTTTCTTAAGAGTTTCTGGTGATAAGGGATTCAATATCCATGAATAGTGAAGGATTTACTGTTGAACATTTAAAATGTGTAAAATGTTTTAACATTGTCTTACAATGATGTCTTTATCATCATATATTAGTAAATTAAATGTTTACTTATAAGCTGTATAGACTTATCAGCAACCTAAGTTCTTCATCCCACTTTTTTAGGTTCATGAAGTTCAATTACATAGTCTTTTGCCAATTCACCCACTTTGTGAGTTTTTAGAACCTGCCTCCGGCATTTTGACGGAGATACTTTTTATCAGAAACATCACTAGGAACTTTATTTATGCTATTTAATTTCATCCTCGAATCTACTTACAGCCTAAACAAATGCTGCTCACTGTAGTAAATAGGTACTCTGCACTTGTGTGCTAAACTTTCAGGTATTATTTTTAATGTTTTTCAGAAAAGAAATCTGAGGTCCAGAGAACTGGGAATAATGCTAATTGAATTGGAATTAATCTGTATTCATTTTCAGTTGCTGCTGTAACAAATTGCCTCAAAGTCTAATGGCTTAAAACAATATAATTGTCTTACAGCTCTGGGTGACTGAAGTCCAAAATGGCTCTTACTGGGTTAAAATCAAGAAGTTGGCAGGGCTGCTTTCCTTCTGCCGGCCTTAGGGGCGAATCTGTTTCCTTGCCTCTTCCGTCTTTTAGAGGCTGTTTACATTGCTTGGCTTCTGACATAGTCTGGATGTTTGTCTCCCAAAAAGCTCATGTTAAAATTTGATCCCAATGTTGGATACAGTGCCTAATGGGAGGTGTTTGGGTAATAGGGGTGGATTGCTTATGAATAGATTAATGCTCTTTTGCTCTCTCTGGGGCCAGGGAAGTGAGTCCTTACTCTTATTCTTAAGAGAACTGGTTGTTCCATTGTGGAAAACAGTGTGGCAATTCCTCAAGGATCTAGAACCAGAAATACCGTTTGACCCAGGAATCCCATTACTGGATATATACCCAAAGGATTATAAATCATTCTACTCTAAAGACACATGTACCCATATGTTTACTGCAGCACTGTTCACAATATCAAAGACTTGGAACCAACCCAAGTGCCCATCAATGATAGACTGGATTACAAAAATGTGGCACATATATACCATGGAATACTATACAGCCATATAAAAGGATGAGTTCATGTCCTTTGCTGGAAAGGACAGGATGAAGCTGGAAACCATCATTCTCTGTAAACTAACACAAGAACAGAAAACCAAACACCGCATGTATTCACTCTTAAGTGGGAGCTGAACAATGAGAACACATGGACACAGGGAAGGGAACATCACACACCAGGGCCTATTGGCGGCTGAAGGGCTGGGGAGGAATAGCATTACGAGAAATATTTAATGTAGAAGATGAGTTGATGGGTGCAGCAAACTACCATGGCACATGTATAACTATGTAACAAACTTGCATGTTCTGCATATGTATTCCAGAATTTAAGTATGGCACCTCCTCCCTCTCTCTTGCTTCCCCTCGTCCATGTGATCTCTACACACGCCAGCTCCCCTTCATGTTCTGACATGAGTGGAAACATCCTGAGGCCCTTGCCAGATGCAGCTTCCCAGTACTAAACCTTTCCAGACATGAAAATAGTGAGCAAAATAAACCTTTCAAAATATCAATTACCCAGCTTCAGCTATTCCTTTATAGCAATACTATACAGACTAAGACAGCTTGTGACTCCTTCCATCTCTAAAGCCAACATCACTCTAACCTCTTCTTTATCTTCATATCTTTTTATTGTAACCCTCATTTTCCTGCTTCTCTGTTTTATTTCTAAGGACCTTTGTAAATACATTGGTTCCACATGAAGAATCCATGATATTATCCACATCTCAAAATCCCTTCATTTAATCACATCTTTAAAGTGCCTTTTGTCATGCAAATTAATGTTTACAGATCTTAGGGATTAGGATGTAGACACCTTGTAGGCCATTGAATACCACATAAATGCAGATATGTCTAAAGATATTGCCTAAGAAACTTACATTTTAAATTCATTTACTCATTCAATAATTTTTTATTCATACCTGCTATTTGCAAGCCTATGTACTAATCCCTAAGGATGTAATGTTGAACAAGGTAGTCAAATCTCTGAAGCTCAAATATCTCCTAGGCTCGCTGATAATTCCTTAACTGCCCCAACCTCTCTCTACTCCTCTAGCAAGATATTAAGCAATAAAAATTCATCCAGTTTGTTCAATGGACACCTCATGCTGGGTAGAAACGGAAAGGAGAAAATATGAATTAACATCTGTGCTCTCAAACATTAGTCAAGCTAGATGAGAAGATGAAATACAAAGAGAATAAAGGCAAACAGATAGACGGGAAAAAATGTAACGTTTGTTTTGGCAGAGGACTTCCTTTGAAAGCACTTGGAGTAGAAGAGGTATAATCTGAGGTTGTTGTAGTCAGTAAACAGAAAGGCTTAGGGAGGTAGAAACTTACCCTGCATGAGTGAAAGGAAAGGACTCATTAATTCAATCCTGAAAAGAAAGAGAAATTAAGGGTTGATCAGGAGATGGGCAGTCCAGGAAGAGACAGAGAATCTGAGACTATTGAAGATGCAGTATTGCATATTGCTTAGAATGGGGAAGAGAAGACAATAGAGTTGTTTTGTTTTTGTTTTTGTTTTTAGAATGAAGAGCTCTATTTACAGGTTAATGTTCTATGTGCTCCTGTAATTAAATTTGCCTTCACTTCTACTTAAAATTCTCAATTTGCATTGCTGTGTTTTAAGAATTATTGGTGTGAGGGGAGTGTGGGATGGAGGAGGACATTAGTAGTTACTGAGTTTTATGCCTGGGTTAATGAGTTATAGCACAGAGATGACAAGAAATGATGTAGGAAACCTGGATGAAAAGGGGCTTTGGGATATAAGGCTGGGAACTGACAGATATCTGAGGGGAAAGGCTTTTACTCCTAAATATTCTAGCATTAGCAGAGGGGTGGAGAATTTATTCAACTGGGTCATGAGGGAAAAAGATGTCTTTGGCTGGCATCTGGTTTCCATGAATCTAATGGGGAGTGTAGATTTTAGTGACACAGGGAACAGACTGGAGCTCAGAAGAGGTGACATCCAAATAGCCCCAAGGGAGGGCAGAGATAGAAATGCAAGTAGAAACATAAAAACAAGACAGAGATGTATAGTGTAGACCTAAAAACCAAAGTTAGATCAATGATAGAAAGGTGATCTATCTATGCTAACCCTTTTAACTCCTACACCACCACTCTGAAGTAGGAATCACCATCCTTTTTTAAAAGTTATGAATATATCTATTAACTTACCAAATATTCAGTACACATTGTGATGATAAGTTTCATGTGTCAGCTTGATAAACTTACTCTATTAGTCCATTCTCATGCTGCTATAAAGAACTGCCCAAGACTGGGTAATTTATAAAGAAAAGAGATTCAATTGACTCACAGTTCAGCATGGCTGGGAGGTCCTAGGAAACTTACGATTGTAGCAGAAAGGGAAGCAAACATGTCCTTCACATGGCAGCAGGAAGAAGGAGAATGGGAACCGAGCAAAGGGGGAAGCCCTTTATAAAACCATCAGATCTCACTATCATGAGAAAAGGATGGGGGAAATTGCTCCTATGATTCAATTATCTCTATCTGGTTTCTCCCACAACACATGGGGATTATGGGAACTACATTTTAAGATGAGATTTCGGTGGGGACACCGCCAAATAATATCAGTTACAGTTCCCAGTTATTCAAACACTAATTTAGGTGTTACTGTAATATTTTATAGATGTGATTAAAGCCCATAATCAATTGGTTTTGAGTAAGGGAGATTATTTTAGATAATGTGAGTGAACCTGGTTTAATCAACTGAAAGTTCTTGAGAGCAGAGCTGAGACTTCCTGGAAGAAAAGGAGCATCCACATGAGTATTGCAGTTTCATCCTGTGCCTACAAGTCCCAGCCTGCTTTCTTGCTGCCTGCTCTGTGGACTTAGGATTTGCCCACCCAGTGCCCACAATTACATAGGTCAATCCTTTGCAATAAATCTCTTAATATAGATATATTACTGCCTTGTGTTTCTCTGGTTAAACCCTGATGAGATAGACACAGCGATACCTCTATTTTGAATCCACAACAATAGGGCTTTTCTGTTTTCCCTCATTTGTATGTGTGTGTCCTAAAAAAGCACCTGGCTCTCAGCAATATCATTTTTTATTTTCTTCTTAGCCCTTCCTAGTGTCATACAGAAGACTTTCTTCACCCAAGCTTTTGGGGTCACACATTTATTTTCTGGATGTATTGATTTTATAATCAATCAAACTATTGATTTTTTTAATTTGATATTTATATTTGTTTAGCCTCCAAAGCCAGCTGGTTTTTCTTCAACCTCTTGTTTCTGCTTCTTGTAGGAATCTTCCATAGTTCCTCAAGGACACTTACTATGATTATTATAATATTTAAACATTATAGTTCAATGCTATGAAATTCAAATTTGTGGTCTTTATTGTAGCCCAGAAGCCAGTACAGTGCTTGCTATACTGTTGATGCTTAAAAAAAAATTATGGAATAAATGGAGTGTCTATTTTAGATTTAAAAATGCATTTATCAGGTAGACCACTAACCCCTTAAGCACAAAGACTGTATGTGCATGTCTGTGCCCATTTCATAACTTTTCATGGCTACAGAAAACTTGTTGATGGATTAAAGGGTGCTCAGTTTTGACTTGGCTACCAGGTGATGATGCTGAACAATGGGAGCTAAAGTTGGTTAAATCTGTAGTGCCTCTGAAACATAATGGCTCTGAGACTGCTGTCAGAGGTGTGTCTACATTTGGGGACCAGCAGATCCTAGCTATGAGAAGATAGAAAAATGAAAGGGTATGACAACATGAAGGTAAAATGAAGATAACTTTGCAATCAATTTATTAAAAGGGCAAAATACGTCTACTGGAAAACATCTGTAGGACTAGAAAATCTAGTCTTCAGCAGAGTTAGTGTTCAAAATAATTTTAACACTTAAAAAGCATGGTGTCCTCATAAGGCACATCACAATCATACTAGTTTCCCCACACAACTAAGTGTTATATGTCAACTTTGAAAACCCCTATATGGTTAAAGAAGAAATTTGATAAAATACGCATGAGGAGACAATGGAATCCTCAGGATAAAAACCTTCCAGCTTCATAGACTCAATCCACAGTAAATCCCAAGAACTAAGCCACTTCTAATTAAATACAGGCATGTTGCCATGTGGGGCTCAAAGCCAGCTCCTGATTGCAGTCAAGACTGCTTATTTTTCTCTCTGAGGATTTGGGAACTCCCAGAAGTTAATGACAGTCTTGACAACCAACATCCAAGTGGAGAGTAAAAACAGCTTTATCAAACCTGCCATTTGAAATACACAACATCAAGCATCTAGATGTTTGGAGACATCTGGTATTTGGAGTGAAACTTCCTCTCTACTCAGCTATCTGAGAAAGATCAAACTAGCAGAATGTCAATCTCTTGGAATCTGGCCTATACACAGGCAATGCGCAGTAAAAGGCCGCTCAGCTTCCACCTTCATCAGACAGGCTCTTGCTCACTGACACTTTTCCACAGTAGGCGGCTCAGGATCACTTCCGGACTTAGACCCAGGATACCTCCACAGAGAAAGCCTTCCAATCTGATCTTTCACCCATGCAAATTCTGCATAGACTTTAGCATTTCCTGAATTCCAGAAGCTATCCACTCCTCAATCTCTGGCCTTACCTTACTTACTGATTTTGTTTTCTTTTTTGAACTTTCCTAGCACACACTTCTGCACTTGATGTTATACGTATCATTTATTGATGTCTTCCACACACTCCAAAGCACTCCTTGCTTTATGAGGCTTCTATTAACTCACACTTCCCATTTGGATTATGAGTTTCTGATATTGTATCTGAGAAGACAGCAAGTGTTGTTACTTAAGCAAGTTGGTGAGCACCACAATATTTTGGTGGTAAAGCTCATAAAATGATAACTGTAATTTAGCTTCAAAGAAATTTCTAACATTTCCCAAATCTAATATATAGTGTATTCTATTTTTTACCTTGCATATATTTGATCCTATTTAAAAAGCATTGAAAGTACTAAGATCAAAGAAATCTTGTCTTAATGCCATATCCCCAGTGGAGATGCTCAACCAATATTTATTAAATCAATCAATCAACAGAAAGCATATTGATTTCTCTTAAAAACAAACATATATGATGACTAATTTTATTTGTTAATGCATATTTTCATACTAGTTGTCTTAGTCTGTTTTTGCTACCATCACAAAAATACCTGAAATTGGGTAATTTATTAAAAAACAGGAATTTATTTTATTCCAGTTCTGGAGAAAACTAGATGTCCAGGAGCAAGCTGTTGGCTGGTTCTGTTGGCTGGTGATAGCTCCTCTGCTTCCAAGATGATGCTTTGTTGCTGTGTCCTCAGGAAGAGAAGAACACTGTGTCTTCACTTACAGAAGGTGGAAGGGCAAGAGACAGAATGCTGTGAGAAGCCTCTTTTATGAGATCTTTCCTCCCATTCATGGGGGAGGCACTCATGGCCTAACCACCTCCTAAAGAACCTACTGTCATGTGTAATACCATCACATCAGCCATTAAATTTCAGTGCCTGAATTTTGGAGGGAACACCTTCAAACTGTAGCATCTATTTCAGCTAAAAAGATATAAGATGTTTTACCTGGGTGATGTTAGTGACAAACTCCTCACTCTTTCATTTCTCACTATTTCTAAAAGAAATTTGGCTTTGGTTTATTTGGATTTGGTTTATACATGCTTTTCCAGGTATATATGTAACATATCCATCTAAAGTCTCATCAGTAGTTTCATCTAGACATTAGTCTATCTTTCCAAGTAGGTTTAAGTTGCTGGAAAGCCTTTCTTTCTACTTTTAATCATATGTCATAGTGAGTCTCTAACACTCCTGGACATCAACTTGCTAAGATGCAGATTCCTGACCTTCCTCTTAGAGTGTCTGATTCAGTGGGTCTAATAAGAGGCCCAGCTATCTGCATTTATAATAACCTAAAGGATTATAATAAAGAGGTCTCAGGAGAAACATTATCCTATGGCACTGCATCTAGTTTTCTTTGGATTATAGCAAAACTTCAGGACCTCTTGTTCAGTGCTTATTCTTTTTTCATCTATTAAAAGATAATTTTCAAAAATAATTTTTCATACTCTCATAGTGACAGAAATATGAACAGGTGTTAAAGATTTAATTTAATTCATTACTGAGAAAACTGAAGAGATGTTAGAATGAGTCCAAGGGAAACCCAGAAATACATTTATAGACCTGGACTACAGAAATAAATGGGTAAATGGAGGCAAAACTATTAGCCTTTTCCACAATGAGGAAGACAAGTCAATTAAATCACCACTGGACACAATTTACTTGTCCATAGACAAGAATTATACACATTAACATTAGTTTACAGAGCTATACAATGGCTCAAAGATAATGAAAGTCTAGAATTGTATAATTTGAAAGGGTATGATTCAAACAACATGCACTTTCCATTGAAGCACAGTATTTTTCTACTTGTGCTGGAGAATAATCCAAGAAAAGAGAAAATCCTGAATCTACAGAATGGGGGTCAGAATGATCACAGTGTATATGGAAAAACAAGTAATATCACAGGGTTGAAACTTAGGGGTAGGAGGTCAAAGCCCCAGTTAAGAGATGGCAGAGAGGAGGGAAGGACAGCAGAACTGTGAAGCTGCAAGTAATCATGAGACGGAAATGCAACACATGGTCTTGGACCCACTAAGAATTGGACATTGTGGTATTGCCAGCTCATCTCTTGGGCATTGAGCAAACCTTACTCCAGAAATGTTATTCCATAATTGCCCTGATGACCAGAGGGTCACGACTTTCCCTTTTTGAAAGTTTGTGTTTTGAGTAATCTGTTTAGAAACTCCACCCATAGGGCACTGGTGGTAGCAAGAGATTGGCTTTTGGGGGGCATCATTTAAGTAAGCAAGTCCCCATTTGACATTTCAATCATATTCTTGCCTTTAAGATTCTGGGCATATCTGTATCTTAATATGGTGAGGGAATTATTAAATGATCTTGTGTCCCCTTTGTGGGCACAGGATGTTGAAGAAATAAAGCTGATAGAAATAGTCACATGAGTTGACCAGATGGCATCATCAGCCTCTTGAATCCATTACATCCCTAGTGTCATTAGCTTGGAGGGGCAGCTGCCAGATTAGGTGGGGCTGGACATTCCTTTTAACAGGTGCCTTCTTTTCTAGGATCCAAGTGAGAGCCTAAGATAGTTTCCATAATGTCCAAAAGCACATCCTTAGAAGAACATGATTGAATTGTCCAACAGGAACATTCTGACTCAGTTCCCTAATCCATTCTTAGTTTGTATTCTCCATCAGAAATTGTGACAATATTTGAAATTTTCAGAAAGGAGTAGTCAGAAAGTTAAAAAAAATAAATAAACTTAACCTAAAAGGAACAGATTTTTACACAATAAAACTTGGTCATTTTATTTCCCTTCTTCAGACACTTAGTATATTTTAATTTCAGTTAGGATGCAATCTAAGCTCTTGGACAAGGAGCTTGTCACTTTACTTTTAGTTATTGAAACACTTCATAATTCTCTTCCACTGCCTATTCTCTCTACTACATACTCCGACCTTTGAAAATACCTTCCTTCTGCTTGAAATAGTCTTTCAGGCCCTTTCTTGACTTGATTGAGCCTACTTATTTAGAAAATCATGGCATTACCAGTGGAAGAATTCCCTTTTTCTACCAATCTGGGTTAGGTGTCACCACCTTGAATTTCTCTAAGTAAAGCAATTATCATGGCATATCTAAATGTGCCTCCCTAATCAAACTATAAACACAGGAGTAGGAGGCTGAGATTCATAGCTATCTTGTTGAGTATTACACTTCCAATTCTGAGGAAATGCATAATAAGAAATCTGAATATTTATAGAATGGACAAGCAATTGAGAGATTAAATGAATAAACAAATGAGTGAATAAAGGTATTATCAAGTTAGTGAATTCATAGACAATTGAGAAAACTGGATATTTTCCCTGAGGTGAAAAGAATACAGAGAATAAATAATGAAAGAAACTGGCCCTTTCTTATTCTTGGCATCTTTGTCAAAATCAATTGGCTTTTAATTTGTGGATTTATTCCTGGGCTCTCTATCCTATTCCACTGGTTTTTGTATCTGTTTGCTTGCCAGTACCATGCCATTTTGATTACTTTAGTTTTGCCATATAGTTTGAAATCAAGTAGTGTGATGCCTCCAACTTTGTTCTTATGGCTCAAGATTGCTTTGTTTATTTAGGTCTTTTCTGGTTCCATATAAATTTTAGCTTTTTTAAGTTTCTATAAATAAATGACAGTTTTTAAATAGAAATCACATGGATTCTTTAGATCATGTTTAGTATGGACATTTTAACCATATTAGTTTTTCCAACTTATAAACATGAGACATATTTCCAGTTATTTGTGTGATCTTCATTTTTTGATCAGTGTTTTATAGTTTTTAGAACATAGATCTTTCCATATTTCTGCTTGGTTAAATTTACCACTAAGTATTTTTCTATGGTATTACAATGGAATTATTTTCTTAGTTTTTTTCAGATAGTTCATTGTTAGTTCATGCAAAAACTACTGATTTTCTATGTTGATTTTGTATACTGCAACTTTGTTGAATTCTCAATAAATGGTGTTGGAAAAATTGGATGTCCTCATAAAGAGAATGAAATTGAACACATCACATCCCATATACAAGAATCAACTCAAAATGGTTTGAAGACTTAAATATAAGATCTGAAACTATAAAACTACTAAAAAAAAAATAAGGAAATCTCTACACATTGATCTGAGCTATGACCCTAAAAGCACAGGTAACAAAAGAAAAGAGAGACCATTCATCTATTAGTTATTATACTGCATCAAACTAAAAAACTTATGCACAGTGAAGCAAACAATTTCCAAAATAAAGGGAAAGCCCGCAGGCTAAGAACAATATTTGCAAATAATACATCTATTAAGGGACTAATATCCAAAATATAGGGAGAAATTAAATAACTCAATAATGAGAAAACAAGTAATTCTGTTAAAAATAGGCAAAAAACTTGAATAGACATTTCTCAAAAGAAGACACTCAAATGTCCAGTGGGTTATTAATAACAAAGCTCAATATCCCTATCGCTAATCATTGGAGAAATGCAAATTGAAACCACAATGAAATACCACCTCAGGTCTGTTAGAATGGCTATTATCAAAAAAATGAAATTTAAGTGTTGGTGAAGATGTGTGGAAAAGGGAACCTTTTTACAGTGTTGGTGAGAATGTAAATTAGTACAGCCATTAAGGAAAACTGTTTGGAGATGCCTCAAAAAACTAAAAATAGAATTACCATGTGATTTATTAGTTTACTTCTGGATATTTCCCAAAGGCCTGAAATTAGGATGTCAAAGAGATATCTGTTCTTCCATGTCCACTGCAGCATAACTCACAATATGCAAGACATGAAAGCAACCTGAATGTTCATCCACAGATGAATATACAAAGCAAATGTGGTATATATTTGCAAAGGAATGTTATCTAGACTTAATAAAAAATAAATCTTGTCATTTGCACCAACACTGATGAACCTGGAGAACATTAGGCTAACTGAAATAAGCCAGACATCGAAGGACAAATACTAAATGATCCCACTCATTTGAGAAATCTAAAACAGTCAGACTCGTAGCAGCAGAGAGTACAATGATGGCTGCCAGGGGATGAAGGAGGGGGAAATGGAGATATTGGGCAAAGAGTAAAAACTTCTAGTTATGCAAGTTAAATAAATCCTAGAAATCTAAGTACAGCATAGTGCCTAGAGTTAGCTATACTATATTGCATACTCAAAGAGTTGCTAACATTTGCTAAGAGGGTAGCAAATCTTATGTTAAGTATTCTTATAAATGATAAATAAGGCAGAGGAAACCTTTGGGGGTGATGGATATGTTTATGACATTTATTGTGGTGATGGTTTCATAGTTGCACACTTGTCAACAAACACTTCAAGTTGTATGCATTATGTACAGCTTCTGTCTGCTAGTCATACCTCAATAAAGTGTTTCTTTTGTTGTTGTTATTTTTGAGAAGGAGTGTTGCTCTGTCACCAGGCTGGAGTGCAGCGGCATGACCTCAGCTCAGTGCAACCTCCGCCTCCCGAGTTGGAGTGATTCTCCCACCTCAGCCTCCAAAATAGCTGTGACTATAGGTGCCCACCACCACACTCAGCTAATTTTTGTATTTTTAGTAGAGACGGGGTTTCACCATGTTGGCCAGGATGGTCTCGATATCCTAACCTCACATACAGCCCACCTCCGCCTCCCAAAGTGCTAGGATCACAGGCATGAGCCATCACGCCTAGCTATAAAGTGTTTTTTTTTTTTAAATCATATGTTCTTATCAGCACCAAAAGATCATCTTTCACTTTCTACTTCACAGATCACTGATTTAGGTTAGGGGTTGGGTAATCTTTTTCTTTAAAAGACAGATAAAAAATGTTTTAGGCTTTGTGAGCCACAGAGACTCTGTTGCAACTAGTCAACTTTGCATTGTAACATGAAAATGGATGTAAAAAATATGTAAATGGATGAGTATGACTGTGTTCCAATAAAACTTTATTTCCTAAAACAGGTGCAGACCAGATTTATTCCACAGGCCATAGTTTATAAACCTTTGATTTGGATGATTAAACATGGAGCCAAACTTGGATTGAAAATACAATATGAAGGGATCTGATTTATAGGGAGGATTTGTGATTTTCAAGAATTTTCAATTTCTAAGATGACAAAAACCAAGAGTTGAATAAATGAGGATGTGAGAGACCTATCAGTGTTGGGGGTTGAAGTAAATAACTATGATGCCGGTGATTAAGGATTCTAAGTTTAGAAAATTATGGATAATAACAAGGGCAAAAGTTAGGCCACGGTGAAGGTGACTGAAGTTGGGTTGAAAGTAAGATTTGTTTAAGTTGAGAAGGTCTGGCAATAGATGGTCTAATATTGGAAGTTTGTGAAAGAGACGTCCAAAGTTCAAGAGAGACCACCTAATATGTCCCTCTTGAATCAACAGATATTTTACAATTTAAACATTATGAGGTTTGAGCTATTTAGGAAGTTGAGAAATAACTGGATAATTTTGTCAGACACCCTTACAGTAAATAAACTGTCTAATGGCTGACAATTCTGACAATGATTCTTCTCCCCAATGTGCTGGGGAAATAGCAGTAAACTTATAGCCATGGACTTATCTTTTATAGCACTGTATGGTCCCTGACTTGGAGAGTGTATAATCTAGAGGGACAAACAATGTACAGATAAACTGTATATTAGTCAGTTCAGGCATCATGACAAAATATCACTGTCTGGGTGACTTAAACAACAGATAATTATTTTGAATAGTTCTCGAGGTTGGAAAGTCCAAGATCAAGGGCCAGCATGTGCGGTTCCTAGTGATGTCCGTCTTCCTGGCATGTAGACAGCTGTTTTTTCATTGTGTCCCTCCATGTCTTAGAGAGAAAGACAGACACACAGAGACAATTTTCTTCTCTCTTTCTCTTCTTATAAGAACACTAATTCTAGCTGGGTGTGATGACTCACACCTATAATCCCAGCACTTTGGGAGGCCAAGGCAGGTGGATCACAAGGTCAGAAGTTTAAGACCAGCCTGGCAAAATGGTGAAATCCCGTATTTACTAAAAATACACAAAATTAGCTGGTTATAGTGGCATGTGCCTGTAATCCTAGCTATTCTGGAGGCTGAGGCAGAAGAATCGCTTGAACCCAGAAGGCGGAGATTGTGGTGAGCGGAGATCATGCCATTGCACTCCATCCTGGATGACAGCGCAAGACTCTGCCTCAAAAAAAAAAACACAGAAAAGAAAAAGGAAGAACACTGATTACATGAGAAGCTCCACCCTCACAACCTCATCTAAACCTCATTACATCCCAGAAGCCCCACCTCCACATACTATCACAGTGGGGATTGGGGCTTTTACATATGAATGCTGGAGGAACACAACTTTCAGTCCACTGCAAACTGTTGCATTAAACACCATCTATAGATTATGAAATGTGTTAGCAAAAGGAATACAAAGAGATTCAGTAAAGAGTTGAAGAGATGAGTTGGAGACGGCATATCTGTCAGGGCTGTCACCTTTCTGGGAAGGGAATATTTCAGCAGATACCTGAAGGATGAGAAGGAGCCACACAGTGCTTGTGAAAAACATTCCAGAAAGAAGGAGTGACACAAACTGTGGCCCTGAAGCAAGATACATTTTAACATGTTCCAGAATCTCTGGGTAGGCTGCTCAGGTAGGCACATGAGAGCAGGGAAAGGAAAGGCTTTAGGAAATGTTGGTCCTCCCTTACCTGCTCAAAGACATCTTATTATATGTGACCACTGGATTTCAAGAGCAGTCATCCTGTGGATTCTGGATCTGAAAACCTTTGTTAAAATTCCTGCAAGTATATTCTTCACTGCAGGATCTTGAACAAGCCCCTTGGCCTCTCTGAATCCCATTTTTTTTTTTTTGTCTGGAGATTAATGTATCATCTGCCTTTCCTAGAAGACGGACTGGTTTTGAGCAACAAATGAAACAACATAGATGAAAGCATTTTGCTAAACTATCTACACATAGGGGACACTGTCAAGTATCTTGGGACTGACTCTAATTTTCATTTCCAATCCAGTTTGTTTAATGCATCCAAGTTGCCACTTTAGATGGTATTTTTCTTCATGAAATTACATCTTTTCTCCTATTGAAAACGGAATCCAGTAAGATGAGGAAGTTAGACACTGAAGCAAGGCTTCTGCATAACTGTGATTTATCCTGTGCCTCAGCTTTCAAATCTGTAAAATGGTGATAATGATACTGACCTCCCGGGTGATTGGTGTGTGCCCAGCACAGATCCTGGTGTGGTGTTAGCTTCAATTGGGCCAGATTTGAAAGAGTCACTGCTGTGACAATCAGATTATGATTCCTGTGAGGCCCGCCATGGGGACTGCTCTTCACTTTTCCATAGCCTCTCTATTAAGTGGCTGGCATGAAAAGGTAACTCTCATCTGCAGGCATTCACCCTTCCTCTTGGGTTGCCATAGGGAGAGAATCACAACATGGGTCTGTCTTGGCCTTTGTCCAAAAAAGATTAATTTCCACAAGTGGCAGTAGAATATCCTGTCCTCGGTCACACAAGGCATGGGCTTGGAACCGGAGCTGTAATAAAGTTCTCAGCTTAAATGGACTTTGCAGCTCCTTACTTCTGGCCTTGACCTTTTTAAAGTAAAGCTAAAGTAGTTTTACAGTTTCCATCTGTGTGGAATTCTCTCCTTTGACTTATACCTACTTCTGTGTTTTGTTTTTTTTTTTTTTCGCCACTATCCCCACTGCCTCTGCTAGCATGCTCCTACTGTATTATATTTTAGGGATTAGTTCAGCTGATCCCTCCTGTGTTAATCCCTGCTGAATACCATTCACCTTCCTTTACCCCACCAGGTGAGTTGGGAATCCCCTTCCCCAGCCTCTACATTATGCTGCAGATATTCTCACATAGCACTTTCCACACACTCTTAGCTACATGGGTTTCTCTTCCACTAGAGTATGTGCCTTGACATCAGGGCCCCAGTGACTAGATATTATTTAGCTTTACATCTCAGTGTCAACCACAGCACCTGGCACACAGGTGTTCAGCAATGTTTACTGAATGAATGAATGATGACTGAAATTAGCTATCTCCTTTAGTTTCCTCTATACAGTAGACAACCCAAACTCCTTAGTTCCCTATCCCTGGTCCCTGATTATCCCCAAACAGCATTGCACGTATCCCTTACAGTGACTTTTTTCTGCATGCATACCTCACGTTTGAGGCAGTCTGCTCTATCTTTAGGCTGCTCTATTTTTAGAAAAATATTTTGAGCAGAAACTTCACTCCAAGCATCTTTTAGCTTCAGGGATTAACTCTACCATCTGGAGAAAAACAAACCTACTGTTTCCTTTATAAGATAATCTTTCCCATTTTAGAACACTTATTTGCTCCTTTTAAAAATAATTACTTAAATGGGCAAATAGCATTACGGTGTATATCTATGTGGTATAACATAAATGTTATACTTGTGTACTTTGTGGAATGATTAAAACAGGCTAACGCACATATACATCATCTCACATGCTTATCATTTGTCTGTAGTAAGAACAACTAAAATGTACTTTTTAAAAACAATTTTGAAATATGCATTATGATGTATTAAAATATATATTATTCTATAGAAGCTGCACCAATTTACATTCCCACTAATAATATACTGGGGTTTCCATCTCTCCACATCATTTCCAATGCTCATTTTTATTTATTTATTTTGCAGGGCACCCTTCTAACCCCCAGCCATACTCTGCAATCATCTGCATTCCTATTTCTCCTTTCTACCTCTTAGGACCCCAATACTACCTTCAGCTCCTTCTTTACTCAACACTGAAGGGAAAACTGTCCTTAGTGACTGGAGCCTGCAGACTTCAGACATTCCCAGCCGGGCCTGCTAGCCAGACTCCTGGAGAGCTAAGGAGGCAGCCATGATGGACTTGGACAAAGCAAGGGGCCGCTTTTGCTTTTTTGCTAGTATCTTATTGTGATATAACTTGCATTTTCCTGATACGTGATATTCCTACCTTTCAGGTATCTGTTGAACACTTGTATGTATATCTTCTTTCCAGAGATGTCTATTCAGTTTGTCTATTTTTTAAATTGGTTAACTTATTTATCTTTTGCTTCTTGTTTTCTGTTGGTTTGTTTGCTATTGACTTGGAGGAATTTCTCATATAGTTTGGATATTAACCCTTTATCAGAGATGTGATTTACAAATATTTTCTCCCAACCATAGGTTATTTTTTTTTTTCACTTTGGTAATTATTTCTTTTACTATGCATTCTTTTACTAAGCATTTTGGTTTGGTAAAATCCTACCTATTTTTGTTTATGTTGCCTCTGTAGAAACTGTATTTCTAGTTATTACTACCTAAACAAAAAAGAAACAAATTGTCTTAGTCCATTCAGGCTGCTGTCTTAGATTAGGCAATTTATAAACAACAGAAAGTTATTGCTCAGAGTTCCGGGGGCTGGGAAGCCCAAGATCAAGGAGACAGCAGATTCAGTTTTTGGTGAAGACTTGTTTTCCATGGATAGTGGCTTCCATGTATATTTTCCTACTCCTATGGGAGAAGGGAAAAACAGACACCCCTCTTTCATAAGACCACTAATCCTTTTGTGAGTGCACCACTCTCATGACCCTCTCACTTCCCAAAAGCCTGGTGTCTTAATTCCAACACACTGGGGATTGGATTTCAACATATGAATTTTGGAGAAATATAAACATTCAGACCATCACACAAATTGAATTTTATTTTTATTCAATTACCTATAGGCACGGATGCTCTCAGTTGATCTAGCACATAGGCATCTGTCACAGAAAATAGAGAAGATATCCCAAGGGAAGAGGAGAAGCTCTACAATGTGAAGAGATTTCCAGAGGCATAACCATTCCATCTGTCACTACTGGCATCTTGTGGCCTGGTTTAGTTTACATGTGCCTGGTTAGGTTAGGCTGATTTACATAATAGATTATCTAGCTATACCTGAAATAAACTTCAAAATGGAAAAATATCTTTAAAATGTCCTGGGGGGGAAAAAGAATAAATCGAATACTAGTGATGCCAAATGAAAAAAGCATTGAAGGGCATGAGTACTACATCAGCCGTACTTTTTATACTCCTTATAAAATGTAATGACATACTCATATGACAAGAAGTCACTGAAAAAAAGTCCTAAATTTTTAGGGAAACTACTTGATATGTGAAATTACATCTACTTCATTGGTATTGAAATTTGTCTTATATGCTAATTGTACAAAGATACAAAGACAGCATGAAGTCCTTACTATGAACAAGACATTTAAATTTTAAGTATTCACAAGATGAATATAAATATTTATAGTTCAAGGGTCATTTTTCAATTATTCTATATTTGTCCCAACATTTTATGTAAATTTTACTACATTTCTTACTACTTAGAGGTATGTTTTGATGTTTCTCAAAAACAAAAAGCTATACATTTTACACTGGGGTGAAAATTGTTTTTCTTCTTGTCATTGTCACAATAAAATAGATTTTAAATAATAGATGTAAAACAATATGATGTAAGATAAATTGCATTTCTTTTTTAGCAAATAATTTTAGAAAATTTCTAAATAGGGTGCCCATAAATAATTCTGTAAGGGTTTGTTGTCTATGCATTGTGTGAAAGTACAGATGTTTCTAAATGTCTCAGATGATGGTATTTTTTTCCTAGATTCTGTTTCAGAAGTGACATGAAGAAAAATACTTTTCAGAGAGACACTAAAATAATGAATCAGACAAAAAGATCTATTCTCTACAGTAAATTACTTTTGTGGCAATAACAATAACAATGTTTCCTAGCACAAATTCTGCTAAGTGCAATCATTATTGGAAAAGGTGAAACAGATACAAGAGCAACTATACACTAAAAAGATTGTGGGGAATATTTCCAGAGATGCTACAGTAGCTAAAAATTTTTCTTAGCATCACTCATATTCAAACTACAGGCATTCCTCAGAAACACTGTGGATTCTGTGTCTAGATTGCCACAATAAGGCCAATATTACAATAAAATGAGTCACACACATTTTTTTGTTTTCAATGCATATGAAAGTTATGTTTACCCTATACTGTAGTGTATTAAGTGTGCAATAGCATATGGCTTAAAATGTATGTATCTTAGTTAAAAATTAATTTATTGCTAAAAACGCTAAAGATATCTGAGCCTTCAGCAAGCCACATTCATTTTGCTGGTGGAAGAGTTTGCCTCATTGCTGATGGTTGCTGACTGAACAGGGTGGTAGTTGCTGATAGCTGGGTTTGTCTTTTGCAATTTCTGAAAATATGACAACAATGAAATTTGCCACGTAGACTGACTCTTCCTTTCCTGAAAGATTTCTCTGTATAATGTGCTGCTGTTTAGCATTTTACCCACAGTAAAACTTCTTTCAAATTTAGAGTCAATCCTCTTAAACTCCACTACCACTTTATCAATTAAGTTTATATACTGTTCTAAATCCTTTGTTTTTGTTTCAACAATGTTCAAAGGCTCTGTACCAGAAGTAGATTTCATCACAGGCAACCACTTTCTTTGCTGGTTCAGAAGAAGCAACTCCTTATTCATCAAGGTTTTGTTATGAGATGGCAGCCATTCAGTCACATCTTCAGGATTCACTTCTACTTCTAGTTCTCTTTCTGTTTCTACCACATCTGCAGTTCCTCCCACCACTAAATCCTTGAAACCTTCAAAGTTATCCATGAAAGTTGGAATCAACTTCTCCCATACCCCTGTTAATGTTGATATTTTGACTTCCTCCCATGAATCATGAATGCCCTAGTATCTACAATGATGAATCCCTTCCAAGAGTGTTCAACTTACAGTTGACCCTTGAATAATGTGGGAGTTAGGGATTTGGGCCACCTGCACATTTAAAAATTCATATACAACTTTGACTTCCCAAAAACTAAACCAATGGGCTAATGTAGAGCAGACGCCTTATAGATAACATCAATAGTTAATTAACATATTTTGTATGTTATGTGTATGATACAATCGATTTTTAGAATAAAGTAAGCTAGAAAAAAGAAAATGTGATTAAGAAAATTATAACAAATAAAACATATATTTACTATTTATTAAGTGGGGTGGATCATCATAAAGGTCTTCATCCTCATCACCTTCATGCTGAGTAGGCTGAGGAGGAGGAGGAGGTATCAGCCATGCTGTCTCAGAGGCAGATGAAAATCTAGGTACAGGTGGGCCCGCACAGTTCACAACCATTTATTCTGTACTTTGCTGAGATCCAGCAAAGGAATCACTATCTATAGCAACTATAGCCTTATAAAATGTATTTATTAATAACAGGATATGAAATTCAGAATTACTCATTGATCCATAGGCTTCAGAATGAATGTGGTATTAGTAGGCATGAAAACAATATTAATCTTGTACAACTCCATCGGAGCTCTTGGGCAAGTAGATGCATTGTCTGTAAGCAGTAATATTTTAAAAGAAATATTATTTTTCTGAACATTAATTCTCAATAGTAAGCTTAAAAGATTGAGTAAGCCATGCTATAAACAGATGCTGCCATCCAGTTTGTTCTACTTACAGCACACAAACACAGTAGATGTAGCATGATTTTGAAGGACTCTTTGATTTTCAGAATGGTAAATGAACACTGGCTTTGACTTAAAGCCACCAGATACAATAGCCCCTAACAAGAGAGTCAGCTTATCTTTTGAAGCTTTGAAGCCAGGCATTGACTTCTCCTCCATAGCTATGAAATTCCTGGATGGCATCTTCTTTCAATATACAGTTGTTTGGTCTACATTAAAAATCTGTTATCTAATGTAGATACCTTCATCAGTGATCTTAGCTAGATCTTCTGGATAACTTGCCGCAGCCTGTACATCAGCACTTTCTGCTGTACCTTGCACTTTTATGTTCTAGAGGTGGCTTCTTTTCTTAAATCTCATTAATTAACTTCTGCTAGCTTCCAACTCCTTTGCAGCTTCCTCGCCTCTCTGACCTTCATAGCATTAAACAGGGTAGCATCTTTCATTTTTTTCTTTTGCATTCACAATGTGGTTTTGCATAAGAAGTCTAGCTTTTGGCCTGTCTCAGCTTTCTTTCTTTCTTTCTTTTCTTTTCTTTTTTTTTTTTGAGACAGTTTTTCTGTTGTTACCCAGATTGGAGTGCAATGGCATGATCTCGGCTCACCGCAACCTCTGCCTCCTGGGTTCAAGCAATTCTCCTGCCTCAGCCTCCCAAGTAGATGGGACTATGCCACCATGCCAAGCTAATTTTTGTATTTTTAGTAGAGATGGGTTTCACCTTGCTGACCAGGATAGTCTCGATCTCTTGACCTCATGATCCACCCGCCTCAGCCTCCCAAAGTGCTGGGATTATAGGCATGAGCCACTGTGCCCGGCCCTGTCTCAGCTTTCTATATGCCTTCCTCAGTAACCTTAATCATGTCAAGATTTTCATTTACAGGGAGAGACGTGAGACTCTTTCTGTTACTTGAACTCTTAGAGGCTATTGTAGGATTATTAATTAGTCACATTTAATTATTTTTGTGTCTCAGGGAATAAGGATGCCTGAGCAGAGAGAAAGAGATGGGGGAATGGCCATTTGGAGGAGGAGTTAGACCCCACATAACATTTACCAATTAAGTTGCTGCCTTACAGGGTTGTAGTTTGTGGTTCCCCAAGCAAGTGCAATAGTAACATCAGTGATCACTGATCACTAACTACCATAACAGGTAGACTAATAATAAATTTTGAAATATTGTAAGAATTACCAAAATGTGACAGGGTAACAGGAAGTGGCCCCATGTTGTTGGAAGAATAGTGCCAATAGGTTTGTTTGAGCCAAGGTTGATACAAAATCTCAATTTGTGAAAAACACAGAATCTGTGAGGTGCAATAAAGTGAAACTAGTGAAGCTCACTAAAATGAGGAACGTCTGAGTTAAGACTGTCCTTTTCCCTATAAAGAGCCAGAAAGGCTTAGAAGATTACTCGCGCCCTTAATGATGAGGAATAATGATAACCAGGTGAATAACAACCGTGTGAAAATGATGGTGACCGAAGACCTTTAACATTCAACAAAATCTTTAGCCTTCTCTCTAAGAAGATAACACTGAAAATATGTTGCATAACATGACAAATCAATGGTTATATCTTAGTAAATTAATTGTGAGTTTTTATACTAATAGATTGCACAAAATATTTTTCTTTTACAGAACTCTCTCTGCATTTCTATTCCTGTGACTTAGTAGGGTAAATGCCTATGTCCTAGTTCATGCCTCTTGTCCCAATGCCCTGTCTGATTTAGTATCTATCCCATACTTTTCCTGTTTTTTGAAGTGAAATAGTATCTATGCACATTGAAGTAAGATGGGTTTGGTAGTCACCCACTTCATTCTTCCAGCCTTTCTCACAGTCTTACCTGACAGCATAGGGGTTATCTCTTCAGGGACCACAACTCTCACTCTCTTTGTCTGGCCTTTTCCAGACTCAACATCACCAACCCTTTCCTTCCGAGACACAATCAAGGTATTTGTTGGTAAAAATACATTGCACTTAGACTAAACTGTTTCAGGGAATAGGTTATTGCAAAGGACCACCCTTCCCAATATGAGATAGATCAGGCTCAAGGATGTTTTGCCTATGGCAAGGCCAGATACAGACTCTCCAAACTCCTGTTCTTGGCTTCATAAATGATTAGCTAAATTTATTGTCCCCACTGATCAATTAGAACAGAATCCGACCTGAACACATTTTGGTTACACTTCTTTCTTTTCCCTAGACTCTTAAACTCTGCTGCATTCCAAGTCTGAGCCAGAATTTAGCTCCTTCTCAATGGGTCCTCCCAGGAAGAGGCTGGCATAAGGGTAAAACATTCTCTGATCTACTATGCAATCAGGCCACTTCATATCTGGTTACATTTTACCTACATCTGGCTCTTTATAGCCTTTGTCTTTCCTCCTACAAAAGAAAAGTCCTTTTCTGCCTGAGCTCTGAGAAGCTTGCTGTTCTTATAGTCAGAGAGGTCTTTTTATTCCAATAGTAATTGTAATACTCCCCCTCTTATAATAATCTTTTCTAATAAAGCTTCCACTTTTCTCAGTCTAGATTTGCTTTTGTTTTTGACTTTATTAAATACATTTTATTTTTAGAGCAATATTAAGTTCAAAGGAAAATTGAGTAGAGAGTACAGAAAGTTAATTCACCTGCTCATCCTGCCTCCACGCATGCTCAACCTCTCTTACTATCAAATCCTGTACCAGAACGGTATACCTATTACAGTCAATGGGACTCATTGACACACAATTATCACTGAAAGAGCTCAAAACATACGACCACCATAAAAATATGTCACTTCAACATAAGAATTGTTTTGAGCTGAAGGCAACTGAAAACAAGCAAATGTAGGAAGGGTTCTCTGCCTTCCTCTTATCAGATTAAAAGCAGGGCATACATTTCCTCTTGTGACGGCATCCATCTCTCCCATACTGGGAGGAGAAGAGCCACTCTTATCACTGGAGATGGGGAGTCGGGCACGTTTACATAAACAGAGCTTACTAAAATAGCCCTTATTCTTCCTTTGTTTCCCCATATCTTTCCTAGTCACTTCCCCATGATTTATCATCCCTGGAAGCCCCAAATCATTTTTTTAAAGTGGTATATACCCCTCCTGAGTCTAATTGCATCTTTAAATTTCATTTCTTTGCTATGACCTCCTATGCATGTAATATCAATAAATCTATGTGCCTTTTCTCATGTTATCTTGTCTTTCGTTAGTTTAATTTACTGGTTCCCAAGTACTAAACCTAAGAGAGTCAAGGAAGTTTTTCTCTCTGACATCACTAAAAGTCTGCAGTTTACATAAACATTTACTCTTGGTGTTGTATATTCTGTGCTGCTGAGGTCTGAATGTTTATGTCTCCCCCAAACAATCCCCAGTGAATGTTGGTCTGCTATTTGGGTTCCCCACAAAATTCATCCCCAATAAACCTACAGCCCCAATGTGATGGTTTTAAGGGGTGGTGACTAGGCCATGAGGGCAGAACCTTCATGAATGAGATTAATCGCTTTATGTAAGAAGTCCCAGACAGCTGCTTTGCTCCTTCCACAAGTGAAGTTATAGCAAGAGGACAGCCTGCACCAGACACTGAACCTGCCAGTGCCTTCATCTTGGACTTCAGAACTGTGAGAAACAAATTGCTGTTTATAAGCCACCCAGTCTAAGGTATTTTCTTATAGCAGCCTAAATGGACCAAGACATATGTGTTTTGACAAATGTATAATGACACGTATCAACCATTACAGTATTGTATAGAACAGTTTGATGCCCTAAAAATCTTCTGTGCTTTCCCGATTCATCCCTCCCTTCCTTCTAACCCCTGGCAACCACTGACCTTTTCACTGTCTCCACAGTCTTGCCTTTCTCAAAATGTCACATAGTTGGAATCATACAATATGTAGCCAGTTCAGACTGACTTCTTTCACTTAGTCATATGCCGAATTTTTTTATTTGACAATTGTAACTGAACACTGATTCTAAATCATATATTCCAAGACAATGAATTTATATTCCTAAAAGGTACATTATGCATATTACAAGAAGGGAAGGAGGAATGCAACATTTGTAAAGGTCCTATGAAATTGTCACAGCCTGCTGTTTAATGTTTCTATTAGAGATTAAAGAGGGAGCTCCCCCTTCCTGTGTCAAATGAAAGAAGATAGCTGTGACTGGAAGTTGCTTTGTTGCCACCATTACTGCCCCAGGGGAGGCAATAAAGGGAATCATTGGATGCTGTTACCAGGTCGTGTCTACAGTCCTTGGCTTTGGGCAGAAATGTGTTCACTGTGAAGCTAATGAAACATAAGCTTTGGGGCCCCTCATTCTGTAGTCATCATTTTCTGTTCTATTTCTTAATAGTGTCTCTCCACTGTATAAGCCTCATGCCCCCCAGAAAACCTGTCTCTGCTCCTGGCTACACAATACAGCAAATCTTTGCTTGTCACTTCCACCCAGCAAGCCTTGCCAGCTTGTAGCCTAGGACCTCTTAGACATTCAGAATAAGCCTAATGTCAGTGTCAAAATAGAGGGCAGGGAATGTGGCACACTACCTTTAATAGTGAATAAAGAAACAGAATAAAACTCACTGGGTGTTTTAAATCTTCCATCTCAATGCATTTAAATGCAACACAGTGAGACCCTACTTACACTTTTTTTTTTTTGTAATTCTAAAATTGATTCCAAGTTTACTAGATCTTGAAATAATGACAAACATAGATAAGCTAGGAATAAACCAAATTAAGAACTGTTACTATGTATCATGTAGATACAAAATCTAAAAAAGTGCAAATGAATTTCAGAATAATAGTATGTAGGATCCCGTTAGAGTCTGAAAATATCAACACTATTTTCAGTAAAGGACATAGATACAGAGCCAATGCAGTTTGCAAAGCACCTGCCACACAGTTACACATCCTCCGTACTCCCCCAGACTGTACTCCTCCTAGTCTCCCTGGAATTCCACTGGTGCCTGTAATGCCAGGAGCCACACGGGCCAGCCTCAAAGTAATAATTAATATTTACTGATACTGATGATGTTCCAGACACTGTGATTGATGCTTTTCATGCATTAACCTATTTAATCTGTTGAGGCTGGGGGAAGGGTATAATAAACATACCCTTTTCTCCCTGTTTCGAACCCAATGAGAAGTAATACCCAGGAAATCCACAGAAGAAGCCTTATTATTCTTTTTTGTTTTTGCTTCAATGTCAGTTTTATCATCTATAAAGCTGATTTGAGAACAAGGCTTTAGCCCTCCAGCCAAGACAGGCTTCTTAAATACTTCGCCCCTGTGCTTACCAGACTTGGTTGTTTAGAAACTGGCTCAGCTGGCTAATTGAGCTTTTCCTGCAGATATTGAGTCTAGGCTGTCCAAATACCATGTGGCTAAAGAGAAGGGCTGGCCTTCTTGGAAATAAAGAGCTGGAAAAATGAAGGAAAAGGGGAGGATCAGAGGGAGAGTATTTGGGATCCTCTTTGCTCATTTAAGGGTGAATGTGGTGCTTCTCCTACAGATTGGTTCCTTACATAAAAATGCACACCTCCTTCAGGTCCTCAGTCTGGAACATTTACTCCAAATTTCTCTAGTTCAGCCCAAGGTGCTTCATCTCCTTCTGCATCTTTCTATCATTTCCCTAAAAGTGCCTGTTCCTTGGATTAGACAGAGTTTATTGGAGTTAGATTTAGCTGCACAAACACACTCTTTTCTATTGTGAGGCTGAAGTCTTCTCTTCTTCCACCAGGGGCTCCTCCCCACTTTTATACTCAAAGACATTGTTCATTCTGAGGTGATGATAATCAGATACTAATTCTATGCAAATTCTGTGGAAAAACAGATGAGATGTTTCTACTGCACTAAATGTCTCTTGATACTCTGCTTAGCTCTGTGTTCCTATCATCAGCTCTTGTGTTCCTATCATTGTTGAAAACATTAATTGAAAAACTGTCCCCATGGACCATTGTGTCACTGCCAAGCAGCACTCTAAGAAATCGATTAAGGCTGGATGCGGTGGCTCAAGCCTGTAATCCCAGCACTTTGGGAGGCCAAGGCAGGTGGATCACGAGGTCAAGAGATCGAGACCATCTTGGTCAACATGGTGAAACCCCGTCTCTACTAAAAACACACAAAAAAATTAGCTGGACATGGTGGCGCGTGCCTGTAATCCCAGCTACTCAGGAGGCTGAGGCAGGAGAATTGCCTGAACCCAGGAGGCAGAGGTTGCGGTGAGCCGAGATCGCGCCATTGCACTCCAGCCTGGGTAAGGAGCGAAACTCCATCTCAAAAAAAAAAAAAAAAAGAAATCGATTAATCGGAAGACCTGAAGTTACATGTTTCTCTAGGTAGTTCCCATTGATAATTCACTAGGAGAAAAAAAAAAAAAAAAAAACCGTCAGAGTAACTAAACTGTAAGATGCCATCTCTTTGGAGGAAGAAATTATCCTTTTGAACTCAATAATTTATAATTTAATCTCTTGGTAATGTACAGGATCAATTTAAATAATTGGGGTATGACAGAATCCACTATTAGGGATTCAAAGAAGATATATTATATTTTAGGTTATTTATTTATTTTTTTAACCAGAAAGTAACATGGGCCTTGGAATGAAATAAGCCTGTATTTAATACTTGACTCAAAAATTGTATGACCCTAAGCAACTCTCAATTTCATAATCCCTGAAATCACTTTATTAATGGTTCATGCCCTCTGAACCATTGATGAAATAGCCTATGCCTATGTATAAAGCAGATAAAGACTCTGCACATGGTAGATCCTGAAATACTTTTAGTTTCCCTTCTCTTTACAAAGGCCAAACTTATTTGTGGGTTAAAGGTGCTGCCACTAGTCTACTATATAATATCCCACTTCTCTTTTGATCAAGCTATGGAGTGGACCTCAGGAATAATCAGAGAAGATTTTTCTGAAATTCAAGTTCTTATTTCTTGAGGTCTGGAATCACCGTTTTTTAGTCTATAGCTTACTTTGTGTCAAGCACTCTTGATGAGCATTTTATAAATATTAGCATGTTCCATCCTCATAACGATGTTTGTTTAATGAGGAAATGGATTCACAGCAACATGACCGAAGTCCCAAAGCTGAGAAATGATGTAGTCAGGATTTGGATCCAAGCAGATTTTGCTTCTTATTCCTCTACATTGTTGCTTTAATTGGGATTCCACTACAGGGAAACTGAATAGTTTACCTGTTTTTATCTACTTCTCTATATACATACAGTATTACTTAAAAGTGCTGCATAATATCGTTAGCTATAGTATATCATACTTAAAATACGTTCACATTTTAACTATTGCTTTTCCATTTACCTAGTTGTCTATAGAAATAATTTTTATTTTTGTTTCTTAATATCTATTTCTATTTTTGTAACAAACTTTATTCTGAAAATTTAAAGTTGGTTCTGTCACTAGTAACTGTATGTGGGGAGGGGATGTGATTAAGCCTACAAGCTCTGACCTCTAACGGAGTGGCTTACAAGTGCCCATACCACTTATAAGCTGTGTCCTTAGCAAATTACCCAAACTTGCTGTCCTGCAGTTTTCTCATCTGGAAATCGAAGATAATGCTACGATCTATCTTCATAGGAGATTGCATAGATTCATAAGTGATTACATTTAGAACTGCCAGGTACATGGTTGTTCTCAGTAAGAGAGAGCTCTTATTATTATATATATCTATGCCATTATCTCTCATTGCTTTTGCTGCCTTGTTCTTATGCAGAATCTTCAGTTTACTAAGATTTTTTAAAATATACATTGGCTGCTTTTCTATTTTTAAATAACAGTGTAAGGTAAATATACTTGTTTTGGAGATGAGGAAGCCAAGGATCAGGATATGTTATGGGCTGAATTGTGTCACCCAAACCAAGTATGTTTGGAGTCCTAACCTTCACTGCCCCAGAGTGTGACCGCATTTGGAGATAGAGTCTGTACAGTGGTAGTCAGGTTAAAATGAAATTATTAGGGTGGACTCTAATCCAACAAAAGTAGTGGCCTTATAAAAGGGGGAAAATTTGGCCAGGCGCAGTGGCTCACACCTGTAATCCAGCACTTTGGGAGACCGAGGTGGGCAGATCAGAAGGTCAGGAGATCAAGACCACCCTGGTTAACATGGTGAAATCCCATCTCTATTAAAAATACAAAAAGTTAGCCAGGTGTTGTGGCACCTGAAGTCTCAGCCACTCGGGAGGCTGAGGCAGGAGAATCACTTGAATCTTGGAGGCGGATGTAGCAGTGAGCCGAGATAAAGCCACTGCACTCCAGTGTGGGCAACAGAGCGAGGCTCCATCTCAAAAAAATTTTAAAAAGGCAGTGGGAAAGCGAATTTGGATACAGACATGCATGCATAGAGGGAAGATGGTGTGAGGAGATACAGGAAAATGGCCAACCACAAACCAGAAAGAAAGATCAGGAATAGACCCTTCCCTTGCAGCCTCAGGAGGAGCCAACGCTGGAGACAACTTGACTTCTGGCTGCGAGAACTACAAGACAATACATTTCTGTTGTTTAAGCCACTCAGTTTGTGGAATGTTGTTATGACACCCTTAGCAACCTGATACAGAGGAGTAGAATGAGCTGCTGTGCTGAGTAAAATGCATTAAAGGACCAGAAAGAAAAGTTTCCTGCTTTAGTCCACTGACCTTTTACTGATAACTTGGATATTTTATGTCTAATGATCCCTTAACCCAACCCTGCCTCCATCTTCATATCCATCCATTTTTCAACTTGGCAAGAGCTTACCGGCTTGGAATGCTGTGCATAAGGCAAATACTTCAGGACAAGGTAACAGGACACTTTATGTCTTCCAGGATACTTATACCTGTATGGAGGTATAATGTATTCTAAATGTATTCTCTAATGTATTCTAAAGAGAGATACGACACTATTTTATATAAACTGATTCACAAGGAGTAACAAAATCACGGCATCAGAGAGCTCGGGTACTCATGAATTCGTCACCCTCAAAGCCAGCCTCTGTGTTTTTCCCATCCCTTTTGTTGTTCAGGTATCATTTGAACATGGACCTCATGGGACACAACTCTCCAGCACAGCTTCAGCTCACCCAAGGACCTACGGATAAGTACAGAAGTCATAACCTCCCACCTCCTGAATGTCTCATGATTCAGATCCCAAATGCCTCATAAACCAAAATGTTATATGAATGGAGCATATCGTTTTCATGTATGCAAACCCAAGTCTTGAAAACTACAGATTACAGACAGACCTAGAAATGATTAATAGCAGAATAATGAGATTGTATAAGTATGCAGTCCATGAATAGAACCTATAAAAAATGAACTGTGAGAAGATGTTGAGTTTTGCCAAAATGTCACTCCTGTAAGGGCATCGCCTCCCATTATCAGCTTCATAGCATCAATCCTGTAGACACCGTTGTCAAAAACGTCATTAGAATGACTCTAAATCCTGATAAGCTAACCCAGTCCATTTACAGGGTTTATTTTGAGCTGTCTTGGTTATTTGCCTCATTCTAGATCTTGAGAGCTTTTCTTAGAACACTTTTCTCACGTGGTTCAGGACCTAAAATTATTCCATCATCTCAAAAAACTTCCATTTTCAGCATAGTTCCTCTTGTTCTAGAACATTTACCTTGCCCATGCAGGACGTGACTTTGAACTCTAAATTTTATTAGTTACAACTTCAAAGGGAAAAGGGTTACTCTGGATACTAGAGTCATGACATTTGTCTAGGGGTCAGAAACCTGCATTCTCTAGTAGCTTTAGGCCCAAGACCTATGGCTTCAAGACAAGAGTATATGATCTGACATTAGAAAACTTGGATTCTTATCCCAGACTGTCATATTTTGACCCTATATATTTAAGAAAGCATTTATGTACCCTCAATTTTCCCCTAATAATTTGGTTCAATAAATTTTGGCAAATATCTATCCATCTCTCTATCTGTCTGTCTCTGTATCTGTCTATCTATCTGTCTATGTATCTATCTATCAATCATCATGTATCCATGCATGGATCAAGACATGGATACATCCATCACTCCAGATAGTTCCCTCATGGCCCTGTCCAGTAAGTTTTTCTGCAACCACAAAGAAGTCGTCACTTTTTTTCCTTTGATCACCACAGACCACAGATTCACTTTGCTTGTTGTAAAACTTCATATAATAGTTCCTCATTGTGCCTATCTTCTTTGACTCAGTGTAGTGTCTGTAAAATTAAATCATGTTGTTACATGACCAATTAATTTTCCTTATTGATGCCGAATAAAATTTCTTTGCATAAATGTATATAGCTGAACCATTTTTATTAATAAAATAAGTAGGATAATCTGGACTTGAAACCTGGGACCACTGGCACTAGCTTTGTGATTTTGGACAAGACACTGGCTCTTCCAACAAGAATCAGACACACTAAAGGCCTCTCCCTT
This sequence comes from Callithrix jacchus, assembly GCF_049354715.1. Taxonomy (NCBI): domain Eukaryota; kingdom Metazoa; phylum Chordata; class Mammalia; order Primates; family Cebidae; genus Callithrix; species Callithrix jacchus. The sequence goes on from NC_133517.1 coordinate 70,320,830, forward strand.
ACCACTGTAACTGGCACTCGTCCACATCTTCTCTCTGGATTACTGGTAAACCCCACACAAATCAATGCATAGAACATTATATGCCTATAATGCATAGAAATCAACATACAGGACAGCCTGTGCTTCTTTTGTGCCTGGATTCTTTTCCTCAACATAATATCTATGAGATTAATCCATGTTGATCTGCCAATTAATGTCCTGGATTTTATTATTCTTCAATCAGAGCCAGGATGAATCTTTGAAATATAAATCAGATCATGTCACTCCTTTCCTTAAAACTCTGCAAGGGCTCCCATTTCACTTATAATAACATGGGGATATTTAACAGAGCCTACCTGGACCTACCACCCCAAATCCCCTGCAACTCCATCCTCATTTCTTGCCACTCTCCTTTCACTCACTACCCTTTATAATTGTGTCTCCAATTGCTCCAGTTATTCCTGCAATGGGGTGAAGAGGTCCTCTCTTTATTGCAGGCTGCTCGTTCTTCCATTTATGTCTCAGCATAAATGTGACCTTCTCATAGACGCCCTCGTTGACCTCTCCAACTAGGTAGAAAATCATGCTTGGCCCCAGAAATTGTCCTATAATTATTATTAGGATTAATGAATATGGATACTACAAGGTATAAATGCATCGTGGACATTTATTAGTATTTGATAACAAAAATAATAATGATATGCTCAAAAATTAAACTGTGTATTTGTGGTCACTATGAAAAAAGAGACCCCACACTTCGCATTCCAGAAGCTTAGTTAAGATCTCAAATAAGTGAAAGGAGACAGGAAACTATCTATTAAATAATCCAGAAATGGTAATTGAAAAGTACTGTAGCCAACTGGACAGAAGGTGGATGACTGGCAGAAGGGGGTTCCTGTGGGGAGGGAGGTAGTGTGAAGTCTTGGGTTTTGTCAGAAGACTGGATTTAGCTTTCATGAGATAGGCAGTGACAAGTTAATACTGCTGATGTTGTTTACTTTATATTTGTATAAATTGGATGTTAGTATACAAATTATAAGTGATCAAAAATTTAGTAGGATATCTTCTTAATATACTTCATTTTTCTTTTTTTTTTGAAATTAATAATATTCTACTCCCCACTATAAAATTGCTGGCTGATAGCCATGGCATATTTCCTCTGGGCCAAGAAGCAGCTGCAGTGTTTATTCCTCCTTTACCTCCCTACTACTCTTACCAAGAGAGAATGGTGTTTGTTCCCAAACATGTTCATGTTATATGTATTGTTTTATACATCAATAAAAGTGGAGTGAAAAAAAACAGAAATTTCTAGGAAAACTAAGTTGAACGTTTTAGGAAGAGTCAGTAAGTATGATTTGGTACTGTTTTTCTGTTGAAATAGGTATGGGCAATTCAACTTTAGAATATTTGGATAGAGTTGCAAAAATTAGACGTGTTCTGAACTCGGATAGCTGTACATGTCTTTAAGTTCTTCTATACTTTGAAGAAACTGAAACAGGAACTCAAATGTTTGTTTTTAGGCAAGTTATTTCTATGCAAAGAAAAACCTTGGATCTATACCAAAAGATTGGCGAACAACAACTCTTCTGGTTAATGAACAAACTAAAAATTCTGATTCATGTGAGGAAAAAAAAGCTGAATGTAGTTCATCCCTGCTACTTAGGAAGTTTAATTAGTCACCAAAATGCAGTAATTGAGGTTCCCTGGTTTGACATAGCAATTAGCCACTACTAAATCCAATGACCATTTCTCATTTCTCTTCGTGTTTGAACTTAGCTTTTGAAACAGTTATTTTTTTCCTCTTCCTTACAATACTTTCCTCATTTGGTTTTCCAAAAGCACTCTCCTGGCTGCCTTTCCATCTGGATACCTTCTCCTTTTCAGTCTTTTTTTTTTTTTTCAGGTTTCTATTCATCTTTTCTACACTAGGATTAAATTTCTAAATGTTACTTCTTTTCTAGGTTAATACCCTGGCTGATCTTCTCTGGTCTCATGAACTTATATAAATATTATCCATACACTGATGACTCCCACACTTACATTTCTGGCCTAAACTTCTCATCTAAACTCCAGATTTGCATATCCAGCTACCTACTCAACATCGTCACTTGAATGTACTATTAGGCATCTCAAACACAAAATATCAAAAGCCTTACTTCCTACCTTCCTCTGCACCAAACTATTTTCCCATAGTCTTCATCACAGTCAATAACAACTTCATTATTTCAGTTACTCAATCCCAAAAGCTTGCAGTTGTTTTTGTATTTGTTTCCTTCACAGCCCACATCTGCTCCAGCAACAATCTTATTCTTCCTATCTTCAGAAAGAATCTTGGACCCAGGCAAAGTGGCTTATACCTGTAACCTTAGCACTTTGGGAGGCCAAGGTAGGTGGATCATGAGGTCAAGAGATCGAGACCATCCTGGCCAACCTGGTGAAACCACATCTCTACTAAAAAATAAAAATACAAAAATACAAAAATTAGCCAGGCATGGTGGCATGTGCCTGTAGCCCCAGCTGCTTGGGAGGCTGAGGCAGGAGAATCACTTGAACCTGGGAGGTGGAGGTTGCAGTGAGCCGAGATCACAACAAGGCACTCCGGGCTGCACAACAAGAGCAAAACTCCATCTCAAAAAATAAAAAAGAATCTGAAATCTACCCTCTTCTTAATACTTTCCCTCACTCAATTCACCATCATCTTGCAACAGCATTTGCGCAAAGCCTTCTAACTAACCTTCCTTCTTCTGTCCTGGGTTCCCTGTGGTCTATTCGGAACAAAGCAGGTTGAGCAGTAAAAAAAAGAAAAAAGAAAAATAAAATATGTTCTTTCTAGAATTTTTGTAAAGACCAAATGCAAAGAAATTAGGAGAGTGAGAAGAGCAATTGATAAATGTTGTGTGATGTTACTGTAGACATGACTACACCGAATTTCCCATTTTTACCATGATCTCGAATAGCTCCCCTGCATTTGTAAATACATTTCTATCTCCAAAAGCATTTTCTTGAGCCTGCACATCTCCTCAACCTCCCAGTACAACTCTCACCTCCCATAACAAACAAGGTTATTCTATTATTAATATGTTCTCCGGATAATGCTATTTTCTTGCATTCACTCATTATCTCATTTTCCTTTATTTCTTGGATATGCTGTCTTTTGCTGATGAGGTTATAATGAACAAATCCACCCAATTTTTCTGCCTTCTAAAGTGTAGACTACACTATTCTTTAAAGTCTCTTTCAGTGTCCCCTCTGCTATTACAACCTCTTGATTCTTCTCTTACTTTCAAACATCTCCTTTAATGGGCGTATCTTCATCCCTTAATAGTTCACATTTATGATGGTTTTGATCCCGAGCTTGGCTCTCTCCTATCTGTTTATGCTGAGTCACCTCAATGAAACCAGTGGCCTTTAAATATGACCCATCGCTCAGAGAGTCCCAGCTGCGTGTATCTAACTCAGATGTTTTACGTAAGCTTTAGAACACGTGAATGTGCTCCCCAAAACCAAAATGATCAAAGCCAGGTAAAACATACAGAATGTTTACAGCAGCTTTCTTGCCATAACAAAAAACTGGAGATAATCCAACTGCATCAAGAGGTGTGTGGATCAGCTGTAGAACAGTCAATGTGAATAAACTACAGCTATACAAAGCAATTTGAATAAATCTTAAATAACAATACCGCAACAACAATCGCGTAAAGAATCGAGTCACTATAAGCTTACATAAGAATATAGCCATAAGTGGTAAAACTATGAAAAGAGGAGAATGATTCTAGATGGTGGAATGGGATTAGAAAGAAGCACACAGCTAACGTCTATGTTTTTGGTAACATTCTAGTTTGAAAGTCGTGTCATGCACATGCACACGAATGTTCGTTGCAGCACTGTTTACAATAGCAAAGACCTGGAACCAACCCAAATGCCCATCGATGATAGACTAGACTGGGAAAATGTGGCACATATACACCATAGAATATTATGCAGCAATAAAAAATGATGAGTTCGTGTCCTTTGTAGGGACATGGATGAATCTGGAGAACATCATTCTCAGCAAACTGACACAAGAACAGAAAATGAAATACCACATGTTCTCACTCATAGGTAGGTGATGAACAATGAGAACACATGAACACAGGGGAGGGAGCACTACAAACTGGGGTCTGTTGGTCTGTTGGGGAGAATAGGGGAGGGACAGCGGGGTGGGGGAGCTGGGGAGGGTTAGTATGGGGAGAAATGCCAAATGTAGGTGAAGGGGAGGAAGGCAGCAAAACACACTGCCACGTGTGTACCTATGCAACTATCTTGCATGTTCTGCACATGTACCCCAAAACCTAAAATGCAATAAAAAAATAAATTAAAAATAATAAAAATAAGAAAGTTGTGTCATGAATCACAAATATTCATTTTATTGTTATGACTCATAACTTGCTTATATATTTTCTAGATATATAATTATATTCCAAAACCAAATTTATGATATTCCCACTCTAGGAGTTTTTTGTGCATGTTCCCTGTTTGGGTCTATATCCACATCAATCATCTATTTGTTCCAGTTAGAATATTTGATCACATTGTTTGAACTTATTTTGGTTTCTCACATTCAGTACGTAATCAATTTGATTCTACCTAAACCTAGCTCTTAAATCTTATGCTATATCTATTTCTAGGATAATAGCCACAGTCAAGTCATTATTTCTCCCACTGGAAATTTTGAAAACATATCAAATGTGCCCCATGTCTTTAGTAATTTACTCAAGGTCTTGTTCCCAAACACAACTTTAATCGTGTCCTTTTTATAATCTAAATCTTGCTCGCTGTCTCACTATTCAGTCACTAAATCCGAAAATCACCATCTGGCCCGACTTACCTACACACGCCCATCTCTTACCACTTGATCTCACTGATTTTATTAGCTCCCAAACCCTATAGTCCATCATTCCTTAAACAAGGTATTAATTTTCAGACCTTTATTTATGTTGTTGCTTCTTCTCCTGCATCTGCCCAGCATTTACTTGTCCCTTAAGGCTCAGCTTAAATGTAATCTCAATGAGGTCATCACTGACTACCTATGTACAATTCATCCTACACCCTCCTATGTTCCCACTGTACTCTGTGCATATTTATCTAGCTTACGGCACTTGCATCATTGTATGAAATTACTCAATTATGGTACAGAACAGCTAGTCCATAACTAGACTATTAGCTTCTTGAAGATAGAGATTTCCTGATTTCTCATATTCATCTTTGCATGTGCCAATCTGTGTGTTTGGCATGATTACCTTCTATCCTCAAATAATGTCCTAATTGTAAGATTCTATTACTCTGATTTATTCACTGAGCTTCTTGATGTCACAGAATAAATGTGTCTTCTTAGGTGTCCTTTTACAAATATTAATGCACTTATTTGTAGGAAGCAGTTATTTTACTTAAGATATTACTAGAAACATTCACAAACATTATGCAGATTTATTATTTATGATCTAATGCATGCACACACTGGGGGAAAATACTGTGGGAAACTAGAAAAGAAACCAATACTCACTGAGTGGCTAATGTGTCAGGAAGTAGGTCAGGATCTCCTACAATTAATTTTATTTAATCCTCCCCACAAACATTAGTTGTGTGTATTGCATTTTTTATTTAACAGTGGTGATAATGAGACTCAGAGATCTTAACCTCCTTGCCTGTAGTAACAGAGTGAGTTACTGTTTTTAAGTCAGGTTAGGCCAGGTTCTGCTTCACTAAAAGACAATCTGTAAATCAAACCATGAACATTTATTTCTCACTCAAACACATCCCATGTGGGTTAGTGGGAAATCTCTGCCTATCAGTCACTCCGGGATCTAGACTGAAAGACTGGCCTCATACCAAATCTCATCAGATACCACTGTTCACAAATTATTGCTAAAGCCTTACTTGGCCACATTGAACTCCAAGAGGCCAAACATGTGAAAATTCTACCATTTTCTCCAAAAGGAAAATAGAATTATCTGAGAAATAGATAATAATCACCCTTAAGGAAAAATTTAAAATTGAGAACACATCTGTCTAAGTTCAAAATTTTACCACTTTTTTCTTTTTCTTGTTTTAACCACTAGCTATTTTTCATTCATTTTTTTTTTTTTTTTTTTTGAGGCAGGGTCTCACTCTGATGCCCAGGCTGGAGTGCAGTGGCACCATCTCAGCTCACTGCAACCTTTTCCTCCCAGGCTCAACCTATTCTCCTGCTTCAGCCTCTCAAGTAGCTGGGATTACAGGTGCTTGCCACCACCCCCGGCTAATTTTTGTATTTTTGATAGAGACGGGGTTTCACCATGTTGACCAGCTTGGTCTAAACCTTCTAACCTCAAATGATCTGCCTGCCTCAGCCTCCCAAAGTGCTGAGATTACAGGTGAGTCACCATGCCTGGCCTATTCTTTTTTATTTATTTAGAATAAGATTAAATGACATTTTAGAAATATAATTTGTAATGTATGTTCCTTGAGGAAGTTGTGCAGAACCTCTAGGCTGGTAATTCTCACGGTCAATGCCCATCAAGCCCACCTGCAAATTCCAGATCTCCAAATACAAAAATTAGAATCCTCTAGGGATGGCAGGGAATCTGCATTTGGAACAATCTCCCCAGGGAAACATGGGTTACCACACGTTGAAAGAACAGTGCTTTAGGACTGAAGGTTCACCTTCTTCTAACCTCATTCTAAGTCGCCTTGCTGTTTACTATACATTTCCTTTCCAAGGAGTTTTCAGTTCAAAATGTAACACACACTTCCTATGAACACATGATCCTCTCAATTCTCTTCTAAAGTGGAGTCACTGCATCTCCCAATTTTCTCTGGGCACTGGAGAGAACAGAACTTATTGAAAAATTCATTTCATCCCTGGGCTACTTGAAAGGGGCTCTGCTTAATGCAATAGAAATTTTCAGATGATTCAATCTGGAGCCACTGATCAAAAGTACAGCTAATGGGAACAGGTGAGCTCAGGTGATTGATATCTTTCAAGGGACAGTGAACAAAATCTCCATCACTAGGAAAAAGGCTGATCAATGAAACCAAGTGTCAGACCAGCAGAGAAACCTTTCCCTGAATTTAAGCTTTAGAACAAATTTAGTCACAGTCCCCTGTAAGCCTCAGACTAGACGTTACCATGTCTAAATGGATTCTGCAATGTTGGCATCCTGTTTCTGGGTCTGAGCTGATAGCGTCTTGTGGTGTTGGTGTATAAAATAAGCCAGGAATAAAATTGACAGGGCCAGGAAAACATCAAAAATCTCTGAGAAACAAAGTGAAGAGGAAGAAAGTCAGCCCTCATAAGACAGAAAGGACATGGTTCTCATAGATCTGCTTAGTGTATGTCCCTCGGAGGGAGTGCTTTGTTTCACTTGGCTCCTGTGCCAATCAAAATGCCCCCTTGGCAGTGGATAAAATAAAATATAGAAGGCAGAAACAAATGCCAAAACAAATTCATGCACAGAATGACCTTCCAAATGCTTCAAGGCCCAGCTAAGCTGTCTACCAAATGAACTGAAAGGGCAAAGAAAAAAAATCTATAATTTAACTTCAACTAGAAAAGATCTTTAAAATCAGCTGAGATACTAAAATATTTGCCAGTCTCTTCTTTCTGATGGTGACCTAACATTCAATGAATGTCTCATAACGTGCTAGGCATTTTATTTGACTTTTTTCAGATTATTTCATAATACAGTTGTGAAATGGATGTCATCGTGTTCGGTTCATGTTTGAGAAAATAAGTCAAGGTTAAGTAAATGGCCCAAGGTCACACTGGAAAGAAGTGAGCCTGGTATTTGGACTTTGTTTTACTCTAGAGTTTATCCTGATTCTTTCTTTCCAGGCAAGCCAACTTCTCAAGCTTATGTAAGAATTTTTAAAAATTCTATTCAATATTTTGAAAACTTCTGTCTCTCTACTCTGCACATCAGGAAATGTGCTCATTCAAACTGGTTGTCCAAATGTAAAATGGTGAAATCAAGTGTCTTAAAAACATACAAATACCCCTTTTATATCTTTAGCTTAATTCAGGCATAATAAGCCTAGTTCACAAGACTAGCCTCCATGTAGATTGACCTAAAAGTTTCAGAAGTTATTGAGCAGAATTGACTCTTCATTTCACCCTGCTTGAGTGCTTACTACAAGAATAATGCAGTTGAGTTCCCAGGGCTCCCTGCCAAGGCATACAAGGAGTTTTACATAACCCCAGTAGACATAGCCATGAAGTGTCCAAGGGCAACTAGAGAAAGAAAAACCTGTCACCAGACCTATTGCATCATGTCAGTCTTGGAGAAAGAATGTAGTAGCTCTGTCATTATTCCAGCATGAGACCTTGGCAGAAGTCCACCTTGAGAGGACTGATTACCCAGGTATCCTTTCTTGGTCCCATGGGTTCAGATGAACCTAATTACAACAGCACTGTCCACGGTGATATTTGAAAACACACACATCAGGCCTCTCCACAAGACTCTATATGCCCCACATATTGCTGTTTAATAAGGAAAGATACCCACCCCATATCCCAGTCTAGTAAATAAAAATAAAGAACAGAGAAAGGAGTTTGAAGAGTGATGTAACTTAGAAGACCCTAGCAATGGCAGGCCACTGGATCATAGAATGAAAAGCCCACAGGTTCAAGGGTCAGGAAAGCCTGAGTTATAATCCAAGCTTTGCCATTAACTAGCTGAGTGACCTTCGATAAGTTATTTAACCTCACAGGGTTGTTGTGAAAACTAAACATAATGTTTTTAAAAGGAAGTCATATAGTGGAGTAATTGGGTACTAACTTTGGAGTAAAAGGGAGCTGGAGACCAGCTTTATAACTTGATAACTATGTGATGCTGTGCTGGGCTGCAGTTCCCTCATCTGTAAAGTCATATTAATGGATAATCGCAGTGTAGTATATGAGAGATACACAGAGGAATATCAATGGATCTTAAAAACATAGTTCTTAATAAAAAAGTAAGAAACAGCTATGACACATTATCATTCACTTATTACACATTACCTAAGAACACATTCAAATAAAATACACACACAATACCATGGAATGGTATTGGGATAGCAGAGGGAATGAGAATGGGGAGTGGACGGGGTGAAAAAAGGATACATTCATTACATAACAGGGGCCTTGTGCAGAAAAATAATAAAATAGGCCATATACTGAGAAGTGTGATTAACTCAACTCTCTGAAGCAGAAAAATAACAAATAGGGACAATAACTGGGTCTCCTTGCTGGGGGAAATGAGTGTGGTGAAGTGTAGGAGAGGCTTGGCTGAGGATCTGCTACCCGGTAGGTAGTGACGGCCAATAGTTTTGCAACATCTTTAGGTGTACAGCAATTCCTCCTTTCTTCTCACTTTGAAGCTTGGACTATTTTTGGAGGGGCATGTCCAGGTTTTTTTTTTTTTTTTGTGAGAAGCAAGTTACTGCCAAGTATGTTTGAAAAATCCAGTTTTGGCCAAGTGCGGTGGCTCACACCTGTAATCCCAGCACTTAGAGAGGTCAAAGTGGGCAGATCATGAGGTCAGGAGATTGAAACCATCCTGGCCAACATGGTGAAACCCCTTCTCTACTAAAATACAAAAAATTAACCAGGTGTGGTGGTGTACACCTGTAGTCCCAGCTACTAGGGAGCTGAGGCAGGGGAATATCTTGAACTCAGGAGGCAGAGGTTGCAGTGAGCCAAGATAGCACCACTGCATTACAGCCTGGCAACAGAGGGAGACTTTGTCTCAATAAAAAACAATTTTTTAAAAATCAGTTTTTAATTTTTTCCATGTATCAGGTTTCCAAAACTGGGAGTTTGCCTCCAAAAAGTCACTGTTCCACATAGGATACAAGCAAATAACTCTAGTGTAACATGGATAACCAGACTTCGGCCTACAAAATTATGGAGATAATATCAGCTAAAAGTGAATTGTGTTAAGTTGATCATATCTCATCTTTGACATTCAAAATGATTTAGCCAGGTTATATTTATTTATGCAGTAGAACATTAGCGGGGCACAGTAGTCTTGTTTCAGCTAATCCTTTATTAAAGAAAATTAAAAATAATTTCTAAATTCCATTATTAATATCCACCCTCCGTGAAAAGTATTTCCCTCCACAGACCCTACTGACATCCAATCTAGACACTGCTGAAGGAATTCACTTCATGAATATCAGTAAATGTGTGGCATAGAAATGGGAAGATATTAAATGATTTCCAAGCATTTGACAACTGACAAAATGTTCATATAATAATTAAAAACGCAGGCTGTTGAAATGCCAGATAGGGTTCCTCAGTGTAGTAGTGCATATTGGTCACGTGAATGCATCTTTGCTAGTAGGTAGCTTACGGAAGAAACTTAACTGTCTTCAATTTATCTTAGCTTTACAGTTTCAGTGAATCCTACACAGAAAGAGAGAAAAGGTCTTCTTTCTAAAATGTTACTGACGGCTCATGTCTGCTCTTGGTTTAGAGAAAAAAAGTTCAATAAAACATATTCATATAATTTCTTGTCTTATTTTTTCTCCCACAGTAGACAAATTTAAATGTGAATGAAAATATTAGAGAACAAAATAGGTTTAGCTGGCTGTTGTTCTTCTCTTCACTTTCCATCCATCCTAACTTTTATCCAATGCCTACCTACTACTCCTCCACCTCAGATACGCTTGTCTCATTTTTTTCTGGGGAGGTATCTGGGTTTCCATATTTTTGAGGAGTGTCCCAGATCTTTCTCATGTACAGTTAAGGCTTACATCTAATGAACTAAAGCAATGATTCTCAAACTTGAGAGAATATAAGGCTTACCTGAGGTGCTTGCTAAAAATACAGATTTCTAGGATACCCACCCTAGAACTCTGGGGAGTTTGCAGGTAGAGCTCAGCAGTCTGCAGTTTTAGAAAATATCCAGGGATTCTGATTCAGGTAGTACAAAAAGCACATGTTGAGAACATTGGCCTGGTTCCATTTTTCATTTTTAGCTTAAGCCTTCCACCCCGCTGCTGAAGGAATGCAGATCAAAGAGCAGGAATCCACTCTGTTGCTCTCAGTAAAGATACTTCTAGTGAAGTCAGCCAAGTACATTTTGTTGATAAAGTTTGCAGGAGCCAGCCCAAAAGAACATAAGGAAAGAGATGTAATATTTACCAAGCACTTACTACACTTCAGGCCTTTTTCAGATGTACTCTAATTTAAGTCTCCAAGCACACGGAGGCACAGATCAATTATATATGCTTTTCTAGACCCCACTGATGGGGAGAGGACAGCTAGAGATGATCTTGCCCTCTAAATCCAAAGACTGTGACTATAAAGGACTGCAGTCAGAGGTTGGGAATTCTTTTTTTTTTTTTTTTTTTTTTTTTTATTTATTTTTTTTTAATTTTTTATTGGAGAGGTTGGGAATTCTAAATACCAGACCCCAAGTTGTCCTCCTTGAATGTTTTGATCCAAGTACCAAAATTCTCCCAATTTCTATTTTCCTATCTATCTAGGTTTGCGATTTAGGGTATAGGGGTGGGGTTTCTGCCTCTCTCTGATTCAGAAAAATTTTCTGAAGATGAAGTTGCATGAGCTGGCACACATGAAGACATTTGAGTTTTTAGGGAAAAGTATGTAGACGGAATGAAATGTAATACGTAAAAAGAAAATAATGCTGACATCATAGGACACCTTCTGTAATTTGTTCATTTGCCCATGCATTCATACATGAAGTGTTATTTGAATATTTATTGTTTATAGAACACTGACAAATTATAAAAGGAACAAGCTCTTTATAGACAAAAGATATTCAGTTTGGTGGGGAGAGGAGGCAAAATGGATAGGAGACAGTGGGAGTAGAGGAGGTAAAGTGTGGATAGAAAAGAGCGGGGAGGAAGAGGAGGTAGAAAGAGCAAGAGAAAGAGTAGTGTGGAGAGAAACACATTTACATTTGTAAAAATGTTTTCCAGTTCACGAAGTTATTTTTTTATTGATTGCATCATTTAATTTAGTTTTTCTCATGCTTCAGCATGCAAAAAGACAAAGAGAAATATATTTTCAAAACAGATTTCTGGTCCCACCTTCAGAAATTCCAATTCAGTGAGCCTGGGTTGGGGTTAGTGGTTATTCATTGAGCCTGAGTTGGGGCTAGGGGTAGATGGTGATCTGTGGAAAGACCATGGTTTGAGTGACACTAATTGAATTCTTAGTACAACACTATCTGGCAGGTAAGATTGGCATTACACTCTTTAAAATTATAATTTTCTCCCTGGCTTTATTAAGGTATAATTGACAAATTAAAAATGTATACACTTACGTTACACAATATGAAATTTTGATATCCTGTGTTCACTGCAACATGGACAAAGAAAATGTGACATATGTGTAATAGAATTTGACATTACACAAAGAAGGAAATCCTGTTACTTGCAATAGCATGGATGATGCTAAACAAAATAAGCCAGGCACAGAAAGACACATTCTGCATGTTCTTATATTTGAAATCTAAAACGTCAAATTTATAGAAGCAGAGAGTAAAATGATAATTACTAGGAGCTGGGGAGGGTAATAGAATGGGGAGATGCTGGTCAGGTGATTCCCATTTATCATCCCTATTTTTAAAAGGAGAATGTTGAAGTTCAGAGAACTTCCAGAGTTTTTAATCGTTGTAAAGTCCCTGTGCTATCTTGGGCTCTTTCTTTCTACAGAAATTATTTAAGCTCAGTATTCTTTGAGGTCATATATGGGGAAATCTGAATTATGGCCATCCCCCTCCAAGAGGTGAAAGTTTCCATGGATACAAATATTGTTGTGATGGATTGCAGGGAATTTCCTTTAACCATAAATTCCCTAAGAAATAGTCTCAGCAGGATATAATCTATTTCTGCCCCTTTAAGAACCAATAGTCACAAAATGGGGGAACTAAATACCAGAGGTCTCTCTGTGAAAATTTGCAAGGTATACAAGCTTCTTGCAGTTAAGTTTGAGGACGTGAAGATTAAATGAGGATTAATTTGGCCTAAACTATGTTTGGTAGTTCTTGGTATGCAGTAGGTGTTCAATACATACTAGTTTCTGTTTTCCTTTTCACTCTTGTTTTTTTCTTTATTATAATTACACTTTAAGTTCTGAGCTACATGTGCAGAATGTGCAAGTTTGTTACACAGGTATACATGTGCCACAGTGGTTTGCTGCACCTGTCAACCCATCATCTACATTAAGTATTTTTCCTAATGCTATTCCTCCCCTAGCCCCCCACCCCCCAGGCCCCTGCATGTGATGTTCCCCTCCCTGTGTTCATGTGTTTTTATTGTTCAGCTCCTACTTATGAGTGAGAACATGCACCGTTTTGTTTTCTGGTCCTGTGTTAGTTTCCTGAGAATGATAATTTCCAGCTTCATCCATGTCCCTGCAAAGGACATGAACTCATCCTTTTTTAGTATTCCATGCTATATATGTGCCACATTTCCTTTATCCAGTCTATCACTGATGGGCATTTGGGTTGGTTACAAGTCTTTGCTATTGTGAACAGTGCTGCAATAAACATACATGTGCATGTGTTTTTATAGAATGATTCATAATCCTTTGGGTATATATCCAGTAATGAGATTGCTGTGTCAAATGGTATTTCTATTTCTAGGTCCTTGAGGAATCACCACACCGTCTTCTTCAATGGTTGAACTAATTTACACTCCCATCAACTGTGTAAAAGCGTTCCTATTTCTCCACATTCTCTCCAGCATCTGATGTTTCCCGACTTTTTAATGAGTGCCATTCTAACTGGCATGAGGTGGTATCTCATCGTGGTTTTGATTTGCATCTCTCTAATGACCAGTGATGACGAGCTTTCTTTCATCTTTCTTGTTCACGTGAATATCTCCTTTTGAGAAGTGTCTATACATATACTTTGTCCATTTTTTGTTGGTTTTTTTTTCTTGTAAATTTGTTTAAGTTCTTTGTAGATTCCAGATATTAGCCCTTTGTTAGACGGATAGATTGCAAACATTTTCTCCCATTCCGTAGTATGCCTCTTAACTCTGATGATACTTTCTTTTGCTGAGCAGAACCTCTTTAATTAGATCCCATTTGCCAATTTTGGCTTTTGTGGCCATTGCTTTTGGTGTTTTAGTCATGAAGTCTTTGCCTATACCTATGTCCTAAATGGTATTGCCTGGGTTTTCTTCTAGAGTTTTTATTGCTGTAGGTCTTATGTTTAAGTCTTTAAACCATCTTGAGTTAATTTTTGTATAAAGTGGAAGAAAGGGGTCCAATTTCAGTTTTCCGCATACGGCTTGCCAGTTTTCACAACACTGTTTTTAAATAGGGAATCCTTTCCACATTTTTGTCAGGTTTGTCAAAGATGGTTGTAGATGTGTGGTGTGATTTCTGAGGCCTCTGTTCTGCCCCATTGGTCTATATCTCTGTTTTGGTACCAGTATCATCTCTTTTGGTTACTGTAGACTTGTAGTATAGTTGAAGTCAGGTAGCATGATGCCTCTAGCTTTGTTCATTTTGCTTAGAATAGTCTTGGCTATACAGGATATTTTTTGGTTCAATATGAAATTTAAAGTAGTTTTTTCTAATTCTGGGAAGAAAGTCAATGGTAGCTTGATGGGGATAACATTGAATCTATAAATTACTTTGGGCAGAATGGTCATTTTCACAATACTGATTCTTTCTATCCATGAACATGGAATGTTTCTCCATCTGTTTGTGTCCTCTCTCATTTCCTTGAGCAGAGGTTTGTAGTTCTCCTTGAAGAGGTCCTTCATGTCCTTTCTAAGTTGTATTCCTAGGTATTTTATTCTCTTTGTAGCAATTGTGAATGGGAGTTCACTCATGATTTGGCTCTCCATTTGTCTATTATTGGTGTCTAGGAATGCTTGTGATTTTTTGCACATTGATTTTGTATGCTGAGATTTTGCTGAAGTTGCTAATGAGCTTAAGAAGATTTTGGGCTAAGACAATGGGGTATTCTAAATATACAATCATGTCATCTACACACAGAGACAATTTGCTTCCTTTCTTCCTATTTAAATACCCTTATTTCTTTCTCTTGCCTGATCGTCCTAGCCAGAATTTGCAATACTATGTGGAACAGGAGTGGTGAGAGAGGGCATCCTTGTCTTGTGCCACTTTTTTTTTTTTAAATTTTTTATTGGATTTTAGGTTTTGGGGTACATGAGCAGAGCATGCAAGACAGTTGCATAGGTACACACATGGCAGTGTGCTTTGCTTTCCTTTTCCCCTTCACCCACATTTGGCATTTCTCCCCAGACTATCCCTCCCCACCTCCCCCTCCCACTGGCCCTCCCCTTTTCCCCCCAATAGACCCCAGTGTTTAGTACTCCCCTTTCTGTGTCCATGTGTTCTCATTTTTCATCACCCGCCTATGAGTGAGAATATGTGGTGTTTCATTTTCTGTTCTTGTGTCAGTTTGCTGAGGATGACGTTCTTCAGATTCATCCATGTCCCTACAAACGACACAAACTCATCATTTCTGATTGCTGCATAATATTCCATGGTGTATATGGGCCACATTTTTACAATCCAGTCTATTACCAATGGGCATTTGGGTTGATTCCAGGTCTTTGCTATTGTAAACAGTGCTGCAATGAACATTCGTGTACATGTGTCCTTATAGTAGAACGATTTATAGTCTTTTGGATATATACCCAATAATGGGATTGCTGGGTCAAATGGAATTTCTATTTCTAAGGCCTTGAGGAATTGCCACACTGTCTTCCACAATGGTTGAACTAATTTACACTCCCACCAACAGTGTAAAAGTGTTCCTTTTTCTCCACATCCTCTCCAGCATCTGTTGTCTCCAGATTTTTTAATGATCGCCATTCTAACTGGCGTGAGATGGTATCTCAATGTGGTTTTGATTTGCATCGCTCTGATGACAGTGACGATGAGCATTTTTTCATATGATTGTTGGCCTCATATATGTCTTCTTTCATAAAGTATCTGTTCATATCCTTTGCCCACTTTTGAATGGGCTTGTTTGTTTTTTTCCTGTAAATCTGTTTGAGTTCTTTGTAAATTCTGGATATCAGCCCTTTGTCAGATGGGTAGACTGCGAAAATTTTTTCCCATTCTGTTGGTTGCCGATCCACTCTAGTGACTGTTTCTTTTGCCGTGCAGAAGCTGTGGAGTTTCATTAGGTCCCATTTGTCTATTTTGGCTTTTGTTGCCAATGCTTTTGGTGTTTTGTTCATGAAGTCCTTGCCTACTCCTATGTCCTGGATGGTTTTGCCTAGATTTCCTTCTAGGGTTTTTATGGTGCCAGGTCTTATGTTTAAGTCTTTAATCCATCTGGAGTTAATTTTAGTGTAAGGTGTCAGGAAGGGGTCCAGTTTCTGCTTTCTGCACATAGCTAGCCAGTTTTCCCAACACCATTTGTTAAACATGGAATCCTTTCCCCATTGCTTGTTTTTGTCAGGTTTATCAAAGATTGTATAGTTGTATGTATGTTGTGTTGCCTCCGGTGCCTCTGTTTTGTTCCATTGGTCTATATCTCTGTTTTGGTACCAGTACCATGCTGTTTTGATTACTGTAGCCTTGTAGTATAGTTTGAAATCCGGTAGTGTGATGCCCCCCGCTGTGTTCTTTTTGCTTAGAATTGACTTGGCTATGCGGGCTCTCTTTTGGTTCCATATGAAGTTCATGGTGGTTTTTTCCAGTTCTGTGAAGAAAGTCAATGGTAGCTTGATGGGGATAGCGTTGATTCTGTAAATTACTTTGGGCAGTATAGCCATTTTCATGATATTAATTCTTCCTAGCCATGAACATGGAATGTTTCTCCATCTGTTTGTGTCCTCTCTGATTTCGTTGAGCAGTGGTTTGTAGTTCTCCTTGAAGAGGTCCCTTACGTTCCTTGTGAGTTGTATTCCAAGGTATTTTATTCTTTTTGTAGCAATTGCGAATGGCAGTTCGCTCTTGATTTGGCTTTCTTTAAGTCTGTTATTGGTGTGGACGAATTCTTGTGATTTTTGCACATTGATTTTATATCCTGAGACTTTGCTGAAGTTGTTTATCAGTTTCAGGAGTTTTTGGGCTGAGGCAATGGGGTCTTCTAGGTATACTATCATGTCGTCTGCAAATAGAGACAATTTGGCTTCCACCTTTCCTATTTGAATACCCTTTATTTCTTTTTCTTGCCTGATTGCTCTGGCTAGAACTTCCAGTACTATATTGAATAGGAGTGATGAGAGAGGGCATCCTTGTTTAGTGCCAGATTTCAAAGGGAATGCTTCCAGTTTTTGCCCATTCAGTATGATATTGGCTGTTGGTTTGTCATAAATAGCTTTTATTACTTTGAGATATGTTCCATTGATACCGAAAAGGGAATTCTTCCAGCTTTTGCTCATTCAGTATGATATTGTCGGTGGGTTTGTCATAAATAGCTCTCATTATTTTGAGATATGCTCCATTAATACCTAGTTTATTGAGAGTTTTTAGGATGAAGTGTGAATTTTATTGGAGGCCCTTTCTGCATCTATTGAGATAATCACGCAGTTTTTGTCATAGGTTCTGTTTATGTGACAGATTATATTTATTGATTTGCATACATTGAACCAGTCTTGCATCCCAGGGATGAAGCCAACTTGATCATGGTGGATAAGTGTTTTGATGTGCTGCTGGATTCGATTTGCCAGTATTTTATTGAGGATTTTCACATCAATGTTCATCAGGGATATAGGCCTGAAATTTTCTTTTTTTGTTGTTTCTGCTAAGTTTTGGTATCAGGATGATGCTGGCCTCATAAAATGAGTTAGGGAGGAATCACTCTTTTTCTGTTTTTTGGAATAGTTTCAGAAGGAATGGTACCAGCTCCTCTTTGTACCTCAGGTAGAATTCAGCTATGAATCCTTCTGGTCCTGGGCTTTTTTTTTTTTTGGTTGGTAGGCTATTAATTACTGTCTCAGTTTCAGAACTTGCTATTGGTCTATTCAGGGATTCAACTTCTTTCTGGCTTAGTCTTGGGAAGGTGTATGTGTCCAGGAATTTATTCCTTTCTTCTAGATTTTCTAATTTATTTGTGTAGAGGTGTTTATAGTATTCTCTGAGGGTAGTTTGCATTTCTGTGAGATCAGTAGTGATATACCCTTTATCATTTTTTATTGTGTCTATTTGATTCTTTTCTCTTTTTTTCTGTATTAGTCTGGCTAGTAGTCTCTCTATTTTGTTAATCTTTTCAAAAACCCAGCTCCTGGATTCATTGATTTTTTGAAGGGATTTTGTGTCTCTAGCTCATTCAGTTCTGCTCTGATCTTTGTTATTTCTTGTCCTCTGCTAGCTTTTGAATTTGTTCGCTCTTGCTTCTCTAGTTATTTTAACTGTGATGTTAGGGTGTCGATTTTCAATCTTTCCCACTTTCTCCTGTGGGCATTTAGTTGAGCACTGGTAAAAAGCACAAGTGTAGCATGCCAAGAGGTGGCCTAGGCACATAATTTACATTAGTTTATTTAATTCTCATCACAATCCCAGGGATCTGGTTTTGTTAACTTGTCCCCAGTTGGTAAATGAGAAACCTGAGGCATAGAGAGATGAAGGTCTTTCCCCATTCTCACGCGTAATAGAGATCAAGCTGGGAGTCCAACCCAAGCTGCTTTTCTCCAAACCTGCACCCTTAAGTGTATTGTGAGAAACTGTTTCCCCAGATTGGCATTCAAGATGTTTCAATTAGTTAAAAGGTAAAAGTGAAGGGAATAAATGAGAACATGGATTCAAGCTTAACTGACAAACACACTTTTTACCATTAGTAGTGTATGGTTCAGAAAACCATTCAAATTTGTATTATTAATGCCAAAAAAGGGTATATTTTTTCTTTCTGGGACAAGGATCTTTCCTTACTCCAATTTCTATTCTTTTGGTTCGAAGTCTTTCCAGTTTTGCTATTTAATCCCTGTACCTGCTAGACACCTTGCCTGTCAGCACTTATATTGATTAAAGGGCCTCTCAGAACCATTTCCTCATTATACAAATAGTTCTTGGATGTAAATAGGTCTTGAGCACTTCCTGTGTGTAAGCATTACAAAGTTCTGGTGGTGCAAGTGGGAATGTGCACACACACACCCTGTACCTGTCCTCACAGTGATTTATGTATGGTGGGGAGATGAAGAGATATATTAAACAAATACTTAGATTTCTGGCTGTAGAATGTCAAACTTATATGAGGATCTTGAGGGAAAGAATAATGGTCTCAAGACACGGTATGATGAGAAATGTACTTAAGTTGTCCATGATGGGTACTGGTTCTTCAGCAGATGTCAAGGAAGCTGCCTGTGGGTAAATCGTCTTTGAGCTGAGATTTAAAGTATAAATAGAAATCATGGGCTAAGGAGGGAGAGAAGAAAGGAGATAAGTATAACATCCCTGTGGTGAGAGGAACATGGCAAGTTCAACGAACTGAAAGAGTATCTAGGTACATAAAAGAACCCTGACAGAACCTTGAGAAAGCTGACTCCAGGTAAGAAAAAGTAACCTCAGAATATATACTGTAGGAGGGATATAAAGTCACTCGTTAACAGACATGTATTACATTTTTACTGCATGTAGTGTTTGTGCCAGAGACAGAAGATACTACAAAGAAAAATAAGTATGTATTTTATTTTGATTATTGATCAAACATTGATGCATTAATTCACATTAACCTCTATACTTATAGATAGATAGATCTCTATATATGTTTAGATATTGAATTAGATATATATATGTCAAAGGCTCACTCCAAACCTAATGAAGTATAATCCTCAGGCAAGGAATGATGACTCTGGATTTTTTTTTAATATCAGAAATGAACTCTATGTGCAGCTATGGTTGAGAACCTGGTTTGTACCAAGTTTAAATGACTAGGTTTAGCTTCTCCCTGTAAGAAGCAAAAATTAAAATTCACATTTTAAAGTCAGTCGTTGGTCACATTGTTTCTTTCCTCTAAAACTTGAGAAATACCACTGTGAAATTCTAAAGGTAATAGTGAGCTCACTATGTCAAATGGGGACTGGGAAGCAAGTCCCCTTTAGGAGCGGGCATGAGAGTAATTTGAGTCATATGCCCTGATCCTGCACAGCAGATTAGTTAAGGCCCCCCCAGAGGGGTATAAGCCCTGGTTATGAATTGTTCCTGTAGGAACATTTATTTGATTTCTCATTTACTGGTGTATTAGGGTGACTTTAATGAAAGCAAACCATATGCAAATTAAGCAAAAAATGATGAGCTTTGAACAATAGACAGAGGTTGAATCTTAGCAAATGAATCTGCTTCTCTGATGATGACCTTAGCTCCCACTTGGCCTTTAGCCATGGAAGGCAAATGTTTATATGTAGCTTAATTGGTTAACAATAGTTAAGTGCTTCAAGAGCTCCTCAACTTGGCATTAAAAAACAATTACCCATCATCACTGGCTTCCCAGGGCACTTGATGAAGCTGAGTCATACACCTGTCTCAGAGAGGAGGCTTTTAGGCAAGGGCAGAGTATTTTGCTAAATCTCTGAAGCACTTAGTAACACACCACATGATATGCCCAGCCACTGAAGCGCCCAAATCCAATGACGAGGAACTCATGAGGGAAAGAGGGTGTGAGGTGAAAAACAAGCAGAAACTCTAAGCCCAGCCTCGCCTGAGCCACGTGAGCTCCTGTAATAACCTGGATCTGTTCCACTTATGATTGACTTCATTTATTTTACAGGAAACTCTTCCTTTTTGAAAGAGAGATGCTAAGCTTTTCAGTGCCTCCAGCAGAACATGTTAATGCCTTGATTTCAAGGGTGTGGATCACATAAATCTAAAACATCTCTGGTTTCGGTGGGAATACTGAAACCTTTCTCTGCTGACGCATATAGGAATTAAAGAAGCGTGACAGCTTTGAACCTCTGTCAAAAGCTGCATGGAGCCTCGTTTCTGGAATGAGGTTCGTTTCTCTGTGCTTTTAGCTTGGAAGCATCTCCTTCTTAAACTTCTTTCCCCGCACCCTCAAGCCCCTCACTCTATTTCCACCTTCTTTTGGTTCTGCCAGAAAAGCTTTTAATACCAGAAAAGTGGGGGCTGAGAATAATTTAGGTAATATGACTACCATACACTTTGTTGACAAAACATAAAAGTTTTCAACTTCAAGAGCTTGTTTAGAAAAGATATATAAGTATATATATTTATAAGTATGTATGTACATATAAATATATATATATGTCCATGTACACCTCTATTTTGTTTTGAGAACAGGAATTTGCGAGCTTGAAAAAGAAAGCTTGTCACTAAAAGTGACTGGAGGTTTTCTTCTAACTGATATTCTGAGTCTCTTTTTGGGGAAAAGTATCTCGTTGAAGAAAAATACTGGCTGTCGTAAGACCAGGTTAATGTTTTTCCAACCTGTTGTGGAGTTGTCTCTGAAGAAAGGTTCAATGTTTTACTATCATTAACTCAAGCATGCATTTGGAAAATTTATATTTGGGAATGCTGTGTAGTAAGGCTAGTGTCTAAGGGATAAAGGAAGTAAAATATATTTTTAAATAGTATCTGTTTTAAGAGCTTACAAACTTGTGAAGAAAATAAGAACTTGGTCAAGTTAGATGCTCCAAGAGGAGTCGAAACAAATGTTTTAGAATTAACAGAAGGAGACATTGATTATGACAATCAATGATGAGGGAGCTAGTGGTTTTAGGCATTGCTTTGGTAAGG
Source organism: Callithrix jacchus (assembly GCF_049354715.1). Classification (NCBI taxonomy): domain Eukaryota; kingdom Metazoa; phylum Chordata; class Mammalia; order Primates; family Cebidae; genus Callithrix; species Callithrix jacchus. The sequence goes on from NC_133517.1 coordinate 70,342,464, forward strand.
AGACAGAACGTGAATTGGGCCTTGAAATATGTTAAAGGCAGGAGAATACTGAAATGGGAAGGGAAAGGAGGTTATTACAGGAATATTGTTAGGTCAGGGAACAAAGTTGAGGAACCAATGATTGTTGGTGATCTTGAATTGATAATGCCAATTTCCTCAGTTATGTCATTTATTCTTGGTACCTTCATTTATTCTCAGTACTGCAGTCTTTCAGAATATAGGGGATGGGCACAGGAAAGTCAGTAGGGATTCACCCATCCATCATGGACAATGTGGATGCCATCGAAGATCGAAGAAAAGAACAAGCCAAATAGTGGCTGAAAAGGCAGAGTATGGAATCTAAGATGGAGAACAAAAAAAAAAAATGGGAAAGGATCAATTAGCATTCTGCATTTAGAGCATTTTAGGACATATGGCACCATCAAGGATCAACTCGATCTCAGTGTAAGCAAGAAGATAGAGGGATCAAAGCTTGCATATATTTTATAGATGGATCATGTGGTCCACAAAGGTAAATTCCATAAGACACAGTGAGACTAAGGAGTAGAAACAGAGAGAGCAAACTCACAAGGATAGAAGTTCCATCTGAATGAATGACATAGGCTGAGAAAAGTTGCAATGGGGGCACAGTTAGAGTTAGTAGGAGAACGTCATCCATAATGTTAATGATACCTGATTATGGATGAATAAATACTCTGCCATTAGATTCAGAGGCACTGTGGTAAGGAGATCTGGCAGTTCTGGTGTGAACTCTGGTTTCCTCTCCACTGATCCTTGGGTGAAGTGTGTTCAGTGGAGGTAGGAAGGAGAGCTTAGAACTCTGTTTCCCACTGCTTAGGAAATGTTAAGTGTAATAGGCAGAATAATCACACTCCAGTGATGTCCACATCCTAATTCCTCCCTCCAGAACCTGCAAATATTTTAACTTTCATGACAAAAAATACTTTGCAGGTGTGACTAAATTAAGGATATTGAGATGGAGAAATTGTCCTGGATTATCCTTATGGGCCCAATGTAGTCAGAAGAGTTTTTACAAAAGGGAAAGAGGATATCAGAAGAGAGAGATCATGTTAGACTGTTGGCTTTTATGTTGAAAGAAAAGACCATGAGCCAAGGAATGCCTATAGCTTTCAGAAGCTGGCAAAGGCAAGGGAATGGATTCTTCTCTAGAGCCTCTGGATACAGCCCTATCGTCACTTGGGTTTTAGCCTAACAAGACCCATTTTTGACTTCTCACCTTCAGAACTGTAACATAATAAATCTGGTCCTTTGAAGCCATTAGGCTTGTAGTGATTTTTTTTTACAGCAATAGGAAAATAATGTAGTATATTGAGTTTAAATATAGTATTGAAAAATATGTTTTCAGGCAGTAGACAGCTGGGTCAGCTGGCTCCAGGCTAGGCAGAGATGATGATGAGTCTGTGTCTGGAGGCCCAAAGTCAGGTAAATGCAGAGGCAGGTATAGCAGTGTCGGGAAAGGTGGGTGGACAAGAGGGTAAAGTGTAAGTGCTTATTTCAAAGAATTGTTCTGAGCAAAGAATGGGAAATTAGCACAGCAACCTGTAGTATAATAAGTGCTTAATATGTGGTTTAAAATAATTTGTTAGCATGTTGACTCTCCTGTGGGCAAAGTGATCTTTTGGAGGGTAGAAACTTCAGAGAACACATTGTTTGGTCCTCCCTGAAGATGGTTCCATAAAAGTAAAATTGGCTTATGTTGAATATCAAGAAAAGCCTTGAAGTGGGAAAGAATGTGTGCATGAATAGGAATAGGGTAGAAAGAGCAGATGATAGGCAGCCTCCTCACCCTGGTTTTACCTGTTTGCCTCGCTGACTGTTCTTACAAAAGCTTCAGGGTTTCTTTAGCACCAGCTGAGCATGTTACTTCATCCCACCTTCAGCTGCCTGTCTGAGTCACTGCCCAGTCTTTTACCCCGCAGCAATTGCCTGAGATCTCTTTGAGAGAGATCCTACTGCTTACTCATCTCTGGGTTGCCAGCACCTAGCATAATGCTCAGTGAATAGCAAATCCACAATAAATCTTCACATAGTGAATGAACAAAGAGAAAGTGTTCCACTCTTAAAACATTTAAAGACTGATTGCAGTGAGAAAGTATTATAAAGCAGTAAATAATCTTGTGCTCAAATTTGTGGTCCAGATGACTTGTTTTCAAAAACTGATCTACACCAGCCCACCAACTGAGGCCAGGCCAGTAAAGATACTTGGTCCCCAGCCCTTCAATTCTAAAGTAGTAGGTCTGGGCTAGCTCCTGGGCATGCGTCCCTTTAACAAACTCCTTAAGGGTTCAGCTTTTCAGGCAGATCTGCAGACTCCTGATCTTAACCTTGTTGAAGAAAGAGATCATTGTGGACTAGGATGATTAGAGAAAGATTCAATGGGAAATTGGAATCTGAGTTGAAGCTTCAAGCATGGACAAATTTGGATGGATGAAGAGAAGGGCCAGCAGCCAGGTAGAAGACACAGAGAAGCAGGCATTGTAAGCAGCAATATTCTGTATCATTTAGTTTTTCTATTCAGAAAAACCATTCACAATCTGTATCACTTATTTCTCCATATCAAATAGCCCCAAAGCTTAGTATCTCACAAAATAACCATTGTGTATTATCTCTTAGTTTCTGAGGGTCAAGAATTTGGGAGCAGCTTGGCTGGGCTTTCCTAAGGGTCTCACAAAGTTGCAGTTAGATGAAGACAGGGACTATGTTCATCTCAAGAGACTCTTTATTCAGGTGTTTGGACTGAGAAAATTCATAAGGCTGGGAGGGTTGCAACAGCTAGGGCTTCCTGGCCTTCTTTTTTTCCTCTCCTGCTGTCTTTTTCTATGATCTTCAGAACATAGTGGACTCAAAGTCACTGGGCTTTTTACGTGGTGACTTGAGCCTCTAAAAGCACATGTTCTGAGAGAGTGCACTAGTAGGAAGACAGAAGCAGAGAAGGAGAAGCTAAATAGTAGGGCACATGTGGAATCTAACTGTGAATGCAAGTGAATAGGCGAAAAGTAGATGGGCAGGGGAGCCATAGCCTTTGGAAGCTCTTAATTTAACTTTAGTCAGACACTCAGAGATTATTCAAGTGCTTCCTATAAGTCAACAATGTGGATTGTGTAGCACGCAGAAGAATCATCACAAAGGATAACTTCAAAAGGTATGACTTAACATGGCTTTACCATGAGGAAATGTACCAAGGTCTTATTCTTTCAGCAGCCTTCATCAATCCTTGAAGGTCAAGTATCACATTTTTTTTTAAGTTGACTTTGTATCATGGACGTATCTCTATAACATGAGCCAAAAGAATGGAGTTCCATGCCTGCCACTTACCAAACTTTGGGAACCTGAGTATATCCTTTACTTTCTTCCAGAGTTAGCTGTTTATTTTTCTATCTTTATCTCCTACCTCTTCCTCCTATTTCACAGTCCAAAGTTTTAGATTACTTGCTCTTCCCTAAAAGGTGAAAACTCTCTCCTGACTCTTTGCCTTTGCACAAGGTGCCTCTGCTCGAGACACTGCCCTTCCATACATTTCTCTGTCTCTCACTGTTGTCCCTCTCTGCCTTTCAACTCTAGTATTGTCACAATTTCTTAGAATTGTCAGATCTCATTCCTGGAGGAGCCACTCTCTGCAGTCTTCTAGTGCCCTGCCTGTATATGTAGCACTGACCAAGTTTTGCTCTTTTCACTGCTAGACTCAGAGTTTTTTAAGGCCTAGGTCTTAATTTTCTGAAATGTATGCAATGAACATATGTCTGGCATGTAATAATCTTTCAATAAATATGTATTGTGTTTGAGCAAATGAATTCATTAATACAGGAAAAATTATTTTAAAGTGTGGATCGTTCATTCTCTGGTTTTATAGGACATTGACACGTTGGACTGCAGTGGACATCAGCTAAATTATCATTTTATAGTCATTGTAAAAATTGAAAAATAAACAATAAAAATAAATTGCTGCAAAGTCCTCTACCTTTTGAGTCTATTTTCTTCTTTCTTGCTTGCTGAGAATCCTGCACAAACATAAAGACAAGCATGAGAAGCTTCAATGTTTATCCCTTTGTATCAAATACATAGCCCCTTCTCTTTGTTGGCTATGAGAATGGTGCACCTCTTTTTCTACTCCACAAAGATGCAGCGGAAAGAAAATTCATTTCTGGTGGTCTGTGAATGTCTATCAAGTGAGGGTGATGGCAGTTTGACCCTCATCTCACACTACCTCACTGGGACAGAGACAAAGAGGACTGGAAGCCTGGCCATGTGTCTCTCTCGCCGACAGCAAGGTGCTGAGCTGGAATGTGGATCTGTGGCCACACAGGTCTCAGTTACGAGCTGGCCACCACCGTTAATTAGCAGTTTGACTTCATTTGCCTGAGCTTCAGTTCCTTCATTCATGATCTAAGGATTGTTACTTCATCATGCTAGCTCAAAAAATGACAGCTGTTGTAAAGTTTGAGGTAAACTTCGCAATGTCACCAAGCCTGTTTTCTAACATACAGTGGATGTTAACTTTCTCTTCTCTTTTGTCACTGGACTCTCTTGAGCAGAGAACATTTTGGCTATCCATGACCAAGAGGTCCTTGCTGGCTTTCCTTTTCTGCTTAGTAAGGGCAGGGCTGATCTCTGGGTATCTTGTGTATTTCTCTCTGGCTCGCACACCCAGGCACACCCATCCACAGGGCTTTGTTTCTTTAACCTCAAGTTATGTAATAAGTAGGTGTAGGGCCCTGAATTCATTTCCACAAGGATCTGTTTCAATTGCTCTAGGGTTCTGAGTGTACGTATGACACAGAGAGGCCCATACATGTTTCCCACTTGAAGCACCAGGCCTGAATTAGGTCATGCAATCATTGCATTTTTTTTTTTTTTTTTTTACCATTTCACAAGCTGCTGCCATAGAAGCAGGTTAGGGCCACAGAGAATAAAGCAAGAGCAGGTAGTTGCCTAACCTTGCTTTCTATTTACACATACATGTTGGTGGGGAAATGGTGACTCATTCCCCTTGCTGAAATATAGCAGAAAGGCCAGCTCTTACTGACTGTATTTCAGAGGTTACTTTCTCCCACTTTCAGACAAATCTTCTATAACTGAATTTAATCTCTGGAAATATGAGACCTGTTAGGAAGAGTATTAGCCCATTCTGACCCCTAGGGTACCATTGGGTAACAGCTAATATGAAAGTGGTATCTAAGGGACCCTCCCTAAACCTGTGGGAAGTGAAATAAACAATAGTTGATGATTCAAAGATTAGTGATGGTGCCCAATGAAAGTCACTACCCACTATGTGCCAGCTCCTTTGTCTACATTTTCTCTAATCTTCATGTCAAACCAGCTAATTTTGCAACTGATGTTCAGGCTGATTAAGTGATTTCTCCAAAGTCCAATGGTAATAAGCAGCAGAGTTGAGATTCAAATCCAGACATTTCTAATGCCAAACACCATATACCTTCTACTCTGTCACACTGCCTTCTTAAAGTTGAAATGGAGTGTTTTCCTGCCCTGATGCCCATGTCTCTAAAACTGACACTAAATATGGACCTTCTGGGACTATCAGTCATAGTGCCAACATCTCCTCTTTCTGTCACTAGGTGCCTGCGTTCTAGAATTCTAACTCCTAGGAAGTTACACTCGCACAGAAGTCAGTTGAAAGAATGACCATTTTGAAGCACTCCTTATGAAATCCTGTTTCGTTGATTACTCTTCCTGAGGTCTAGTTGTTTCATTCTTTCTTTGATTCTGGAAATTACTCACAGATAAACTTCCCGTACATTTGTTTTGTTTTACTTAAGTCAGTCTGGAACAGTTTCTGTTGCATGCAACCACAGACCCTTAATGAATGATGGATACACTGTGAAGCATTCAGATAGTAACTTAGCTGAATGCAGCATCTGCTTATCTCAAGACAGTAGTTCTTAAACTTCTGCAAACATTAGAATCATTGGGAGGGTTTTAAACACTGATAACTGGGACCAATCTTGAGAGTTTCTCATTCTGTAAATCTAAAGCCAGGTCCTGAGAATTGGCATTTGTAAGGAGTTCCTGGGTGATACTGGCACTGCTGATCCAGGATCACACTCTGAGAACTACTGCCTTTTCCCAAATATGTTCTATAGGATAGTAACTGCAAGTAATTGATAGATATGGATATGCCTTCCATGACATACGCTCCTCTAAAAGCCATCAATGAATACATTAATTCAGAGTTTAACTGCCAGAATGCATAGTCATCCTGTCCTCAAATTTAAATATTCCTGATTCTTTGTATATTCCATCTTTTTATAGAAAACAAGACCCACAGTTTTTTCAAGCCAGGTTTTTTTTTTAAAGAAAAACAAAAAACTGTATCTTTTAGAACAGCTCTAAGTTTACACAATTAAGCAGAAAATCCAGAGGTTTCCACGTACCCCTTGTCTCCAAATATAGCCAACCTACTCCATGGTGAACATGGCATAGTACAGTGGTACATTCGTAAAATCAACAAACCTAAGTTAACAAATCATTATCATCCAAAGTTGAGAGTTTACATTAGGGTTCACTCTTGCTACTGTTCCTTCTATAGATTTTGACAATACATAATGGTATATATCCACCACTGTAGTATCAGTAATATCAGTATTACTGTAGTACAGAATAGTCTGATGTCCTAAAAATCTTCTGTGCGCTACCTGTTTATCCCTCCCTCCCCACTAACTTCTAGAGGGATCTTTTTACTGATTTTTTTTACTGTCTTCATAGTTTGGCTTTTTCTAAAATGTCATATAGGTGGAATCACACAATATGTAGCATTTTCAGATTGGCTTCTTTCAGTTAGTAATGCATTTAAAGTTCACTTATACATTTAAAGTTCTTCCATGTATTTTTATGACTCGGTAGAGCTATCTATCTTTAAGTGCTGAAAAATATTCCATTTTCGGAGGTGTCACATTTTATTTATCTAATCACCTATTGAAGGATATCTTGGTTGTTTCTAAGTTTGGGAATTTTAAAATAAACCTGCCATATAAATTGGTGTGAAGAGTTCCGTGCATACATTTTTAACTCATATAGGTAATTATCAAAGATTATGTTTGCTGAATCATAGCATAAGAGTATGTTTTGTTTTGTAAGAAACAAACTCACTTCTAAAGTGGCCACCCCATTTTGCATTCCCACCAGCAATAAACGCGAATTCTTCTGTAGCTCCACATCCTTGCCAGCACTGGCACTGTCAGTGTTCTGCATTTTAGCCAATCTAATAGGTATGTAGTAGCATCTTGTTCTTTTAATTTGCATTTCTTTGATGACATATATTATGGAGCATCTGTTCATATGCTTATCCACTGCCTTATATTTTCTTTTGTAAAGTGTCTGTGAAGGTATTTGGCCCATTTTCTAATTCTAATTATTTTCTTATTGTGGAGTTCTTTGTATATTTTGGATAACAGTCCTTTATCAGGTATGTCTTTTGCAAATATTTTCTCCCAGTCTGTGGCTTGTCTTCTCATTCTCTTGGCATTACCTTTCACAGATCAGAAGTTTTTAATAAAATTTAGCTTATCAATTACATAATGTCCAGGTTATCAATAATTTCTTTTATGCTTTTGTTTGCATAAAGTCACCTTCACACCCAAGATTATCAAAATTTCTCCTATGTTATCTTCTAGGAGTTTTACAGTTTTGTGTTTTACATTTAGGTCTGTGATTTAGTTTGAGTTAATTTTTGTAAAGGGTGTAAGAGCTATGTCTAGATTCATTTTTCTGTAAGCGAAGGTCCATTTGTTGAAAAGACCATTTTTGTTCCATTGCATTGCCCTTGCTCATTTGTCAAAGATCAATTGATTACATTTATGTAGGTCTATGTATGAGCTTTCTATTCTGTTGATCCCTTTGCCTTTCTTTCTTTTTTTACCTCATTGTCTTGATCACTGTAGCTTTATAGTAAGTCTTGAAGTCAGGTAGTTTAAGTCCTCTTACTCTATTCTTTCCCTTCAATATTGGGTTTGCTATTCTGAATCCTTTGTTTTTTCATAGAAAGTTTCAAATTACTTTGTTAACATCCACAAAATAACTTCCTGGGATTCTGATTGGAATTGCACGAGAACAAGCTGGGAAGAACTCACATCTTGACAATATTGAGTTCTTCTATTCATGAACATGGAGTATCTCTTCATTTATTTAGTACTTCTTTGATACCTTTCATCAGAGTTTTTGCTCCCCATATTGACCTTATATATATTTTAATAGATCTATAGCTAAGAATTTAATTTACTTTGATTCTAATGTAAACAGAAATATGCTTTTAATTTCAAATGTTTCTTGTCCATTATTGATATATAGAAAGCCATTGACTTTTGTATATTAAATTTCCAGGAGTTATTTTATCAATTCTTTTAGATTCTTATGTGTATGAACATGCTAGAGTTTTTAAGAAACAGAACAGGATAACAATGAAAACACTTTCTAATGCTAAAAGTAAAATTATGCATTACAGAAGACTTAGAAACTCGGGGAAACTTAGTATTTATTGAGTACTTACTGTGTGCCAGGAACTGTATCAAGCACTTTATTGGTATCTTTTAATTAAATCCTGCTGACAACTTTTTGATTTAGGTGCTTTTGTTCTCATTTTATACATAGAAAATGGATGTTCAGAGAGAATAACAAACATACCTCAAGATACACAGCTAGTAAGTGATAGCAACAATAACCTAGCACAAGCACCCTGACTTCAGGTCTGTAGCTCTGCCTACTATACTATATTGACTCTTATCACCCCACCCCATTCCAGAAATAACTGATAATATTATGTTGTATTTCCTCCAAGCCTTTATTTATCTCCTATAAAAGAGATAAAGAAGAAAAAAAAACCTAAGTTAAGGGTACACAAATACCATTTTTAAAAGAAAAGTAAAGAAAATGGTAACTATGTGATGTGTCATATATGTTAACCGGCTTGATTGTGGTGGTGATTTCATAATGAATATGTATATTAAAAATAAACTTGCACATCTTCAATATATAATTTTAATTTTGTCAATTCTGTCTCAAAATGTTGTAAAAAGTAGCATTTTCAGGGGAATACATTCATTCATTTATTTATATAAAAATAGATATTTGAACATCAACTTTATACCAGGCACTATTGTAGGAGTAAAGCAATAAAAAAAAAAAAAATCCCTTCTCCAGTGGATCTTGCCTTCGAATGATTACTATATTTTCTCTTTAGCATATTACCTGCTGAAGTTCTTTTCATACCCCTTGGTATAATTTTTTAGTGGTTGGTCTAGAATTTACAAAATACCATCTTAATTTTCATAATGTATTTAGAATTAATGCTGTTTTAATTCACATAAAATATAGAAAATGTGCAACTATATTGATCCATTTCTTTCTCTACCAGAATTGTCATATCTTTGTAAGGTCTCTATACATTATAAACCCACAAGAAAATGTTAACATCTTTTATGTAAAGAATTATATGCCTTTTAATAATAGAAACAATGTTATTTTCTATTTACACAGATATTAAAAATATCTAATACTTTTCATTTGTTTCTAAAGAACTAAATTCCCTTCTAGTGTCATTTCTTCAGTGTGAAGTACCTTCAGTGTGAAGCCTGAGTCAGATGACAAAAAATTCTTCATTTTTCTTTATCTAAAAATGTTTTCAAATAATTTTTTTGGAGGATACATTTGCCGTATATAGAATTCTACATTGACAGGTTTTTATTTTGTTTTCAGCATTTTATAAAGGTATGTTTTGCCATCTTTTAATTTCCATAGTTTCTGATGAGAAGCCAGCTGTCATTATAAATTGTTGTCCCAATCTATGCAACGTGTTCTTTTCCTCTGACTGCTTTCTAGATAACCTCTTTCTTTATGGTTAGCAGTTTAGTTACACTATCCCTGTATGTTTTATTTACCAAACTTCATTAATTGATACATTTAAGTCTTTCATGATATTGAGGAAGTTTTTGCAATTATAAAATTTCTGTCCAATTATTCACTGTTATTTGACTCCAATTACACTTATGTTAGACCATGTGGTATGTCCCTTAAGTCCCTAAGAATCTGGTCTATCATTAATTAAATGTTTTTTCCTACTTTAGATTAGATAATGTCTACAGACCTATCTTCAAGTTAACTGATGTTTTTCTCTTTCATCCTTGTAACTTCATCTAATAAAATTTTTAAATTATGTTTTCTATAATTTTAAAATTTCTTTTTATGGTTTCTATTTCTTATTCTGATCATGTTATTCTTTATGTCACTGAGAACAATAATAACAGCTGCCTTAAAGTCCATATTTATTGTTGTTTCCAGCATTGGAGTTATCTTGGATTTTACCTTCATTGATTGACCTTTCTCTCGAAAATGTTACGTTTTCCCAGTTATCTATCAAATAATGTTGAGCCATATTCTGAACCCTAAATTCTGTAATATTCCTTCAAATACGTTAATGTTTTCATTTGAACCGTATATTAACTTAGTCATATGAAAGCTACAAAGCCTGTTTCTTGAGTGCAACTTTGTTTAGTGCTTTTATCTTAATTCATGTTGTTTTGAGTGTGCCTCATACAAACATACTCAGCCATCAGCTAACATTTTTGACTCTCTCTCTCTCTGCCTGTCTTGTTTCCAGAAATCCTTAACCTACTCACTTTCCAGTGGTTTTGGTTGCCCTGAATTGTGTCATATTATCAGAAAGACTGCATATTTTCTGTTGAAGTGTTAGCTACACTATGTGGCACTGAATCAGTCTTCTGGCATGCTAAATGCCATAAAGAATGGCTAACTCACCCCATGCCATCCCTTTCTTCAAGTTTTTATAGCTCCTTTATAGGATCTGCTGGTTTTGGTGCACACCCCATTGATTTCAGATTACTGTTTTGTTTTGTTTTTCAGTTCATACTTGTTTTCAGCAGGTATTCATGTCCAGTAAGAATGGACTGGAAACATAAGTTTTTGCTATGCTTTGTTTTATGTATTTAATTTTGAAGAAATAAAATTTGTAGACAAGTTGGCTACCCAACTCATTTTGAAAGAATAAAGTGAATAAAATTTAAAGGTCTAGTTACTACTACTGACATACGCAAACTTCTGATTCACACACTCAACAAATTTTTCTATGGCTTTCTATGTGCTAAGGCACATAAATGGTTCAAATAAGTAAAATATAAACTCTGTACCTGCAGAAAGCATACAATGAGTAAAAGAGATAATTTCAATCATTAGTAATTTAAGTAGCACTAGGTCTGAGAACAGATACAAGGATGAGTCTATTTGGGGAAACTGCTGCTGAGAAAAGACTACAGAGGTTTGTTTAACCATGATAAATTTGCTTAAATTGTATAAGCTTGTTGTCAACATCTATAGATATATAGTAAACATAAAACACTGATCCTTTCTAATTTATCCCATTCTTTATTTTATTTTTACAGAGACCTCATTCTTGTCTCCATGGATGATCTTCCAAGTACCAAGTTCTACTAATTTCTCTAAACGAAGTCAGAGTCATCAATGGGTGGTAATTGACTAGCATCCAAACTGATGTGTTCTTAACAACAAGCATATCTGAGGCAACCAACACAACTGAAAAGATGACTCAGCTTTTAGTTGTCTTTGCAGTTACCAAGCACACTCTTTTCTAGAGTCGGGTTAACAGCTGTCTCCAATACTAGCCAGCTATTTTTTTTCTAGGGCATTCTCGGTGCATAATTTTGCCAAAGGTAGTTGCAAATGCACACTGATTTTGAGGATGATCTGAACTCTAAAGGAATGTCACCATCCATAACATTAACCAATCAAATCCACAAAAATAAATGTCAACCACTGCAGACTACATCTTAAAAGTAGAGATTGGAAAAGATGTGTCTGGCAACGGTAGGATTTCATATACGGAAGACATTATGTCCTCTGAGTTGAGTATATCATATTAAAGGGTTACTGCAGTCAGTTGCATTAAGCAATATAACTAGCAAACCCAAGATCTTTTAATGTTTGTCTGTTTGATTACCTGTCTTGTCAACAAGAAGCAATAGTTAAGATGACTTGAAAAAGATGCATTAATGAATTAAGCCAAACATTCTGTTCCAATGAATTTGTGCTAAGAAAATCACAGCAAGGAAACAGTAAGGGCATAAAAGAATCCATTTTGGCATTATTTATAACAATTTGGATACAACCTGATGGCCCTATGCAGCCTGCAAATTATGGTATACTATGTAGTTTAATAGTAATAATCATGAGAATGTGGAAGTATCAGGAAATGTTTGCAACACAATGTTAAGAGAGGCATACTAAAATATACAATATTATGCATACCAGGATTGCAAATATATAAAATGGGATTGAATACAATAGCCAAGATACAAATAAACAAGGATAATAGCATTAAGATGATGAGAGAATGAGTGACTTCTTTCTGTGAATATCTACTTATTTATAAATCAGAGAAAGAGAGAAAGAAAAAAATTCTGGAACCACTAGTTCTGTATTGGTATAGAAAACACACTCACATAACTGTCTCAGAAACTAGAAAACTTAGTACAAACAACTAGTTCTCTAACCACATGGTTGTGAAAGTGCCCTCTCAATCCAAACCTCTAATAACCTTGGGAGAGAGTGAACTCCTTACAGAAATTGAGACTCTGTGCAATTCCCCTGTTTCTGTCACGTTGCATTCTCTCTGAAATACATCAGAGTTGACTTACTGCCACATAGGGAGGGTGCTAAGATTAAACTCCTACATACCAGAATAGTGAGAAAAATAAACTGGAGTATCCCAAACAGACACTATTGTGTTTAACTTTTGTTTTAGATTTGGGGTATATGTGAATGTTTGTTACATAGGTAAACACATGTGTTGTGCATATTATTTCATCACTCACATATTAATCCCAGTACCCAACAGCTGTCTTTTCTGCTCCTCTGCCTGCTTCCACCCTCGATCCTCAAGTAGACCCCAATGTCTGTTGTTTTCTTCTTTGTGTTCATAAGTTCTCATCATTTAGCTCCTATCGTAAGTGAGAACATGCAGTATTTGGTTTTCTGTTCCTGGATTAGTTTGCTAAGGATAATAGCCTCCAGCTCCATTCATATTCCCTCAAAAGACATGATTTTATCTTTTTTAATGGCTGCATAGTATTCCATGATGTACATGTGCACCACATTTTCTTTAGCCAATCTGTCATTTAGGACATTTAGGTTGATTCCATATCTTTGGTATTGTGAATAGTGCTGCAATGAACACCTGTGTGCATGACACACACACCATTGTTATTTTTTCTTTATGGTGAATCAAATAAAACAAATGCTCATTTCTGATGTGACTTTCCTAGTGGATCCAGGTGTCTGGTGCCTGAGTGTCCTCAGTATGACTGGTTACCAAAGTCACCCTGTCCTTTATTTCCTCAAACAAAATCAACTCAAGACTTGATATCACACGAAGAAGAAAACCCAAAGTAATCTCTGTCATAATCCTCTGGCAGCTCTTTCCAAGATCTTCAGAGGAAGATCTTGGAATTCCATTTTCAGGAATTACACTTCGAATCACTTTTGTTAAATTTTCTCTGATTTCTTTTCTCTCTCACCGAATCCAAATAGTGCCCCTTTTTGGTCCTATGGAATTTACATGGTCCCTTCCTTCCAGCATATTTAACTAACATTTGGGGGCAGGGAACATTCTACACGGCATCATAACAAGCAACTCAGTGTTGGCTACTAGACACTTCAACTCTTGTATCCCCGGGTCATTCCAGCTTTTGGTTGTTTGTTGCTAACTACCATATCTTCTCAATTCAAAGCTGCCCACCATATTAGTAGATCTCTTTTTCTATCTTTTTTTTTTTTACAATTCTTTTCTTTCTGGACCCCTTAAAACCACCTACTTAGACTGTCCCTCTAATTTAAATTTCTCAGGTCAATTTTATAGAACAATTTAGTTTTTTAATATGTTACTCTTCTACCTATTAGATAATTCCCTGAGGCCTCTTAAGTATGTAAATAGACTGAGAATTTCTCAAATAATTAAGTTCTGGATACTTTTTGATGAACATTTTTCCCATAATCTACTTCTTTCTTTTCATATTTTATTACGGGTAACAAGAAAAAGCCAAGCTAAAGCTTCAACATTTTGCCTGGAATCTTCTCAGATAAAGATCAAGTTCATTATATATAATTTTTACTTCGCAGATAATTTCAGGATACAATTCTGGTATTCATTCTGCTAGCGCATAACAAAGATCCTGCTTTCCTCCATTTTCCAATAACATTTCTGTCTGAACCCTCCCCAACAGTGCCTTTAGTATTTATATTCCTACCAACAGTCTATATATGACAATTTCGTCTATAAAATAACACATTTTTTTTACTGTTTTCTTCACTTTCTTCTCAGTCCTCATTAGCAGAATCATTAACTCCATATTTTTACTAACAGCCTGTTCAGGAGAATCTCAGCTTTTCCTAACATGCTACTCAAAATTCTTCCAGCTCCTGCCCCTTGGCCAATTCTGAAGACACACCCACATTTTATTTATTACTGTGGCACCCCACTTCTAGCTACCAGAAACTGTACTATGTTTCTAATGCTGTTAAAACAAAAAACAACTAAAGGTTATTATCTAATATTTCTGGAGGTTAGAAATCTAAAATGGGTCTCAGTGGACTCACCATAAGGCAATGACAACATTGCAAATTTTCTGGAGGCTCGAGGAGAGACAATCTATTCCTTTGCCTTTTCCAGCTTCTAGAGGCTGCCCACACTCCTTGTTCTGTCCCCTCCTTTCACTTGTAAAGACTATGATTATGTTGGGCTCACTGAGGTAATACAAGATAATATCTCCCTCTCATGGTCAGCTGAGTTAGCAACTTTAACTACATCTGCAACCATAATCCCCCCATACCATGTAACATAACATGGTTTCCAGGGATTCAAATATGGACCTCTGTGGGAGGCCATTATTCTGCCTACCACACTAACTTTTGCAAAATTTCTAATAGTAAATAGTAATTGGTATCTGTTATTATTATTTGATAAATATAAATTGAATACCTATATATATTAAATATTGCATTAGAAATACAATTGAGAATTAGAGACATATATGTGATTCTTGCCTTCATGGAATTTAGAGTCTAATTAAAAGATGTGATCTCTTGAGTATGCGATTTCAATATGAGGTAAGGTGAGTGGGAACAAAACACCATGGAAACATAGAGGGAAGGGACCTGCTTTATGTAAGGCTACATGAAAAGAATTTCAAAAAGTAGGGGTATCTACAATATATCTAAAGGAGGAATTAGGAAAAAGAAAAAAAAAAAGAGAGAGGGCAAGGTCTATGAAAGGGCAATAGGCCTGATGGCAAGTTCATACTTGGCTAGATGGAGGACATAAAAAAAAAAATGAAGCTAAATAACAGCAAGAGGGTACAGGAGTGATGAGGGAGAAGCTATCAGCAAGAGCCTTTAAAGTGCATTGAATGGTTTAGGCTTTATTATGTAGGGAATGGGGAGCCCTTGAATGGGTCTGAATCTCTGAAGTGATATAAAGTTTTCCGCTTTGGAACTGTAACTTTAGCTATAAGATAGAGAACTCATTGCAAATTCTATCAACTGGGAAATAATAAAAATGTAACTATAAAATTCTTTGTGTCAAAATTCAGAAATTTGTTCCTAACTCCCACATAGAATTGAACAATAATAAAGATAAACATGCCAAAATTTGTTCATATTAGAATAGAAAAGCAGCTAAAATTAATAAGGTAAACATCTAATTTAAGACAATGAAAAAATGGAAAAAGCTAAAGATGAACACAATAAAGTTTTACTGAACAAGGTGATGCTTCAAGGAAAGATATTTTCCCGACTGCTAGGAGTATTTTTAGTTGACAGCATATAGCTGCCATCACCTTCGGAGATTGTCTAGGAACAGGCAAGTATCTCTCTCAAGGTGCTGCCCCTTCCTGGGGCATCCCATATCCCGTGACTGATCAAGACAGCATACACAGGCCCAGCCAGTTTGGTCCAACACAGGAAAACTCTGATAGGTAACTTCAGCTCCAGAGCTTTCCATAGGATTGTTGGTGTCTCTTATGAGAACCGCACTGTTATTCAATGTCTCCCTCTGAACAGTTCTGCTCCCTTCCTGCCCCTTCCACAGGTGTGGTTCACCAGGTACTCCTTAGGAAACACTTGGCACACTAAATCAGAAAATAAGTATACAATGGCAAGATTCAAAATAGCCAAAAGGTGGTACACAAAATGAAAAAATGTCTGCCAAAACTAGTCAAAAAATAAAAAAAGGAACAAAAGTGCAGTTATGGGATAGATTAAAAATATAATGAGGATATTAAAAACAACTTTATACCAATGAAAATGAAAGCATAGATAAAATAGATTTTTATAAACTTATCAGCCAGGCACAGTGGCTCACACCTGTATTCCCAGCACTTTGGAAGGCCGAGGTGGGCGGATCACCTGAGGTCGGGGGAGTTCGAGATCAGCCTGACTTGGAGAAACCCCATCTTTACTAAAAATACAAAAAAAAAAAAAAAAAAAAAGAAAAAATAGCTAGGCATGGTGGCACATGCCTGTAATCCCAGCTACTCAGGAGGCTGAGGCAGGAGAATCACTTGAACTCGGGAGGGGGAGATTGCAGTGAGCCAAGATCGCACCATTGCACTCTAGTCTGGGCAATAAGAGTGGAAGAGTGGAATTCCAACTCCAAAGAAAAATATATATATATCTATATATGTAGATATATAGATATATTTTTATTACTTATTAATCTGGCTCAAATCTGATAAATTAATAAGTAATAATTATTTATTAATCCGATACTCAAATCTGGCTCAATAAGTAATAAAAAACTTGATATTTCCTGTAAACACTGAAGAAATCAAATAGTAGTTTAAAATCTCATTACATAGGAAACTCTAGGTCAGATGGTTATCTGGATATGTTTTATCAAATATTAAAGGAACAAATAATTTCAATTTTGAATAAACTCTTCCAGAAAAAAACAAAAGGGAATACTTCCAAACTCATTTTATGAGGCTTGAATAATCTTGATAGGAAAATCTGATGAAGCTAAAAGAACTAAGGACAATTGTAAGCCATATCACTCATGACAACAGATACATAACCTAAGCAAAATATCATCCAACCTACTCCAGTAGTAAATAAAAATAAGAATATATTATGACAAACTAGAGTTTTTATTCCCCTGAGGTTATCAAGGTTGGTTTAGCATTTGAAAATTAATTTAAGTTGTTTACTATCTTAACAAAATGTTTTAAATCTTATGATTATCTCAATAGATGGAGAATAATTATTTGATAAGTTTTAATATCCATTCATGACAAACTCTCAACAAACTGCAAAAGAGAATTTCTATAACTTGATAAAGTATATTTATCAGAAACTAATGCAAACTTCAGATTAGGAGCTATTTCAGTAATATCCATAAGATGTTTATAACCATTAGATGTCTCACATTAGGATGGAGGCCTGTATTTAAGGTAATATTCAATAGAAAAAAAAGAGAGACATTTATTATCACACATGGTTTTTGTTGTTATTGCTGTTGTTTGAGACAAAGTCTCACTCTTTTCACCCAGGCTGAAGTACAATGGGGCAATCTCGGCTCACTGCAACCTCCGACTACCAGGTTCAAGCGATTCTTCTGCCTCAGCCTCCCTAGTTGCTGGGATTACAGGTGCATGCCGCTATGCCTGGCTAATTTTTGTATTTTTAGTAGAGATGGGGTTTTACCATGTTGTCCAGGCTGATCTCAAAATCCTGAAATCAAGTGACGCACCCACCTCGGCCTCCCAAAATGCTGGGATGACAGGTGTAAGCCACTGTGCCCAGCCCACACATATATTTTGAGAAGTGTCAAGTTTTGGGCTTTGCATATAACAGATGTCTAGAATACGCTTGCTGACTCCTAGACAAGAGAAAGTTATAAGACTTTGCCAACATTTCAGAGTGATGTGGACTGGAGATTTTAACAGCTCCCCCAAAGACTCTTGCTTGGAGCTGTCTTCTGGTCACAATCTGCCCTGAGTGTGGACTGTACCAGTCGTTAAAATTTTCATATCCCGCTGTCAAAATACCTTATTTTTTGAAAACACAAACTGGAGTTTTTCACTATAAATTTGTTCTGGATAGTCACCTTCTTTGAATGGTACTCATAGTAATAGATTGCTTTAAACCATATCATTTTTCTTCCAGTGATGGAAAAACATTGAAAAAACATTTACCCTTAAAGGGCATTACAAGATGGAATAGGAAAAACACTAACTTAGTCCCGAAGATGCGGGGCTTTTAGTTCTGCCTAGGTTGTTAACCGGCAGTACGACCTCTGGTGTGATTCAAAATTTTAGGCCCTTATTGTCTACTGTGAAATGTACTACATGATTTACTGATTTATTCAACACATTAAGAACTTATTTATTGTTGGGCACTATGGTCCTGTGCATGTTATACAGATGTTGAGGAACTCAGAAGTAGCAGGAGATACAAAAGTATATCATCAAATTTAATTTGCTCTAAAAAAGCCGAAGGGTTTGGGAAGGTGAGAATTCAACAGCTACTGATGTTCTAAAGAAGTCCCAATCATCTCTTACATCCTTGCAATGCCAGGCCCTTGGGGAATATCGACAAGAATGAAGTAGGAAGACTCAGCATCAGAATCTTACACTTCTTTGCAATACAGTAGAATATGGGATGAATGCTAGGTTGGAGTGAAAGAAATTGTGGTTTCAGAGTGAAAGAAATTGTGGTTTCAGACCATGAATTTTAAATCATTGTAACTAGGCTCAAACACATCTTTATTAATCAAAATAGGAAACATTACAATCAACACATTTTTGCCAATAAGAAATAAGTTAGTTTATTCCCATAGTGTAAAAATCTGTGCTTCGAGATTTGACAAACTCTTGGAAAGCATTTTCTGCATCCTGCTGGTTGTGGAGGCATTTTCCCTGCAAAAAGTTGTCGAGATACTTGAAGAAGTGGTAATCAGTTGGCGAGAAGTCAGGGGAATATGGCAGATGAGGCAAAACTTACGTAGCTCAATTTGTTCAATTTTTGAAGTGCTGGTTATGTAACGTGCAGTTGGAGGTTGTCATGGAGAAAAATTGGGCCCTTTCTGTCGACCATTAGCTGCAGGCACTGCAGTTTTTGGTGCAGCTCACCGATCTGCTGAGCATACTTCTCAGAGGTAATGGTTTCACAGGGATTCGGAGAGCTGTCGTGGATCAGACCAGCAGCAGACCACAAAACAGTGACCATGAACTTTATTTGGCACAAGTTCAGCTTTGAGAAGTAATTTGGAGCTTCTTCTCAGTCCAACCACTGAGCTGGCCATCACCAGTTGCCATACATAAAATCCACTTTTCATCGCACATCACAATCCAATTGAGAAATGGTACTTTATTGTTGCACAGAATAAGAGAAGACGACACTTCAAAATGACGAATTTTTTAAAAAATTTTCACTCAGCTCATGAGGTACCCACTTATCAAGGTTTTTACCTTCCCAATTTGCATCAAATGCCAAAAGACCATACAATGGTCAACATTGAGTTCTTCAGCAATTTCTTGTGTAGTTGTAAGAGGAGAAGCTTCAGTGGTTCCCCTCAATTGGTCCTTGTCAACGTCCAATGGCCAGTCACTATGCTCCTCATCTTCAAGGCTCTAGTCTCCTTTGCAAAACTTCTTGAACCTCAGATGCGCTGTACGTTCATTTGCAGTTCCTGGGCCAAAGGTATTGGTGATGGTGCAAGTTGTCTCTGCTGCTTTACCACCCATTTTGAATTCAAGTAAGAAAATGCTCTAATCTGCTTTTTGTCTGATATTATTTCCATGGTCTAATATAAACATAAAACAAACAGCAGTAAGTCCTTATCAAAAAATCATAAATTGAGAAATCCCTGTTAAAATGATGTAAAACATAACATTTCTGTAAGAATGTATTCCAATATCAAACGGCAAATTCCAACCATGCAAAAACTGAAATTACTTTTGCACTCGTGTAATATCTGTACATCCTTGATCGAGTCATCCAACTACTTTGCTATGGTTTCCTGAAGTAGATCCTGAAACAAAAACTTGAGCACAGGAATTTATTTGGAATTTGATTTCACATAAGGAAGGGGCTGAGGAAAGTGAGACAGAAGGGAAAGAAAACAATAAAGAGGGTTTGAATGAGCCTTTGCCACTGTAGGGGTTCAATCCTTTTGGGGACCATTTGAGTTACTGTGCTCAGATTTATCCTGCCAAGGGACAGGCCAGCTGGGATATTTGTCCCCTGCCTCTTTTCTCTTACTGTGTGAGAGCTACCCTTGGCAATTCCCAGCTGCTGGTCTAATGGGTTGAGAAGCACTTGAAGTAAGAAGCTGTAAGCTTCAGGTGAACTCAGCAGTGAGCTTCGGGGACATGGAGTGTGAAATTAACAACATCTGCTCTAGTAACCAATCACTGCCTGGATTTCCTGATCTATAAAAAAAAATAACTTATATCTTGCAGGACAGTTGTGGACATTAAAATTTTCTCATATTCATTTTTTTAAGAAGAAATGTTTACTTTAAATGCTTCAGGGAGAGGGTCAGAGCGATGAAAATATGCAACAGCAGTATGGTTCTCATAGCACATGAATCCTGTGACCTGGGGAGCAGGAGTTATAAGCCTGGCTTGTCTTCATAATCTCCTTTGAACAGGCTCCAAGAGAAGATTTTGATAAGGACTTGATGAAAGAGGCCAAGTAGTAAAATTTGGGTTTATTGCAAGTGTTTATTTAACTCAGACACTTCAAAAGCAGTTTTTAGAGAAACAAGTTAGGTGAATCAACATACTTGACCTATATCGGGATTTTAGCCGGGGGTAGTGAATTTAGTTAGAGTATTTGCTAACCTGAAGTTCACAGGGGAGGACACCTGTTTAAGAAGACTTGACAGTCCAATGTCAAGTTTCAGGGCCGCCTTTTCCATCCTGGTGTAGGAGGGGACACCTGAAGCCAAACTGGTTCTCAAACTTCAGTATGCATTAGGGTGACCTGGAAAGCTTATTAAAACACAAATTTCTGGGTTCCACCCCTAGAGTTTCTGATTTAGTAGGTCTGGAATGGGGTCCAAGAATTGGGTTCTCTATCAAGTTCCCAGGTGATGCTGATGTTGCTTGTCCTGGGAACACATTTTGAGAACAAATGGTTTAGAAGAAGCTAGAGCGAATGAATGTGTGGGAGAAGCCAAGGGTAGGAGTTCTCTGCTAAGAAGTGTGTTATAAATGTGGCTAGACTCAAATTCAGGGTCAGTCTCTTCTCCTTGGTCTTTGGAGATCACTGCAAGTTTATCTCCAAATGAATGTTTCCATTTACTTTCCGTTCAGAATTTTGCCCTATTCCTAGCCCATAAATGCACCGCCTCCCTGGATTCAGACTAGCCTTCCAGAACAAGGCTGAATTTGGGATCGAAAGGTGGACTTCACGAATAACTAGACTTTGCGTGGAAGAAAGACAAAGAAAAAGAGAAAGAGAAAGAAAGAAGAGAGGAGTGAAAAGGAAAAAATAAAAGACAGGGAGAAAATAATGTTATGAATCCCTATTGTGTTCCAAGATCTATACTTTAAATTTTCACCTCATCATTTTAGAATGTTGAAGTCTCACAAATATTCAGCCAGACATGTATTATTATCTCCATCAGGAAACTGGAGCTTAAAGAAATTATGGAATTTGCCCAAGTAGGCAAGACTTATAAAATGCATAAGCAGGACTCGAACCCAAAAGTGTTTCATTCTAAGTCTATTGAAATTTTTGTTGTTCTTTACCATAGGAAAAACTGTGTCACTCACTATAAAGAGATCACAGATGGTTTGGAATTGGGCAGCAGAGTCACATGGGTAAAACAGTGGTTCCCTCAAATGTTCCACTGATTTTTGTATTTATGATCATGTTTTGGTCTCTATAACCATTGCTTCTTACTCTCTAAATTTGAGGATAAATCCAGAATCTCCTTCATAGCATTGTTGTAAAACTGAGGTGAGACTAGGTAATCTCCCTGCCTTTGTATCTGCGAATCTAATGATCTGGGAGTGAGATCTTCTCTATTCTAGGTAGAAGCCGTCATGTTGCACATACCCCAGGGATGGTAGTTCTGATTCAAGAAGAGATCCCCCCAATACAGGGCTTCTCAGAATGCTGAAGATGGGTCCAGGGAGGTGAATATGGGGCCACCAGCTTGACCAAAGTGGAAGCCTATGAGGGCATCAGTTTTCTCTGAAAGGGGCCATGACATAGCCTAACAGCTTGAGAATTGATGGTATTCATCTGGAGAAATGTTTCGGTATCCTAGTAAAAGTTGCCTGCCAAATAAAAAAAATACTGGTGATTTTAAGGTGGCCAGTTCTCCTGTATGATTTTATAATTTCTAAACAAATATTTCTAAATTTCTCCATTTAAGTCAGGGCATTGGCAATATTTGCTATTATCAAATTTAGCTTGCATTATGTAGAGTTCAAAAGAAGAACGCAGGAAGGAAATTCCAAGGACAGCTTTCACTGAGAGATGATGATGATTCCTAGTGGTTGCGTTATCCAGATATGAGATGGTCTTGTTCAGGCATCCCAATTCCCCTTGGGTGGTATTAAATCTGATACTGGACAAACACTTAGAGGGCATATTATGAAGAAACAGGCAGTGGGGCTGGGTAAGTGCTGCATCCTTTCCATCGTCTAGTCTAGGCAGGTGTTTAAAAACCTGGGATCTGGAATGAGTTATGAGTGAAGTAGAGGATCCATCATGACTATTTTGGATGCTTCAGCAACATCCTATTTGATAAGCATCAGTCCAACATTATCTAGACTCTGAAAGAAGATGAGATTGAAGCAAGAAAAGACCTCTTTGAACTTGTAAGTAAACACAAACTGCAGAAGTATACCTTTCCAGAACCGAGCAGTTTTTCTAAGTACAAACCACAATCAAATTTAAAAACTAAACCCTACATTATATTCAAATGTGTGGGCCAAAAGGGAAACTGAAAGGGCATAAAAGAGAATCTGAAGGGTGGGGATTAGCAATGCTGTTTGTTTAAAGCTCATTTGCATAGAGAAAAAGATTTGACTATGAAGGCCCTCACACATGTAAACTAGAGCACCAACCTTTTGAAAATCACACAATCTGATCTCACCCTGCTAAAACTTAAATCTGGATCCATCTTATTATGTAAATTATCTAGAAGAAGATAATTTTTACTGTTTTAATGTTTGAGTCCTTCCACTGAAGAAGTTCCACATAAAAGGAGCTTGCCACTCGAGGCTTTGTCTCCTCTCCCCTAGGAAGCATTCTGGAACAAAATTTTGTCATCTGAGACTGTGTGTGTGTGTGTGTGTGTGTGCGCACATCTGTGCATGCACATGTATGGCAAACTACAGGAGAGAGTAAAATGAAGCCATTTTAGAAGATAAAGCCCAAGAAGCCTAAAGAGGCATCCCCAAACAAGGGTATAAAAAACAGATGGAGAAGGCATACAGGACCGAGAATCCAAAACCCAGGGAACAGGGGAGAAGGAAGAGGCTTCACAGTAACAGTGCTTAGTAATGGAATTTGGAGGCAGGTACACCAGGTCCCTGCCTATGCAACTTACAAGTCACATTGCCTGACTGACATAAAGTATTATGGTTCTCAGAACTTTTGCTTCCTTATTGGTAACATAGTAAGAATAATGCCTACATGATGGAGTTGCTTTGAGATTGAACTAAGATCATGTGTATACAATATTTGGAAAATTCCCTGCATCTAATTGCTTAATCATTTTGGGCTAGTGTTACTGGGGAGGAAACAGAGAAAGATTTGGGGCAAATGCCAACTAAATCCATTCTCTGAACATTATGTGCTGCTGCTCAGCATATATCAGACTGCACCAAAAGGCTCGATAGCAGCAGTGTAATGTCACTGCGAAGCTTAAATAAAATTAGACAAAGTTATATGCACACACAAAAGTATGTATAATTTATGTATAATTGTCTGGTACATAGCATTCAACAATTCATAGCTCTTACTTTTATTAAGAAAATCTCTTTCACCTATGTTACTAAGATTAGCTAATGCTAGAAAATGCTCTTGTCATTAACATAAAAATCACAAAAGGGGAAATAATGAGTCCATAAACAAGGGAAAATGTCCAACATAAAAATATGAATTAAAACAATGATAGCTTTTTTACATAATATAACACAGATACCTGGTGATGCAGAGGATTCACCCCAGTTAGCTTGGTTACACATAACTGTTGGGAATGTAGATGAGAATAAGCCCCTCTAGAAAGTTATTTGGTAATATGTAATAAGAGCCTTCAAGTGTTCAAAACCTCCACCCAGTAATTCCATTTCTTAAAGAAAAACCTATAGAAATAATTTAAAACGCAAGGGATAATATATATGAATGTGCTTCCCTGTAGTATTTTTTCCAAGATAAACAATGTGAAAAACCCTAAATAGTTAATAGAGGAGGGATGTTTGCTTATGTAACTTCTACTTTGGCGTATTTACTAAATGAAATGTTATATAGCCATTAAAAATAATGCCAATACAGAGTTTAAAATAACATATTAAAAGCTTACAATGTCATGCTAAGGATAAAAACAAGATATAAAATTGTTCAAACAGCAGACTCACAGTATGTAAAACAACTCATTAAAAACTGAAAGGCAATACAGTGATTTAACAGTGATTATCTAAAGATGATGGTTAATTTTCTTTATGATTTCTTATATGGCAATTAAAAAAAAATCATGCATTTTTGAACAATAGTGATAAAAATCCAATGCCTTTCAACATTCCAGTTACCAAATTCTCTGTTATAGGAATCAGAAATTATTGTGCAGGAATCAGAAATTATTGTGCAGGAGTCAAATCCAACCTGGCTCCTGCCTTGTAAATAAAGTTTTATTGTAATACAGCTACTCTCATTGATTTATGTATTGTTTATGGCTGCTTTTGCACTAATATGGCAGAGTCATGTAGTTGTGATCGAGACTGTACAAACCACAAAACCCAAAATATTTGCTGACTGTCTATGAATCTTGAAAATGGATACTATTTAAGCTCAAAAGACATTTCAACATCCTAGTAGAAAGTATCTGTTAAATAATAAAGTAACTGGTGATTTTGAAATGGCTGGGCTTTTTACTCCACAATTTTATAACTTCTACACAGGAAACTCCATATTTCTCTGTTTAGGTCAGGGCACTGGCAATATTTGCTAATGCTAATTTTAGCTGGTGCATATGTGGAATTCAAAAGAAAAGTACAAGATGGGACCTCCAAGGACAGCTTTCACTACAAGATGAGGATGATTCTTAGCTGTTAAATTATCCAGATGTGGTACAGTCTTGTGCAGGCATCTTGTTACCCTTTGGGTGATATTAAATCTGATACTAAATAATTAGAGGGCACATTATGGGGAAACAGGCAGTGGGGCTGGGTAATTGCTGAGTTGTTTCCACCTTTAAGTCTGGGCAGAGTGGTTGAAAAACTGGAAATTGGGATGAGATATGAGCCAAGCGGAGAGTATGTCACGGCCATTTGGGATACCTAAGTTACTTAATGTGGGCCACATCCCCACTACTCTATTCTACATCATCTATTTACAAACTACCAGGGACAGGGAACTCACTCCTTTCTAAGGTACTCCATTCCATAGCTGTTTATTTATTTTTTTAATTTATAAATACCAAAGGCTTACTTTATACATCTGTGTATCCCTTAACCCTTGGCATTATCTTGGGACATTCCAATAGATTTCACTTCTCACTTATACTGATTAAAGGCCACTTAAGTTCCTTTGCATGATCTCCTTCCTCCCCATAGCTTGGCCTGTGGGGCCTACAACAGCACTCAGAGGCATGTGGAGAGGAAGATGCAAATGTTCCTTATTTGCTGTGTTTCTGCCATTTCTCCACTGGTCTTCACGGCCTTATTCTAGATGGAATCCAAATTCTGGCTCTCTGGGGTGCCTATGTCAGCTCTTCTTCAGGCCTTGCAGGGTTTCCACATGTACCCATTAAGTGTGAGAGTTAATTGTTGATCTCTTCAATTGCTCAGGTTACCAAGTTGGCTATGCATCCTATATCCCTTGATGCTGTGGTCCTCTGGCCCCAGACCACCAGACGTGGCTCTTTGTACTCAAGGGCAATTTCTTTCTTCATTACAATTTGATCTGTGGGAATTAATACCTTCTTGTCTCACCAAATTGTAAGGTTACAGATGCTTTCTCTGCCTCCTTGCCACGTTCCTTTTCTTCTAATCTGTACAGGTAGGTGCCAGTGTGGAGCAAGCTGCCTACACAGAAATCCAATATCCGTGTATTTTGAAGCAACTCCCTTCTCTTGGATTCAGAATGTATAAGACAACTTCACTGGACATTCTACTGGTCCAACTCAAGACGCTGACAAATTTACTTTTCATTTTAATCCCACTCGAAGTCTTTTTACATTGATTGACATGGGAGGTGACTAGGTGACTGGGCTGATTATAAGAAACAGCAGAACGGCTGAAGTGCTTTTAAATAAACACTGAGGGAAGATTTCTGTGATTATTTGTAGCCCTATATAGATGTTTAGGGCACTAATCATTCTTATCTTCAGCTTTGGAGTCTACTCACAATTTTGGAGCAACAAGCAAAGTCCAACTCAACAGTCTGTTACATTGTCATTGACCAGCCTGATCAGAGTTAGCTCTAGTGTGTTCTGTGAACCAGTCCTAGGAAATGCTTTGGCAGGAATCTCCCTCATGGAAAACACTACAAATGTAAAAGGCTTTGACAAGTCCTACCTTTTATTTTCTTCATGTAAGAACTACCGCTGTATTCTAGTTCACAGTGTATACAATTTTTTCCTTTATATATTGCTCTCATTCATTCATTTATTTATTCAACTATCCAAAATTTATTGCGTACTTGCTCTACTCAAGGTTTGCATTCAGTGTATATATTGGAAAAGTTATTTGTAATCTTATTCATTCCTCACAGCAACCCTTTGAGATGGATACAGAAGCTGATTTACTATTCTCATATTGAGAATATTATTTCAACATTCTCATATTGAAATATTGAGTAATCTTTCCAAGGTAATGTAGCTATTAAAAAAGAGAAATCAGAAGAGGAGGGGAAACAGCTAGAAATTAGCATATTGTGAGATCCTAGACTTCATCATACTGCTACTCAAGAATGTTTAGGAACAAAGCAAATCTACAAAGAAAGAAAGTGTGGAAACAAATTCTAAATTCTTAACAAATTGGACAGTATGATTGAATCCTGGGACAACATCAGATTTCTAATATAATTTTGGGGCACCATTTTGCATGTTGTAGTAAACACTGGGTGAGTCTTTCTCTCTCTCTCCTCTCTCTCTCTCTCTCTCTCTCTCTCTCTCTCTCTCTCTCTCTCTCTCTCTCTCTCTCTCTCTCTCTCAGAATGGAATTGTTTAATTGGCCAAACGACAAAAGCAGACTGACTATGAATAGTAGGGAATCAGTTGGTGTCAGCTTATTCTGAATTTGGTGAGAAATTTTGTCAAGTTATCTACCAGTCATCAGAGAATTACAGAAATCCTCTTTATTTGGAAGCATGAGTACTGGAACTGGGCAACAAGGATTAAGTATGTTTGAAACTAGAAAATAAAGTTCACACATCACTAAATATAACTTCCTGCCAGACAGGTATGGGCTGCTTGCCACATTTTGATGGTGGTCAGGATCCAAAAACCATGAAGAAGGCCAATTTTTTGACAACTTAAATTGCTTTTAACACAAGCAAATTTGCCTTATTTAGGGAGAGATGAAGTTTGAAGGAATTAGTTAATTGCCTCTGACTTCTAAACTTTCCAAATTTTAAATGTAAAAGTTCATCATTTACTTTTGCACAGATCGAAACAAAACTAAGATAATAAAATTAACTCTTACGTTCACAGCATACTTCAGCACGCGTTTTCATAGGAAGACAACTTGGAAAATCCATTTGCCAAGACAACTCAAAGGAAGGTAAATAGAAACAAAGGAAAGTCCCATTACATCCGATGACATTGACCAAACAATGCCTCTTAGAACTCCTGCTATTCCTGTTTTCTGTTAAGTTTCTTTGGACAGTAACATCCTTGAGGGCAAGCAAAAGGTCTGTCTTCTTCCTTGCTTTATTCTCAGTGCCTGGTGATGCACCCTGCTCATGAATAAAGGAACTCTCTAATTCACATTCCCTGGAGACCGCAAAGAGGTAATTACTCTGAAAGTAGCAAAATCGGTGGTGTGACTGAAATATTTACACGTACAGGATTAACTACAGGTAAATCCTAACGCTAAGTCTGAATACAAAAGATTCTGCTTTTCTCCATCACTAATGTTTGGCTTTCTCCAGAGCGAAGGCAGGCAGGCTTTCTCAGAGGCTGGCAAATCGAAACACTGGCAAAGTTGTGCGGTTTGCTGTTTATTTTGGCTACATTTGTAACGTACTCCTTATGACCCAAGTACCCTTCTTTGGCGGCGGCATCCTCAGTCTCTCCAAGGCCTGAGAAATGTTCCACCTCACTAATTCTTAGAAAAATGGGTCCATTCAATTTCTCATTCTTTTAGAGCCTTATGGTTCCAAGGGTGTCCCGTAGGTATAGGAAATCATTAACATGCCAGGAAACAATAATCAGTAGAAAAAAGGAACTATACACATCAGGCCGCAACTTACCAAATGAAAAGGACCATGATGCCAAACATTGACTAAAAAAGTTTTAATTTAATCTCAATGCAGAAGACCAGGTTGGTTTGTAGATTATAGTGTGTGTGTGTGTGTGTGTGTGCAGGCGTGCGCGCATGTGTGGGGTTTGTTTGTTTTGTTGTTGTTTTGTATTTTTGAGATGCAGTCTTGCTGTCTCACCCAGGCTGGAGTAGAGTGGTACAATCTCAGCTGAGCCACTCCTGAGCAGCTGAGATTACAGGTGCTCACCACCATGCCTGGCTAATTTTTCTTTCCTTTTTTTTTTTTTTTTTTTTTTTTAATGTAGAGATGGGGTTTCACCATCTTGGCCAGGATGGTCTTGAACTCCTGACCTCGTGATCCACCTGCCTTGGCCTCCCAGCATGCTGGTATTACAGGCATAAACCACCACGCCTGGGCGTAGATTAGTTTAAAAAAAAAAACCTAGAAGGAGGAGAGGTAAGGTGAGTGTGTGGCCACAAGCTAAGCCTGGAGTATAGAGTAACTTAGTAAATATATGCAAGGGTGAATCCCCGAAATAAACACTCAAGACTTTCAAAGAAACCAATGATCACAGCTAGGAACATCTCAAGGAGCCCTGCTACGCCACATCCTATGTCATTTAAATTCTCTAAGCCTCAGGATTTCCATCTGAAAAGGAGAAATTAAAAAACCAGTGATGTCTTGTCCTCAGTGATATCACGATGTTTAAATGGGTTGAATTACAAGTTGTTCTGATTATTAGTATTATTTTTAACATTAATAAATTCAAAGTTCAATTTATCTGGGAATATATTAAGGAGTATTGGAAGAAAGGAGCTGGATATAGAGGTTCCATGTATATAAAATAATTCAGCAGAATATGTAAATTATAGATGTAAATGTACATAATGAAAGCTTAATGCACATCAAGCCAGACTTTTTGGTTGGTTGGGATTTTATCTGACCTTCAAGGTGCTTTGAATTGACCCTGATTTCTGCAACTTTGTTTTTGGCCATTTGATGCCTACAGTTACTGTCCCAACAGCCAAGATGCTTTTTGCCTTCAAGTCATTACATCATCTGACCCCTCCACTCAAAATGTTTTTCTCTTACCCTTTTATCTGTTTATTTCTTCAAACCCACTATCCTCAAAGAGAAAACTACGTATTTATTTACTTTATAGTTGGTGACTCTGTGTGTTTCAAGCATGGGGAGTCTGAAATAACTTTAACCACGGGTTTTAGGTTCCTTTGCTGAGGAATGCTACAAAATAGAGGTTTGGGGTCTTAGAACAATTAAGCTATAATTTCTCACCAGTGTGTGGAGGCCTAGGGAAACTGACGCAACATTCCCTGCATGGAAACAGCATATTATTTCAGGGAAAGCCATGAAAGTAAATCTTAAGAGTATATTTCAGCCAGAGATTTTGAAGCATTTTAGGAACATGAATACCCCTATTCTTCTCATTCATAAAACACAAGTCTGTTGATGCTGATCATAAAAATCTCTTCTTAAACATTCCTGTGTACCCACACTCACTGATACATTTTCTCAATGGAGTCTAGCCTCCCCTGCGGTCTCCATTCTTGGGCTGTAACTCAGTAACCCTACCCTTTGGAGTGTGCTTTGGCCACCTTCAGGAACAGTGATTTCTCTGTTTAGATCAAGAGACCATAATGAAACATTGTCTGCTACAATATCAGATGTGAAGTTTCTGCTAAACTAATTGCTGGGGAAAACATTTTGCCTTCATCAAGCAGGGCCTGAAGTCAGAAAAATGGAAATGAGAGGCTGGAGAGGGTGGGCAGAGAATTTGAATGGGACTAGGGGAAAGTTTTCCATAAACTGAAAAGCTTTGCTTGGGGGCTGAAATGAAGATAGTGTTTTGCTTGGTTCTACCATCTAGAAAGGAGAAGCAGACTAGGGCTAAAGAAAACTGAAGTCCAGACAAGACCACTCTTTCACTTACAACTCTTGATTCAGTTTACTCATTTGACAAATTCTGATATTTCTAACTATTGTGTGTACCAACTTGTAAATACATTTTATATGAAGTTCAGGTGAGACACAGAAATAAATAAGAAAATGTAATAAAAAATAAAGCAGTGATTTTCAAAGAAGTTGGTTTTGATGTGAAATTGAATTCCCATCAGAAGCTTTGTGCTAAGACATAGGCACCATTTCCTCCTTCCTTGTCCCCATCCTCATATTGAAAATTAAAATGATTAATTTAAAACTCTATATTCCAATATAGTGAGAAGATGGCACCACAACAATGCACCCAAACAAGTTAACATTCATTGAATATATTATATGTACTAAGCACTGTGCTAAATCATCTACATACATTCCATCACTTAATTTTCATCTTATCCATATTGGCTGTATCCCATCATCGTCGTCTCTTCACAAATGAAGAAACTGGGCAAATAAGGGTGTTTAATTAAACATCTCACTTATAAAGAACTACTCTCCATACTTCAATGAGAGAGGGAAATAAAAACTTAATACACTTGATATTTTATATTGGGGAAATTATCCCAAGGGTAAAACTGAATATCTACCCTGTGTTACTCTCCTCGTCTTCTGTCAATTAAAGAACACTGAGAAGTTTGCTTTACCACAACTTCTTAGGAGTGGGTCTGACTTCAGCAAAATTCAGTGTTTAGGGCACTTAAGTTAATGCTTCAGAAGATGTAGTTATTTGAACTAGGAGCCTTTTGTCCCAATCTTAATAGTCTGCATCTACAGACCATGTGACCTTCAATGGATTATTTAATCTCCCCGAGCATTTGGGATTTATTTTTCCTATAACATAAGAAATAATAAAAAGCTCAGATGAATGACCTTTAAGTTTTTCATTTTTTCTGTAATTAACATTCTCTTTTAGGGAATTCATCTTCGTGTTGTATACATTAGGAACAATTGTGTCTCTCTCAAAGGATAACAGTATAGTAAGATGGAGACCAATAATAGCAAAGAAATTTCCAAGGATCTCCATGATCTTCCCAGGGAAGTGGTTTTCAGGTCTGCTTATGTGTCAGTTGATCATGATAAAACAATCAAATAAGAATGATAGAATGATTCAACAAAACAATAAATATGAAATAATATTAATTCCAGCATTAGAAAATCTCAAAGTCAAGGCAAGATAGTAATAGTATAGTGATTAAGAGAATGGTCTTCAAAGACATTATTGCAGCTTGTAACTACATAACTACTTTTAGGATCATTAAATTAACGTATAATTAACACAGTCTCCCTCTCTAAGCTATAAATTTTATTAGACGGCAACTATAACTATTTTGTTCCTATATTGTCAGCATATGTAAGAACAGTACCAAAGCGGACTTGCGGACTTGTGGGTATTTTGGTGCAATACTAAAGAACTGAATGTACAACAAATAAATGCAAACGTCAGTCTTCCTTCTTGCTAGCCATATAAGTCTCAGCTTTAGCGATCCAGTCTATGCTATTTTTAAATTCATCTGTAAAATTAAAACAATCGTACTGCCCACCTCTTAGAGATTTTTCAAAATAAAACACCTGAGCTATGAAGAAAATGGTGGCTAGAATAAAACTAAGGTTGACATTTTATAATATTCATGACACCAACTTTCCTTCAAGTTCTGAACCAGTTGTGAAATAGACAGTGGACCTCTGCTGGCGAATCCGGAATGGAGAACCCTGCTTAGGCCCCAAGATGAAATGGGCTGTCAGCTCCTTCCCCAGATTTGAGTGAACTAAAGACTGATAAAGTCATTGATCAATACAGTAGCTGGGCTCTCTTTCCAGGTGAAGCAATTCACTTCACACATTTGAAGACAATGTATATATCCCAAGAGGTGGCTGGATCTAAAAGAGATTGGAGAAGAGAGTGAGGCTTCATGTGCTCAGGTCTCCTTGGCTAATCTCTCTAATACCAATGCCCTTTGGAGCAGAATAAGTAGGGAGGGGAGAGAAAACTAAGGATTTTAGGATGCTATTAATATTCCCAAGAAGATAAATGTTCTCATTTTATGGGCCTACTTAGAAACACTGGGAGAGAGAGAATGGAATCATCACTCTTAAATAATGACACCAACCTCACAGGAATGTCCTGAGTCTAATAAGTGAAGTACAGATGCTTTTGAACTTACAGTAGGGTTACATCCCAATAAACCCATTGTAGTTTGAAAATAATGTAAAGTCTAAAATGCATTTAATACACCTAACCTACTGAACAGCATAGCTCAGCCTTGCCTACCTTAAACGTGCCCAGAACACTTACATTAGCCGACAGTTTGGCAAAATCATCTAACATGACACATTCCTATTAACAAAGTGTTGAATTTCTCATATACTTTATTGAATACTATAATGAAAGTGAAAAGCAGATGTTCGCATCGTACTCAAAGTACAATTTCTATTGAGAATGTTTCTTGTACCACCCTAACGTTGAATCCTCATAAGCCTGGGACTATCTGCCTTGAAGTTCTTTTAACTGACCTCCAGCGCTGCCCCTCAGTCTCCAAGATACTCTGATTGAGTTCTACAATAATCTGATGCTGGTGTTTAGTGGGCCAATTTTTAGAAATCCTTTACATTGCTTTTTTTTTTTTTTGCCCACTTTTGAATGGGGTTGTTTTTTTCTTCTATATCTGTTTTAGTTCTTTGTAGATTCTGGATATTAGCCCTTTGTCAGATGGGAGCTGGTTCCATTCCTTCTGAAACTATATCAAACAAAACAAAAAGAGGGAATCCTCCCTAACTCATTTTATGAGACCAACAAAATCCTGATATCAAAACCAGGCAGAGACTCAACTAAAAAAGAAAACTTCAGGCCAATATCCATGATGAACATCAAAGCAAAAATCATCAATAAAATACTGGCAAACCGAATGCAAGAGCCCATCAAAAAGCTTACTCATCACGATCAAGTAGGCTTCACACTAGGGATGCAAGACTTGTTCAACATACGCAAGTCCATAAACGTAATCCCTTACACTTCTATCCTTAGCAGTTAAATTTTACATGTGACAAGAATCAGCCGTATTGACTCCCAACCTCATTTATTCTATAGGAATTAACTGATTAATAAAAGGCTATGTAAGTACATGAAATAGGAGTTTAATAAGTCAATATTCTGGAAGGTTTGATAGGTAAATGTTGATGATGTGTGAAAAATCATGATACATACTATACAATCTCAGTCCCATAAAATTGGATGTTGTGCCTACAGATGCACAGGACCTAAAAGAATGCGTCAAACTATAAACCGCTTGTGATTGTGACTTTGTTCTTTGCTTCCTGTGTTTTTTAGTTTCCTCTAATGTACTTAACTTTTTAAAAGTAAAGGTTATTTAAAAAGAAAAAAAAGAAAGAAGTGTCCCAAAAGTGCTACTGCAACACTGTTGTAAAAGATTAGAGAAAACAGCTGGGCGCAGTGGCTCACGCCTGTAATCCCAGCACTTTGGGAGGCCGAGGCGGGTGGATCACGAGGTCAAGAGATCGAGACCATCCTGGTCAACATGGTGAAACCCCGTCTCTACTAAAAAATACAAAAAATTAGCTGGGCATGGTGGCGCGTTCCTGTAATCCCAGGTACTCAGGAGGCTGAGGCAGGAGAATTGCCTGAACCCAGGAGGCAGAGGTTGCGGTGAGCCGAGATCGTGCCATTGCACTCCAGTCTGGGTAACAAGAGCGAAACTCCGTCTCAAGAAAAAAAAAAAAAAAAAAAAGATTAGAGAAAACGCAGAATCTTGAGGAGTTTTGTCTTCTGATTGCTGCTTATATTTTTTACATTTTCTCTTCATTCAGAAAAAGAACTAGAAATTACAGATAAGTGTATTAATGTATTGTGGGTGTGGCTTATAAAAGATGACACGTAACTCTATTTTATGGGCTTATTTTCAAAGGAAAGGACTCTGCTCTTTATTCAAAGATTGGTGAAAGAAATGTCGATCTGTACGTTTGAAGTTAATTATTAAGATATATTTTCACTTTTATAAGACTTCTATCGAATGATAAAAATCAGTTGTAAGGTAAAATTACAAATATCACAAAAGAGTCAGGAAAGCAACTTCCTTGAATCCTATTCAAAGATATGTACAAATGAAGATCTGACTTAGATATGTTAACAATTGAATGAAATACATTCACAAAGATCATGACGCCACAGACAGTTTAAAAGTGACTCAATTGACTCTTAAGACATTTAGGGAAATCCTTGGAAAATTTATGACTTCTGGTCATGTTTTCCAAAAAAATTATTCTTTTGATTAGGTTAGAAATTCTTGATTGTTTCACATATAATGGCCTCTACTTTGCATTTAGCACAGTGCTCGATGTATATGAAGATGTTAACAATAATATATATTCAACATGAACGTGTTATGAGCAGTAGTATGTGTGGCATTTAACTTTGCCGTCTATCCAAACACAGATATTAAGGAACCAGTCGGCTGTCATGACTTCTGTCTTCACATGCTTTGCTCTTATAAAATCAGTTCTGATTATGACTATCTGCCTGGAAAAAAAAGTTTTTGTTTGCTCTTTCTGCCCGACTGTTTACCTAATTCTTCCCTAACTGTAGGGCAATAAATGATATTAGGAGCTGATCTGATAACTCAATCCTAAACTGTATCTTAAATTCGACTAAATTCCATAAATATTTTCTTAGGATCATTCATTCTGCTACTTGGTTAGCTTATATAATTTACGAAGAAAAAGAAAGAAAGAGAAAAGAGGAAATAAAAAAAAAGAAGAACTCCTGCTTTCAAAGATTTTATAATTGAGCTAAGTACCCTGATATAGAAATGAACATCTGTCATTAAAGACTTTATGGAAAGGAAGAATGAAGAGTAAGCAGAAAATGCTGTCGGTGATTCTGACTCCATCTTGGTGTTTGGAGCTAAAGGTAGCTCACAGAGGGTTCAAGATTATTTCAAGAACAATTTTGGTTATATGTGTTGGGTCTTGAGGTGTAAGCAGAATTTTGCAGATTAATGTTGATGAGGAAGAACATTACATATCAAGCAGAACTGAGAAAGAATAAGAAATATATGGAGAATGGCTGTTGGTTTGCTGTATCTAGAAGGAAAACCATGCTCGCCTCAGGTGAGAGAAGAAATAGAAATACCAGAAAATTAACTAGAAAAGTAAATTGATTTAGTATAAATACAAGAATATCCTAAGCAGCTCAATAAATTTCTCACTGAAGAATCTGGCTTATTATCATAAGGTAGTGGTTTTCAAAAGATCAATAGAGACTGGAAACTTGTCAGAAATGAAATTATCAGGCCTGACCCTAGACCTACTGAGTCAGAAACTACGAGAGCTGGTTCCAGCAACTGATGTGTTAATTCTGTATCCAGGTGATTCTGATACAAGTTTGAGAACTATAGCCCTATGCCAAAGAGATTATTTATAAATGTTAAATCAGAAAACAGCAGAGTCACATCTGAGCTTTTCAGTAACTGATCTTGCCCCTTGTAGAGAATGGATTGCAAGCAGGGGCACTGGAGATTCCCTAGGGGGATCTTGATTAGTCAAAGGGAGAAGCAAGAAGCATATGAACACCAGGAGTGGAGGAAGGAGGGAGAAGAAAAGAAAGAGCTAAGAGAAAAGTCTGTGGTAGTCAAATTCATCTTGGATCTTCAATCACTGAATAGGAGTAGATAATTGAAGTGGTAGAAAAAGGAAGCATTCAGGTTGCATTTTCCTCCCTAGTCTGAGAGGTTCAGTTGGTGGTGGTATATGTTTGGAGACTGCAGGTGGAGAAGGGAAGCTCCTTCAATTAGGAAATTATGGAACTTTTGGTCAGGCTCTTTAAGAGCTGCATCATGAGTGAAAATTGACCTCACTATAGTCATTTGTTCATTTGCTCATTATACAGGTAACATTAATTATTATGCTTCAGATACTTTGATGGTCACAAGAGATAGGTGAATCAGATGTTGCTCTTTTAGGACGTTTTGAGCTAGCTGACATGTAAAAAAGAGGCAGATGGGCCGGGCGCGATGGTTCACACCTGTAATCCCAGCACTTTGGGAGGCCAAGGCAGGCAGATCTCGAGGTCAAGAGATCGAGACCATCCTTGCCAACATCATGAAACCCCGTATCTACTAAAATACAAAAATTAGCTGGGTGTGGTGGCGCATGCCTGTAGTCCCACCTACTCAGGAGGCTGAAGCAGGAGAATTGCTTGAACCTGGGAGGTGGAGGTTGCAGTGAGCTGAGATTGCACCACTGCATTCCAGCCTGGTACCTGATGACAGAGCAAGACTCTGTCTTAAAGAAAAAAAAAAAGAAAGAAAGAAAGAAAGAGGTAGAGGGGACAAATCTACTTGGGAACAACTCCCATTGTGATGGGATTGTGACCACATTTTGTCCCTTGCCTTTTATCCTATTGTTCCTCTCAGGTTTTTAGAGAAGAGGTCATG
This sequence comes from Callithrix jacchus, assembly GCF_049354715.1. NCBI lineage: Eukaryota > Metazoa > Chordata > Mammalia > Primates > Cebidae > Callithrix > Callithrix jacchus. Next base: position 70,379,588 of record NC_133517.1, read on the forward strand.
TCTGCTGATGGCTGAAGGAGCATCAGTCGCCCAGAGATTTTCAGATTTCATAAGGCCAACGATGGGATCTTTGATCTTGAGCTGCTCATGAGTCCAATCTCAGAAACCTGCTTTGTATTTTCACCACAATAAGTTATATTTTAGCCCCCAAAAAAGAAGAGATAGAAAAGAGAGATTAAACTTGCTTAGACACATAGATCAAGTCTCTGGCAAAAGGCAAATTCTTGTTTGCCTGTCTGGTGTTTCTTTTTTAGTGCAAGAATGGAAAGAGACATTCATTGGTAGGACAAAGAAATCAGCTTGTGGTACTATCAATTGACAAATGTTGTAGAGTGGTTTAATAAAATATTCTAAACACATGAAGATATTATTCATTTATGCTAAAAATATGTTGATGTTTTACTAATATAAAAATATAACATGATAAATTGTATCACAACACGATATATAACACCAGTGTACATGATAAATTAAAAAATGTGAAAAAATCAAATTACAAAGCAGAATGTGTAGTGTGCTCCCAAATGTACATATATAAGAGTATTAACAACAATTACCTTTAGATGGTGGATCACTGATTTTACCCTTTCCTTTTTATACTGACTGATTTTTTTTACCCTGTACATATATTATCATAATCAAAGAAGGAAAAAACTATTATTTTCAAAATAAAATATATTAATAATTCCTAACCATGTGCTAAAAAGGAATATTAAAATACTAAAAGGGACCAGAATCAAAAGTAGAAAAAAATGAGATTAATTTCTGCTTACATAACATCTTTACATTATAATCTCATGTAATTCCTATATTCATGGTGTTAGATATGTAATAACAACATAGAGAAATGTTCTATCTCAATGGAAACAGGGCGATATTTATAGTACACTATTCCCAGTTATCTAACTTGGTTTCTATGGGAGCTTTTACAACTCTGTACATTATAGATAACTGATAGCAATGCAAAATAATTCTTGTCCATAGACGGGTAAATTTTAACTGTATCCAGTGAAGATTCCATTGATTTCCCTCCCCCATGTGTAGGAGGCTAATCTTCCCTCCATTTGCTCATTTGTTCCAACATTCCTGATTTATAAATGTGTCTGTACTATGGAATCTCCTTTGAACTGATCGCAACACCTCATTAGTCCCAACATTAATGTATTTTTATATATGCATGAAATATATAATTTTACCATATTTTGGAAAAGAATCTTTTTAGAATTATTATCGCATTAGCTAATATTTACGAAGAACTTTATAGGCACCCAATCCTGTTCTAAGTCATTTATTTGAAACTATATTTTGTCTTCGCTATCATTGAGGAGCTATTGTCAACTCCATTTAGAAGTTACCTAAAAGTTAAATAATTTACCCAAAGGGGAATGAGGGGTAAAGGGTAGAGCAGGATTCAAATTCAAGCTGAGTGCAGATACCATGTGGTTCAGCATACAATACCATCTAACTTTTCCAGATGAGAAAGCTAAACCTCCACAAGGTTAAAGTTTACTCTTACTTTTTCCTTTATTCAATAAATATTTTAAACACTTACTATAAGTCAGACACTAAGCTTGGTGTGGGGAACCCAGAAGTGAAAAAGATACGTAAATAGAACGCTTGATTCTTATAGAGCCTAGAAGTTTGTGATAATTGACTCCAAGTCCAATGCTGGTGGAGTCAGAGGGCCTATTTCCTTTAAAAGTTTGTTTTCTTCAAGATTCTTTTTTTACTCACTTCCAGTCAAATGGGAACATTCAATGGACTGGAATTATAACTTCTAGTAAGAACACACTGATGTCATCTTGTATCCTCTTGCTGCCTGGTGAAAAATGTATTCAAATAAATACACAAAAGGAGATGACTAATGATTTAATTGCAAATCTTAAGAAAAGCATCCTACATGGCCTCCCTTTGAAAATGCCATGTCTTTCTGGAATACACTTTCCTGGCTTCCCTATTTGGTGGGTTCCTCTCAACGCTTAAAATTCTGTTCAGTCTTCAGAGCCTTCTGAAGCCTCTTTTGACTCTGTACTCCTTCACTGACATGTATACATTTGCTTCTCTTCTCACTCTAGTATTTCCCATCTCTGAGATAGTTTTGACTGTTGCATGTTAGCATGTCCTGGGGCAGTCATTTTTCTGCATGTCTATTTCTTCCATAAAAGCATAAACTGCCAAGGGAGAGGACCTGTAGCTCACTAATTTCTGCAGGATCTGTTATTTAGGAGTGGATTGCGGAACTAATGTACCGGTGAATAATTCTTCCTGTACAATGTACATACAGCAACATTCACTTCTCAAAATATACACAGTTCTCTACTATCTCCAGGTATTTGCATTTACTGATCCCTTTGTTGAAACCTCATCTTCATTTCATCTTCTGGGTAATGCCTATGCTTCCTAAGGACCTCTGTTAATATATCTGTTCTTCCTGAAACATTTCTTCATCTTGAGTTAAATGCCCCTTCTGCATGTTCTCCTATCAATCCAGACTTCCTCTATACATCACTGGTTTCTTTTCATCATGAAGTATAATTTCCTATTTATATGTCTGAACATACGTGTATGTATTTCTAAAATTCTTTTTTTTTTTTTTTTTTTTTTTGAGACGGAGTTTCGCTGCTGTTACCCAGGCTGGAGTGCAATGGCGCGATCTCTGCTCACGGCAACCTCCGCCTCCTGGATTCAGGCAATTCTCCTGCCTGAGCCTCCAGAGTAGCTGGGATTACAGGCGTGTGCCACCATGCCCAGCTAATTTTTTGTACTTTTAGTAGAGACGGGGTTTCACCATGTTGACCAGGATGGTCTCGATCTCTTGACCTCGTGATCCACCTGCCTCGGCCTCCCAAAGTGCTGGGATTACAGGCTTGAGCCACTGCGCCCGACCTATTTCTAAAATTCTTAAGGAGAGAAACTTTATTTCATGATTATGTCTTCAGATCCTAAACAGTATGTATCCAAATAAATATGTGCTTTATTTGAATATTTAAATATATGTCAAATGAGAAAAAAGACCGGTAGTTCATGTTTGTTTCTACCTAGAAGGAATTTTTCTCCTAGGATACAGCATGACAGAATAGGAAGACCAACTTTAGAGTTAGAAACATAAATTTTTTTCCTGGTTCAGACATTTATTATCGATATGACCTTAAGAAAATAGAATCAATGTATTAGACCTTACTTCATTTATAAGTAAAATGAGAATAAAAATCTCCACATTGTGCTATTGTCATGAAGACTAAATGAGATAATGTGTGTTGAGGGTCTGTGCCAAGTAAGCTCTAATTGAATATCCATTTCCTTCCCTTTCTATTTGTGGCCAGTGGTAAATTATAAAGACAGAATTTGGGCACATAACAGGATATCCTACATGAGTAGGAATGGCTTCCCAGGGTAATAGATAGTGTTGCCAACAATAGTGGAGAGAATGAGCGGAAGCAGCCGCATAAACGAACCTTCTCAAGGTTTCACCCTTCAGAGTTCAATGTAAGGTTCAAAGGATGACTTTGAACATTAAACAGCATCATGAACTACCCAGCAATGTTCCCAGCTGTGGCTCTTAATCAACACACAATTCTAAAGGCAAGGTGGCTCAGTGAGAGGCAGGAGACCTGGAATCTGCCAGGAATGAAAGGTCAACCGGGTTTCTGGTATGCAAGGCATGTGCCAGTGACACCGAATCCACCTTCTTCCTACTCTACCCCTCCCCTGCCCTGAAACAGAAACTGTAAAGAGGTAGCATAAGCTTCCTGCATGGTATGGTGAGCTGTGTATTCCCTTCCTCAGGGATATGTTAAGGCCTTCAGACTTTAATCAAGTCATTTCTGCCACAGCATCTGTGGAGAACATCTGCCTATTGTAGCTGCAACTGGAGAACAAAACTTCTCCTGGCAGGACTAAATGAAGGATGAAGCTAATGCAATGCTTTCTGGGCTGCTGAAAGCCCATATATTTACAGATAATGGTTTGATCTTTCAGTTATCTTGTTTCAAGAAAAGACTCACTTTTATGTCCAACAAATGATTTGACCTATTGGTAGCTAATTAACCAAGTGAAACTCTGAATTCATGCCAGACAAATCCTACCTTCATTTTCTAGTGACAAGAGACTAAAAACTGAAACATCTTTCCTGCACTAAATAAGCTAGTTCTTGCAGGTATGTGTGTCCCTGCATCCCAGTTTATACTGTGACTATTTCTACACATCAGACTATGCTGCTACAATCCTGCAATAAACATGGCAAAGTGGGAAATTCAGCCAACAAAGAAGTAAGAGAGAAGCAGCAAGCTCCTGCAGAAAGGACAGATTGGGGATGTAAGACATGGATACCTTTTGTACGTGACTGTTCTGCTAACTTGGTGGATGAGCTTGTTAAAACAGGATAGTGCTTATTCAGGGTCAGCTTTACTCTGGGTCATGTTCTTAAGTAACACTTTTTAAAAACTCCCGTCAACACTAATTCTCATACCTATTCCAGACATGAGAAAGCTGTGGATTAGATTGGTTGGTTAATGTGTCCCCCAGGTTAAAACGTGGTAGATCATATTTTGAACCAAATTCCATGTTCTTCCTCTTGATCCTGTAATCCTACTACTGTGTATCTACCCAGAGGAAAAGAAGTTATCGTTAAAAAAAAAAAAAAACTTGAACATGCATGTTTATAGCAGCACAATTTGCAATTGCAAAAATGTGGAACCAGCCCAGATGTCCATCAATCAACAAGTGAATAAAGAAACTGTGATGTGTGTGTGTGTGTGTGTGTGTGTGTGTATAATGAAATACTACTCAGCCATAAAAAGGAATGAATTAGTGGCATTCACAGAAGCCTCGATAGAACTGGAGATTATTATTCTAAATGAGGTAACTCAGGAACGAAAAACCAAATATTATATGTTCTCACTCATAAGTGGAAGCTAAACTATGAGGATGCAAAGGCATAAGAATGACACAATGGACTTTGGAGACTCAGGGGGAAAAGGCAGGAAGCAGGTGAGGGATAAAATACTACACATTGGGTTCAGTGTATGCTGTTTGGGTGATAGGTACACCAAAATCTCACAAATCACCACTAAATAACTTGCTTATTATCCAAATACCACCTCTACTTCAAAAATCTGTAGAAATGAAGGAAAAAAAATCCCTGCTCTATTACATCATGCTGCCTTTCTAATAGCCTGTAAAATTTATCTTTTGACATCAACCTTTAAACATGAACAACTACCTATGACCAACTTCAGCTAAAACTGCTCCAGTCAAGTGGGCATTACTAGATAATGATAAGGCAGCCACAGCACACTCTCTGCCTGCTGGATGTCTTCATATGCACTTTCTCACTGGACTTTGGACAAATCAACTCACTGGGCTGGACTTTTTCACTTACATCAAGTATGAAATTTAAACTAGATGATTCCTTTTAACTCTCACATTCTAAAATGAAAAGTAAATATTCTAGTGACATATTTCATACATGTATATATACATACATTTAGTGTCTACATGATTATTTTATTTTTAGATAGAGTTTTGTTCTTGTTGTCCAGGCTGGAGTGCAATGGCATGATCTCGGCTCACCACAACCACTGCCTTCTGGGTTCAAGAGATTCTCCTGCTTCAGACTCCCAAATAGCTGGGATTACAGGCATGTGCCACCACGCCCAGCTAAGATTTTGTATTTTCAGTAGAGACAAATTTTCTCCATGTTGGTCAGGCTGGTCTCAAACTCCTGACCTCAGGTGATCCGCCCACCTCAGCTTCCCAATGTGCTGCGATTACAGGCATGAGCCACGGCACTCAGCCTATGATTATGTTTTTAAGGGGGACTGGAACCCCCGTCCTGACTTTCCGTCTCTGGTTAAATCCATCCTATTTTCATTGCCCTGTTTTCATTCTCCCTCTCCTAACTAAAAGTAGGAGCTCTCAGACCCAGCCGCTTGTATAAATATGGATATACTTATGCCCATACCTCACTATTAGCACACTGAGCTTCCTATGATGATTAATGATAGGCATATCATATCTCCCCTATAACCCTGTAGAATTTCCTCAACTTTCATACCAAGGTTGGTAGTCCCCAAGATACTCAGCTAAATATCAGGGAATAGAGTATTGATATTCTCTGTTTTTATTAAAATTAAAATCTGAAGTATCACAGGATTTTGTTTAATTTAGTGATTGATTGAGACAGAGTCTCACTCCATGACCCAGGCTCAAGTACACTGCAGTGTGTACAATCGTGGATTTCTGCAGCCTTAAACTCCTGGGCTTAAGTGGTCCTCCCACCTCAGCCTCACAAGAAGTTATAGGCATGCATCACCAGGGTGGGCTGGTGGGCGTGCTGGCTGGTTTATTTATTTATTTTTGTGGAGACAGTGTCTTGTTATGTACACCATGGTAGTCTTGAACTCTTGGCTTCAAGCAATCCTTCTGCCTCATGCTCCCAAAGTGCTAGGATTACAGATACAAGCCACCAGGCCTAGTTGATTTTATCTAATTTATACTTGAATTCTACACACCATATTTTGAACAGAAACAAACAATCTGAGATGTTATATGGCAGAAAGTTTTAATAATAAATAACACGGCTGTGTTGTTTTACAGCATGGCTTTTCTTGCTGCGTTAAATAATCAGGTTTTTAAAATTAAATTCCAATTGATTATAGTTTAATGCTTTTATAAAATATAATGAACTATTTTGCATTTTTATAATGCAAAACAACCAATAAAAATATAAGGCATTTTTAGAAAAATTAAATTTAAAAGGTATTAAAATACAAACTCAAAATTTGTGTCACTAGATTCAACAGAAACAAAAGCATTCTGTTATTACACTGCTATAAAGTTTCTAAACATAATTTCTGGGCTTATTTCACGGACTTGCAACAAATGGCAGCTCACTGTTCACAACAGCAAAGACATGGAATCAACCCAGGTGCTCATCAACATCGTATTGGAAAAAGAAAATGTGGTATATACACACTATGAAATACTATGCAGCCATAAAAAAGAATGCAGTCACATCTTTTGCAGCAACATGTATGTAGCTGAAGGGCATTTATCCTTAGTGAATTAACACAGAAATGGAAAACCAAATGTAGCATGTTCTCACGTATAAGAAGGAGCTGAACACTGGGTACATACAGACACAAACGTGGGAACAATAGACAGCGGAGATTCCAAAAAGGGACAGAGAAGGAAGGGTACAAAAGAGCTGAAAAACTATCTATGGGATACCACGTTCATTACTTGAGCAGCAGGATCATTAGAAACCCAAAACTTGGCCGGGCGCGGTGGCTCGAGCCTGTAATCCCAGTACTTTGGGAGGCCAAGGCGGGTGGATCACGAGGTCAACAGATCGAGACCATCCTGGTCAACATGGTGAAACCCCGTCTCTACTAAAAATTACAAGAAATTAGCTGGGCACGGTGGTGCGTGCCTGTAATCCCAGCTACTCAGGAGGCTGAGGCAGGAGAATTGCCTGAACTCAGGAGGCGGAGGTTGCGGTGAGCCGAGATCGCGCCATTGCACTCCAGCCTGGGTAACAAGAGCGAAACTCCGTCTCAAAAAAAAAAAAAAAAAAAAAAAAAGAAACCCAAAACTTAGCATCACACAATATATCCGTGTAACAAACCTACGTGTGCACCACCTGAATCTAAAATAAAACAACCGTCACCAAATGGCTGCTCACTACCACCATTCCTGGACCTCATTAGGAGGAGCACTAATTTACTCCTTCCACAGAAGTTTTAGAAATTGAATAGGAGCCGGGTTTCACCAAATGGGTCCAAATACAAGGGACCCTACAGGGAAAAGACCACTAGAGACCAGATGTTTATCTTCAGCCTTTCTCTGTGGTCTTTGGAAAGAAAGACCAAGGTACACAGCAAAAGGTCAAAGGATTCTGTCTTTATTCTACTCTTTGCTCTCCAGATGAAGAAAACAGGATTGGAAATCACTGCCGATAAAATCAAATCTTGGAAAGGAAAGTTTAAGAGTCAATGTCTGCAACTGGGACATACTCTTAACAAAGAAAATAATATGTGTTATTTATTTTTGAAGTTATAAATTGATCTTGCATTATCATCTCATGTGCAAGCTTTCTATCTGTTGATAATTAGTTTGTATTTTTTTTCTAACTCTCCAGAAACATTTTATTTAACGTTCCTAAAATTCCAGTGAGGTAGGTACTCCTGTTGTCCTTATCTTACGGGTGAGATACCTGATTCAGAGAAGTTAAATGACTTAACAAAGTCATTCAATTACTAGGGGGTTCAACTGGCATTCATACAGAAGCCTACCTCTCAATTCATACTCCAGCCAATTATCTGTCCACCAAACCTATTGTTTCTCTCCTAATCTGAATTTTTAATACTTGAAGAATCTAGGTATGCAAGAAAATGTACAAAATATATGAATTTTTTTTTAAGGAAGTGGGAAAAAATGTCTTCTCACAAAACCCTGGGATAAGACTCATGGGCATGCTTTTGTGAATGTCAGTCATACAACCACTGTGTTTACCTTATAACTTCCACAGAATATAATCAGATATATAAACATTTTATACATAGGTTCCTAAGATTGCTGCACTTGCAGTCTCTTATCTACAGAATTGTTAATCAATAGTTAGGAGTCTTCAATGTGATTATTTAAAACTCTTGAAAATTGGACCCATTCATTATAAGAATTCCCGTGGTACATAATAAGGAAAAATCTAGCATTTTAACTTTTCTAAAATTGACCGCATTGGTCCTAATGCACTGGTTGAAAACACCCATCAAGAGATGAGAGATGGTTTCTTGAGCTACTTATGAGTTACAATTGATTTGTTTTCTTCCCCTTGAATATGTTTTCAAAGAATAGGGTTAAGGTCTTTGACGTAAGCCTTGTGGTGAGAATCTCTGTGGAGCTTCTCATGCAGTGGAGATAACAAAGGGTGCTACTCTCCATGATATTCTAAAAAACAGCCTCCAACATATGTGCTACTTCGAGAGTGCGGATTCACTGCTATGTCTTCAGACTCTTTCAATGAAGACTTCAGGTCTCAGCTTCACCCTTAGCAGATACTTTTCTAACAGAATAAATTCCAAATTCTAAGATACAGAAAGATTGACAGAAATATGAAATATTTGTGCTTAAATGTGCTACACATAGGAAACTAAGACCTAGAGGGGAAAACGGGCTTGCTGGAAGTCACGCAATTAGTACTAAAGGTGAACCAGAATTCTGTCTGAATTCCTCTTCTTGGAAAAGTCCATATTTAACTTAAACATATAAATCCACTGCACACAACTCTACTTCTAATTTCTACTGGCAAAAGTCCACATTCATGCATTTATTTCTCTATCCCCAGCACTAGGCCTAGTGCCTGACACTTATTAGATGCTCAGTAAGTGCGTGTTACATTGAATTAAATTAACAGAAGTACCAAGGTGAAACCTTTTGGAACTCATTGTGATTACACACACTAGTAAACCTTGTCTGAGTGCTGATAAGATGGGGTAGAAGCATGTGTAATTCCTCCTGTTTTTTATAATCTTTGCTGTGAAGGAAATATAATAGCACTTCAGGATTCCTCTTACCACTGTCAGAGGGACGAATGATCCCAAAACCTGTAAAGCTTAATGTACAATTAATATCATGCCTCACCTTTGTCATAGGCTCATTGTTCTACATTTTGACTGTATAGACAAGTAACTCAACTTTGACCTTCTGAGCTGATGAGACTACAAAACAAAGTAGTCAGAGAAGAAAAAAATCAAAATTATGGCAAATATAAAATTCAAAATGCAACAGTCTATTAGTATTCTGTCACTCAGAGAACCCAGAAGCATTATTTCTTTCTTGCCTAAGAATTGAAAGGTAGGCAGGGCTGAGCCACTGCATACATCACATGGGATTCCTGATAACAGTGACTTTAAATTATGGTAGCATTTGACCAAGGCAGACATTAGGGCTTGCCAGACCTCATTGGCTCCCCATAAAATAGGATATATACCTGTGAAGGCACGGAACTTCTGACGGTCCAAGGGGTCATTTGTGAATCCTGTATAAGTCTCCTGCTATCTTTTTATCTCCTGCTGGTCTAAGGAGATGAATCAATAAGGGTACAAGTGCACACATGTACCCATGGCCTGCAAAGGTATTGAGAGGAAATACTTACAGTGAGCTAAAAACTTTCAACCAAAGCACACAGTAATGGGGCATTTATTTTCCACCTGCTACTAGAGCAGAATATGCATTTCTTCCTGCTTTTAGAAACATCGGGGGATCATAAGCTAGGCCAATAAAATAGAAATAATACTATGAAAAGTATTGTAGGAATCATGAAAGAATTCATGCTATCTGAGACTTAGAGAATGTCTTGGGTAATTTCTTACACATTCAAAAAAATACATGTTCGTTCATATATACATGTATGTATCCATTCATCCATTCACCTACCCATCCACCCATTCACCCACCCCACCTATTCACTCACTCACCCACCCATCCACTCCTCACCCACCCATCCACCTACACATTCATCTACCCACTCATTTGCTCGTCCACCCATCAATCCACCTACTTATCCATGTATTTATCTACTCACCCACCTATTTATCCACCCACTCATCCATCCATCCATCCATCCATTTATCAATTCAATATTTTTGACATACTAATAGGCCGATGATGATGCCAAGAGACAAAGAACAGAATGATGAGCAAAATAGGTGTGTTTTTTTTCCTCCAGGAAAGGCAGACATACACAAACACATAATAAAATCAGATTGTGGGGTTGATAAACAGGGGCTACTACGAGAGCAAATAAGAGGTGAGTTTCTATGGAGACTATGTTTGATATGAGTACTATGGATAAGGAGGTGTAAAGCAAAGCAAAACAAAAACATGAAAAGCGGGAATGTTTTGAGATTTAAGGATGAGTACATATTATGTGTCAAAGCTAAGACTTTTGAGAAGCTACAGTATATTTGGGGAACTGCCAAGAGTTCAGTCTGATGAAAGGGAAGGAAGTGGTGAACGATAGTGAGAACACTAGGCTTGAGCTCTGCTGTTGAAGGAACTGTGAAAGCTATTAAGAAATTTCCTTCCTTTCCTGGGCCTCAGCTTTTTCATCTGTCAACTATGGAAGCTTGTTTAGATGATGCCTCACATCCTTTCCAACTCTTGTGGTCTTAGGAATTCGCTTACAAACAGTGGACTTCTTGAAATACAGCTAGAAACAAATCAGAAAGCCTGCAAGCAAAAAATTCAAGTGACCCTCTTAACATGATTGTTCAGTAATCAGTCTCACCATTCCCACTTCACTCATTTACAGAGACTGCTATCCCCAGAGAAGAAGGAGCTCTCTCACAAGTTTTCGTGTTTTTCCAGAACCATCCTGAGCCACTGCTGTGATAGAGGAATGCCAGAGTTTGGGGGAGGGGGAGGGAGTAGAAATCCATTGAGAAGAAACTCCTAAATTTTCTTCAGAGAAAGGAAAACCTAGATTCAGTGGCTCAGTTGGGGGTGGTTTTGGGAAAATGAATCTGCTTTAAATGTTTCTTTTGCTGTTGTAAGACTCTCATCTCCACTGTACAACAGAGCTGCCCCTCAGTCTGTAATATTACCCTGAGGCCTTAGACAACACACCAGGTTAGTAATTGATTTGGGACCCTTAACTGTCCTATCCATGGAATGGGGAGAGTGAAACCTGACTCTGAACTGTGAGGATTGAACCAGGTGGTTTAGGCAAGAAACTTTGCCTAGTGACTTGGTGTTTTCAGTGCTTTCGATGATTAATTAACAATCTTCACAGTAGCCCTGTGTGGTACTACAATAATTATCCTCATTTTTTTTTAGGTAGGAACACTGATGCTCATGATTTAAAATATGTGCAAAAGTGATTGTGATTTTTGCCACTAATGGCAAATTATTTTTGCACCAACCTAATAACTTAGTCAAGATCATATGGCTCCTCTATAGTAGTACCTGGATTTGCTTCAGACTAATCACCTCCAGTCCCATGCCCATAACCATTATGCTAAATGCCTCTAAATAAATGTTGGTCTTTTTTTTTTCTTTCATTTTACCTGAGGCCAGGTACTAATGGTAGGGATGTTACCACTAGGTAATTGTTAGTACTAATGGTAGGGATGTTACCACTAGGTAACTGTTACCAGTTAATGCCCTGTCATTTCTAGAACTCTGTATCCATCATTGCACAATGTCCCTTCCACCACTATCTCCACAAAAGAAAGATTTGTGCCAGAACTGGAGACCAGGACCCCTCTTTGGAATCTGGTCATGACTCCTGGCTGCTACACCACAACTACCCCTGATGCCTAAATATGGAATCAGTGAGGCACCCACTAAAATCGTTTCAGCACTTCATCTTTTTCCCTCCAGAAAGGCTCCTGTGCTAATTACATCTGCTTCCCCCTTTGCATCACAATGGTAGTTTCTATTTTGGATTTTTATCGTCGGTTGCAGCTTTAAGAAATTCTTATTCTGGTTCTGATCCAGCCTTGGCTATGTTTCAAAGGCACTAAAACCACTAGTGAAGCTGGCCTCATTTACCTCCTGGCACAAGTATGCATCTTTCCCAGAGAGGAAAACAGACTCTGTACACACTTCTTAAAAACAAGTAGACAAGAAGGAAAGAGAAGTCTTGCTAGACTATACCAGGAGCAAAGTTGGCAAGGAATAAAACAAATTTTAAATCAAATTCCTGTCTGGTGAAATTAGCTCAATTGGCGATCTTCAGATTTCTTTATATTTCTAAAATTAGAACTGCTAATCACTGCTGTTGTTCTGTAGAAACATTTTAGAGTTTACAATTAAAACATGAATAATTTTTCTTCCATAGCACATGTCATCAGAGATTCTCAGAGGCCTCTCTACATTGTGTAAAAAAAGGCACAGCAGACATGTTCAGCCAGCTGCCTATGAGGGGTCTGGAGACAGGCCTTCTACTCAAATAACTGTCCTAATAAGGGTATTTTGTAGGACTAAACAATTTTTTTGGATATCTCATTTAATCTCTATTACAACTTTGTAGCACAGACGGTCCCATTATTCCCATTATGCTGATATGTCAAACCAAGTGTCAGAAAATCAAAGTGCGTTAATCAAGGCCACAGAGCTACTCAGTGGCAATATCAAATTCTGCTACCTGAGGCTGCTGCTTTCTTGGCACTTTCCTGTGAGGGTTCTAATTAAAATAAAATGCTAGATAATATTTATTGAGTACTTACTATCTGCCAAGCACTCTGCTAAGAACTTAAGTGATTTTTATTCCTAACTTTTTACAGTAATTGTACAAAATCTTTACTATAATAATTACCATTGTACAGATAAGTCTTTGGGAAGATAAATGATTGCTCAAGAATTTATAGGCAAAATGTGGCCAACCTTTCAACATTTTCAAGAAATGTTTATACTACAGGCACTCCAACAGGCAGTAGAGATAACAGCAATGAACAAAGCAGACCAAATATTTTCTTACTCCAGGGAAAATGTGATCTAATGAAAGAAGATGAACAAACAAATAAGCAATGTTGAATTCTTAAAACGTGGTTATCATAAGGACCATGGAGAAAACTGAAGGAGAGAAAAAGGATCTGATTCCAGGTGAGTTACATCTGAGTTCTCCAATAGCTACATAAGACACCTCCTCACTTCTGAACTTCCAGGCTCTAATGAGATGCTGAGAATTTCATCCCTCTAATATAAGGTAAAATCACCATATTCAGGGTAGAATAAATGGCATAGTAGTAAGCCTTGTTTAGATGAAGTCCAAATCTCTAGACTAGAGTGAAATAGATCACACTAGAAAGAAGAGTTTGGTCCAGATTATGTATGACCCAAAAAATTAGGTAGAAGATTTTAGATGTGATTTGATAAGTAGAAGAGTTTTTTTAAAAAATTTGAAATTACTTTGGAATAATTTCTTTGGAATTTTTTCAGAATGACAAAAAGGGGGCAACGACTTCAAATGGGAAATTTAGAAGATTGCAATGGTTCATGTCTAAGATAAGAAAGTTTAAAAAGGGCAGCATAATGGAGACAGAGTTCCATCATGAAAAACATGCTAAAAGAGCTTTGGCAATTGGTTATTTGTGGGAAAACAGTGTGAGGGTGAGCACAGGTAGACAAGGGTTTACCTCAAATAGCTAGATTTAAAATGAAGATAATGAAGTCTAAGCTTTGGGGTTTCTCATTTGCACAAAACCTTTGCAAGGCCCTGGCAGGGCCCCCACCAGTATTAACAAGTATTGCAATTCAAACTATGCATCAAATAAAGGACCAATATCTACAAGGAACTTAAATCAGCAAGAAAAAAGAAAAATAATCCCATCAAAAAGTGGGCTGAAGACATGAATAGACATTTCTCAAAAGAAAATGTACAAACACCCAACAAACATTTGAAAAAATGCTCAACATCACTAATTATCAGGGAAATGCAAATGAAAAGCACAATGAGATCCCACCTTACTCCTACAAGAATGGTCATCATTAAAAAGGCAAAACACCAATAGATTTTGGCATGGATGTGGTGAAAAGGGAACACTTTTACACTGCTGGTGGAAATGTAAATTAGTACAACTACTGTGGAAAGCAGTATGGAGATTCCTTAAAGAGCTGAAGTAGAACTACCATTTGATCCAGAAATTTCATACTAGGTATCTACTCAAAGGAAAATGAGTAATTATATGAAAAAGACACATGTACACACGTTTATAGCTGCACAATTCACACGTTTATAGCTGCAAAGATATGGCATCAACCTAAGTGCCCATCAACCAACAAATGGATAAAAAAGCAGTGTACACATATGCATATATATATAGACCATGGAATACTGCTCAGTCATGAAAATAAATGATGTCTTTTGAAGCAACTTGGATAGAGCTGGAAACAATTATTCTTAAGTGAAGTAACTCAGGAATTAAAAAACACAGTTTGTTCTCACTTATAAGTGAGAGTTAAGCTAAGAGGATGGAAAGGCATAAGATGATATAATGGACTTTGGGTACTTGGAGTTGGGGAAGGTTGGGAGGTAAGTAAGGGATAAAAGACTGTGTATTGGGTACAGTATACAATTTAGTGATGGGTGCACTAAAATGTCAGACGTTTCCACTAAAGAACTTATCCATGTAACCAAAAACTCTCTGTAACTCAAAAAACTACTAAAATAAAAATTTTTAAAAATTTTCACTCCGTCTCCCAAAAGAACATATGTATTGCAATTTAAAGGGTATTTAATATTAGTCACTTCAAAAGAAAATATGAAATTCAATGAAAGAATTTTAATAGAAGTTTTTCAGGTGTGAAAAAAATGTATACAACTTTTTATAACCTTATCCATGAATTAAGTAGCTGAAAAGACTCCAATAAACTATTAATATAAAAAATAAATAGATATTAATAATGCTAGAAATAAGACTAGGAGAGATAGACATATTTTCGATATAGCCAATGCAATGTAAGAATACTGTAGAGTTGAGCTGTGTCAGGTAACAAATATAACTATATATTATTGTTCTGATTTGTGTGACTGTGAAGTTTGTCAAGTTTAATTTGTAATTTGTTTTAATTGCTTTCCTTATTCTAAGTATTTACTTTTGAATTGAATTAGTATTCAGAGTGCCATATTATTATGTTTAAGCTTTAGGACCCACAAACCTTGGATCTACTTATATAGATGAATGATTAGTTGATAACCCAAATGACAAAAAAAATAAATAAATAAATAAAGTAGTGTTTTGCCAGGGATAAATCCCTCCTCATCATGGTGAATAATACTTCTAATGTGCTCTTGAACTGGATTTGTTAGTGTTTGGTTGAGGATTTGGGCATATATGTTCATCAGGAATATAACCTGTAATTTTATTTTATTTCTTAGCATTCTTAGTTGGCTCTGATATCAGGATAATATGAGGCTTGTAAAACGTGTTTGGAAGCATTCCTTTCTCTTCAATTTTTTGGAAGAGTTTGAGAAGAACTGGTATTACTGCTATCTAGTTCGCTAGAATTCAGTCATGAAGTCATCAGTCATGGGTTTCGGATGGTTCAATGTATGCAAATCAATAAATCCAATACACCACATTAACAGAATGAAGGACAAAAACTGCATGATTATCTCAATAGAAGTAGAAAAGGCATTTGACAAAATTCAACATCTTTTCATAATCAGAGCTCCCAACAAATTAGGTATAGAAGAAATGTTCTGCAACACCTCAAAGGCCATATATGATATTCCCACAGCTGTCACACTCAGTAGTGGAAAGTTGAACACTTTTTCCTAAATTCAGGAATAAGACTAGGATGCCCACTCTTATCACTTAAAATAAACATAGCACTAGAAGTCTTAGAGCAATTAGGCAAGGACAAGAAATAAAACACATCTAGTTTGGAAAAAAAGAAGTAGAAATGTCATTGCTTAAAGATGGTGTTTTGAAAACCCTAAAGATTCTGTCAAAAAACAGAGCTACTAAACAAAGTCAGTAAAGTTTCAAGATACAAAATCACTAAACAAAAGTTTGCAGCATTTTTATACACTTATAACTATCCACAAAACAAATCAAGAAAGCAATTTCTTTTACAATAACATTAAAACATCTGAGGAATAAGTTTAACCAAGGAGGTGAAAGATCTCTACAATGAATATCATAAAACGTTTATGAAAAATACCATATAAAATATATTTTATGTTTATGCATTGAAATAATATTGTTAAAATGCTCATACTGCCAATAGCAATCTACAGATTCAATGCATTTCCTATAAAAATTTTCATACTTTTTACAGAAATAAAAATAATAATTATAATCTGTATGAAACCACAAAAGACCTTAAACAGCCAGAGAAATCCTGAGCAAAAAGAACAAAACTGGAGGTATCAAACTACCTGACTTCAAAATCTACTACAACAATATCATAATTGCAACAGTATGTTGCTGGCACCAAAGCACACATATAGGTCAATGTAACCAAATAGCCCAGAAATAAATAGACACATTTATGGACAAATAATTTTTGGCAAAGGTGCCAAGAACATATAATCAAGACAGGACAGTTTCTTCAATAAATTGTGTTGGGAAAATGAAATCTCTACATGTAGAAGAACGAAACTGGACCCTTCTCTCACCCCTTATATAAAAATCATCCCGGAGGAACTCAAGATGGCGCTGTGAGAGCAACCCAGGATTGAAGCTCTTGGTTAATCTGCAGAGAGGTGAGTCAGAGCTGCATTTTCATACTGACCTTTGTTGCCCACAGAATGGGGAAATTCCCAAGTATAAAGGAGACGCGGGACACCAGGCAGAGGCTCTGCCTGGAGAAGCCGGCAGCTGGGGTGGTGGCGGCTGGCCCTACCCAGCAATCCCCACAGGGCGCGCTTGTCCGAGTGCCCTGTTGAAATGGCAACCTGAGACTTGAGAGGGCTGAACTTGAGACTGAAAGGGACTTGGGCAGTGGGCCAGCCCAGGGGATTGCAGGGACACAGCGTTTGGGATAGCGCAGTGGGACAGACAAAACGGCGATTCCAAACGCTCTCCGTGGAGATGGTCACTGAGACTCTCTGTGGGGGAGGGGTGTCCACCATTACCGAGGCAACCTGCCCCGACTGAGACACATGCCCACTGCTGATGCAGCCTGCAGTTGCAGAGGCAACCCACCCCTACTGAGATACACTGCTGATGCAGCCTGCCATTGCCGAGGCAACCTGCTACAACAGAGAGACTCCGCTGCAGGGAGTAGCCCTTGGCGGAGACCGCAGCAGAAGAGCAAGAGCCTGCAGCAACAGGGTGAACCTCACAACAGCAGGGCAGAGCCTCGGCAGTCAAATAGTGATTAGACTGCCTCCTAGCTGGGCAGGACACCTCAACAGACATCCAAAAACAAAGCCCCAACTCCCCAAGACAGAGCATTTGAGAAAAAAAGGGGTTTTTTAATGAGCTCTGTTGCAGCAGAATCAAACATAGCAGCCTAACAGCCCTGAATGAACAACAGAGTTCACAGCTCAGCAATTGAGCTCTTATAAAGTACAGACTGTCTCCTCAAGCAGCTCCCTGACCCCTCTATATCCAAAACACTGATATTTGGAAGGCATCATCCTGGGACAAAGATAGCAGAAAAAGAAACTGGTAGCATCCCTCACTGTTCCGCAGTTGCTATAGGTGCACCCCAGACAAGCAGGGCCTGGAGTGGACCTCAGCAGTCATACAGTGAAGGGGCTAGATTGGTAGAAGGAAAACCAAGTAACAGAAATACTTCATCACCAACAATCTGGGTGTCCACTAAGAGACCCAATCAAAAAGTCAGCAACTACGCAGACAACAAGTGGATAAATCCACAAAGATGGGAAGAAACCAGCGCAAAAAGGAGGAAAATACCTGAAACCAGAACACCTTGCCTCCTAGAAAGGACCAAAACTCCTCACCAGCAAGGGAACAAAGCTGGATGAAGAATGACTGTGATGAAATGACGGAATAAGACTTCAGAAGGTGGATAATGAGAAACTTTTGTGAGCTAAAAGAATATGTATTAAATCAATGCAAAGAAACTAAGAACCTTGAAAAAAGATATGAAAAAAGATTTGAGGAAATGATGACAAGAATGGATAACTTAGAGAGGAATACGAATGAAAGGAGCTGAAAAACACAATACGAGAACTTAGCGAAGCATGCACAAGTTTCAATAGCCGAATTGACCAAGCAGAAGAAAGAATATCTGAAGTTGAAGATCAACTCAATGAAATAAAACGAGAAACCAAGATCAGAGAAAAAAGCGCAAAAAGGAATGAACAAAGTCTCCAAGAAATGTGGGACTATGTGAAAAGACCTAACCTACGTTTGATAGGTGTACCAGAAGGGGACGAAGAGAATGAATCCAAGCTGGAAAATACTCTTCAGGACATCATTCAGGAAAATTTCCCCCACCTAGCAAGACAGGCCAACACTCAAATGCAGGAAATACAGAGAACACCACAAAGATATTCCGCAAGAAGAGCAACCGCAAGGCACATATCGTCAGATTCAACAAGGTTGAAATAAAGGAGAAAATACTAAGGGCAGCCAGAGAGAAAGGTCGGGTCACCAACAAAGGGAAGCCCATCAGACTCACAGCAGATCTCTCGGCAGAAACACTACAAGCCAGAAGAGAGTGGGGGCCAATATTCAACATCCTTAAAGAAAAGAACTTTCAACCCAGAATTTCATATCCAGCCAAACTGAGCTTCAGAAGTGAAGGAAAAATAAAATCCTTTGTGAACAAGCAAGTACTCAGAGATTTTGTCACCACCAGGTCTGCTTTACAAGAGCTTCTGAAAGAGGCACTACACATGGAAAGGAACAACCAGTACCAGCCATTCCAAAATCACACTAAATGCTAAAGAGCATCAACATAATGAAGAATCTACAACAACTAACGGGCAAAACGGCCACTTAGCATCAAAATGGCAGTATCAAATTCACACATAACAATATTAACCCTAAATGTAAATGGACTAAATGCACCAATCAAAAGACACAGATTGGCAAATTGGATAAAAAGCCAAAACCCATCAGTGTGCTGTGTTCAGGAAACCCATTTCACATGCAAGGATACACAAAGACTCAAAATAAAGGGATGGAGGAAGATTTACCAAGCAAATGGACAGCAAAAAAAAGCAGGAGTTGCAATTCTCATCTCTGATAAAATAGACTTTAAAGCAACAAAGATCAAAAGAGACAAAGAAGGCCATTACATAATGGTAAAAGGATCAATACAACAAGAAGAGCTAACGATCCTAAACATATATGGACCCAACAAAGGAGCACCCAGATACATAAGGCAAGTTCTTAATGACTTACAAAGAGACTTAGACTCCCACACAATAATAGTGGGAGACTTTAACACTCCACTGTCAATATGAGACAGATCAACCAGACAGAAAATCAACAAGGATATCCAGGGCTTGAACTCAGACCTGGAGCAAGCAAACCTGATAGACATTTACAGAACTCTCCACACCAAATCCACAGAATATACATTCTTTACAGCACCACATCACACCTACTCTAAAATTGACCACATAATTGGAAGTAAAGCACTGCTCAGCAAATGCAAAACAACTGAAATCATAACAAACAGCCTCTCAGACCATAGTGCAATGAAGTTAGAATTCAGAATTCAGAAACCAACCCAGAACTGCAGAGCTTCATGGAAACTGAACAACTGGCTCTTGAATGTTGACTCGGTAAACAATGAAATGAAGGCAGAAATAAAGAAGTTCTTTGAAACCAATGAGAATGAAGACACAACATGCCAGAATCTCTGGGACACATTTAAAGCAGTCTCTAGAGGAAAGTATATAGCAATAAGTGCCCATATGAGGAGAATGGAGAGATCCAAAATTGACACCCTATCGTCAAAATTGAAAGAGCTAGAGGAGCAAGATCAAAAAAACTCAAAACCCAGCAGAAGACAAGAAATAACTAAGATCAGAGCTGAATTGAAGGAGATTGAGACACAAAAAACCCTTCAAATAATCAATAAATCCAAGAGATGGTTTTTTGGAAAAGATCAACAAAATAGACTGACCACTAGCCAGATTGATTAAAAAGAAAAGAGAGAACAACGAAATAGATGCAATAAAAAATGATAAAGGGGAAATCACCACAGACTCCACAGAAATTCAAACTATCATCAGAGAATATTAAAAACAACTCTATGCACATGAACTAGTAAACCTGGAAGAAATGGATAAATTCCTGGACTCCTGTGTCCTCCCAAGCCTCAACCAGGAGGAAGCTGAAACTATGAATAGTCCAATAACAAGGTCTGAAGTCGAGGCAGCAATTAAGAGCCTACCACAAAAAAAGCCCAGGTCCTGATGGGTTCACAGCCGAATTCTACCAGACACACAAAGAGGAGCTGGTACCATTCCTTCTAAAACTATTCCAAATAATTCAAAAAGAGGGAATCCTTCCCAAATCATTTTATGAGACCAACATCATCCTGATACCAAAACCCGGCAGAGATCCAACAAGAAAAGAAAACTTCAGGCCAATATCCATGATGAACATAGATGCAAAAATCTTCAATAAAATATTGGCAAGCCGAATGCAACAGCAAATCAAAAAACTTATTCATCATGATCAAGTAGGATTCATCCCGGGGATGCAAGGCTGGTTCAACATACGCAAGTCTATTAACGTAATTCACCACATAAACAGAACCAAAAACAAAAACCACATGATTATCTCAATTGACGCAGAGAAGGCATTTGACAAAATTCAGCAGTCCTTTATGCTAAAAACCCTCAATAAACTCGGTATTAATGGAATATATCTCAAAGTAATAAAAGCTATTTACGACAAACCAACAGCCAATATCATACTGAATGGGCAAAAACTGGAAGCATTCCCTTTGAAATCCAGCACTAGACGAGGATGCCCTCTTTCACTACTTCTATTCAATGTAGTACTGGAAGTTCTAGCCAGAGCAATCAGGCAAGAAAAAGAAATAAAGGGTATTCAAATAGGAAAGGTGGAAGCCAAATTGTCTCTATTTGCAGACGACATGATAGTATACCTAGAAGACCCCATCGCCTCAGCCCAAAAACTCCTGAAACTGATAAGCAACTTCAGCAAAGTCTCAGGATATAAAATCAATGTGCAAAAATCACAAGCCTTCCTCTACACCAATAACAGACTTAAAGAAAGCCAAATCAAGAACGAACTGCCATTCACAATTGCTACCAAAAGAATAAAATACCTTGGAATACAACTCACAAGGAACGTAAGGGACCTCTTCAAGGAGAACTACAAACCACTGCTCAACAAAATCAGAGAGGACACAAAGAGATGGAGAAACATTCCATGTTCATGGTTAGGAAGAATTAATATCGTGAAAATGGCTATACTGCCCAAAGTAATTTACAGAATCAACGCTATCTCCATCAAGCTACCATTGACTTTCTTCACAGAACTGGAAAAAACCACCATAAACTTCATATGGAACCAAAAGAGAGCCCACATAGCCAAGTCAATTCTAAGCAAAAAGAACACAGCGGGGGGCATCACACTACTGGATTTCAAACTATACTACAAGGCTACAGTAATCAAAACAGCATGGTACTGGTACCAAAACAGAGATATAGACCAATGGAACAAAACAGAGGCACCGGAGGCAACACAACATATCTACAACTATACAATCTTTGATAAACCTGACAAAAACAAGCAATGGGGAAAGGATTCCCTGTTTAACAAATGGTGTTGGGAAAACTGGCTAGCCATGTGCAGAAAGCAGAAACTGGACCCCTTCCTGACACCTTACACTAAAATTAACTCCAGATGGATTAAAGACTTAAACATAAGACCTGGCACCATAAAAACCCTAGAAGGAAATCTAGGCAAAACTATCTAGGACATAGGAGTAGGCAAGGACTTCATGAACAAAACACCAAAAGCATTGGCAACAAAAGCCAAAATAGACAAATGGGACCTAATGAAACTCCACAGCTTCTGCACGGCAAAAGAAACAGTGACTAGAGTGAATCGGCAACCAACAGAATGGGAAAAAATTTTTGCAGTTTACCCATCTGACAAAGGGCTGATATCCAGAATTTACAAAGAACTCAAACAGATTTACAGGAAAAAAACAAACAAACCCATTCAAAGGTGGGCAAATGATATGAACAGACACTTTACGAAAGAAGACATTTATGAGGCCAACAATCATATGAAAAAATGCTCATCATCACTGGTCATCAGAAAGATGCCAATCAAAACCACATTGAGATACCATCTCACGCCAGTTAGAATGGCGATCATTAAAAAATCTGGAGACAACAGATGCTGGAGAGGATGTGGAGAAAAAGGAACACTTTTACACTGTTGGGAGTGTAAATTAGTCCAACCATTGTGGAAGACAGTGTGGCGATTCCTCAAGGCCTTAGAAATAGAAATTCCATTTGACCCAGCAATCCCATTACTGGGTATATACCCAAAGGACTATAAATCGTTCTACTATAAGGACACATGCACACGAATGTTTATTGCAGCACTGTTTACAATAGCAAAGACCTGGAATCAACCCAAATGCCCATTGCTGATAGACTGGATTGGAAAAATGTGGCACATATACACCATGGAATATTATGCAGCAATCGGAAATGATGAGTTCGTGTCGTTTGTAGGGACATGGATGAATCTGGAGAACATCATTCTCAGTAAACTGACACAAGAACAGAAAATGAAACACCGCATATTCTCACTCATAGGCGGGTGATGAAAGATGAGAACACATGGACACAGAAAGGGGAGTACTAAACACTGGGGTCTATTGGGGGGAAAGGGGAGGGCCAGTGGGAGGGGGAGTAGGGGAGGGATAGCCTGGGGAGAAATGCCAAATGTGGGTGAAGGGGAGAAAGCAAACAAAACACACTGCCATGTGTGTACCTATGCAAATGTCTTGCATGCTCTGCTCATGTACCCCAAAACCTAAAATGCAATAAAAAAAAATCATCCCAAAATGGATTAAAAATTGAAATATAAGACCAGAAACTAAAAAACATACAATTATAACTATGCAAAACTATGTTTTATAGCAATGTTTTACTAGCAAGAACATTAGGGAAAATCTTGATATTGATCTAGCAAATGGAATACTATTTAGCCTTAAAAAAGAATGAAAGATTGCCATTTATGGATGAACCTGAAGGACATTATGTTAAGCAAAAGAAACAAGGCACAGAAAGACAAATATTGCAAGATCTCACTTATATGTGGAATAACAAAAAGCTGAACTCATAGATTCAGAGAGTACAATGGTAGTTACCAGGGGCTGGGGAGTGGGGATTGGGATTGAGGAGATGTGACTCAAAGGATACAAATTCCTTACACAGAGGAATAAGTTTAGAGGATCTATAGTATGACATGGTGACTATAGTTAATAACAATGTATTGTATATTTGAAAATTGTGAATAGAGTAGATTTTAAATGATCTCACCATAAAAAAGTATGTGAGGTAATAGATACATTTATTAGTTTGATTTAGCCATTCCAAAATGGTGGCATATATCATGTTGTATTATATATATATATATATATATATAATTTTCATTAATTAAATTTAAAAATATGTTTAAATTAAAACAAAATAAAGACAAGCTTTGTAAGAAAAAAGTAAGTTGCAATGATGCATACATTAACAAGAGCATGTGGGACATTGAGGAGGTGCTCAGCAGATGGTTAGATATGAGCCCTTTAGCTGAGGAGAGAGGAAGAAAAAAGTGTTGAAAATGTGAACATATAGGGGAGCAGACCATATGCCATTTACAGTTGAAACAACAGGAATAGCTACAATCTCAAAGACGAGGTCTTAGAGAGAGAAAAGGAACAGGGGTAGAGACAGGAACATTCTTAAGATTACATTGCATTATAAATTCCACTTGGCCAAATACCTCCAGGCAACCGTTGGGTCATGTCTGAGTTAAACATGAATGAGATCTGGAAAATTCAGTCAAATATTCAACTTTGTGTCAATATAAATCCAAAGGAGACATTTTAGAAACATCTAGATGATATTTCAGTCTCTTGTTTGACCTCAGGCACTGCTGTTGTTATAATCTGTGTCAAAAAATCTCTCAAAGGAAGAGTTCTAGAGCTTTGTGGAGTGGAGAAAGGATAGAATTTGAAGCTACAGACAAGAAATTCCTAATCTTCTTGGTAACTCGGGCTGCAAGTGGCAAAGACAATGCATTGGTACTGTGTTCATCAAACCCATTTTCCATTAGGGGCACACAGAGACTTTCCTTCAGATTTGCCTGCAGGTTGATGATGCCTATGACAGAGTTCCAGCTCATGGAATGTAGGCAGATGTGATATGGTTCAGCCATCTCCAGCCTGGCCCTACCCAGATTTTTTCTGAAGACTCTTTGGGCTCTCTTCTCTTCCCTGTCTGCATTAGCAGAGGATCCTATGCAGACCTCTGAGGCCAATGTACATACTGGAGCCAATCAATAGAAGGAACTGGATCCCCAAATCTGTACTTAAGAGTGCCATTATTTCCAATCAGATCATGATGTGAGTGAGAAGTAGAAACTACCATGTTGAAACATTGAGTTTCCATTGCGGTTTGTCATGGAAGTTAGGCCACCCTGCTTAATTCAGCAGGTTACTTAACTTCTTCGAGCCTCACTTTCCTACTTATATTTCATTTCTTAGGGCTCTCCTAACCAGCAAATATATATCGTGTCTATATACACACATATTTTGTGTTGATTCCCATTCCCTTTCATCCTACGTTTGCATTCAGATTTTGTATGGCTTTTCCATTGCATATCTGTGAGGGCACCATCCCACCCATTCTATCTGATCAATAAATGTGTAGTGTACAATAGAAACCATGATCCCCTGGGGTTGCATAGCTCAGTCCAGCCACATGAATTAGCTTCTAAGGGAAAGCACATTTTCTTCTAAGTATCCAGAACAAAATAACTTGGTATTAACTTTAATAATAAAAAAAAGATTAAGGCAACAATGATTTTAATGGTAGAATAATTTATAGCTTTTCTATCGTGGCTTTATAACCTTCTTATACCATACAAAGGAGATTTAATCTCTTTTTGAAATTGTTTGCCTTTTCCCCCCTTTTGTCTAATAAAAGAAAAACCTTTAGGTATCACAGCTGATACGAAGTAGGCAAAAGAAAACCTCCTGATCAACATTCAGCTTTGGCACTTATGTACATTTTATGTTGACTGGGACCTAAAAATTCCTACTAGCATCTTTCGCTGCCAAATCACTTTTTCTCTTCGATGCTTAAGGTTGGAATTGAGTGTGTACCAACCGGAACTGATTGCTTGAAACTTGAACAGTTCAGAGTTTAATTTCTTTAATTTGGGTAAATACTATCTACTACCAGCCTGTCTGTGCTTTCAAGTGTTCAGAGTCACATAAGAGCCAATACTTTAGGCAATGCACAAGAGAGGCATTGCCAGCATGCTGAGACATTCTAAGAGACGGTTTGACTTTGGTGAGCCCTCAGAGAGCATGTGATTCCCTAGGAAGAAACTGGTTAAAGCAAGCTGAAAGAATGTGCTGCAGGGAGACGGTTCCTATGGCCATTTGCCTTCCATTTGTTGAACGTCTGAACAGAGAAAAAGAGAAATGACAACATTACGAAATACTGACATCTGGAAATTGTGAGGCATACAGTTTTTTACACTAATTTAACGCATATTCTCACATTACAGTCATGTTTAACAGTTACCCATGTGTCACTCAAAGAGATGCATTGTATGAAAAGAATTTTGGCAATACAGAACCTCCTGGCTGGAGCATGAGGTAATAGTAAATGAAATACTTGTGCACAGACTATCTACTTAGCATGAATTCATTGCTAGTCTCACAGAATGCTAGAATGGGAATAGACTTTGGAACACAGCTAGTTCCAATCCTTCTATTTAACAGATGAAGAAACTGAGTCCCTGAGAGGGAAACTAAACAGACAAGTGTCAAAGAGATGTGAGTAGCAGCAGCCAAGTTCCTGACCTGTGCAAATGTCTCCTATATTACCTATTTCTTTGTACCATAGTAAATTCTCTTTTCATTGCCACATTTTGCTTTGTACCTGGACCAGGAGGAGAATAAAAGTAAAAGATCCTCTCAGGTCTTCAGATTTGTTCATATGTCTTATTTGCTCAGGTAAATATCCAACAAAAGGTGGTTCTTATCCTCCAAAAACCAGCACTGGAAAATCCATAACACAGGATTGCGGTTTCACATTTTCAAAGCAAGTTTTAGGATCCATACGCTGTCAATCTTTTTGTTGTTGTTGTTTTTCTAAAAAGCTGTTTCACTAATGGGTGCAAATAAAAGTACTGTGCTAACAGTTAAAAGACTTGGCTTTGAGAATCAGCTGATAACTAATCAGGTATATGTGGTCAAGTTCCAATCTCTCTGGGCTTTACTTTTTTCACCCATAAAATGGGAAGAGTATATGGGAGTATAGCTGAAGTCCTTCAAGATTTACAACTTTGTCATTGTTAAAGATGCCATGTTATGCCAGTTCTGCAAAAAACACTTTTCAAAAGTAGATGCAATATCAAAGTGCCCCAGCACTATGCTAGGAGCAGTAGGGAAAGAGGGAAGAAGCATGATCTTAGTTTTTGGAATAAGTCATAGGCCAGGGAAACAAGACAATATAGACTTAAAAAGAAATCAGTGGGAGGATATTAAGTGATACACAAGGAAGAGCCAAGGAGAATGCCTTTGGAGGAATCTTCCTTGTGTCTGGACTTTCCAAGAGCCAAACTATAGAAACTCTAATAATAATTAACAAATAGAAATTAATTTCATTGAGTGTTATCTATTAGACACTGTTGTAAGCCTAATGCATGAATAAACTCATTGAATCCTCACATGAAGGTAATGAAACACATATTACCTTCATTATGTCTATGAGGAAACAAACTCAGGGAAGGTTAGATAACTAGCCCAATTTGGTTTAGCCAGAGTTCACATACAGATAATCCAACACTGGAGTCTATATTTTAATTATTCTGCAAAGTTCTTATGACAAGGAAGGGACAAGAAAGTACAAGGAAGAAACAAGGAAGTATAAGGAGGAGACCTGGACAATCCCTGGGATGACGTGGTATTCTGATAGTTTGAATGTTTGTGTTTCTTCCAAAATTTATGGCAAAGCTGAATCTTCAAGAAAACAGCCTTAAGAGGTGGGCCCTTTAAGACATGACTAGGCTATAATCATGTCCTAAAAGGTTGTAGAGAACAAGCTAGTCCTCTTGCACATCCATCTCTTCTTCCCCATGAGGACACAGTATTTGTCCCTTCTGGGGACACAGAAACAAGGCACCATCTTAGAAGCAGAGACTGGGAGCTCACCAGACACTAAACTGATGCCTTAATCCTGGACCTCTCAGCCTCCATTAATGTAAGTAATAAATGTATGATGTTATAAATTACCCAGTCTTTGATATTTTGCTATAGAAGCACAAACAGACTAAGATATGTGCTATAAGTAATAGCAAAACCATTGTGCATTGACAGCTTATTTTTTGCCATGCACCATGCCAGGTACTTTACATGAATTGCCTTGTTCAATCTCTACCTGATCATTCATTCAATGAACATCTATTGAGGGCTAACAACTCAGTAGACATACAATACACCAGAAGGAAAGTTCTACAATTTTTCATTCACATTTTATAAATTAGGGAACTGTGGCTCAGAGACATTACATAACTCATCCAAGGCCACCTAGTTCCCAAGTGACAGTCTAGTTTTGAACCCATATCCATCTGGCCCCAGAGTTTACATCACTGCTGTCAGTAAAAGACTTTTGATGCCATCCAGGTTCTAGGAAATCCTTTATAATCTTGAACACTTTTTGATCATTTTGATGTAAATGCTTCCTCTAATTCAGCATTAAAGACATTTTCTAGTTTTTGTTTGTATGATTGTGTTAAGAGAGAAAGCCACACAGGAAGACAAAGCTACTGGAGGCATTGATAGAAGAGAAATCATTTCAGAACTCTATCACCTGGCAATCCAACTGCTACTGTTTGCCATCATTGACTTGATGTCATTGTTCAGGTGAGAGGCAGGAAGGGTAAGGAGAAAGTAGTGAATGGCAGGATAAACAGGTGGAGATGCATAGGGGTCAAATGGAGGAAGCACATTCAAGGCCACAGGATGAATCACTGATGACGAGTGACTGGCAAGGTGTCAAGCATCCAGGATAAAAGACCGACCCTTGGGTCATGGTGAGCTGCAAGCTCACCAGCTGTCAATCACTCTCATTGACTCTGACAGTTTGGGAAACTCTCTGGGTCTGAGTCCCAGACCAGGCCCAGCTTCCTTCTAGTACAAAAAGTCTATTTTATTCTGCAGCAAGTCAATGAGGAAGGCTGAATATTGAAACTGAATTTAATCAATAGGACCTTTGGAGGAAACAGCCATTCCTTGTATAGATCTGTATGGTTTCATAGTACTTTCACATTTGTAATGTCAGATAATTCTAAATAGAAAATGCGGCATATTTTTCTCCCAATTATACTAATGAGGGTGTGGAAGCTCAAAAAATTTAGTTGATGTTTTTAGTCAGAGTTCTCCAGAGAAACAGAATCATAAGAATACATATAGATATATACAAATAAATTTACTATGAGAATTGGCTCATGTGATTATGGAGGCTGAGAAGTCCCACAATAAGCCATCTGTAATCTGGAGAACCAGAGAATCCAGTGGCACAGTTTGGTCTGAGTCCAAAGGACTAAGAACAAGTGGTGGGGGTGCTGGTATAAGCCCTAGAATATTAAGGTCAGAAATCCAAGAGCTGTGATGACTAAGGTCAAAAGAAGATGCATGTCCCAGCTCAAGTAGAGAGAGAATTCACCTTTCTTCCACCATTTTATTCTATTGGGGTTCTCAATGCATTGGCTAATACTCATGCATATTAGTAAGCACAGATGGACTTTGCTCAGTCTACTGATTCAAATGCTGATCTCTTTCCAAAGTCCCCCAATAGATACACCAGAAATCGTGTTTTACCAGCCAACTGGGCATCCCTTAGCCCAGTCAAGTTGACACATAAAATTAGCCACCATCAGTGACTTACTCAAGCTCACAACAGTAGGCTTTAGCCAATCGTGAGAATTTATCTTAGCAATCTCACTTCTCTATTATCTCTCTAAGATGAAGTCTTCCATGAAAGTAAGACAGTCTCCAGTTAGTGCTATTTGGATATAAAAACCCAATTAGGCTGGGTGAGGTGGGTCATGCCCTAATCCCAAAACTTTAGGAGGCCAAGGCAGCAGATTGATCACTTGAGGTCAGGAGTTTGAGACCAGCTTAAACAACAGGGCAAAACCCTGTCTCTACTAAAAATACAATAAAATTAGCCAAGAATGGTGGCACACAGCTCTAATCTCAGTTACTCAGGAGGCTGAAGCATGAGAATTGCTTGAACCTGGGAGGCGGAGGTTGCAGTGAGCCAAGACTGTACCACTGCACTGCACTCCAGCCTGGTAAATATGGCAAAACCCCATATCTACTAAAAATACAAAAATTAGGTGGGCATAGTAGTGCATGCCTATAATCCCTGCTACTTCAGAGGCTGAGGCAGGAAAATTGCTTGAATTCAGGAGGCAGAGGTTGCAGTGAGCTGAAATTGCACCACTGTACTCCAGCCTGGGCACCAGAATGAGACTCCATCTCAAATAATAATAATAATTATAATAATTATTATTATTATACATTTCTGTTATTTTAAGCCACCAATTTTGTAGTAATTTCTTACAGCAGCCCTTGATATCTGGTACAATGATTAAAGGCTTTCTCAAATAACATCCACACAGCCCAGTATAGTTAAATTTTTCTTGTTCTAAGTCTTACACTTAGTAAACCTTAATTAAGTGCCCTGTTATGAAGCTAGCCTTGTATGAGTGCAGAGGCAGATACACATATGCACAATATATTATAGATATACAGAGGATTAGACACAAAGTTGGCAAGGTTAGTAGCATAGTTCCTGTTACATAGAAAGGACTTAAATTTGGCAAATATTACAATATTAGGGATAGAGATATATCTGTGCCATTCACCATGTCCTTCTACACATGTCTCTTGGTAACTCCTCTTTAAACTGAGAAAATTATAAATGTAATTTGTTAGAGCCCAGGACATTCATTGAGCCATGTTTTACTAGTGAGCAATGTAGCTATCCTTAAGTCCCCTGCACAATCTTAAACATCTTACTTTTTTGGGTTTATGTGGAAGGTAATTCTGCTGTGTCTGGCCCCTGCCTTCCAGCTATTTCTACTCTATGGAGTTAGTTGGATGAGTGAATTCTGGGCTCACTTGCAGCCAATCAACCTCAACTCATGAGAATCTGGAAGCCAGGTATTTCACTTAGATCTGAAGACATAAGCAGAGTTATTTTAACTAATGTTTTCTCAGTGTACATTCAAGTAAGTTGTCACTAAGTATTTTATTTTCCAAATACTTCTAAATTGTGAATTTGAATCTGGCCATTGTTCATTTTGCATAAAATTCCTTGTCAGGAAATCTCTAGTGGAAAAGAATTAAGGTTAAGATTACCAACACTTCAGCCCTGGCTTGTGACTTAAAATGATAAATATATTTAAGTAAATTTTGGATAAATAATTGAATGCAAAATAGATAACTACCATAGCCCTTTGGGTATTAACCGACGATCATGTCACAAGCTGGCTTACAGAGAATTTTCTATGTATCATCTAATGAAATAGCTTCATGAAGAAACTTTCTTAGAAAAAAATAATATGTAGAGATGTAAGGCAAAGAGGATAAGAAAATATTGAAGACATAGCAGCTTCTGCCTCAAATGAGTGCACATTCTTTTTGGAGAGATGGAATCAGTAGAAAAGGAGCAGCCAGAGATGATAAAAAAATAAAGCCCTCACCCAGACTTTTCCACTGCAATCAAATGGCTGGACCAAGGACAAGATACCACCCATTGCCATGTTTCATTTGGCCGTCACAACGCTTAAAACAACATTCAACTTTAAACCCTTTGTGGAAAGCAAGACTTCTTCATTAGACACGGTTCTTATCACTCCCTGTGTCTTGCACCTGGACAGTTTCTCTCATTTATATCACCTGTCTGGCTTCTAAGGGCATCTGAGCATGGGACTGAAACTGCTTTTGCAAAATTATAACTGGAGAAATTATGTCAGACCTAACTGACTCCATCTTCCTTCTAACCTCTAAACTTTGTTCATTTCTGGCTGTAGGCTGAACTAACCTTGGGAAGGTATTTAATTTGTAGTTTAAATTCTGAAACAAAAGGGATAATAGCCCTTTCCCAGAAAAAAAAAAACCCTTCTTGCCAGGGGACCAGTCTGCCTTTGCAAGACAAATAAGTTAGCTACAAGATTGTATATCATGCTTTGGGGGCCATGCCACCTCTGGCTGCAAGAGTCTGAACCTCCCCAGATTGCTCCTGGGAGTAATGTCACTATTGTAAAACCTAAGATCAGTGCTTGAGATATTTTGCTGACACTGCCTGAATTCCAGTGCAGCAGATGACACCACCCAGAAACTGGCTCAAACAGTTCTGTAATTCCACCCAGGAACCGAAGTCAGCAAGAAGAACTCACTTCCACCTGCTGTGATTTCATCTTCAACTTAACCAAACAGCACTCCCCACTTTCTGAGCCCATACCTGCCAAGTTTTCCTTAAAATCTCTGATCCCTGAATGCTCGAAGAGACTGATTTGAGTAAATAATAAGACTCTGGTCTCCTGCACAGCCTGCTCTATGGGAATTACTTTTGCCATTACAATGTTCATCTTGATAAATAGACTCTGTCTGTCTAGGAGTGGGCAAGGTGAAGCCACCAGGTGGTTACAAGACCCCAGCCCTGAATGTGTGCTGTGGAGAGGCCAGGAGGACACCTGTATAGGCAAGCTGTGATTAGCCAAGTGAGGACATCCTAGAGTGTCCACTTAATGAAGATAAAGATAGATTAGTATGTGCTTTGCTCTTATGACATCTAGGGAATCAGTTGAATGTCTAAAGAATCGATCTTATTTCCATAAGGAGACAGGAGCAAATAAAAAGAAAGAAATAGTCTCCATCATTATGGGGCTCTCTGGGCAAAATAAATTACAGTATATAAAGTACTCTTGCTCATTTTATGGCCTTTCAGTTTGGTTCTTATGCTATTATCTTAACAAATACGGAGGAAAATTGCCCATCTGTGGTTGACTGAAAATGTCAGTCTCTCCCCGTCCCCATGTTGTTTACATCCTAATCCCTGGAATCTGTGATTATGTCTCCTTGCATGGGAAAGGAATTTGCATATGTGTCTAAGTTAAGGATATTGGGATTATCCTTGATTTTCTGTGTGGATCCAACGTAATTACAAGTATTCTTAAAAGAAGGAGGCAGGAGGGCAATAAAAAAGTGTTTAGACTGCTGGCTTTGAAAATAGAGAAAGGGACAACAAGCCAAGGAATGCAGTTATTCTCTCGAGGCTGGGAAAGGCAAGGCAACAGCTTCTCTCACGGAGCCTCCAAAAGGAAAGCAGTCCTGCCTATAACTTCAATTTTATACTTCTGAAATCCAAAGCTGCAACATAAAAAAAAGAAAAACTGTGTTGTTTTAAGCCACTTACAGTTGTGGTAATTTGTTAAAGCAGCAATAAAAACTCATACATGAATCTAAAGCCCTTTGAAGAAAAGGGAGCCATTTGAGGGAATGATCCCAGTCAGGCAACCGTGTAGCCTATCTGGGTCACATACACAACAGCAAGACTCATGCAGCTGTTTCCCAGAATACTGGCCAAAAAGATCCAAGGACATATTTCACTTTCCCAGGGATGTTGTCTACTAAATAATCAACATTATGGAACTTCCACAAAATTCTACCCCTTGTTTCTTTCCTTCCACTCTTCCTAACTGCAGTATGTGTGTGTATATATATATAAACAGGCACACACACACACACACTCTCTCTAAGTGTCTTCTATGTACTACATAAGGCTAAGTTTCTGTCATCAAGAAGCTTCACATAGGGTAAGGGTGGAGAATAGAAGAATGATAAATACACATGTGGATAAGAAGTAATGAAAACAGAAAGAGTATTATGGGGAAGCGGGAAAGCAACAAAAAAAAAGTTTTTTTTTAAAAAAGATACATAGTTCAGCATACAGCGTAAGAGGGGCTTAGGCAAATATATATGTGGGGTGTGTGTGTGTATAGACAGATAGAGGAATATTATAAATATTATATATAAATGAAAGGAAAGGCCAGGGGCAGTGGCTCACACCTGTAATCCCAGGACTTTGGAAGGCCGAGGTGGGCGGAATCACGAAGTCAGGAGATCAAGACTATCCTAGCTAACACGGTGAAACCTCGTCTTTACCAAAAATACAAAAGAATTAGCTGGGTGTGGTTGCGCGTAATTCCAGCTACTTGGGAGACTGAGGCAGGAGAATCGCTTGAACCTGGGAGGCAGAGGTTGCAGTGAGCCAAGATGGCGCCACTGCACTCGAGCCTGGTGACAGAGCAAGAAGAAAGTAAGAAGGAAGGGAGGGAGAGAGGGAATGCAAAAGAAAGAAAAAAGAAAAGCCCCAATTTTGTGTGTGTGTTGCTTCTCATGGTGTAAATACTCCCTCGGTGGCTCCTTTCTACCTCGCTGACCATCACTGTCCACTGAGTATTCACAATCAGCTCTTGAGGACCTGCACAAGCCAGGTCCAGCATATACCTGGATCCCTCTGGCTTCTTACTGGGCAGTTGATTGAAAACAGGTAGACCAGTCTGAAACTGATGGAATGAACTGCTCTTTGTCAGTATTGGCCATTATTTATGATATCTTGAGAAGAATCCCAGCTAATTAATTCTCAAGCTGTGGCCGGCCCTTCAGGTGTACTTTACCTATAGAACAAGGTAATTCTGAGCAAGCCAGGTCTTAAGTGGTATCTTTGGTGGGTAAGATCTTGATAACATCAGCAAGCACTGATTCTTTCCTTCTTTTGTGTCCAATTCCTCAGAGTCAATGGAGCAAGCAGTTAAGGCCTAAAGTGAGAACAAAAGCTGAAATCTGGGCACAGCCATCCCCGCCCCACAATTTTTTACCTGTTCTCTTTAATTCTCTCTCCCTGGTTCTGGTAGGGCAGGTTAACAACGTGGAGGTGGGGGAAGTGACTTGTAAAAGAGGAGAGAAAAAAAAAAAAAAACAAGCTCCTCTTTGTCCCAAGTGCCAGCAATCCAAAGGATCGGAAGCTCTGCAGCTTTCTGTGGGCGGGCAAGTACACATGAATCAAAGAACAGGCAGGAAATAGAGTTCTGTGGGACAGCAAACTGATCTGCAAAGACATCTCAATACCTTCGACACTGCAAGTTCAATGGCTTCTTATTGCCTGCCATGCATAGTTAGGAATGCTTCCACCCATGCAAGTCTTCAAGAATTCCCTCAGGATAGTTAGGTTTATGAAGTATTACATACTGGCATATTCTTACTTTCTCAGCACTCTTAGAAATATCTAAAATAAGGGACAATTATATTCTTAACTTTCTGTTAGGTTACTTGTTTTATTTAACAGAAAAATGATATGTAATAGCAATAGTAAACCTTAAGTGGGTTGTATGCCCATAGATTTTTTTTTTTTTTTTTGAGACGGAGTTTTGCTCTTGTTACCCAGGCTGGAGTGCAATATGCCCATAGATATTAAGAATTTGTAGGAGACCTCACTGTGCCAAATCTTTTTGCCTCACCCAAAGCCATGGATCTTCATTCATTTAATAAAAAAGAGGTTGCAGCATTGGGTACACCCATTTCTGTTTCAATGCCTGCCCCCTCTAACTTTTCCAGAACACCAGTGCATGCTCTGAATCTTGAAAGCAACCAAGAATTTTTTCTTAGTGTAGAGGCTGGAACATAAAGAGATGCTTAATAATCATTCACGGAAAGAATTTCCCTTTCCTTTCTAAGGCACTAAGAATTTTATACATTAACACTTCATGAAATAATTTACATTTAATTTAAAGGCTAACAGAGGGAGGGATACTAACATGTAGAAAGCTGCTAGTAGTGAGATTTTGTGATGACAAGGAAAGAACTTCTTGGTGTTTGTCAAAATTTACCCTGAAAGGACTGGTGACTTGCTCCAGAGGTAGGACTGGCACTGTGTCTGGGCTTACCAGTGGAACAAATGAATTTATGTTGATGACTCTATTCATCATTTTATTTATTCTTTGGTATGAATAAAGAGAATTTAAATGTCCATCCTTAACTCATTTTCAGGTACACATAGAGGGGTGTAGTGTGTACCAAAACTTGTGCTATGATTTTTTCATTGAATTTTCATTGGCTTTTTATAACCTCTTGTGGGGTACATGTCACTCCTCTAGAAAGAAAACTAAAATCCAAATAATTTCTAGGGTCATCCTCTAGAAAGAAAACTAAAATCCAAATAATTTCAGTAATTTTCCCAAAATAATATGGCTAGTAAGTTCACAATCATGTTCTAAGTCCATGTTGCACACAGGAGACCCCAGCTACCTCCCTTAGAAACCAATTTTTATATTTGTATCCATCTTTTTAATTCTCCTTCTCCTCCCCCGTCTTCATCCTCAACTATCATTTATTAACTAAGGGCTTACTATATGCCTGAGAGCACATGAAGTATGTTGCATGAATAATTTTATTTTTCCTGTATGTTATATAATCTTGTAATATGTATGAAAATATGCAACTCCAAATCTATTTATACTTATAAATAAAATAGTAAACGCAGTGATCAACATAATTTCATTAACTTCTCCATTTTCCAGATGAGGAGACTATGGCTACTACACTGTATTGTATTATTATAACCTTATTATTACACATGAGAATTACATGCAAGGATACACAAAGACTCAAAAGAAAGGGATGGAGAAAGATTTACCAACCAAATGGAGAGCAAAAATAAATAAGAATCAGGAGTTGCAATTTTTGCCTCTGATAAAATAGATTTTAAAGCAACAAAGATATAATGGTAAAAGAATCAATGCAACAATAAGAGCTAACAATCCTAACACCCAGATACATAAGACCTATAAAGAGACTTATACTCTCACACAATCATAGTGGGAGACCTCAACATCAATATTAGATAGATCAACGAGACAAAATTAATAAGGATATCCAGGACTTGAACTCAGATCCGGAACAAGTAAACTTAATAAACATTTATAGAACTCTCCACTTTAAATACATGGAATATACACTCTTATCAGTACCACATCACACCTACTCACATGTTTAAATGAAATATTGGTTGGCCATTATTAAGCACAATTATTGGTATAAAAGAGGTTTTCAATACCCATTTTTAGAATAAAGCAACATTCCCGTTCTCTCTCCCTCCTTCTCTTCCTCTTTCTTCCTCTCCTTCATTCTTTTTTCTTTTTTTCTCTTTTTTTTCAAAAAAAAACAAAAAAAAAAGAATTGATAGAGGTTCCTGGTCTATTTCCACATTTTCATAATGCAGGTAATCATATCGGGTAGATGGACAGATAAACCCTAATGTTTTCTAGCAAAATAATAAAGAGATCTTATTATTCCTTCGTGTGTATTTTGCATACTTCACAATTTGTTACCTGACAGTTCTTCCCTATTTTTAACCTAATTCTCTCCTGCTAAAATAAAAGACCACATCCTCTTATTTGGCCCTCAGGGAAAAAAAAGACAGAATTTGTCATCCCCACTTCTTTCTTGAAAGGATAAACTTCACATGTTTCTGTGTGACACTCCAGCTGCCCAAGGCTTGGCAATCATTCCAGCCTCCTGGCAAATTCAGACTGAATAAATGTAACATGAGAAGAAAATACCTTTGTTTCTTAAGTGGATTGGGAAATTTTAGTTAAGAAACCAGACATTTTTTCTAGGGTCATCCTCTAGAAAATTCTTTTGTTATTCACTACACTAATCAAGAGTATCTGGTCATTTCTTTGTACTTAGAGTTAAACAGCAGATAAGTCTATGGTTCTGCCTCTGGTACATAATAGATTAGAACCGAGAGGTGATATCTTGAGTCCTCCATGGGACGGTCGGCAGGGGTGGGGCGAACACTCAGCAGGGCCCATTGGTGAAGTGAAGAGCATCCAGGTTCCTTCTAAAATTGTAGACGTCCATGAGAGCCTTGCAATTCTCTTACAGGTTCTGGATATAGAAGCTTAACAGTGTTAGAAATGGATAATACCAAGATTAAAGGGCATGAATTGTTCCCTACAATTGCTCAAGATCTAATAATTCAATTTCGTTCTATCCAATTCAACAAACATTTATTAGATACATATGCTGGTACCATTCACTATACTTGCTTCTGAGGGCAGGAAGATAAATAAAACGTAGCAGCCGCTCGGAAGGAGTGAATGGATCTGTGTATACATTAACAACAATGCAAGGAGGAAAATGACAAACGCCTGAGAAATGTTAGATCATGTATGCATGCCATTCAGCAAGAGAGTGATTAATTCTGAGTTTATGGAAGAGGAGGAATTTGCAAGAGACCTTGAAGTATGGGGATGATTTTTACACTCTGAGACAAGGGAAGTGTTCTTCTAGGTGAAAAAAATGCAAAAATTAAGCCATGGAGAAGAGATAGCCTGAGTTCAGTGGGTTGCATGATTTGGGTGAAGCATCCAGTATTGAAGAGGCAGAATGGAGGAACAACTAGAGAGACAGATGGATGGATTCTTATTTTTGAACTGAATGCAGGTTAGGAGTTTGGATTTTACTCTGTTAGCAGTGTAGAAGCCATATAGCCAGGATATAGAAAGCTGTGTAAGTATGTATAAAATATAAATATTTATTACTTTTCATTGCAATTGTGTGCCTATATGTATGTGTCTTCATACATAGGGAGTCATTGTGGCTTTTGAGGGGAAGGAATAATTAGTATAATAACGTTACTAACATTTAATAAGGGAGCAGAGCATCCACATTTATTCATAC
Source organism: Callithrix jacchus (assembly GCF_049354715.1). Lineage (NCBI taxonomy): Eukaryota > Metazoa > Chordata > Mammalia > Primates > Cebidae > Callithrix > Callithrix jacchus. The sequence goes on from NC_133517.1 coordinate 70,418,069, forward strand.
ATCCTGCTAGTTGCTTGAAATTTATGATATTAATCTTATGATAATCTTCTTAGGGAAAATACATACTGCTTTTTTTTTTTTTTTTGGATGGAGTCTCACTCTGTCACCAGGCTGGAGGGCAGTGGCATGATCTTGGCTCATTGCAACCTCCACCTCACAGGTTCAAATGATTCTCCTGCCTCAGCCTCTCAAGTAGGTGGGACTAATGGTGTGTACCACCATGCCCAGCTAATTTTTGTAATTTCAGTAGAGACAGTGTTTCACCATGTTGGCCAGGATGGTGTCGATCTCTTGATCTCACGATCTGCCCTCCTCAGACTCCCAAAGTGCTAGGATTACAGGTGCGAATGTGCTGCCCTTTTTTTTTTTTTTTTTTTTAACAGATAGAAGCACTGAAGCCTAGAATTCAAGGGCTTGTACCTGGGAAAGTAAATTTTCTGAATCATGTATGTCCGACTCAAATTATTTCCTCTTTCTTCAATATTCTGCTATAGTTGGGAAACTGAGTGTGAAACATAGACTGGAAGGAGAAATAGGGAGAGACAAGAAACAGAGAGCTCAGTTAGAAAATTATCACAGTATGGGCCATGAAGACAAGGAAAATCGTGTCAGAGGGAACTGGAAAATATAAAACAAATGAAAATGAGTCTCCAGTTCTGAGATGTTAGTACCTGAGTGGTCATGATGGGGTGAAAAGAAAAGGAGAGATCAACATTATCTTAAAGTCTGGGATATAGAGAAGTAATGAGAGTTTTTAAGGGTCCTTATAGGCCAGGCATTTCAAAGCTATAGGTCCCTGGAATCTTCTGACCACTCATCCTTTGGCTTTAAGCTGCTGGGACTAGATATCTTTCCTAGGCATTGCCATCAATTATTAGCCCCTTTCCACAAGGTTACAAAAATCTACCAGGGCTTTACAATAGGGAATTCACTTTCTCTGCCAGTTCCTTCAAAGCCCAGGGTCTAAGGTACATTGCTGTCACCAAAACCAACTGTGCACATGCAAATGTTAAGGAAATTATCTTGGCTGGGGAAGTCTACTTCTCTTTACTATAGAAAAAGGAAGTAAAGATGCCCAGTGATTGAAGGGCTTGTCTGTTCATCTATGTTATAATTTATGATGCTTTATCTGCTTGGAAGCTTGTAGGGCTATGCAAGGGAACTCTCCTTGGGATATAGACCTAAGAAACTGTTAAATGATTACAAACAGTGCCTCAGAGAGGAATCCTCTCTAGCTATCTCAACAGGATTTTAGAGGTGAGATCATTTACAAGCTTGTGTGCAGCACTTCCTGAGCCTCAGAAAGCAAAGTCTGAAAGAATAATTGGTGTCTTTTAGCCTCTCTAATGGAAGAAAATACAGCAGTAGAGATATGGCTTCTTAATCTCCAAACATCCACGTCAAACTTAATGAATCTTTGAGGTCTACCAGACCTAAACTTCTATACAGCAGGGAGGCATCTTGTGGACCAGTGGAAGGTTTGTTCTTTTCATTAATGGAGTAATGAGAAGGTATTCATTTAACAAAAGGAAAAATTTAATTCCTTATATAAATTAAACACCTGCTGGAGTTGGTGGTAGAGAAATTGAATACAGTCTCCATCCTGAAAGAACTCTTATTTCAGTGGAAAAAAAAAACAGATTAGTAGAAAAATATTTACTACCAAGGATGATGAGAGCTGTGGTGGAGTGATAGAAATTCATGCATTCTTACAAGGTACAGATATGAGCCCAGGGGGAGAACGGCAAATTTTGCTTGAAGATGGTTTCACCTCAAGAGGGGGTGGACATTTAACCTTGGTCTTGATGAATGAATAATGCCTAGGAAAGATGTCCCAGGCAGAGGGAACAGCTTGTGCAAAGGCTTCCCTGATCTCTCTTCTCAGTGAGCAGCAGTGGCACAGATCCATCAGCAGATGAGTCATGAGCACCTGTGCTTGCACATGGCAGGTGAAATCAGAGGCCCTGCACCACACTTACTAGCAGCCTGATTTGTGGCAGCTCACTGATCCTCTCCCAGCCTCAGTTTCTACATTCAAGATATCCTTTTCTCTTCAAAATGTTTAGCCCTTGGCATTTTTGCAATAGTATATCTAAAGTGCTTAACAAAAAGAAAAGTTTCACTGTTTTTGGATACTACTTCTATTGGGATATGTCTTTCCAGATATGTATTCTAACAAAGAGGTATTTATTGGATGCCTTGTATATGCAAAACATTACAGAAATGAGACATAAGGTACAACACTTTCAAGTAACTTAAAGTCTAGACGTGGAGGAGAAAAGCCTCAAGCAAAAAAAGAATTTAAAGAAGAGATCAGGCCAAAATGAGATGAACAAATATAGATTATGAATTTCCAAACGAATTAAACTCACAATTATGACCACAGAGAGAGAAGAAAGCATTGTGTGTAGGAAAGGAACACTTAAATAAGATTCAGTATTTAATAAATCTATGTTTCCCTTAAGAAGACTGAGTGATACTCTGCTCGAGGAAAGGGGCTGTTATTAATAAAAAGATTATAAAACCCCATTTTACTAGAAATGGAATGGGAGAGAGGCAAAGGTTTCATTCTAAAATCAACACAAAGAAAGAAAACTGTGTTTTGTATCAATTTCCCTTGAAAATCTATTGGAAATTTTTGGAACCAGAGCACCCAAAATTCTTAATTCTGAGATGCCTAAGCCAGTTTTTTTCCTTCAGTTTTCAAAGAGATTTCTGTTTGAGTAGCAATGAAGTATTTATTGGGCTTAGATTTGTACCAAAATAAAAGTTAATAAATGATATGACACTAGAATGAGGCCAAGGATAGAAGACAGTGACCAGGAGAGACCTAGTAGACCATGAAACTTGAGGTTAGCCAAGAGAAAGCAGTTGACTCAGTTCATGCTCATGCAAGGATATGCTTATGGAGTTAAGTCAGGGCGGTGGTACTTGCATTTGAAAACTGCCAGTTTCCTTTTGTCTGTTTTTAACAGGTGCTAAATGTGGTTTCATTTATGAAACTTAAATGTGCAAAAGACACAATAGCACAGTATCGTGTAGTTGTGTGATAAGTGTAGGGCTATGGAAAGAGTGTAAGACTTTGAGAGAGAAAATAGGGGTTTAAGTCTCCTCATAAACAAGTAAACGACTTTGGACATTCGGCCTAACTGCTCTGAACTTCAGATCCATCATCCAAAAACCAATGGAATATGATGAGATGATATCTAAGTAGACTGATCCTTAGTACTCAGTAGTCCCTATAGTACCAGAAAAGTTACCCTTGGACTGTGTTTAGTAATCAACCCTTTCATCTATGCACTATGTTGCACTGATAATTCTACTGGAACTCATATGGACTATTTCCTTCCTGCAGTATTCCAAGAATCAATTTGGGATCTAACCTCCATGGTTGCAAATTTATTGGCATTGACAAAGAGCCATTCTTGAAGATCCAAAGAACAGATGTTAGATAACTGGCTTCTACAAGCATGGCTAGAATGCATCTCTTCTAAGATCTGTGGTATAGTCACAGGTAATAAAAAGTGAAAACCCTACCAGGGTGTTTCATCAAAAATATGCTCAAGAATTGAACCCTGGAGGCAGAGGTTGCAGTGAGCTGAGATTGCACCACTGCATTCCAGCCTGGGCAACAAAGCGAGACTTCACCTCAAAAAAACAAAACAAAACAAAACAAAAATATATATATATATATATTTGTGTGTGTGTGTAAAAATCAGTTGTGGTACAGAAGCAGAAGCCAGAACCTGGAATCCAAAATTTAAGATTCAGAATCTGGTGCCATGGTTTGGGTTCCAATTCAACACGTCTATGATATGTGACAATGACAATGTATTGATTCTCTCTCAGTCCCTTTCCTGATTTATAAAATAAAATTAACAATGGTAATAATCGCAATAATAATGACTGGTGACTTACAGGGTTGTGAAGAGAATTTTTAAAAAGAGGTATATGAACAGCCATTATGGCAATAAGAACACTGGAAGGTTTTGAAGGCAACATACCCCAGAAGTCCTAGCTTTTAATAAATGCTCAGTAAACATTCATTAATTGGTGACACGAGGAAAGCTATATTTCTCTCTTTTTTGATTTTAGAGACAGGGTTTTGCTCTGTTGCTCAGGCTGGAGTTGTAGTGGCACAATCATGGTACACTGTCATCTCAAATTTCTGGCTTAAGCAATCCTCCTTGGATTTGTGTTGGCCTCCCAAAGGGTTGAGATTACAGGTATGAGACGCTGTACCTTATCTTCCCTTTTTCTTAAACATAGCAAAAGATTATGGATATATATATATATATATATATATATATATATATATATATATATATACTCATAAGCACAAGAAAGCAAAAGGGCGTTGAAGGAAAATGGAATTGACAAGATTTCAAGCTTCCCTTTCACATGTTTGAATGACGTGCTCCTGACCACAGTGACATTGACCTCTTCTCTGCTCTATTTTCAGCAGCCATCACCTGGTCATCTGGAGCAGATATAACTAAGGAAGGGAACAGGAAAGACAGGAAAAAGGATTTGGATGGCTTTAGATAAAGGGGCATTGTGTCCGTCAGGACCCCATCTCTGAAGCGCAGACATCACAGCAGGCATTTCTGGTAAGCCCAGACATGAAGTCATTTTTTCTGGGATGCTGAGCCAGTGACTTCTCTTCACAGAGTGCACACAGAGTTAATCCTGTTTGTAGTACCATTGTTACTGAGAAAGGGTTTCCAGGACTAAGATTTCTTATGGTAGAGATAAAGCATCCTCAAAATATGACATTGGCTGGCCAAACTATATCCTCAGTCCAAATGCCAAAACGACTGTTGCAGAAAATCACGTAAAGAGATGTCACAGCCCTTGCATGCCTCTTTAATTTGAAGCCAAAGAAAAGCTGTCCCAAAGACACCATGTGTGGCCTGCACAATCTCTGTCCTGCTCACACATTCTTCTCTTTTCTCCCCAGCATTGCTTTTCCTAGTCCACGTGTGCAACCACATTACAAAATGAATATCCTTCTTTTAAACAGAAAAGATAAAACCATCCTATGACACAGAATATGTCATAATCTAGGTTGGGGGTTAGTGAGCATTTCCTATAAAGGGCCTGACTTAGCTTGAAGTATAATAGAAACATAGGGGTAGTTGGATTTGTCATGCCCCTTGTTTGACAACACCTAACCCAGGTAGTAAAAATATTAAATAACAATAGTGCAGATTTGAAAGTACAGGCTTTTGATTAGGATGTAAAAAGGAGTAGAATCTGTCACTGTCACTGAAACAAAAAGAAGCAGGATAAAATACAAAATCATAGTTGTTAAGAGCACAGAACCCATTAGAAATCTGAGGAGAAAGTCTAAATGAACTAAATTTCAGAGGACATCAATCTCTTCTAAATGAGAAGAGTGCTTCTGTTGCTTTTATCTGTAGTGTCTAGCAGAAGGCTGAATTCACCACAGATGGAGAAGGAGAAATCATCTCAAGGTTTAATGAAGCTTTTCATTTTTTTTTTTTTCTTTTTCTGAGACGGAGTTTGCTCTGTCTCCCAGGCTGGAGTGCAATGTCACAGTCTTGGCTCACTGCAACCTCCACCTCCTGGGTTCAAGTGATTCTCCTGCCTCAGTCTCCTGAGTAACTGGGACTTCAGATGCCTACCACTGCACCCAGCTAATTTTTGTATTAGTTAGTAGAGATGGGGTTTCACCATGTTGGCCAGGCTGGTCTCAAACTCCTGACCTCAGGTGATCACCCACTTCAGCCTAATGAAGTTTAATGGTAAAGTGAGCTGATGTGAAGATTTGAAATCTCAAGAAATTCTGGGCATACAATGAGTCTGAATATATCTACAGGCATTCCGGGTGGGAACTGAGAAACCCCTCTGAGTCCTTCAGGCCAACACAAAGTATAAAGCAATGGATGACAAAGATTGTGGCAGAGTGCAAGGCAGAAGATGCTGAAGGCTGAGTTGGAGCAAGAGACAGAGAATTCCTTTTGGGGCTCTCCAGGCCTTCAAATCATGAACAGGACTCTAAAGGCTGAACAAGACAGCAGGGAAGAGACTAATCTCCCAATAAATAAAAAAGCGAGGGATATCCTTGAGAAAAAGGGGGAACTCCCCAGAAACCCAAAAATCTGGCAGACTGTAAGGCAGAGAAACATTTTACATAGTTTAGAAAACTGACATTTGGATTATAAACCACAAAGACATCTCCAGAGTCTCCCTGGTGTTCAGATCCCCAGCCAGTTGAAGAGAAGTTGCTAATTCTGATCTCAAATCATTAGAAGCCAGTGGTGTTCATAATCTAAGTAAAGCAAACATAAAGCCCAGACTCAGACTGACTACAAGCAATATTGACTCAGGCTTCTGCATGAACAGCCTTGAAAAGAAAATGTGTGAACTTTTCCTAGAAAAGCATATTTACTTCAGTCTCTACAGTTATTTACACATAAGATCTAACATATACTAACAATTATAAGACACTTGAAGAGTCAAGAAACAGGAAGGAAAGGCTAAGAAAGAATCAAGATAAGAGGCAAATTCAATGATTGCATAGATCGTGGATCTACTAGATAGGAGCTTTCAAATAAGTGTTTTAAAGTATCTAGTGGAAATCTAAAAGGCTTAAAGAGGGGAGTTGAAATAGGAGCTGCAAAAAGAAATAAAAAGTCTGCTATATGAAAAATGTATATGGCAAGATTATTCAGTCAATAGGATTAGCAAAGGAAAGAATTGTGAACTGATTTCTGGGAACACGAATTAGATTTGGCTGTTATGAGATTTTATATAAAAATGAAATCCACACTATCTTTTCTCTTATATCTGCCTCCTTTCACTCAATTTAGTGCTTTGTCAATTCATTCATGTTAAATGTGTATAACCAATTTACTCTAATTTCTTGTTGAGTAATATTCTATTGTTTGAATAAACCATAATTTCTTTATTTCTTTACCCTTGGTAAATCCTTGATCTGTTTCTGGGTATTGGTTATTAAAAACCAGGCTTCTAGAAACAATTTATACAATATTTCTGTAGTCACTTTTTTTTCATTCCTCCCGGGTAAATATCTGGAAGTAGAATGGCTGCATGATAATAACGTAACACCTATGTTTCCTTCAGCGGTGTCTAAGCACTGCACTTCCTCCACATCGTAGCCATAATTTGATAGTCGGCATTTTTAATCTTAGTCACTATAGGGAGTATGAAATGGAATTGTGATTTGTTTGCGTGCCATTGATAAATAATGATGTTATTAAACTTTGCATGCTTATTAACCATTTTTATGTTTTTATTTAAGAAGTGTCTGTGCACAAATTTTGCCTATTTTAATTGGGTTGTTTTTATTTTTGTTTTTGGTTTATAAGAGATCTTTATATAGCTTTTATACAAGTCTATTGTCAATAAAATATTTTGCATTTTTTTTTCAGTCTGTGACTAGCACATTTATTTACTTAATAGGATCTTTTGATGACCAGGTTTTTTATTTGTTCAATAAATTACAAAATTTTTCTTTATACTTAGTTTTTTGCAACTTGTCTACCAAATATGCTTAATCCAAGGCCATAAAGGTTTTCCTCTATTCTTCCTTCTAAAATATTTACAGTTCTTGCTTTTAAATTTATATATGTAATATTTCTATAAAGTTTATTTTTGGTTAAGGAATGATACATAAATATTCATTTATTTCAGAATTACTTGTTAAATTTCTAACCCCATTTAATTTTCTTGTTTACTTTATCAATCAGATTTTTTTTTCAAAATCTGATAGAACTTAAAAGTCATGATTGTTGATTTGTTTATTTCTCTTTTTAGTTCTATCAAATTTTGTTTGTTTTTTCCAATGCTCTGGTTTTAGGAGCATATAGAGGTGGAATTGTTGTATTTTATTAATGAATTGACCCATTTGTTATTTCTAAATGCCTCACTTCACTTCTGGCAATATTTCTTGTTTTGAAGTCTGCTTTCTCTGATATTCATATAGCCACTCAATCTTTCTTTTGATTAGTGTTAATTTTAATGATAGAATCCTAATTTTAGTCAGTTTTTCAGTTACTGTGTACAACAGGTAAAAGATAGTTTCTTACACATCATTAAGCATTTAGAAAATAGATCCATTTTCAATGACAACAAAAATATGCACTATGAACTTACATGAGAAAATTCCAAGTGAGGATAAGGCAGTTATTTTACTCATTTGGACCTTTCTGTAGAAGATCTGATTTGTAACAGCCCCATTCTCGTAGTAAGTGATATTTCTGAAGGGTTGGGTGGAGAAGGTAGAAACTAATATCCACTTTCAGATACCAACGCCAAATACCTATGGCAAAGCATTTAGCTTTATAGAAAAACTCTTCAATTGGAAAGTAATCTGGTACAAAATACCACATCAATATGGAAATAATTTTACATCCTTTGGAACACATGGTCTTGCTGGCCAGAAAGATCAATAATCTTATGTTACCTGAGGTCTACTTTTCTCTTTGAGGTGATTTAACTATGTCTATAGCTGACATTTATTAGAGATTTCTCTATGCCAGGCATTATGTTACGTACTTTTCATAGATCATTAACAATTACCCCCTCAAAATTACCCTATGACATAGGTCCTAGTATTATACTACTGTTACTTAATTTTATATTTTAGGTAATTGAGTCTTAAAGATAGTAAATAACTTATAACTTTATCCAGGTAGTAAATGTTTTATTTCAGAACTCAAGCTCTTAGCTATGAAGCTCTACTATTATTAGTATAGTTAACATGGTATGTATTTGCAGTTTGAGGATATGTGTGTATGTCTATGTATTGTGATTGTTCTTGGTAAAATGTCTACTTCTGGTTCTGATTAATTTTGCCATCATTTAAAACTTGTGAATATTTTTATATGATCTTCGTTTTAGGCATAACACTATAATTATACATAGTCACGTGTATCTACTTATTTTAGAATTTAAATGTTAAAAAGGGATATCATTAAATCATCTGCCTTACTGAATCTTAATTTAGTATTCTTATCCCATTTTCCTTTCCTTATCATTAAGTCGGTATTACTGTTTTAAAAATGAGTGCCTTGAGCCATTGTGTGTTAACCTCACTTTGAGTTAGAGTATATAAGAAGAAAAATTGGCTAAAAGCAATAACAGAAATCTTTGTTCACAGCAACATAAAACACATACATGTACAAGCACATGTGCATGAGTTTAAAGAAAACAGAAAAGGTAAAAACTCTAGGCATGGCCCCTAATTATCGCACCTGTGATAAAATAAAACCTTCCTAAAGTGGCTCTTCAGTTCTGTAGTAACCCCAAATATAACAGAGCGATGTTCATACACAGTGTTCACATTCTCCATTCATCCTAATGGTCAGAATGAAAACTATTATAGCTGAAATAAATCTTGGATATCATCTCATTCAGGGGTATCCAATCTCTTGGCTTCCTCAGGTCAAATCAGAAGAAGAACTGTCTTGGACCACACATAAAATACACTAACGCTAATGATATCCCATGAGCTAAAAAAAAAAAAAAAAAAAAAAATCGCATAATGTTTTAAGAAAGTTTACAGATTTGCTCTGGGCTGCATTCAAAGCCGTCCTGGGCCACATGCAGCCCAAGGGCCGTGGGTTGGACAAGCTTAATCTAACCTTATGCCATTTATGCTCATCAGAATAGGATACAATCTCAATGGCTTAACATGAAAACTTGTATATTCTATTTTCATAATAGATTGCTCACACCAAAAGTACAGTAGTGCCCTAGGGCAGCTCTCTTCCATGCGGTAACTCAGGTGTTTCAATCTGGTCCCATTTTGTGGCTACTTCATTTCAACCCATACCCTCCATACTCACCATAGCAGGGAAAGAAAGAACCTGAAGACCACACGTCCATTCTTAAGAACATACACACACTCTGAACACAGCTCATTGGTCAGAGCTATGCACAACTGAACTGTGAGGGAAGCTGAAGGATATAGGGAAGCACATTAAATATTTGGAGAGCAATAACTATCTATTCTATACAATTATTTTAAATATAATTCTACAAATCCTTGGAAAGTTCACATGTTTGCCCAAAATCATTGTGGAAAGAGGCTTCCTAGATGCCAGTTATCCTGAGTCCCAGTCTAGTATCTCTTCTCTTTTACATATAAACATATTAAAAATATCTGTTCTCTGCTGACTTGAAGCCCAGTTTGTCATTGCTACTATTGCCAATATCTTGAACTGCTTTTAAATAGATTTCTATTTTATTTAATATATTGCTGTATTTCCCATCCTTGAATTGTAGTAAGAATCTATATTAAACAACAAAATGTCAACTTGTTAAAAACTGACTTCTCATCAGGTACTACGTTAAATGTTTATATATATAACTTCTTTTATATAAATATATATAACTTCATTTAATCTTAATAGCATATATTAATTAGGTACTATTATCTCTGCTTAATAGATAAGGAAACTGCAGATTACAGAAGTTAATTGATTTTTAATTCACCTCTTTTCACTCATCTTGAATCATGACTGCCTACAACTGCCTGTTTTGATCCTCAAGTTAAATTATTCTCTTTTGTAAACATAATTTTCCCATTCTGTCTGGATTTTACCAGGTCTTTGAATTTTACCAAAGCCAGGAAACAAGTCCTAGGCCACCCAAGGCTTTGATTCAAGCAGGAAGGGCTCAAGTAAGACACAGGCAGTCGGCCAAAAGACATTGCAAAGAGACCACTTCCTTCATATGTAGTTTTATTTGCGTTTTCACAAGGATCTATCTGTGCCTGAGTGGTGAAGATGGAATGTTGTAAATGAGAAACTTTCATTCCAGGATAGAACCAAGGTGCTGGAGATCAAACACACATACACACACCTCTTGGGTGTGAAAAGAAAATGGAGGAATGCTCTTTTCAATGCCAAAGACAAGAGATGCTGTATAGAAAAGATACCTTTCAAATCTAAAAAGACAATAAACCAAAGCACAAGGCCATGAAGACTTGACAGTCCTGGTAGAAACCAGGATTGAAATGGAGAAGAAAATGCAAGAGACTTTTAAAGAGCTAAGGAGAGGTCCATAAAACAGAACAGCCTTCCAGTAACTCAAAAGGTTACTGGAAAGAATATGCAGTTTTCCAGTAACTCAAAAGGTTTAGGTGGTCACTTAATCATTCAACATTATTTGCTGAGTAATATATTATGTGCAAAACCTGATGGCACCTATCACTACATTGTCTGGTATTGTTCCTATTAGAAATGGAAGGCCAAGAAAAGTTGCATTTTCACACCCAAATAGAGGTTACAACTCATAGGATAATTCTAATTGCCTTTAATGAAAACTAAGGCCTACTGAGGCTACTTAGAACCACTGTTCAGAATCTGAATGCTAATTTTATAGCCTTATCACTTTGGCTTCTAGTTACCTGCCTTGCCCCAAGGCACACAAACACCTTGTGTCGGACATGATGATGCACTATGACTCCTCTCAGTCAAAAAGACTGACTATTCCAGCTGCTCAAAGTTCTGCTGGCAGACATTGGCAGACACATTTCATCTGTCTGTTGACAGAAGTCAGCTTGCCAGAGGACATCCGCCTTCCTGGGGCAGCCTACCTCCAATAGCTGCATGATTCTTGGGGAGAAAGCCTTCTTTCTTGACAGAACTCAGGACAGCTCTGAAGGGTTATCTCATCTTCCGAATTTCCTGCAAGATCAGCTGAGGATTCCATTGAGACTGCATGACAGCACAGCATCTCCCACTTCCCAGTCCTGCTTCCTTTCCTTCCTTTTCACAAGTATTGATTCCAGAAACAGCCCTTAAGAAACCTGCAATGCTAATGTCCGTATCAGGCTGTTTCCTGGGGAACCCAACTTATCATACATTTTCTACTTTGATTTGTCTCTGGAACCCAGTCTGCTCTTCTTCCTCCTTGCTCCTCTCCCCCATGTTGGCTCAGTCGTTGAAGTGTCTTTGCCTGGCTTCCCCAAATGACATAAGCTCATGTGCCTCGCTCCTTCTTGGAAATGCATCTTTTCCTCTACCTTATCTATCAAGCAGGCTAGAAAATCTACATTTCACATATCAGGACCTATAAAAAGATGCATTGTTTTTCAATTTCAGGAACTGAAGTATCTGTGAAGAATCCTTGAGCAGGGGCTACTGTTTCAAGAGACGAAACGAAGCCTCTGGAACATTCTGTTTGAATGTCTTACAACAGTTTTGGAGAGGCACATAACTTTTGGAGATAATAGCTACAACACGAGGTATCAAATAATAAAATCTGTAAAAAGAAGTGCAGGTGGCACATTTAGAATCCGAAAAAGTAAAGTTTTTAGCTGAAAAGTAATAAAGTTTTCAGAAAGCATACAACATTTCTACTGAAAAGACAAGTTTAATTTATGCACAAAGTCATGAAAAGATGACATTCTTTCAGGAGGTGGGGAAGACTGTATTAACAAAGGCACAGAGGTTAAAAAAAAAAATACACCAAGTATGAAAGAAATGCTAGCATGATGATGGAAGCCCCAAGTGTTTATAGAGAACAGTGAGAAATGAAACTGAAAAGATTAGAATAAAAGTATCCCCCCCAACCCCCACCACCACCACAAAAGAGGAATAGATAGTGGAGAAATTACTTCCACTTGAAAATATGATACTAAAACTTGCTACAATGTTTAAGTTGAACGAACAAAACTGGGAGAGATGTATATTAACCTCCACTGACAAATGAATGGAATAGCATGTTTCTAGTATCGTTTTCACCAGCCCCAAAGATTTCAACTTCCAAATTTCATTTTGAAGGGAATCATTTGTAAGTGCTTAAGAAGAGAGGTATAAAGGCAGGAGTCTGACAGCTTACTAGAAGTGTACTCAATTGTTTTTTTCCAAAGATCACACCACCCCTTGTCTAGACTCAGCAATACTTGATGGTACCAGCTTTAACCCAGTCACTCCGCCGAAACTATGAAATTAGCATGTTCCCTTCTTCTGAATCTGGCACAGAAATCTCTTCGCTACGAAACTCAAGCTCCTTGAAGGCAGAAATTCCATCTGCATCATCCATATGGTCCCAATATGTAGCAATGCTAAAACAGAATGATCTCACTAAATGCTGGCTGAGCAAATAAATGACTTAGTGGCCTTTAAGAGCTGAAAACTCCATGGTACAGTATCCTCCCTGAAGGAGCTCCATTGAGTCTGGAATCCATTGAGATATGCAAAAGTGTGTTGATTTGCAAGCCAAAACACAAGAACTTTTGCTCTTCAGGTGACAAAAGGTTTATTGAAAATGGAGTAGTCACAGATTTAAGTAAAAATCTGAATACTTGAATTTCAGGAAAAAGAAACTTGGGAAATCACAAGGACATCAGTATCAGAAGTCTGTGGCCTTTTTGATAAAAGTTGATGCTATGAAGGTGAGTCAGCTCCTACTAACATCAATTCCTGTGTCTCGTTTTGATGACAAATTCTTAAGTGAGAGACTTTGTTCCAGCTTCAATCAACAAGTCCCTTTTTGTGGTTCAACACAGTCAGAGGTCATGAAGTAAGGAGGACATAACCACTGGGAGGAATCAGGTGAAGACAGACAGTCACTCTAGTGTGTGCCTTCTCAATAGAAGATAGAAGATAGAAGGCAGCCTTGGCTGCCCAGTATATTCTCGTACCCATTCATTTAAATATAGTGGTGCCTAACACATGGGGGTTACTTCTACATGTCCAATTCTCAGTTTTACATATATTGACTCATTTAATTCTCATAAAAACCTACAATGTGTGAGAACTTTTTACTACTTTAAAGATAATAAAACTGACATACACACAAAGCATAATTTATCCAAGTTTATTCTATGACAACCTGCCAGAGTCTAGATTCAATCTCAGACATTTTTTACTTCAGAGCCCACACTATTAGCTAATAAGCTGGAAGAATTAAGTAAGGACCATATGATCTTCCACCTGCTTATGTAAGGTTTTGACACAACAGGCAGATTATAAAGTCTTCAAGAGCCATCCTACATCATTCTTCTCTTCAAGTCCCAACAGTACAGAGGGTTGGGTCCCGGGAGGCTCTTAATAAAGCTTGCTTACTGATTCCACAAAATCTGCCCTCCACCCACCTTTTTAATGCTCCTGTCACAGCCTTTTCACAGCTGCAATGCGTTTTCTTTTTTCATTAATACTGCTGGAATTAGTCTTTAAAGCTTTCCCATTCTTTTACCCCCTCCAACCTCTATTTCCTGAAGACTTCCAGTATTATACTAGTATTCAGAAAATGCAGGTGTATATTTTAGTCATTCCTTTATTGACTTAAATGTGTCTTTTAAATGCCAAGCAACTAAAAACTGCCAGAAAAACAGGGTCAAATAAGTCTAAGCCACAGTCACAAAGGAGTTTATAGCCCAATGAGAGAAAAAAACACATAAGCCAAATGATGAAATGACATATAATGAGTGTTGTTGAGAATTTCCAGAACCTCCAACCACTACGTCTACCCACTTATCAGCATCTAGACTCAGTAATGGACATCTGTCTTCCCCATCATGACTACAGATGAACTGTCTATGCCTCAGGCTAAGACCAGCCCTTCAACTTATCCAGTAAAAATGTGTGTCTTCTCCAACTCTTATCCAAGGGGATCACTCCAATAATTCAACACATTCTTCTGTCATCAAACTTTCCTCTCTGATGAATTATTCCCACCTGCCTACAATCATATCATTCTTCCTTCTACATTAAAAACAAACAACAGCCAGGTGCGGTAGCTCACGCCTGTAATCCCAGCACTCTGGGAGGCTGAGGCGGGCAGGTCATCTGAGGTCAGGCATTTAAGACAAGCCTGGCCAACATGGTGAAACCCTGTCTCTACTAAAAATACAAAAATTATCCAGACGTGGTGGTGTGTGCCTGTTATCCCCCCTACTCAGGAGGCTGAGGCAGGAGAATCACTTGAATCCGGGAGCCAGAGGTTACAGTGAGCTGAGATCATGCCACTGCACTCCTACCTGTGTGACAAGAGCGAAATTCTGTCTCACAAAAAACAACAACAAAACCTCTCTCTTAAACCCACCCTTCTTTTCCAGTTACTCTATATTTCTCTGTTCCCCTTTAAAGCAGAAGCCTAACTGTTACCCAATTCCTCTTCTCTCAGGCTTTCTTATACTCACTCACTAGACTTTTGACCCATTAGAACCACCCTGCCAAAGTCATCAGTCATCTCCATTTTGTCAAATCAAGGATTAATTCTCAGTCATTATCTAACTTGATCTTGCTTCTTGTGAGCTCCTAAGGCAGATGATTCTGTGATTGCTGTGCTGTAGCTGTCAAACATTACCCTTAAAGGAACTGAAATGTGCCCCCTTGCAGTCTGCATCAACTGGTCCCTTCTCTGACTTTTGAAATACCAGTGAACCAACCTAATCTCTCTTTCAAAGGCAGACTTTCCCTTGCTTGATAAACATCACAGGTTCTTGACGTGTTTCTGAAAATTAGCAAAGCCAACTATTATCTCAATGTAGAAAGAAGAATGTTCGAGAACTTTAATTCATTTGTTCAACCAATAATGTTTCTTAACTGTCTTATCATACAGCAGACACGAGTCTATGAACAGAGGATATAGCAGTGAACAAGACAGACCTACCACTTGTCCTCAGGGAGCTCACATAATCAATTTGATGAAAAAGTGATAGCAATACCCTAGATTTTATAAACAAGAAGGTTTAATTTACTGGGATAATATTCGGAATTGTGACCTAGTATCGTTTTTTACTTCTAAAATATCCTCTCTGCATTCCCTCATTTCCAAGCAGCTGGTTGAGGAGATGCGACAGAAACCAATCCAGAAATAGTAACAGTCAAGTTGATGGCTTTGCCTTCCAAGGTAGATTTTTTTCCCATAGCTTAACCGATAGTCATAAACACGACTGAGACACACACAAGCATTTGTGAAAGTTTCCCCAAAATCTAGGTTTTAAGTACAAAAGCTTTTCAACCTGTGGGACACAGAATATACAGTCTATAGAAGAAATCTAAAAGGGAAAGCAGCAGTAAAAGAGGCAGAGTTAGAGTTTCTCAGCCCCATTCACTGGCCTGAATTCCAAGCCTACAAAGATGTTTGACATCATCACGGTGGGACTCAGAGTAACTGTAGCTTTGTCTATCTTCTTTTCCTTTTTTTCTGGTGAGAACACTGGAATCTTCGACCACAGTGAGCCACAGGTCTTAACTGCTGCTGCTGAGCTGCACTGAGGACCATACATCCCCCCATACCCTATCCTCTCCTCTTGCTGGTCTGTACCCTCCATTCTTACTCTAAGTTTTATTATTTTTACTTCAAGACCTGCTACAATGAAAAGCTACATTTGAGGAAACAGTCCAGCCTATTTGTTGTTGTTGTTGTTGTTTGTTTCGGTGGGGGGGGACAGGGTCTCACTGTGTCACCCAGGGTGGACTGCAGTGGCATGACCTTGGCTCACTGTAACCTCTGCCTCCTGGGCTCAAGCGATCCTCCCATCTCAACCTCCCAACTAGCTGGGACTACAGGCACACACCACCATGCCTGGCTAATTTTTGTGTTTTTTGTAGAGACAGGGTTTCTGTAAGTTGCCCAGGCTGGTCTTGAACTCCTGATCTCAAGTGATCCACCTGCCTTGCCCTCCCAAAGTGCCGGAATTATACACATGAGCCACTGCAACCGGCCACCAACCCACATTTGAATTCTAACTCCATCACACACTAGATCTTCAGCAGGCAACTTATTGCCTTTGTTCTCAATTTTTCCATCTGTGGTAAGTATACCTGCTTTACAATACTGATGAGAATGCTGAATAATAGAATGAATGTAAAGGGCTTTGCTCACTCCCTACACTACAGTAGTCAACCAATTTCATTTGGTTAGTAGCATTGGCTTTATCTTATTTACAGCATACTTTTAGCTTACTCCAATGGGAAATCTGATTGTAATAAACAACACTAAGAGAAGTTGAGGGATCTGTGGGGATCACTCCCGTGTGAGGCCCCTAGGAAATGGGCCTCGCCATATGGTTAGCTTGAGCCCAGACACAGATCCCCGGTTGGGGGAGTCGAGCTGAGGGAAAGCAGGAACCGAGAGAGGGACTATGCTATTCAAAATAATTAACAGACATTACTTTATGGATATGAGGACTTGGGAGGCATTGTTGTCCACTTTCGGCTCCTTATGGTTTATTGCTTGATTGTGTTCATTTTGGACCGTTGTTACCTTCATTGTAAAATATTAACTTAAGTATTTACACTTGGTAACTTACTTACCTTAACTTACTGGGTGTAACTGTAACTTACTTACCTTAACTTACTGGGCATAACTGACTTACTGGGCATAACTTAGTGGGCGTAACTTGCTTACTGTAACTTAAGTATGTTGATCTAGCGTAAACAACATTAACTTCAGAAAAGTATATAATGGAACATATTGCAAAAATAAAATTGCTGCTTGGACATAGCCTAAGCCAGCCCTCCACACTCTGCTTTTCTCTTTTCTTTCACTTCCGCTCACTCTCTCCCTCAGGTTGAACGAGACATCTACGTTGGCGGTCTCAGGGGCTCCCGCAGGTCGATAGCCCCCTGGCAGATGTGCCGGACCCCAACAAGAAGTGGTGTGCACACCCTTAAGCTACCAAGTAACGAGGGAAAATACCTCACTTTCCTCTGGAAAGATGATCACTTCCATTAGGTTTTCTACTCAACTGCTGGCTTTCACTCCAAAGAACATCTGAGCATTTTCCATCCTGTGCTAAAGCCACCAAACTGAATTCCCCGCCCCCTCTCTTACACCCCTCTCATAACCTGTATGCACCCACAACAGTTAGCTATCTGGATATGGGACCAAGTCATGCCTCCAAGTAAAACCATTCAGTAGCTTCCCACCACATCCTCCAGGAAAAGCTCCAAGCTTATAAGGCAAATGCAACCTTTCATAATCTGATCCCAGCTACCTTTCTAGTTTCCTTTCACTCCAGTCCCAGCTTTTCAATCTATGTTCCAAAAAGAAGTGGGTATCTTTCTCTGCACAGATAAAGTTGTTTCCTACCTTTGTACTTTTATTTATGTTGCTCCCTCAACCAGGAAAGTCCCTTTTCCACGCTATGTCTGGCTGACTCATCCATTCTTATTTTTTTACTTCTTGAGATAGAGTCTTGCTCTGTTGCTGAGGATGCAGTGCAGTGGCATGATCTTGGCTCACTGCAAACTCCACCTCCTGGGTTCAAGCAATTCTCCTGCCTCAGCCTCCTGAGTATCTGGGATTACAGTTGCTTGCTACCATTCCCAGCTTATTTTTCAGGATGTTTTTAATAGATGTGGGGTTTTACCATGTTGACCAGGCTGGTCTTGAACTCCTGACCTCAGGTGATCTGCCCGCCTCAGCCTCTCAAAGTGCTGGGATTATAGGCATCAGCCACTGAACCCAGCCAACTCCTCCATTCTTTAAGACCATAGTCAGATGCCTTATCTTACTTGAGCCCTGCAAGAACTCCCCAGGTGGGTCTGTGTTTCTCTCTGTTCTGGGTTCCCTTCACAGTCCCACTTCAATTACTGCTCTTACACAATTTACTCAAATTATTTGATTACAGATGTACCACATGGAAGCTTCCAGAGAATTAGGACATGTCTTATGGTCCCATAAGATGATGTCACAGCAAAATATTTACATATAAGCAGTTGTTTAATAATAATTTTTAAATTTCTGGGCCATCCATCAGATGACCCAGGTTCTGGTTCCACTTCTTCCACTAATTAGTTATATTATTTTTCAAAAATTACTGAAATTCTTTGAGGGTGTTTCCTCATATATAAAATGGGAATAATGCCCTCAACTTGTTCCCTCTGATCTGGCCTCCTTAGAAGTTACTGTAGAGAAAAAAGTTAAACAAATTAAGTAATTCATGTTATTTTAAAAAATTACAAGAGGCTATACAAATACAAAGTATTGCTAGAGCAAATATTGAATTTGGTTGGAACCTGTTGGGATCACTGTAAAAATATGTCTTTGGATGTAACCAAACCCTCATTTCTTTCAATTGGAATTAGAAACAACATTCACAACAAGATCAATCTGAACTGGAACCTTCTCAGGAAATGTTGCAATATACAAGTAAGTGGACTATAAACCTGGAAGATCCTGAGGAATTCTCCACTTCTGTTTTTACATGGAAGAACCCTGAAACTCAGACATATCAT
Source organism: Callithrix jacchus (assembly GCF_049354715.1). NCBI lineage: Eukaryota > Metazoa > Chordata > Mammalia > Primates > Cebidae > Callithrix > Callithrix jacchus. The sequence goes on from NC_133517.1 coordinate 70,437,259, forward strand.
AAGACCAGCTAAAGGTCACTATATTGAAACATATATAAGATCCAGGCCTCTGAATTCTCTGTTTGGTGCTTTGTATAAGAAACCAAGCTAAATCTAGATCAGATGTCCTCTAATTCACTAGTAAACAAAATAAAATGAAAGATGGCTTCTTTTGTTTGGGGCCTTGAAAATTCTGTAGCCTTTATAATACCACGCTTTAAATCAATTCATCCAGAAATGGTTCACAAATATAAAGACAGGGATCTGACACATTGAAACAAGACCTCAAGAATGTACTTCAGGCTGGGTGCAGTGGTTTATGCCTATAATCCTAGAACTTTGGGAGGCTGAGCCAGACAGATTGCTTGAGCCCAGGATTTCAAAAGCAGCCTGGGAAACATAGGGAGACCTTGTCTCTACAAAAAAAATTAAAAATTAGTCAGGCATGGTGACATGCTTCTATAGTCACAGCTACTTGGGAGGCTGAGGTGGGAGAATTGCTTGAGTCTGGGAGGTTTGGGCTGCAGTGAGCAGTGATTGCACCACTGCACTCCAGCCTGGAAAACAGAGTGAGACCTGGTGCAAAAAAAAAAAAGCCTCTTTAGAAGGAGTAAATTTCAGGACAAATTCTCCTTCCTAAGCAAATAGTAGTCATATCTTATGTTAGGAATGACTGGAAAAGAGTGTTTTTCAAGTGACAACTGCTTTTCACCATGGTCCTCAATCCCCACCCAATGGCCAGCCTATCTACCACCATCTTGAAGGTCAGCCAGATTGCCTCATTATAAAGTCATGTGATGAGCCCAGTTCCTAGTATCTTCTGAAGAAGAAAATTCCTGACGAATGACCCAATTCAGCTTATGTGAGGAGCTGGGAAACTGAAGCAAATAGCTGCACCTGGTTAAAGCCTTTCTACCTTCCAGGAGTTGCATGTGGTGTAAACCCCTGAGAAGGCCAATGATAACTGACTATAGAATAAGCAGACTGCATTTATTGTGCTTCTCAGGATTCAAATATTTCTCTCATCCAAGTGCTACACGGTCTTCTAGATGCTAAGAAGAAAAGCAGAGAACAAAACAATCAATATGGCCTATGTCCAGCTTGTTTGTGATGGCTAGTCTGTCTGTCTACCAGCAGTGGGCCAGACTGAGAGATCGAGATTCTGTTTCCAGTTTGCCATTAGACATTGACAGATGATGTGACTCTCAGCTTTAATCTCCACATTTGAAAAATAATGACCATAGGCTACTCATGGTGACTTATGGCTATAATACCAGTACTTTGGGAGGCTGAGGCAGACACATCCCTTCATCTCAGGGGTTTGAGCCTGAGTAACATGGTGAAACACTATCTCTATAAAAAATACAAAAATTAGCCAAGCATGGTGGCATGTACCTATAGTCCCGGCTACTTGGGGGACTGAGGTGGGAGGATCTCCTGAACCTGGGACTTTAAGGTTGCCATGAGCCATGTTTGTGCCACTGAACTCCAGCCTGGGCAACAAAGTGAGGCCCTGTCTCAACATAATACCAGTAACAATAGTAATAGTAATAACAACCATAATCCTCATTTCAAGAGTGCCAGTGGAGAGCAAATAAGATACTTAGCATTTCTGCTCTCTGACACACATGAAAGCTGCTAAATTGTATGTAAAATCCTGCTATACATGTGCTCCACAGTCTAGCTCCAGCTATTCTGTCCAAATACATCTACTATTGTCTTCCTACAAAGAGTTCCTCCTCAGCCAAGTCCATGTTTACTCTTTCTCAAGAAACCATATACTTTCTTACTCCTTATTCTTTGTTTCTGCTGTTTTTCCTTTTGAAAATATCTTTCCATTTATTCCTGATGTTCTTCTGTTTCAGAGGTTGCAAACTAAGTTTCCACAGAAGCCAGGCAGTAACACACAATCATTGAAAGTTGCCTAATGTAAAAGAATGGGAAACTGAATAATGGAAGTGAAAGAAAGTATACATTTCATATAACTGTTATTTACCCTGTTAATTACTGATAAGTGAAAATGCAAAGCTAGTAGGGCTTTGTGTATTGTTACAGTTGATGTCTCACAAGTCTTTAAGACTCTGTTTTTTATTATTTCATCCTTTTTTCCTTTCTGTTACTTGACTGGACAATATGAATTGACCTGGCACTAATTCTTCACAACTCACCCAGAAAAATAGAGGAGATGGAACACTTTTTAACACTTCTCTGAGGCTAGGATTACGTTGATACTAAAACAAGAAAAAAACAGCATAAGGGGAAAAAAGAAAACTATAGATCAATATTCCTTAGGAACATAGATGCAAAAATCCCTAAAAAATTACTAGTAAACAACATATGAAAGATTATGCAGCATGGACCCCAGAAATGAAAAGTTGGCTTAACATATGAATATCGGTCAATGTAATATACCATATTAATATTAACAGAACAAAGGAAAAAAACCCATGATTATAATAGCCACAAAAGTCGTTTGACAGAAATCATATTCTTTCATGATAAAACTCTCTGCAAACTCGAAATAGAAAAGAATTTTCTCAACCTGACAAAGACCATTATTAAAAATGCACAGTTGGCATCATAGTTGTAAGTGAAAGACTGAATGCTCTGCTCCCAAGATAATAAATAAGACAAAAGTTTTCCTCTTTTGATACTTCTGTGGAACATTTTACTGGAGGTTCAAGCCAGAACCATTAGGATAATGATGGAAAGGATATCCAGATCCACAAGGAAGAATTAAAACAATCTTTACTTGCAGATGAAATGATGTTTTATGTAGAAAACGTTAAAGAATCTATAAAAACTATTAGCACTATAAGTGAGTTCAGTTAGTCCACAGAACACAAGATTAACATTCAAAAATCAATTATACTTTTATACAGTGGCAATGAATAATATAAAATTAAAATTAAAACAATGTTATTGAAAGCAGTGTCAAAAAGAACAAAAAATACTTAGAAATTAATTTCAAAAAAGAAGTACAAAATTTGCTCATTAAAAACTGCAAAAGAAATTACTGAAAGAGGTTAAAGAAAATAGAAAGTGAAAGGACATCCCAGTTTTATCAACTGCAAGATATAATATTACTATGATGGTGGTAAAACCCAAGATGATCTATGGATTCGATATAATATCTATCAAAATCCTGGATGCATTTTCAAAATAATTGTGTGTGTAAATTCTAAAATTCACATGGAATTTTAAAGAGTCTGGAATAGCCAAAACAATATTAAAGGAGAATAAACAAAGTTGGAGAACTCACACTTCTTGATTTCAAAAGTTATTGTAAAGCTAAAGGAATCAAATCAATGTGACAATGGCATATATAGACATAAAAACTGATGTTATACAACTAACAGTCCAAAAACAAACCCTTACATTTACAGTCAAATGACATTTAACAAGAGTGTAGAAAACAGTAAGTAAAGAATAGTCCTTTCAACAAATAGTTGGGGAAAAACTGAATAACCACATACAAAAAAGTGAACTTGGACCCCTACCTCACACCACATGCAAAAGTTAACAAAATGGATCATAGACCTTAATGTAACTGCTAAAACTATTAAACTCTTAGACAAAAATATAGAAATAAAATTTAACAATTGTGAATTAGCCAGTGACTCTTAGATATAACACCAAACACATAAGCATCAAAAACAAAAATAATAGAGGACTGGCCTTCTTCAGAACTAAAAAATGTTGATCTCAAAAACACCATCAGGAAAGTAAAAAGACAACTCGCTGAATTACAGAAACTATTTGCACAAATGATATCTGATAAGGGATTAATATCTAGAATATGTAAAGTATAGTTACAATTCAACAAAAAAACTCAATTTTAAAATAGGCGAAGTATCTGAACAGACACTTCTCCATAGAAGATGTGAAAATGGATAATAAACATACACATCTAAATAAATAAAGGTGTTCAACATTATTTGCTATTAAGAGAATGCAAATGAAAACAATGAGATACTATTTCATACCCTTTAAGATACCCGTTATCAGATAAACAGTAACACGTGTTGGCAAGGATGTAAAAAATATGGAATCCTCATATACTGCTGGTGAGAATATCAAATGTTCAGTCTTTGTGTAAAACAGTTTGGCAATTCCTCAAAAGATTAAACAGAGTTACTATATTACCCAGCATTTACACTCCTAGGTTTATACCCAAAACAATTTAAGCATATGGCTACATAAAAACTTATACAAAATGTTTATGCAGCCTTATTCATAGTAGCTGAAATGTGAAAATAACTCAAATGTCTACCTGTTAATAAATGGAGAAATAAAAAAAAAGACATAAAATTTCATTTTATCTGTACAACAAGTTGTTTTGCAAAGAAGGTCAGAACCTCATGCACTATAAAGTTATGCTGCAAATTTACTCTTATTTTTTCCCCTGGTCACCAGTTAGGCTGAATTTAACTTTCTAAAATTGTATCTATACAATGAAATAAAAAGTGTTATATCATCTATACAAAAACACTATATTATTTGGTTGTAAAAAGAAATGAAGTACTGATACATGCTACAACCTAGATGAACCTTGAAAATATTACACTAAAGGAAAGAAGACATAAAGACCACATATTCTATAATTCCATTTACATAAAATGTTCAGAATAGAAAAAGATTTAGGACAGAAAATAAGTTAGTGTTTGCCAAAAACTGGTGGAAAAACATAATAGGAAGTGTGACAAAAAAGGGTACAGGATTCTTTTCAAGGTAATGAGACTATAAAATCGAACACTCAGAATTGTTTGGTTTTACATTTTTAAAAAGATTTGTTATGTGAATTATATCTTGGTAAAGCTGATATTTTAAAAATATTATTCATAGTCACAAGGCCCAACAAAGTGTCTTTGTTACACTGATGATTTTTGTTGATAAAAACCTTGGAAGATGATTTGAAGTAAGTCCCTGAGAAGATGTTTAAGGAGGGTCAGGTTTGGTGGTTAAAAATACAAAAATGTACTTTCCTCCTCCAGAGTGAGCAATGGAGAACGGTTCCAACGGAAGTAACTCCAAGAAAAGTTTACTTCAAATGACTCTCCTCTGGCCTTTAATTCTCACCAAGTCATATTATAGATCAAAGTCACCCAAGGGCAAGAAATAAAGGGGGTCTGATACAGCCTTCTTTCCTTCATTTTAGAAAGAATGAGACCTTTGGGAGTGATGGTATGTGGTTGCCTTTCCTGTGAGTTGTTTTGCAAAGGTCAGAACCTCATGCACTATAAAGTTATGCTACAAATTTACTCTTTTCCCAGTGGTCACCAGTTAGGCTGAATTTGACTTTCTAAAAATGATAAAGGAACAACTAAAAGTAGAGAGATACTTAGAGAAAGATGAGAAGTCAGGAGTGGAGAAATAGGCTTGAGATCATGAGAGTCACCACTTGATTCTTGTATTTTTCATGCAAAAATTGTATCTACCATGCATAAAGCAGCCTCTCACTGAATATTTCTTGAATGAACAAAAAATATTGAATGCATTAAGTGCTTATGTAAAGAATCCATGAAGATTCCAGCAAACATGAGTGTTCTCTTTAGAGAAGTAACCTTTCACATTATAGACTCTCAGTTTTGGAAGAGGTTTTAGAAGTCTTTAGACTTGATTTCCCATTTGTGTCTAAAGACCACTTTCTTTATCCCTGTTAAGTGGCAACTCAACCTATACCTGAACATGCCTCCTGAGATTGAATTTATTCATTCTCAGGATGGTTCATATTTGAAGTTCTTACAATTAGTTCTACATTTAACTAGCTAATGTTTATTGAGGGCCTCCTTCAGGCCACTAGGCCTCAGGGGTACAGTAGAAAAAGAGGCAAAGACCCTTTACTCATGCAGTTCACAGTGTAGTGAGGTGAGCAGAGGAGACAGAAATAATTTAAAAAAATACATTGTGGCTGATGATAAAAGCTACAGAAAAAAATACAGCAAAGTGAAGAGAGTGCCGGGGGAAGGTTGCTGTTCTATATTGAGTGGTCAGGGCAGGCCTCTCTGGTAAGGTAACAACATTCGAGCAAAGATTAAATGAGGTGAAGGGGATGGCAATAAAGTATGCCTAAGGAAAGAGTTTCAGACACAAGAAACAGCAAATGAAACACTCCTAAAATCTGGCACTCTGCAGGAGGAAACAGAGCATGGGTTTTTGAAAAGGCCTGAAATTCTTTGTCAGTTCCATACTTTTGGAAAATAAAACATTCACCTACCTACCTATAATTTAATCAAAAAAGCTTGCTCTGATGTTATGGAAAGGTCCATGGTCTAAGGGCATAGACATGTAAACTAGATTCTGTTCTGCCACTAATTTGCTGTGCGGCCTTTCTCCTTTTTAAGGTTCCGTTTCCTTTTACATAAAATAATTAAATTCTAGAATCTTTTCTAACTCAAATACTATCATTCAAGGGAAATGACCATTACTCAAGGACACGTGAAATATGAGTAAATAGTGGAGCTATCTAAGATACAGGAAAACTGCTGACCAGTGTCCTGGCGTGTAATAAAATCTTCCTCATTCAATGACTGTGTAACTAACTGAAGGTCAGAGTTTATTGTGCCCCTCCTATTTCTTCCTCACCTAAGATGCTTCTCCTCACAGTCTGTACTCAACAGATTGTTCTGTCTTGGTGAAACTCTGTCCTTTTCAGGAAAGATTCAAGTGGCTTGCTTTCAAATTCAGGAATCAGGAGACAAACATAGAGTGTGATTAAGTGTCATTGGGTATGAACAAAATTTGGGAGGCTCAGAGATGTACCTAGTGGTTCTCAAATTGGCTATGTATTAGAATTTCCTGGGTGGTTTCTAAAAATTCCAATGCCCAGGCTGTGCCCCAAAAGAATTAAATTACTCTCTCAGTATGTATTTAGTATTTCTCAGGTGACTGCAATGTATAGCCACAGTTAAGGACTTTGGTTTAGGGGAAAGAGCTTGCTATTGACAGTGTACATGTCTGAACTTGACATCTAACACTTGCTGAATGTGTGCTCTTGACCAAATGTCTTCACTTAGTCTCATCATCCTTATTTGTGGAATTGGGAAAATAGTTACCCTCACAAGATACCTAAACCATTAAGTAATCTCTAATTAATATATTTTCACTGTGTTTTATTTTATTTTCTATTAAAGTACAGCTTTTGCACAATTATGGACTAGCTCTGAAGATAAATTTATAAACCATGCTAATAAGCACTAACAGTCTTTATACAAAGACCAGAAATGGAAACAGATAGAAGGACAATTAAATCCATGTCACTGGCTATCCATCAGTAAGAAAGTATGTCCTGATAGAATGAACATGGTAGGCAGAATTTTCAAAAGTAGATATCTAGGTTAAGTATTATTGCATAACAATTTACCCCAAAACATAGTGGCTCAAAGCAACAGCTCTTTAAGCCAAGAATTTGGACACAGATTAGGAAGATGCTGTATCTCTGGGTCTCTCACAAGGCTACAATCATCTCAAGGCTCAAACAAGAAGGATTGGCTCCTTAGTTCAATCACATTATAGTTGGCAAAATTCAGCTTCTCATGATCTGCTGGACTGAGACCTCTGTTCCCTGCAAGGTTTTAGTTGGAGGCCTTGCAATGTGGTTGGTTCTTTGCTATGTAAACCTCTCCACAGATTGCCTTACAACTTAGCAGCAAGTAAGCAAGTAAGTAAAACAGAATATCGACCAACGAGAAAGTGCTGGCAAGATGGACATCACAACCTGTGATGTAATTATGGAAGTGACATCCCATCACTTCTGCCATATTTTATTCATTAGAAGTGAGATGTGAGATTTACTTCACACTCAGAGAAGATTACCCAAGCACATGAACACCAGGAGGAAGAGATCACTGAGAGTCATGTCAGAAGCTACTCACCACAGTAGGGTTCTTAAAGTTTTGTTTCTTTAAATCCAAATGCAATTCCTGGTCTATGAGAGGAGAGATTGGAATAGTCAGAAGTGTCAGTATTACCTCATGGTCATATATGCTTCCAAGAGCCAAACCTCGCCCTACCCTGCAGTTACACTTAAAGATGTCATTTAATGAGTCTCTGCTGTGTACAGAGCACAGTTCTAAGAGCTAGTGGCTGATTTTGAATGAATAAAACAGCAACTGCCTCTTGAACACCCACGAGCAAATGAAGAAAACAGAAACAAAATCTTTCAGAAACAAGACAGTAAATTTTGTTTTAGAGAAACTATGTGCTATGGTACTATATACTAAAAATAAATCATGATTTGGGGGGAGTGGAATAAAATTTGAACAACACCTTAAGAATATTTAGGGCTTTGACAAATATGTATTTGAGAAGGGCACTAAGAAGAGAAACCAGCTTGAGCAAAGGCACAGTGAAGGAAAATTGAAGAAACATTTAAGACTTGTAAGGAAGAAGCATAGGATTCAAAATCCTGAAAATAGAAATAAAGCTGGATCTAGTTACCAAGAGACAAAGTAGAATTCCGTGGAGAAACTACTGACTCTTTGGTAACCAGAGAAAATATAAACCTACTCACATATAGGGCCATCCACTGACAGCAGGATAAAACAGAGATATAAGTAGGAGCTATTAGCAGAGATTGTGTGGAAGCAGGGAGACCAGTTAGAGAACCTTAGATGGTACAAACAGGAGGATTTAGGGAGACCTCTAAGGAAAGATCAAGCAAGATAAGTCAAAAGTTACTCTGAACTTCCATGGCTTGTAGCTAGAAGATTTATAGCAATAACTCAGAGAGAGTATTTGGAAATACAAGGGGAAGTAAAGGTTCATTACTTGCTTCATTAATCCCTCTAATGTCATTCTCCTATGAGTAACAAGCTTCTCATTTGCCTGGGTAAATAAGAATTGTATTCTTATAGATTGAGTATGCTGTTACTTTTTTAGAGAGATAATGAAACAGGACATGGATTCAAAACTACCCAGGAGGATAGTGAAAATGTTAGAAATCAAATTCAGATCCATTTGATCTTCTTCAGTACTTCTGGAACCTTAAGTCATTGAGATTCTTGACTGTCAGACCAAGCAGATTATATTGTGCCCCATGGACAATGGGTAGCTAGGGAAACTTTATTTTTTCTCAGTTTTGTGCTTCATTTTATGAGGGCTTTGAGTTGGATACAATTTAGAAGTTTCATAAGCATAACTGCTCCATTAATGGATTTAACATAGCATGTCTAATAAAAAAGAATACACAAAGATTGCAGGAGAAAGGAATGTCTATTTTCATCCAAGGGCATTTGAAGAAGCCAGGATGGAATTTAGGATGGGCTCTCAGGGGGGAGCATATGTCTTTACTGTACTGCAAAGTTACTATGCAGAGAGGAAAAGAATATTTGGCTAATGATTCAAACACCAGCACCAAGCAATGTCTCCATGGAGAAGGCAGAAAGGGGGGTTGAAAGTGGAACAGCTGAGTGATTTTATTCTAGAAGTGGTGGTGCTGGTGATGAGCACAGGGTTTTCCCAATGTCCAGTAAAGCCGACTGAATACCCCGGTCAGACCTGCACAAACCATGGAATATATTCAGGGAGCAATAACGTCTTCTAAATCACCCCATACTCATAGGAGACTAAATTCTGTTTAGTACATCCAGAAAGTAATCCCAGCAAATCCTTCCTCTCTATATCTACTCTTGGTGACCTTGCTCACACTTGATCTTCTTTATCATTCTGTCTTAGGTTGTCTGTGGAAATCATATCTTAGACAAAAATTTGGAGGCAAGTAATTCATTTTAGAAGTGACTTTAGGTAAGAGAGTAGAGATAGAAGAAAGAGAAGAGAAGTAAACCAAAGAAGGTGTGTTCATGAGCAGGGAGCTGCAGTGGCAGTTGGAGCTCAACTGGCCCAAGGAAGGTGTGTTCATGAGCAGGGAGCTGCAGTGGCAATTAAAGTGCAATTGCCCTGGGGATCTCTGAGAAACAATACAGAGTAAGTCACAGATTGTTTCATTAGAGGGGCAAGAAACCTAAAATAACTGTCCTCCAACTTCTGCTCATCACTGGTTCTTCTCATCACAGGGCTACTGTTGGGGAAGTGAAACGTGACCAGCCCCTTGCAGAGACCGAGTACCCGGAGAACACCCTTCAGGACATAAGTTCCAGATGCCTGCAGTTGAAAGCTGTCAGCATGCACAGGAATGACTGGTGATGAGATGTGGCAGAGCATCCACATCTTCAGTTCCTCTCAACTAACAAGGTCTAACCTGTTCATTATATCTTTATTGAGCAAGTACCATACTACAGTCCCTGGGAATATAACAGTAAGAAAGGCAACTTTGCCCTTATGGTGCCTACACTGAAGTGGGGAAGACAAATAATTAAGCCAGGAATTGTAATCAAGGTTAACATTATATAAGTTTTCAAACATACAAGAAAGCTGAGACAATTTTATAATGAACATTCAGTTATCCTTAATTGAGTAGAATGGCAGTTACTAGCATGTCATATTTGCTTTGTCTCATTATTTTAGATTTTGCTAAATTACTGTAACGGTTAATACAGAGTGTCAACTCTAGAGAATTCTAATAATACAATTACTTTATAATAAATTATAGATTTTTTATAACATTGAGTCATATATACTTCAGTGTATATCTATAAAAAAAGAGAAAAGACCATCTCCCTGTTCAGTAACACGGTAATATCACACCTAACGAAATCAACAGCAGTTCCCACAATTGAATACCTCGACTTTAACATCAGTTGACATGTAATGCAATAAACTCAGAAAACATATGGACTGGTTCTCTGTTCAGTCCAATGCCTTAATTTGATGCATCATTATAGTGATGGAAAATCAATTTGTCTGAAATGTAGGTCAGAATACCTGGTTTTAAGATCTATCACTAACTTGACAATTTTGTCGGAGATCACACTGTGTTAAGCAGAACATGGAACATACTGGCTCATACAACTGCCAACTCCAGTCATAATAAGGGTAACTATCCGTGTGTGTGTGTGTGTGTGCACGTGCGCACGTGGGTATGAAATTGTGTATTAGTCACAGCACATTATGAGGTAAAGTTTCCAGTCCTCACCTTTATTCACTTCAGTGAGGTTACTGAGACATATACAAGTCTAGTGGCTTGCTCATGAAGGCCACAAAGCTTGTTGGTAGCAGAGTTGTGATTGCAACAAGGGAAGACTAGCTCCAACATTTAGCTTAAGTTGGGCTCAGGGACTCAAATTATATCTACAGGACTCAATCTTCCTCTCATACCACACTCTGTCACTTGTTTTCTGGCTCCATTTTGAAGCAGGGCTTTCTGTCTTGATTGAAGCATAGCTTTGATTTACTCCACCTTTATTATCAACCACTCCTGTAGAAACCGTATGCCTCATCATGCAATTCTTTTTTTTTTTTTTTTTTTGATTTTTTATTGGATTATAGGTTTTGGGGTACATGAGCAGAGCATGCAAGACAGTTGCGTAGGTACACACATGGCAGTGTGCTTTGCTTTTCTTCTCCCCTTCGCCCACATTTGGCATTTCTCCCCAGGCTATCCCTCCCCACCTACCCCTCCCACTGGCCCTCCCCTTTTCCCCCCAATAGACCCCAGTGTTTAGTACTCCCCTTTCTGTGTCCATGTGTTCTCATTTTTCATCACCCACCTATGAGTGAGAATATGCGGTGTTTCATTCTCTGTTCTTGTGTCAGTTTGCTGAGGATGATGTTCTCCAGATTCATCCATGTCCCTACAAACGACACAAACTCATCATTTCTGATTGCTGCATAATATTCCATGGTGTATATGTGCCACATTTTTCCAATCCAGTCTATTATCAATGGGCATTTGGGTTGATTCCAGGTCTTTGCTATTGTAAACAGTGCTGCAATGAACATTCGTGTACATGTGTCCTTATAGTAGAACGATTTATAGTCTTTTGGATATATACCCAGTAATGGGATTGCTGGGTCCAATGGAATTTCTATTTCTAAGACCTTGAGGAATCGCCACACTGTCTTCCACAATGGTTGAACTAATTTACACTCCCACCAACAGTGTAAAAGTGTTCCTTTTTCTCCACATCCTCTCCAGCATCTGTTGTCTCCAGATTTTTTAATGATCGCCATTCTAACTGGCGTGAGATGGTATCTCAATGTGGTTTTGATTGGCATCTCTCTGATGACCAGTGACGATGAGCATTTTTTCATATGATTGTTGGCCTCATATATGTCTTCTTTCATAAAGTATCTGTTCATATCCTTTGCTCACTTTTGAATGGGCTTGTTTGTTTTTTTCCTGTAAATCTGTTTGAGTTCTTTGTAAATTCTGGATATCAGCCCTTTGTCAGATGGGTAGACTGTGAAAATTTTTTCCCATTCTGTTGGTTGCCGATCCACTCTAGTGACTGTTTCTTTTGCCGTGCAGAAGCTGTGGAGTTTCATTAGGTCCCATTTGTCTATTTTGGCTTTTGTTGCCAAAGCTTTTGGTGTTTTGTTCATGAAGTCCTTGCCTACTCCTATGTCCTGGATAGTTTTGCCTAGATTTCCTTCTAGGGTTTTTATTGTGCCAGGTCTTATGTTTAAGTCTTTAATCCATCTGGAGTTAATTTTAGTGTAAGGTGTCAGGAAGGGGTCCAGTTTCTGCTTTCTGCACATGCTAGCCAGTTTTCCCAACACCATTTGTTAAACATGGAATCCTTGCCCCATTGCTTGTTTTTGTCAGGTTTATCAAAGATTGTATAGTTGTATGTATGTTGTGTTGCCTCCGGTGCCTCTGTTTTGTTCCATTGGTCTATATCTCTGTTTTGGTACCAGTACCATGCGGTTTTGATTATTGTAGCCTTGTAGTCTAGTTTGAAATCCGGTAGTGTGATGCCCCCCGCTGTGTTCTTTTTGCTTAGAATTGACTTGGCTATGCGGGCTCTCTTTTGGTTCCATATGAAGTTCATGGTGGTTTTTTCCAGTTCTGTGAAGAAAGTCAATGGTAGCTTGATGGGGATAGCGTTGATTCTGTAAATTACTTTGGGCAGTATAGCCATTTTCACGATATTAATTCTTCCTAACCATGAACATGGAATGTTTCTCCATCTGTTTGTGTCCTCTCTGATTTCATTGAGCAGTGGTTTGTAGTTCTCCTTGAAGAGTTCTCTTACATTCCTTGTGAGTTGTATTCCAAGGTATTTTATTCTTTTTGTAGCAATTGCGAATGGCAGTTCGTTCTTGATTTGGCTTTCTTTAAGTCTGTTATTGGTGTAGACGAATGCTTGTGATTTTTGCACATTGATTTTATATCCTGAGACTTTGCTGAAGTTGTTTATCAGTTTCAGGAGTTTTTGGGCTGAGGCAATGGGGTCTTCTAGGTATACTATCATGTCGTCTGCAAATAGAGACAATTTGGCTTCCACCTTTCCTATTTGAATACCCTTTATTTCTTTTTCTTGCCTGATTGCTCTGGCTAGAACTTCCAGTACTATATTGAATAGGAGTGGTGAGAGAGGGCATCCTTGTCTAGTGCCAGATTTTAAAGGGAATGCTTCCAGTTTTTGCCCATTCAGTATGATATTGGCTGTTGGTTTGTCATAAAAAGCTTTTATTACTTTGAGATACGTTCCATCAATACCGAGTTTATTGAGGGTTTTTAGCATAAAGGGCTGTTGAATTTTGTCAAATGCCTTCTCTGCGTCAATTGAGATAATCATGTGGTTTTTGTTTTTGGTTCTGTTTATGTGGTGAATTACGTTGATAGACTTGCGTATGTTGAACCAGCCTTGCATCCCCGGGATGAATCCTACTTGATCATGATGAATAAGTTTTTTGATTTGCTGTTGCAATCGGCTTGCCAATATTTTATTGAAGATTTTTGCATCTATGTTCATCATGGATATTGGCCTGAAGTTTTCTTTTCTCGTTGGGTCTCTGCCGGGTTTTGGTATCAGGATGATGTTGGTCTCATAAAATGATTTGGGAAGGATTCCCTCTTTTTGGATTGTTTGAAATAGTTTTAGAAGGAATGGTACCAGCTCCTCCTTGTGTGTCTGGTAGAATTCGGCTGTGAACCCGTCTGGACCTGGGCTTTTTTGTGTGGTAGGCTCTTAATTGCTGCCTCGACTTCAGACCTTGTTATTGGTCTATTCATAGTTTCAGCTTCCTCCTGGTTTAGGCTTGGGAGGACACAGGAGTCCAGGAATTTATCCATTTCTTCCAGGTTTACTAGTTTATGCACATAGAGTTGTTTGTAATATTCTCTGATGATGGTTTGAATTTCTGTGGAATCTGTGGTGATTTCCCTTTTATCATTTTTTATTGCATCTATTTGGTTGTTCTCTCTTTTATTTTTAATCAATCTGGCTAGTGGTCTGTCTATTTTGTTGATCTTTTCAAAAAAGAAGCTCTTGGATCTATTGATTTTTTGAAGGGTTTTTCGTGTCTCAATCTCCTTCAGCTCAGCTCTGATCTTAGTTATTTCTTGTCTTCTGCTGGGTTTTGAGCTTTTTGATCTTGCTCCTCTAGCTCTTTCAATTTTGACGATAGGGTGTCAATTTTGGATCTCTCCATTCTCCTCATATGGGCACTTATTGCTATATACTTTCCTCTAGAGATTGTTTTAAATGTGTCCCAGAGGTTCTGGCACGTTGTGTCTTCATTCTCATTGGTTTCGAAGAACTTCTTTATTTCTGCCTTCATTTCGTTGTTTACCCAGTCAACATTCAAGAGCCAGTTGTTCAGTTTTCATGAAGATGTGCGGTTCTGGGTCGGTTTCTGAATTCTGAGTTCTAACTTGATTGCCCTATGGTCTGAGAGGCTGTTTGTTATGATTTCAGTTGTTTTGCATTTGTTGAGCAGTGCTTTACTTCCAATTATGTGGTCAATTTTAGAGTAGGTGTGATGTGATGCTGAGAAGAATGTGTATTCTGTGGATTTGGGGTGGAGAGTTCTGTAAATGTCTATCAGGTTTGCTTGCTCCAGGTCTGAGTTCAAGCCCTGGATATCCTTGTTGATTTTCTGTCTGGTTGATCTGTCTAGTATTGACAGTGGAGTGTTAAAGTCTCCCACTATTATTGTGTGGGAGTCTAAGTCCTTTTGTAAGTCATTAAGAACTTGCCTTATGTATCTGGGTGCTCCTGCATTGGGTCCATATATGTTAGGATCGTTAGCTCTTCTTGTTGTATTGATCCTTTTACCATTATGTAATGGCCTTCTTTGTCTCTTTTGATCTTTGTTGCTTTAAAGTCTATTTTATCAGAGATGAGAATTGCAACTCCTGCTTTTTTTTGCTTTCCATTAGCTTGGTAAATCTTCCTCCATCCCTTTATTTTGAGCCTTTGTGTATCCTTGCATGTGAGATGGGTTTCCTGGATACAGCACACTGATGGGTTTTGGATTTTTATCCAATTTGCCAGTCTGTGTCTTTTGATTGGTGCATTTAGTCCATTTACATTTAGGGTTAATATTGTTATGTGTGAATTTGATACTGCCATTTTGATGCTAAGTGGCCGTTTTTCCCGTTAGTTGTTGTAGATTCTTCATTATGTTGAAGCTCTTTAGCATTCAGTGTGATTTTGGAATGGCTGGTACTGGTTGATCCTTTCTATGTGTAGTGCCTCTTTTAGGAGCTCTTGTAAAGTAGGCCTGGTGGTGACAAAATCACTGAGTACTTGCTTGTTCGCAAAGGATTTTATTTTTCCTTCACTTCTGAAGCTCAGTTTGGCTGGATATGAAATTCTGGGTTGAAAGTTCTTTTCTTTAAGGATGTTGAATATTGGCCCCCACTCTCTTCTGGCTTGTAGAGTTTCTGCCAAGAGATCTGCTGTGAGTCTGATGGGCTTCCCTTTGTGGGTGACCCGACCTTTCTCTCTGGCAGCCCTTAGTATTCTCTCCTTTATTTCAACCATGTTGAATCTGACGATTATGTGCCTTGGGGTTGCCCTTCTTGCGGAATATCTTTGTGGTGTTCTCTGTATTTCCTGCAATTGAGTGTTGGCCTGTCTTGCTAGGTGGGGGAAATTTTCCTGGATGATGTCCTGAAGAGTATATTCCAGCTTGGATTCATTCTCTTCATCCCCTTCTGGTACACCTATCAAACGTAGGTTAGGTCTTTTCACATAGTCCCACATTTCTTGGAGACTTTGTTCATTCCTTTTTGCGCTTTTTTCTCTGATCTTGGTTTCTCGTTTTATTTCATTGAGTTGGTCTTCGACTTCAGATATTCTTTCTTCTGCTTGGTCAATTCGCTATTGAAACTTGTGTTTGCTTCGCGAAGTTCTCGTATTGTGTTTTTCAGCTCCTTTAATTCATTCATATTCCTCTCTAAGTTATCCATTCTTGTTATCATTTCCTCGAATCTTTTTTCAAATCTTTTTTCAAGGTTCTTAGTTTCTTTGCATTGATTTAATACATGATCTTTTAGCTCACAAAAGTTTCTCATTATCCATCTTCTGACGTCTAATTCCGTCATTTCGTCACAGTCATTCTCCGTCCAGCTTTGTTTCCTTGCTGGTGCGGAGTTTTGGTCCTTTCTAGGAGGCGAGGTGTTCTGGTTTCGGGTTTTTCCTCCTTTTTGCACTGGTTTCTTCCCATCTTCGTGGATTTCTCCACTGGTCGTCTGCGTAGTTGCTGACTTTTCGATTGGGTCTCTGAGTGGACACCCAGAATATTGATGATGAAGTATTTCTGTTGCTTGGTTTTCCTTCTACCAGTCTAGCCCCTTTGCTGTACGACTGCTGAGGTCTGCTCCAGACCCTGCTTGTCTCGGGTGCACCTCTAGCATCTGTGGCACAGCGTGGGATGCTACCAGTTTCTTTTTCTGCTATCTTTGTCCCAGGATGATGCCTGCCTAATGTAAGTCTATAGAGGGGTCAGGGAGCTGCTTGAGGAGACAGTTTGTACTTTATAGGGGCTTAATTGCTGAGCTGTGCGCTCTGTTGTTCATTCAGGGCTGTTAGGCTGCTATGTTTGATTCTGCTGCAACAGAGCTCATTAAAAAATTCTTTTTTTTTTTTTTTCTCAAATGCTCTGTGTTGAGGGGTTTGGGCTTTATTTTTGGATGTTCAATGAGGTGTCCTGCCTAGCTAGAAGGCAGACTAGCCACTGTTTGGCTGCCGAGGCTCCGCCCTGCTGTTGTGTGATTCGCCCTGTTCCTGCAGGCTCTGCTGTGGTCTCCGCCACGCCCTGCGGCGGAGTCTCTTCGTTGTAGCGTGTTGCCTCAGCAACAGCTGGCTGCATCAGCAGTGGGCGTGTATCTCAGTTGGGGCGGGTTGCCTCAGCAACGGCTGCCTGCGTCAGCAGTGGGCGTGTATCTCAGTTGGGGCTGGTTGCCTTGGTAGTGTTGGACGCCCCTCCCCACAGAGCGTCTTGGACCGTCTGCTCGGGATAGTTTGAAATCGCGGTTTTGTTCGTCCCACTGGGTATCCCAAACGATTTGTCCCTGCAATCCCCTGGGCTGGGCTACTGTCCAAGTCTCGTTCAGTCTCAAGTCCAGCCCTCTCAAGTCTCAGGTTGCCGGTTCAACAGGGCACCTGGACAAGCGCGCCCTGTGGGGATTGCTGGGTAGGGCTGGCCGCCGCCGCCCCGGCTGCCGGCTTCGCCAGGCAGACCTACTGCCTGGCGTCCCGTTTCTTTTTATACTTGGGAGTTTCCCCGTTCTGTGGGCAACAAAGATCAGTCTGGAAATGCAGCTCTGACTCACTGTTTGCGGATTCAACGTGAGCTCCAATCCTGGGTTGTTCTCACAGCGCCATCTTGAGTTCTCCCATCATGCAATTCTTAAAGCAAAGATTTCTAATTGTGTTTCCTTGGCTCCCATTTGTCTAGTTTGAGTCATGACCCATCCCTTAACCAGTCACAAAGTCTGAGAAACTGTGAGGACACAAAACATGTTGACTGGGCAGGCTTAAACCACATGTCAACTCCCAAGAACAGTTACTACAGTTAACCCATTTTACTGGATAGAGAATGAGGGAATGGGGCTTTCTAGAGGAAACTGGAGTGCTGTTACCAAAGAAAAGGAAATGGAATACTGAGTGGCAAAAACTTGCTTACGAGAATTTTTGGATCCCAGGAAAAGCTTGCCACACAAAGCCTTAGTTTTCTCACTTCTAAAATGAAGGCAGTTGGACACCAGCATTTCTAGAGAAGTCTTTTAGCTCCAGTCATCGAAATTCTATCCAATTTAGAAAACCGAAGATGAATAGATAAGAAGACATTTGTCAAAAGTAATAGAAATTGTGGCAGAGTATGGGTTAAAACCTGAGATCCATAGGCCCCAGCCTAGTCTATTTCTCTCTTCCATAGCCACTGAAACATGGAGAGCCTCATACAAAATCTGCAAATACACACACACATACACATACATATACACACATACACACGCATGTATATGTACACATGCATATAATTGCTGGCATTGGTCCTTAGCTTGGAGAATCTGTGGCTTTGCATAAGAGAAAAGAATTAAAATATAGTCATTGACCTCATCTGAAAGATAAATATTTGACCCACAATTCTTAGTAAAACTCCCAAAACATACAAATTTTTAGATGATCTTTTAAGTTTCCTGAGACTTTTTAGGAATGTAGAGTTGAGTTGCCAAGTAGTATATGTCTGATGTCATCCACATAGCTAATGGCTATAGACAGCTTTACCTGGCACATCATCAAAGCTCCTGATAAAGCAGGGAAGAGAAAGTCTACCCAAGCTTGGCACATCTGGATCTGCACGAACGTATGTTGATCTTCATCTCTCAGTCACTTTGAAGTAAACCTACCTTGGTAATCAACTCAGGGACCACCTCTCATCTTGGTCCTGGGAGAACAGAAGTCAAACCAACACTTTAAAGACAACTGAGAAATAAAATATTTTGGTTACTTCCCAATGCTTGGCTTGGAGAAAGACTTCTGTAAAGGCTAAGATGGGAATACTGAAGCAAAGGAATTGACGAAATTCATTTGCCACTTAAGTTGTTACTATTTACAAAGCAAGAAGTCATGGGAATCATAAGAAAAAGGCCCAAGGACAGCACGTCTTCTCTTTGCCTATCTGCTCTATTGCCCCCGGTAGACTAATTTCTCTTTTATGTCAAGTGAATCACAAAAATTGTGACTTTGGTATTTGGTAATTGTCTATCACCCTTGCTATCCAACCTTCTTGTAAGCAATTAGTATAGGCTGCTATTGGGTCAGCTGCCCACCTCATTTAATTGTAGCCAGCCCTGCATCAAGTACAGTCTAGCGTTCTTTCAAAAGAAGGAGTGCCTTGGGTAGTGAAGTTCAGATGGAAGGGGGTGCGAGAAGGGATACAATTTATGACACATTAGTCTGGTACACCTGCTCTTCTGCAATTACAAGACAAAATCTGATTTCTAGTACTTTCTTCTTATTACCACTTTTAAAAAATGGAACCAGGTATAGACAGGATTTGTGATCTTGTGCAAGCAATATGTTTGTAAACATCTGGTCACACTATGATGCACTTTTGGCCAGGCACAGTGGCTCATGCCTGTAATCCCAACACTTTGGGAGGCTGAGGTGGGTGGATCACAATGTCAGGAGTTAGAGACCATCCTGGCTAACACAGTGAAACCCCATCTATACTAAAAATACAAAAAATTAGCTGGGCATGGTGGTACATGCCTGCAGTCCCAGCTACTTGGGAGGCTGAGGCAGGAGAATCACTTGAACCTGGGAGACAGAGATTGCAGTGAGCCAAGATCACACCACTGCACCCCAGCCTAGGTGACAGAATGAGACCATCTCAAAAACAAAAAAGAAAGAAAAAATAGAAAAAGAAATGTTTCTTTTACCCTTCCAGATCAATAATATCTTACAGTGAAAAGAGAGTTCTCCCCCCTACACCTTTACACATAGTGTTTAAAATCATGATGGTTATGAGTCTCATACCCCATTTGCAACCAATCCCATGGCTATTTAACCCTCACTAAAACAAAAAATTATGTAGGAGGAAGTAAAATAAATACTACTGAGCATCTACTTAGTATCAGAAACTGTGCTGTCAGGTCATACATATCCTGTCTCCAAATATCCTAACAGCAATACACGAGGTAAATCTTGTTAGCCGTGTTATATAGAAGAGGAAATTGAAACAAATGAAAGTTAACTTTTCCCAGTTTGCACAGGAGGTAGGTACCGGTCCTGGGATTCAAAGCCAGGTCTATGTGAATCATCATCCATATTCCATCTGTCCATTATCTTCTCCTTTTGCATCTCTTCCTAGTGTCTTGCACAAAGCTGGGTGATAGGAAAAAATTAGGAGCACATCCACACTCCTAGCCCCTCATGATAGTCTTTTATCAAAAGGTTCTGTGATCAAATAAATTGAATATCTCTGCTTATGATATTTCTATCATAAAATTTATACTATATAATATTTTTTAAATGTACTAAATAATCCAATTTAGGTTTTTTTGACCAGTATTTTTAAAGTTTACATGATTGCAGAACACTTTTCCCAATGATATTCATAACATCTCATGAACACAAAATTTCATAGAACATCCCTTAGGGAGCATGCCATAATATCTTCTCATTTTATGAATGATAATACTGGGTCAGAAATGAAACTTCCATTTGCAAATGGCAATACCACCTGAGAAAGAAGAAATGATTTGTATTTTACTCATAGCTAATGGCTGGTGCAGTAGGACTAGAGGTCAGAACTCCTGAATGCTTATGGTTATGTTATGGAAGACTTGGCATAAAACACATTGTGCTTGTTCTCTCTCTTCTCCTTCCCTGGGGTGTCATTCATTTATCTGTCTTCTTGCAAAACCTTGCCACCTACCAAAGAAAGTGTGCTTTGACTGTTCCACCTCACATTAGCATACCTCTTCTTTTTTTTTTTTTTTTTTTTTTTTGACAAATTCTTGCTCTGTTACCCAGGCTGGAGCACAGTGGCACAATCTCTGCCCACTACAACCTCCACCTCCTGGGTTCAAGTGATTCTAGTGCCTTAGCCTCCCCATTAGCTGATTCTAGTGCCTCCCTCTCCCTGTAGCTGAGATTACAGGCATACACCACCACCTCACCTGGCTAATTTTTGTATTTCTAGTAGAGACAGGGTTTCACCATGTTGGCCATGCTGTTTTGAACTCCTGACCTCAGGGGATTGACCTCCTTGACCTTCCAAAGTGCTGGGATTACAGGCATGAACCACCACACCTGATCAGTATATTTCTTTCTCTTTTTCTCTCTACCTCTCAAAAAATTCTTGGCTAGATTAACACAGAAGAAAATAGCTATTCACAGATAAACAGAGAAGAAATAGCTATTTCCATTTTTGCTGAAGCCTGATATCTCTAATTAAATATGCCACTTCTTGTTAAACCCACACCTGGTTCAACACGAATTGCTTAATTCAGTACTCATAGGAGCCTCCATCTATCCTATTTGCACCTTAAATTTGAAGTGCAATGTTGTCTATTATTTTCTCCCTTCTCCATTTTTAAATTTTACTGTAGATTTGAAAGATGAAGATCATGTTGTCTGTTCTTAAGTACCAAGGTACTTAGCACATGGTAGAAGGAGTTACATGAAATTATGAACTCGATTCATAACACTTTAGTACTTCAAGAGACCAGGAAAATTATAGAATCAAGTGGCTCATGCCTATAATCCCAGCTCTTTGGGAGGCTGCGGAGGGTGGGTTGCTTGAGCTCAGGAGTTTGAGACCACCCTGGGCAACATGGCAAAACCCCATCTCTACCAAAAATACAAAAAATTAGCTGGGCTTTGTTACATGTGTCTGCAGTCCCAGCTACTCAGGAGGCTGAGGTGATGGGAGGACTGCTTGAACCCAGTGGGCAGAGGTTGCAGTGAGCTGAGATAGTGTCACTTTACTCCAGCTTGGGTGTCAGAGTAAGACTTCATCTCAAAAACAAAAATCTTTAAATCTAGAAAAACACCTGATAAGGTAAGAGTCAAGAGCCAAATATGTAGGGAACAGGCGTGGTAACAAGTTTGGCACCCCCTGATCATCAAAGTCTTAAGAGGCTTGCGGATATAATTGCTTCATGTCTGTCTTTCTTATCAGCACGTGAGTAACCCACAGTAAAATGCCTTCTTTCAAATTCCTCTGAGATCAACAGGAACTTCTGGGATTTAGCCTAGTATTGGTAGAAGTTTTCTTTAACTTGTGGCCACAAGACAAGCAAATCTCTTTGGTACATTTCTTCCCCTCCAGGTATGTTTCTCTTCCTTCTAAGCTTTCAAAATTCTATTAAAGATTGCCAAAGGATGTGCACACCCTCTTACATAATAGCTCAGATCTGAGTTAAAAAGTTGGAAGTGATTGTTGTAAAATATGTAAGTTAAGCAAATGAATCTCTCAGGTTCTTCTGCTTATCAGTTATCAGACTCTGAATTCTCCTTCACTTTTTATTTTATTGCATTATTTATGTATCTATTTGTTATTTTTAGGGATGCCCAAACTGGGGTACAGTGGCATGATCACAGCTCACTGTAACCTTGAACTCAAGAGCTCAAGGGATCTTTCTGCTTTAGCCTCCCAAGTAGCTAGGGCTACAAGCACATGTCACCACACCTGACTCTCCTTCACTTAAAAGAGTTGAGTTACACTAATCTCACAGAAGTAAAGTCAAACATTCTAAGATGGAGAATAAGAGATAAAACAAAATTAGAAAAATCAGTGTAGGAAGTTGAACATCCAAATAATAGAAATTCCAGAAATAATGGCCTGAGAAAGTGAAGGGGAAGAAAAAAACATGAAATAATGAAAATTTTCCCAGAATAAAATCACATAGGTCTCCAGATTAAAAACCTTAAGTGCTCAGTACAAATATATTTAAAGTCCCACTTTAAGACACGTGATAGTGAACATTTTTAAAACACGCAGAAGAAAAAGCTTAAAAAAGTTTTTGCTTAATTCAACAATGAATTCTCAATGATTATTTTTCTTGATCTTTCAGTTGCCTTTTACAAAACTGGTTACATTCTCTTCTTAAAACATGTTTGTCACTGTAAGATGTCCATACTTCCAATATATATCTATTTTTATCCTGTCTATGTCTCTTCTTCCTCTTTCTCCCTTGCTGGATCCTGCTCATGTTCCTAAACCTTTCAACATCAGTAAGTGCCTGTGCTCACTTTTTAGAGATTTCATCCAGGATCATGGCTTTAAATGTACCAATATACTGATGACTCTCAAATCCTATTTCTAGACCTGACCTGTTTCACAAAGTCTAGACTCATTTATCCAGCTGCATTTCCACTCAGATAACAATAGGCTGAGAAAATTTACCATGTTCAAAATGAAACCCTTGAATCCACGTCCCAATCCTTCTTTTTCTGTGTTCTCTATTTCATTCAATAGCATCGCCTTTCCTGCTATTGTTTGATTCCAAAAGAGCCAGTTTGATGCCTGTTATATTCCACATCTAATCCATCAGCATATTCCTTTTGTTCACCCTTCAAAGTATATTTTTGGTTGGAACAAATTTCCTCACCTCGCCTGCTACCACTGTAGTTTCACTCATCTGAGATAATATTTCTTAACTAATTTTTCTGCTTCTCCTCTTGGTCTGCCTTCCTCCTTGAAGATTACATGCCTTCCAGCAACTACAGTGATCTTTTAAGAGTATAATAATTCCAATTAACTACTTGTCTGAAACCCTCCAATAGTTTTTCATCACACTTGGAATGAGATAAACTCTGATGTCAAGAGGTACCATTGGATTTGCATGAAATATTGAACGACTCTTTCTTAAACCTTGAGCCACAAACCCAGTTAATAGGCAGTAGAAGGATAAATCTCTTGGAACCCTTCGTTTCCGTTTGGGACATGCTTCTCTCTTCTTTTGGCGGTTGCCAGTTAGCAGACATTACTATTCTAGAAAGCTGTGACTTAGTCACTCCAAGTTGATTAGATAATCCCTGTTTTGTGTAAGCATAAAACTGGCCTTCCTTTAAATGCTGCAAAGTCAGACAGATAATTGTCTGACTTACAAAATGGTCCCTTTAAGAGTTCTAGGAAGTCAGAGAATGTTATTAGGCCATGCATGGAAAACACTAGACCAAAGCACTCGCATAATCAAACCCTTTTCAGATCAAGTATTTTGCAATGCCTCTTTACTATCAGAAATAAATTTTACATATACTATAACATATTCTCACACATACTTTTTTTTAAAAAAAGACCTTAATATTATCTTCTGAAAGTAATATAAAGAAAAAAAATAATTTACAATAATATAACATGTATATTTCCATAAATATGCCCTACGAAGTAATGAGATACTCACTCATAAATGTGAAATCACCAAGAATATAAACAGTACATAGTCAGGCAGGTAGAGTTACATTAGAAACCTGTGGGCCGGGCGCAGTGGCTCACGCCTGTAATCCCAGCACTTTGGGAGGCCGAGGTGGGTGGATCACAAGGTTAAGAGATCGAGACCATCCTGGTCAACATGGTAAAACCCCATCTCTACTAAAAATACAAAAAAGTAGCTGGGCATGGTGGCGCGTGCCTGTAATCCCAGCTACTCAGGAGGCTGAGGCAGGAGAATTGCCTGAACCCAGGAGATGGAGGTTGCGGTGAGCCGAGATCGTGCCATTGCACTCCAGCCTGGGTAACAAGAGCAAAACTCCATCTCAAAAAAAAAAAAAAAAAAAAAAAAAGAAACCTGTATTTTCTTAAATAGTCAACAATAACTCTCAATAAATTCTGAACAAAACAACAGTAATATCTATTGCAATGACTGTATATTAGGAACTATTCTAAACACTACATATATTGGTACATTTAGTCTCAAAACACCCAAATGATATAGTTACTACTATTATTCCATTTTATTTATGAGAAAGTTGAGGCTTAGAGTGTGACACAGGAGCCAGAAATAAATTATTTAAGCAGATAGTAAGGGCAATGGAGTCTTCAGCAGAATTTTCCTTTTAACAGAAAGCAGCACCCAAATCATTTTTTTCCTAACAAAGAAAAGCCTGAAAAATCAAGCTGCAAGCTGGAACCTTTCACAGATGAATGCCATGAGCTGTGATGACAGAAAAGGGTCACATGTTCTACCATAAAACACATGGTATGTTTATTACACTACTGTTCACAATAGCAAAGACTTGGAACGAACCCAAATGCCCATTAATGATAGATTGGATATAGAAAATGTGGCACATATACACTATCGAATACTATGCAGCCGTAAAAAAGGATGAGATCATGTCCTTTGCAGGGACATGGATGAAGCTGGAAACCATCATTCTCAGAAAACTAACACAAGAACAGAAAACCACACACTGCATGTTCTCACTCATAAGTGGGAGCTGAACAATGAGAACACATGGACACAGAGGAAAACATCACACACCAGGGCTTGTCAGGGGATGATGGGCTAAGGGAGGGATAGCATTAGGAGAAATACCTAATGTAAATGACACGCTGATGGGTGCAGCACACCACTATGGCACATGTATACCTATGTAACAAACCTGCACGCTCTGCACATGTACCTGAGAAATTAAAAAAAAAAAAAGTTCATTAAATCCAATGAAACATTAAAAAAAAAAAAAAAAAAAAAGAGGAAAGTAAAAGGTCATCTGGGACCCAGGTATGTTCAGTATGGAGGCGCCAACTTCTCTTTTTTTACACATAAAGTAAAGAAACAGGCAACATGGTGCTGGCCACACAGAGAACTCATCTGCATAATAAAAGATTAGGGTAGCAGCGGCCAGCTTTTTCATACCCTATGCAAATGAAACACCTGGTCCAATAAGTCTTTCATGCCCTATGGAAATCAGCCACCACCTCCTCAAGCTCACCTAAAAAAACTCACTAAATTCCACCTCGAAACCAGCAACCCATTTCTCTGGGACCCCTCTCTGCTGCAGATAGCTCATCTCTTTTTCACCTATTAAATTTCCACTTTGAACCTTACTCGTTGTGTGTTGGCTTACAGTTTTCCATGGCCATGAGACAATGAATCTCAGGTATTTGCCCCAGACAATGACACTGCTTCCAGATGTTGTCATTTGCTGAAGATCATACAGATATAATTATAAGATATAATTTTCTTAAATATAGCAACAACGATGCAAAGGCAATATAATGATGTAACGGGCCATTGGCCTTGAGCCTCAATGCTGGTGACACAAGAGAAAGGTTTGCCTCTCCTATGGGAGAAGTGGCTACTTCACTTCATCTAATGATATCAGGTAGAATTGCCAGCCCAAGGTTGCTGTATCTTCCACTCTTTAAAAATAATCAGACTTTAAAATGTGGAATCAATTAATTGTTAAATGTTGGATCACATCTTTTGAAAACATTTGTCTTTGAAAGTCAAACAAACCATATGTACAAGATTTCACTCATGGGTCTCGAGTTTACTTCCAGTAACTTCCCTTTCATTTCTGAAAGTCATTCTAACTCAAGCCCTATGATGTTATCTTTTTGGGGAATGTTAAAGAGGAAATTCCTGGAAGTGTTTTTAAAAACACTGTTGTGAGAGGGATAATGGGTTAGTCCAGAAGGCTGAGATTAGGTGCTTTTCACTACATTTGTGACAGTCAGAAAGTCAGCTCTGAGATTATCGAAATGCTAAACTGGTTATCTAACTATGTAAATAAACTAACACCAAGGGAAGGGTACAAAATGTGCAGGAATGCTCCAGTTTATTTATTTATTTATTTTCTAAGAGGACAGGATGCAAGGCCTAAATTTCCTTTAAATATAGCACCACCCCTGACATTGTTTATACTTTCCCCTTTGCAACATTTCCAGGCACTTTAAAGGGAAGCGATAAGAAGAAAGGAAAAGGGAAGTCACTTGCACCAGAGCCTAAGGAACAGTCAGTGTCTGCTCTAGTGGGTGTGGACCAAGCACTTCAGCTGCCCTCATTTTTTTGTTGTTTTTTAAAAATTTTTTTTAATTAGGTAAAAAAATATTTTTAAGGAGAGTCAGTAAACTTTACTTCACATCTGGAGTATGCTTCTTCGGAAGTGTGGGAATCCCATACATCTCTTCTGTCAAGGATCATTGCATTCATCCAGCAAAGAAGCAAGTAAGGTGCCTATCAGGGCTGCTGCTTATAGTCAGCCCAGCTATCAGCAGCAAGGGAAGGAAGCTGGAGTGACAGGATATGGGCAGGTTAGACCACAATTTATGGAATGCTAAGGAACAATACCCAGCTCCTCCTGGAAGGACAGACTTCTTTAGAAGGGAAGTCTCTCTCTTCCTCAAGTTCAGATTAGGGGTCTGTTCAAGTGGGGCCTAGGGGAGAGAAACTGATCTAATTTTAGAGTAGATCTAATATAACCTGACTTTTGCTTCACAGGATAATGAGCACACACTTTGGAGTCAAACAGATTTGGGCTTAAACCTTGGATGCTCAAGTTGCCAATTATGCATGTTGTGGAAAGTTTATCTACTTCTTAGTCCCATTTTTCTAAATGCAAAATGATATGAATAATACGTGCCATATGTGTTTTGTAGCGACTAAATAGCATCACAAATACACAGTGAAACGAATACCGCCTGGCAGTAAATGCTCAGTAGGTTTAGATTTGTTTTTCCCTACTGAATGCAAAAAATGTGGGTCCATCTTAGATGCAGCTACCTGGGAAGTTTTATGAGAGATGCTAGGCAATGTACTTAATAACAGTATCTCTAAAGCCAGGTTTTCATCATTAAAAACTCAATATTTTGTCAAATTTTATATCAGAAAAGTTTAAACTTGGAAAGGTCATTAAGTAGCATCCGATCCAAAGATTGTATCCCGCCCCAGTCCCTGAGTGACCTAACCTCCTCTCAACAAATATGTGATGAAACAAATACTAATATTAACCCTATTTTGAAGATTAGAAAACTGAGACTTTGAGGGCTTAAATAATTTGCCTTATGTCACCAAGGTAGGCTTAGAAATCAAGACCGTTTAACTCTACAGACTGAAAACACAAGTGTCATCCAGACCCGCGAGAAGTAAGATCTCTGTTTACTAGCAGAAAGGGTCCAGAAACATTTCACTATTCCTTCACCTGGAGGTATATTGGAGAAGCCACCGGGCCACCTGTGAGGGCATCGTGTGGCAACTTCCTCAGTGGTCCTTTGGGTTTTCTTAGCCTAAGAGCTCCCTCCCACACAAATCTCTCTCTTCCACTCTGAAGAATAATGTTTAGGTCTTTCTGGAGATCTTACGCTCTCTCACAAAGCCTCTCTGGTATATGTTTTTCATTTCCTGGTATAATTAATTATCACAGAGGACAGAAGATGAATCCTGATGCTGACTTTGCTGGCCACATGATACTGTATAAGGTGTTTGGGCTCTGTGTGTCTCCATTTTCTCATCTGCAAAATACTGTAATCAATCTCACAAGGCTGATAGGAGCATGAAACAAAATCACACCTTTCAATATTTTATCATAATTATTGGCACATACACAGTAAGCGTTTTCTATGTTTTCTGACTTTGCCACTTTCTAGCTATGTGACCTTAGCCAAGCAAGCAACGTACCCATTCTGTTTCAACTACATATCTGAATATGAGGAAAATTATATTTATCTCACAAAATGATTACTGGGAAGATTAAAGATACAACACAAGAATAATTCCTAGCATAAAACCTGGTACCCAAAGGCAGGTATTTTTCTTCTGTATTCATAGAAAGAATCTGGTGCACCTAAATTATTAACTCCATATTTGAAAAACACTTCCTTTTATGTTCGAGAGCCATCACTTGACTCATATATTTACATCTCACGTTTGTAATGCAAAATTCCATCTCTATCATAGTTTTCACTGCTTTTTGGGGTGTTATCTTGTAGGATGCCTAGAGTGGAAATCTCCTTGGTATTTTTAAGCCATTAATCAATAAACCAAATAAATCAATAAATGTGCATCATTTCTTGAAAGTTATTATGAATCATTGAAGAGCCTTTCCTCTGGCAAATGTCTCTTCCTAAAAACATAATGAATTTTGCTCTGGTAATTTGACTCTTGTTTGCACTGAAACTCATTCCTGAGTGTATTAAATCCAAAATAAATTCTTACTTTAGAAAAAATAATTTGGAGAGGGGAGTTGAGGAGGGGTGAGATTAGATACTGATCGTGCAGCCACGATCAGTGGCTGATTACAGCCAATTCATAGCAACAAAGTTTCTTGTGGATCAGCTAAATGAACTACTTGAGTTTTTAATAGACATATAAGTAATTACGATATAGGGGAACACAAATAACAGTTGATGATGAATTTAATAAGTATTACCTAGTGCATGGTATATGAAAAGCTTAAAACTACATATTTTGGTATGCAATAACAGTTTTAAAGCATTGAACTTCTTTTTGCAGTAAAATATATTATACATTCCATTTTGAAACACCTATTAAGTAAAGAAAGATAAAAAAGCTTTATTTACCACAAAGATCAGGAACTAGGCAATGTTCCCTCTCACCACTCATTTTCAACATTATACTGAAAGTCTTGACTAATGCAATAAGACGAGAAAAATAGAGACTCTTCAATATGGCTGAATAGACACAACTCCCGCACACAACACCCAGAGAGAGAAATGCAGAAATCCAGAGATCTCCGAGCTCAATTCGAGGTAACAGGTGCATTTCAAAGGGTCTGGTCCAATGGTGAGCAAAGCCTATGCAGGGGAGACCGAGGCAGGGAGGGGTGCTGCTTCACCCAGAAAATGCATCTGACCTGCAAGTGGAGGTTCCTCCTCTGGCACTCTGGTCCAGATACAGCACGTCCCCCAAAGCCTCAGCAATACACAGAACAGGGGATCTTTGCCAGCCAAGCACCAGGAATTACAAGTCTGGAGTTGAATAATAATCCAGGATGGTGTCCCAGATTGGTGTACAGACCTAAACAGATGCATAAGCCCAAAAGGCAGCCAGGAGAGTCTGCAGACTGAGCTATTGCTCCCTCCCCAAACTCGGAGAGAGGGAGCTGTAAGCGGGAGCAGATGGGCAGGCTCCTACCCCATAACCAGAGAGAGAGGAAGCTGAAAGGGGGAGATGGGTCGGGTGCACCTGGGTGGGTCCTTACCCTTCCCCACAAACCCCAGAGGGCTGAAGCTCTGACTCTAGCAGGTTGCACAGCCAGTGCCACAGTCTGAACTGAACCCCGAATGATCCAGCCCAGTGGAGGAACGGCATAATCCACCATTAGAGGGGTTGGACTAGGCTACATGTTTCAACAAAAAAACACAGGAAGCCTATGTAGCAACAGAACTGCATTCTTGACCACCCAGCAGCACCACCAGGCCAGCAGAAAAGGTGGGCCTAAACCCCCAGTGTAAACAAAAAAGACACAGGAAGTTTCCCTAGTAACCTGAAGGAGTCCCTAGAAACCCAGTAGCATCTCAACAGGTAGACAAGTGACCTCACCAAGCAGCTCCCTGAGACCACAGCCAGGTAAATCCAAAAGATGGGAAAAGACCAGCACAAAACAGATGAAATCATCAAAGACCAGAACACCTATTCTCCTTCAAGGGATCACAACTCCTCAACAATACCGTAACACAACATGACCAAGAAGGAGTGCGACGAATTGACAGAAAGAGGCTTCAGAAGGTGGATAATGACAAACTTTTCTGAGCTAAAGGAACACATTCTAACTCAATGTAAAGAAATAAAAAACTTTGAAAAAATGTTAGATGAAATGCTAATTAGAATAACCAGCTTAGAGAAGAACATAAACGACTTGATGGAGTTGAAAAACACAGCACAAGAACTACGTGAAGCAAACACAAGTTTTAATAGCTGAATCAATCAAGCAGAAGAAAGGATATCAGAGATTGAAGATCAACTCAATGAAATACAAAGAGAAGGCAAGACAAGAGGAAAAAGAGTGAAAAAAAATGAACAAAGTCTCCAAGAAATATGGGATTATGTAAAAAGACCTAATTTATGTTTGATTGGTGTATCTGAATATGATGAAGAGAATGAATCCAAGCTGAAAAACACACTCTAGGTTATTATCTAGCAGAACTTCCCAAGCCTAGCAAGGCAGTCCAACATTGAAATTCAAGAAATATGGAGAACTCCACAAAGAGATTCCTCAAGAAGAGCAATGCCAAGGCACATAATCATCAGATTCACCAGGGTTGAAATGAAGAAAAAATTGCTAAGGGCAGCCAGAGAGAAAGGTCAGGTCACCCCCACAGGGAAGCCAATTAGACTCACAGCAGATCTCTCGGCAGAAACCCTGCAAGCCAGAAGAGAGTGGGAGCCAATATTCAACATCCTTAAAGGAAAGAACTTTCAACCCAGAATCTCATATCCAGCCAAACTAAGCTGCATAAGTGAAGGAGAAATAAAATCTTTTATGGACAAGCAATTACTGAGAGACTTCATCACCACCAGACCTGCCCTATAAGAGCTCCTGAAAGAAACACTAAGCACAGAAAGGAACAAGTACCAGTCACTGCAAAAGGAAACCAGTTGGCAAAGACCAAAAATGCAATGAAGAAAATGAGTCAACTAATAGGAAAGAAAACCAGCCAGTAACAAAATGGCAGGATCAAATTCACACATAACAATATTAATATTGAATGTAAATGGCCCAAATGGCCCAATCAAAAGACACAGACTGGCAAACTGGATAAAATGTCAAGACCCATCAGTGTGCTGTATTCAGGAAACCCATCTCACAAATAAAGACACACATAGACTCAAATAAAGGGATGGAAGATTTACCAAGCAAATGGAGAATGAAAAAAAGCAGGGCTTGAAATCTCAATCTCTGATAAAATGGACTTCAAACCAACAAAGATCAAAAGAGTCAAAGAAGGACATTACATAATGGTAAAAGAATCAATCCAACAAGAAGAGCTAATTATCCTAAATATATACACACCCAACACAGGAGCACCCAGATACATAAAGCAAGTTCTTAATGACCTAAAACGAGATTTAGACTCCCACACAATAATAGTGGGAGACTTCAACACTCCACTGTCAGTATTAGACAGATCGAGACAGAAAATTAACAAGGACATCCAGGACTTGAATGCAGAGCTAGACCAAGCGAACCTAATAGGCATATACAGAATGCTCCACCCCAAATCCACAGAGTATACATTTTTCTCAGCACCACATTGCACTTACTCTAAAACTGACCACATCATTGAAAGCAAATCACTCCTCAGCAAATGTAAAAGACCAGAAATCATAACAACAGTCTATCAGACCACAGCACAATCAAACTAGAACTCAGGATTAAGAAACACAGTCAAACCTGCACAACCACTTGGAAACTGAACAACTTGCTTCTGAGTGTTGACTGGATAAAAAATGAAATGAAGGCAGAAATAGAGATGTTCTTTAAAACTAATCAAAATGAAGACTCAACTTACCAGAATTTCTGGGACACCATTAAAGCAGTGTCAAGAGGGAAATTTATAGCAATAAATGCCCACATGAGAAACAAGGAAAGATCTAAAATT
Organism: Callithrix jacchus; assembly: GCF_049354715.1. Classification (NCBI taxonomy): domain Eukaryota; kingdom Metazoa; phylum Chordata; class Mammalia; order Primates; family Cebidae; genus Callithrix; species Callithrix jacchus. The sequence continues at coordinate 70,469,611 of NC_133517.1, forward strand.
GACACCTTATCATCAAAATTGAAAGAGCTAGAGGAGGAAGATCAAGAAAACTCAAAAGCTAGCAGAAGGCAAGAAATAACTAAGATCAGTGCCAAACTGAAGGAGATAGAGACACAAAAAAACCCTTCAAAAAAATCAATAAATCCAGGAGCTAATATTCTGAAAAGATAAACAAAATAGACCGCTAGCTAGATTAATAAAAAAGAAAAGGGAGAAGAATCAAATGGATGCAATAAAAAATGTTAAAGGGGATATCACCACTGATCCCACAGAAATACAAACTACCATCAGAGATTACTACACACAGCTCTGTGCACATAAACCAGTAAACGAGGAAGAAGTGAGTAAATTCCTAGACACTTGTACTGTACCAAGACTAAACCAGGAGGAATGTGAAACCCTGAGTAGACCAATAAAAAGGGCTGAAGTTCAGGCAGCAATCAATAGCCTACCAACCAAAAAGAGTCCAGGTCCAGACGGGTTCACAGCCGAATTCTACCAGAAGTAAAAAGAGGAGCTGGTTCCATTCCTTCTGAATCTGTATTAAACAATACAAAAGGAGGTAATCCTCCCAAACTCATTTAATGAGACCAATATCATCCTGATACCAAAACCAGGCAGAGACTCAACTAAAAAAGAAAACTTCAGGCCAATATCCATGATGAATATTGATGCAAAAATCTTCAATAAAGTACTGGCAAACAGATTCCAACAGCACATCAAGAAGCTTATCCATCATGATCAAGTAGGCTTCATCCTAGGGATGCAAGGCTGGTTCAACATACACAAACCCATAAATGTAATCCATCATATAAACAGAACCAAAGACAAAAACCACATGATTGTCTCAATAGATGCAGAGAAGGCCTTTGACAAAATTCAACAGCCTTTATTGAAAACTCTCAATAAACTAGGTATCTACGGAATGTATCATAAAATGATAAAAGCTATATATGACAAACCTACAGCTAATATACTGAACAGGCAAAAGCTGGAAGAATTCCCTTTGAAATCATGCATGAGACAAGGATGCCCTCTCTCACCACTCCTATTCAATATAGTATTGGAAGTTCTAGCCAGAACAATCAGGAAAGAAAAAGAAATAAAGGGTATTCAGTTAGGAAAGGAGGAAGTCAAACTGTCTCTATTTGCAGATGACATGATTGTATATCTAGAAGACCCCATAGTCTCAGCCCAAAATCTCCTGAAACTGATAAGCAACTTCAGCAAAGTCTCAGGATACAAAATCCATGTGCAGAAATCACAAGCATTCCTATACACCAATAACAGACCAACAGAGAGCCAAATCAAGAGTGAACTCCCATTCACAATTGCTACAAAGAGAATAAAATACCTAGGAATACCGCTAACAAAGGATGTAAAGCACCTCTTCAAGGAGAACTACAAACCATTGCTAAAGGAAATAGGATACAAACAGATGGAAAAATATTCCGTGCTCATGGTTAGGAAGAATTAATATTGTGAAAATGGCCATACTGCGCAAAGTAATTGACAGATTCAATGCTATCCCCATCAAGCTACCAATGACCTTCTTTACAAAACTGGAAAAAAACACTTTAAATTTCATATGGAATCCCAAGAGAGCCCAAATAGCTAAGACAATCCTAAGCAAAAAGAACAAAGTTGGAGGCATCATGCTGGCAGACATTAAACTACACTACAAGGCTACAGTAATCAAAGCAGCATAGTACTGGTACCAAAACAGAGACATAGACCAATGGAACAGAACAGAGGACCCAGAAGCAACACCACTCATCTACAACTGTCAGGTTTGTTAAAACCTGACAAAAACAAGCAATGGGTAAAGGACTCCATGTTTAATAAATGGTGTTGAGAAAACTGGCTAGAAATGTGCAGAAAGCAGAAACTGGACCCCTACCTTACCCTAAAATTAACTCCAGATGTATTAAAGATTTAAACATAGGCTTAGGCAAGGACTTCATGACTAAAACACCAAAAGCAATGGCGATAAAAGCCAAGATAGATAAATGGGATCTAATTAAAATTCAGAGCTTCTGTACAGCAAAAGAAACCATCATTAGAGCTAACCAGAAACCAACAGAACGGGAAAAAATTTTTGCAATCTACCCATCTGACAAAGGGCTAATATCCAGAATCTACAAAGAACTAACACAGATTTACAAGAAAAAAACAAACAAACCCATTCAAAATTGGGTGAAGAATATGAACAGCCACTTTTCAAAAGAAAACATATATGAGGCCAACAAACATATGAAAAAATGTTCGTCATCACTGGTCATTAGAGAAATGCAAATCAAAACCACATTAAGATACCATCTCATGCCAGTTAGAATGGCAATCATTAAAAAATCTGGAGACAACAGATGCTGGAGAGGATGTGGAGATATAGGAACACTCTTACACAGTTGGTGGGAGTGCAAATTAGTTCAACCATTGTGGAAGACAGTGTGTCAATTTCTTAAGGATCTAAAAATAGAAATTCCATTTGACCCAGCAATCCCATTACTGGGTATATACCCAAAGAACTATAAATTGTTCTGTTATAAAGACACATGCACACCTATGTTCATTGCAGCCCTGTGCACAAATAGCAAAGAGCTGGAACCAACCCAAATACCCATCGATGATAGACTGGACAAAGAAAATGTGGTACATGTACACCACGGAATACTACACAGCCACAAATAAAAAAAAAATGATGAGTTCGTGTCCTTTGTAGGAACTTGAATGAATCTGGAAATCATCATTCTCAGCAAACTGACACAAGAACAGAAAGCCAAACACCACATGTTCTCACTCATATGTGAGCGTTGAACAGTGAGAACACATGGACTCAGGGAGAGGAACATCACACACTGGGGGCAACTGGGTGGGTAGGGGAGAGACAGAGGAGGGTGGTGGGGTGGGAAGGGATAACATGGGGAGAAATGCCAGATAGAGTACACACCTAAAGTAAAATTTAAAAAAAAAAAGATGAGAAAAATATAAAATGTGCCATGGAAGAAATTAACTTTCTTTGTTTACAGATGACAGAATTGTCTACACAGAAAATTCAAAAGAACTATCAGACTCTCCTGGAATTAATAAGAAGTTATAGCCATGTTACAGAGTACATGGTTAATACAAAAGAGTCAATCTTCTGGATACTCACAATGAATAGGAACAATTTGAAATTTAAGATAATACAGTTTACATTAACACTCAAAAAACTAAACTCTAAGAAAATATGTACTATGTCTACAGGAAGAAAACTATAAAATGTTTATACAATAAACCAAAGAAATGGAAAAATGGAGAAATATTTCAAGTAATAAATAGGAAGAATCAATATTGTCAAGATGTCAGTTCTTCTCAACTTGATCAACAAGTTCAATGCAATGCCAGTTAAAATCTTAGCAACTTATTTTGTGGATAGCAACAAACTGAGAGGACTGACACTACTCAACTATTTTTTTTTTTTTTTGAAATGGAGTATTACTCTTGTTGCCGAGGCTGGAGTGCAATGGCACAATTTCAGGTTACTGCAACCTCTGCCTCCCACGTTCAAGCGATTCTCCTTCCTCAGCTTCCCAAGTAGAGAACTATAGTAATGAAGACAGTGTGATATGGGCAAAAGGATAAATAATAGATCAATGGAAAAAATGAAGAACAAATAAATAAATCAACATATGCAGAGTCAATAGATTTTTAAAAAGGAGCAAAGGCAACAGAATGGAGAAACAATGGTTTTTTTCAACAGATAGTGATTGAAACACTGGAAATCCACATGCAACAACAGTGAAAATAACCGAGCTAAATGCTGGCCAAAAATTCACTCAAAATAGATAATAGACCTAAATGTAAAATGCAAAACTATAAAACTCCAGGAGACAAGATAGAAAATCTACATGACCTTCAGTATGTCACTTTTAAAATATAATACCAAAGATACAATCCATTAAAAAATTGATAAAACAGACTTCATTAAAATTTTAAAAATAGTTATTCTCCACAATAGACAATGTCGAGACAATAAAAAGACAAGCCATCGACTTGGAGTAAATATTTGCAAAACACATACCTGAAAAAAACTATTATCTAAAATAAACTCCTCCAAACCTTAAAACTTGATAATAAAAAAAACAAACCACCTATTAAAAATGTGCATAAGTCTTAAAAGGAGACGTGAAAAAAAAAAAGTCATCATAGAAGATAAACAGATGGCAAATAAGCACATAGAAATTTCAACATCTGGGGGGAGGACTCAAGATGGCACTATGAGAACAACCCAGGATTGAAGCTCTCGCTGGATATGCGGAGAGGGTGAGTAGGGGATGCATTTCCAGACGGATCTTAGTTGCCCACAGAACGGGGAAATTCCCAGGTATAAAAGAGACGTGGGACACCAGGCAGAGGTCTCGGCTGGTGTAGCTGGCAGCCGGTGTGGCTCCGGCCCGTGCCGGAGAACAGAGGTGCTCCAAAACGCTTCATACAAAAGCGCACTGTTACAGGTGCACTGTTGAACTGGCAAACTGAGACCTGAGAGGGCTGAACTTGAGACTGAATGGGACTTGGAAAGTGAGCCAGCCCAGGAAATCCCAGGGAAACAGCGTTTGGGGTAGCCCAGTGTGACAAACAAAATGGCCATTCCAAACACTCCCAGTGAGGAGGTTTTCTTAAAGCGCAGCTCCGTGGGGGAGGGGCATCCGCTATTACCGAGGCAATCAGCCCCTATTGAGGTACACGCCCATTGCTGATGCAGCCTGCCATCGCTGAGGCAACCCGGTACAACAGACAGACTCCGCTGCAGGGCGTAGCCCGTGGCAACAGGGCGGAGACTGCAGCAGAAGGGCAGAGCCTGCAGCAACAGAGTGAACCTCACACCAGCAGGGCGGAGCCTCGGCAGGCAAATAGTGAATAGACTGCCTCCTAGCTGGGCAGGACAGCGAGGCAGACACTCACAAGGAAAGCCCCAACCAACCCCGACAGAGCATCTGAGAAAAAAGGGTTTATTTCAGCCTAACAGCCCTGAACAAACAACAGAGCTCACAGCTCAGCACTTGAGCTCCTACAAAGTACAGACTGTCTCCTCAAGCAGCTCCCTGACCCCTCTATATCCAAAAGACTGATATTTGGCAGGCATCATTCTGGGACAAAGATAGCAGAAAAAGAAACTGGTAGCATCCCTCGCTTTTCCGCAGCTGCTATAGGTGCACCCCAGAAAAGCAGGGCCTGAAGTGGACCTCAGCAGTTGTACAGCATAGGGGCTAGACTGGTAGAAGGAAAATCAAGTAACAGAAATATTTCATCATCAACAATCTGGGTGTCCACTCAGAGACCCAATCGAAAAGTCAGCAACTACACAGACGACAGGTAAATAAATCCACAAAGATGGGAAGAAACCAGAACAAAAAGGAGGAAAACACCTGAAACCAGAACACCTCGCTGCCTAGAAAGGACCAAAACTCCTCACCAGCAAGGGAACAAAGCTGGATGGAGAATGACTGTGACAAAATGACGGAATTAGACTTCAGAAGGTGTATAATAAGAAACTTTTGTGAGCTAAAAGAACATGTTTTAAATTAATGCAAAGGAACTAAGAACCTTGAAAAAACATTTGAGGATATGATAACAAGACTGGATACCTAAGAGAGAAATATGAATGAATTAAAGGAGCTGAAAAACACAATACGAGAACTTCGCGAAGCATGCACAAGTTTCAATAGCCAAATTGACCAAGCAGAAGAGAGAATATCAGAAGTCGAAGATCAACTCAATGAAATAAAACGAGAAACCAAGATCGGAGAAAAAAGCGCAAAAAGGAATGAACAAACTCTCCAAGAAATGTGGGACTATGTGAAGAGACCTAACCTACGTTTGATAGGTGTACCAGAAGGGGACGAAGAGAATGAATCCAAGTTGGAAAATACTCTTCAGGACATTATCCAGGAAAATTTCCCACACCTAGCAAGACAGGCCAACACTCAATTGCAGGAAATGCAGAGAACACCACAAAGATATTCTGCAAGAAGAGCAACCCCGAGGCACATAATCATCAGATTCAACAAGGTTGAAATAAAGGAGAAAATACTAAGGGCTGCCAGAGAGAAAGGTTGGGTCACTCCCAAAGGGAAGCCCATCAGACTCACAGCAGATCTCTTGGCAGAAACTCTACAAGCCAGAAGAGAGTGGGGGCCAATATTCAACATTCTTAAAGAAAAGAACTTTCAACCCAGAATTTCATATCCAGCCAAACTGAGCTTCAGAAGTGAAGTAAAAATAAAATCCTTTGTGAACAAGCAAGTACTCAGAGATTTTGTCACCACCAGGCCTGCTTTGGAAGAGCTTCTGAAAGAGGCACTACACATAGAAAGGAACAACCAGTACCAGCCATTCCAAAATCACACTAAATGTTAAGAGCATCAACATAATGAAGAATCTACAACAACTAACGGGCAAAACAGCCAGCTAGCATCAAAATGGCAGTATCAAATTCACACATAACAATATTAACCCTAAATGTAAATGGACTAAATGCACCAATCAAAAGACAGACTGGCAAATTGGATAAAAAGCCAAAACCCATCAGTGTGCTGTATCCAGGAAACCCATCTCACATGCAAGGATACACAAAGGCTCAAAATAAAGGGATGGAGGAAGATTTACCAAGCAAATGGAGAGCAAAAGAAAGCAGGAGTTGCAATTCTCATCTCTGATAAAATAGACTTTAAAGCAACAAAGATCAAAAGAGACAAAGAAGACCATTACATAATGGTAAAAGGATCGATACAACAAGAAGAGCTAACGATCCTAAACATATATGGACCCAATGCAGGAGCACCCAGATACATAAGGCAAATTCTTAACGACTTACAAAGAGACTTACACTCCCACACAATAATAGTGGGAGACTTTAACACTCCACTGTCAATACTAGACAGATCAACCAGACAGAAAATCAACAAGGATATCCAGGGCTTGAACACAGACCTGGAGCAAGCAAACCTGATAGACATTTACAGAACTCTCCACCCCAAATCTACAGCATATACATTCTTCTCAGCACCACATCACACCTACTCTAAAATTGACCACATAATTGGAAGTAAAGCACTGCTCAGCAAATGGAAAACAACTGAAATCATAACAAACAGCCTCTCAGACCATAGTGCAATCAAGCTAGAACTCAGAATTCAGAAAATAACTCAGAACCGCACAGCTTCATGGAAACTGAACAACTGGCTCTTGAATGTTGACTGGGTAAACAATGAAATGAAGGCAGAAATAAAGAAGTTCTTCGAAACCAATGAGAATGAAGACACAACGTGCCAGAATCTCTGGGACACATTTAGAGCAGTCTCTAGAGGAAAGTATATAGCAATAAGTTCCCATATGAGGAGAATGGAGAGATCCAAAATTGACACCCTATCGTCAAAATTGAAAGAGCTAGAGGAGCAAGATCAAAAAAACTCAAAACCCAGCAGAAGACAAGAAATAACTAAGTTCAGAGCTGAATTGAAGGAGATTGAGACACGAAAAACCCTTCAAAAAATCAATAAATCCAAGAGATGGTTTTTTGGAAAAGATCAACAAAATAGACTGACCACTAGCCAGATTGATTAAAAAGAAAAGAGAGAACAACCAAATATTTGCAATAAAAAATGATAAAGGGGAAATCACCACAGACTCCACAGAAATTCAAACCATCATCAGAGAATATTACAAACAACTCTATGCACATAAACTAGTAAACCTGGAAGAAATGGATAAATTCCTGGACTCCTGTGTCCTCCCAAGCCTAAACCAGGAGGAAGCTGAAACTATGAATAGACCAATAACAAGGTCAGAGTCGAGACAGCAATTAAGAGCCTACCACACAAAAAAAAGACCAGGTCCAGACAGGTTTACAGCCGAATTCTACCAGACACACAAAGAGGAGCTGGTACCATTCCTTCTGAAACTATTTCAAATAATCCAAAAAGAAAGAATCCTTCCCAAATTATTCTATGAGACCAATATCATCCTGATACCAAAACCCAGCAGAGACCCAACAAGAAAAGAAAACTTCAGGCCAATATCCATGATGAACATAGATGCAAAAATCTTCAATAAAACATTGGCAAGCCGATTGCAGCAGCAAATCAAAAAACTTATTCATCATGATCAAGTAGGATTCATCCCAGGGATGCAAGGCTGGTTCAACATACGCAAGTCTATAAACATAATTCACCACATAAACAGAACCAAAAACAAAAACCACATGATTATCTCAATTGATGCAGAGAAGGCATTTGACAAAATTCAGCAGCCCTTTATGCTAAAAACCCTCAATAAACTCGGTATCGATGGAACGTATCTCAAAGTAATAAAAGCTATTTATGACAAACCAACAGCCAATATCATACTGAATGGGCAAAAACTGGAAGCATTCCCTTTGAAATCTGGCACTAGACAAGGATGCCCTCTGTCACCACTCCTATTCAATATAGTACTGGAAGTTCTAGCCAGAGCAATCAGGCAAGAAAAAGAAATAAAGGGTATTCAAATAGGAAAGGTGGAAGCCAAATTGTCTCTATTTGCAGACGACATGATAGTATACCTAGAAGACCCCATCGCCTCAGCCCAAAAACTCCTGAAACTGATAAGCAACTTCAGCAAAGTCTCAGGATATAAAATCAATGTGCAAAACGGCATATATCCAAAAGACTATAAATCGTTCTACTATAAGGACACATGTACACGAATGTTCATTGCAGCACTGTTTACAATAGCAAAGACCTGGAATCAACCCAAATGCCCATTGATGATAGACTGGATTGGAAAAATGTGGCACATATACACCATAGAATATTATGCAGCAATCAGAAATGATGAGTTTGTGTCGTTTGTAGGGACATGGATGAATCTGGAGAACGTCATCCTCAGCAAACTGACACAAGAACAGAAAATGAAACACCGCATATTCTCACTCATAGGCAGGTGACGAAAAATGAGAACACATGGACACAGGAAGGGGAGTACTAAACACTGGGGTCTATTGGGGGGGAAAGGGGAGGGCCAGTGGGAGGGGAAGATGGGGAGGGATAGCCCGGGAAGAAATGCCAAATGTGGGTGAAGGGGAAAGGAAAGCAAAGCACACTGCCATGTGTGTACCTACGCAACTGTCTTGCATGCTCTGCTCATGTACCCCAAAACCTAAAATCCAATAAAAAATTAATAAAAAAAAAATCACAAGCCTTCCTCTACACCAATAACAGACTTAAAGAGAGCCAAATCAAGAACGAACTGCCATTCACAATTGCTACCAAAAGAATAAAATACCTTGGAATACAACTCACAAGGAACGTAAGGGACCTCTTAAGGGAAAACTACAAACCACTGCTCAACGAAATCAGAGAGGACACAAACAGATGGAGAAACATTCCATGCTCATGGTTAGGAAGAATTAATATCGTGAAAATGGCTATACTGCCCAAAGTAATTTACAGAATCAATGCTATACCCATCAAGCTACCTTTGACTTTCTTCACAGAACTGGAAAAAATCACCATGAACTTCATATGGAACCAAAAGAGAGCCCGCATAGCCAAGTCAATTCTAAGCAAAAAGAACACAGCGGGGGGCATCACACTACCGGATTTCAAACTATACTACAAGGCTACAGTAATCAAAACAGCATCGTACTGGTACCAAAACAGAGATATAGACCAACGGAACAGAACAGAGGCATAAGAGGTAGCACAACATAGCTACAACCATACAATCTTTGATAAACCCAACAAAAACAAGCAATGGGGAAAGGATTCCCTGTTCAACAAATGGTGCTGGGAAAACTGGCTAGCCATGTGCAGAAAGCAGAAACTGGACCCCTTCCTGATGCCTTACACCAAAATTAACTCCAGATGGATTAAAGACTTAAACATAAGACCTGGCACCATAAAAACCCTAGAAGGAAATCTAGGCAAAACCATCCAGGACACAGGAGTAGGCAAGGACTTCATGAACAAAACACCAAAAGCATTGGTAACAAAAGCCAAAAGAGACAAATGGGACCTAATGAAACTCCACAGCTTCTGCACAGCAAAAGAAACAGTCTCTAGAGTGAATCAGCAACCAACAGAATGGGAAAAAATTTTTGCAGTTTACCCATCTGACAAAGGGCTGATATCCAGAATTTACAAAGAACTCAAACAGATTTACAGGAAAAAAACAAACAAGCCGATTCAAAATTGGGCAAAGGATATGAACAGACACTTTACAAAAGAAGACATATATGAGGCCAACAATCATATGAAAAAATGCTTATCATCACTGGTCATCAAAGAGATGCAAATCAAAACCACATTGAGATACTATCTCACGCCAGTTAGAATGGCGATCATTAAAAAATCTGGAGACAACAGATGCTGGAGAGGATGTGGAGAAAAAGGAACACTTTTACACTGTTGGTGGGAGTGTAAATTAGTTCAACCATTGTGGAAGACAGTGTGGCGATTCCTCAAGGCCTTAGAAGTAGAAATTCCATTTGAACCAGTAATCCCATTACTGGGTATATATCCAAAGGACTATAAATCGTTCTACTATAAGGAAATATGCACACGAATGTTCATTGCAGCACTGTTTACAATAGCAAAGACCTGGAACCACCCCTAATGCCCATTGATGATAGACTGGACAGAGAAAATGTGGCACATATACACCATGGAATATGATGCAGCAATCAGAAATGATGAGTTTGTGTCGTTTGTAGGGACATGGATGAATCTGGAGAACGTCATTCTCAGCAAACTGACACAAGAACAGAAAATGAAACACCGCATATTCTCACTCATAGGCAGGTGAGGAAAAATGAGATCACATGGACACAGAGAGGGGAGTACTAAACACTGGGGTCTATTGGGGGGAAAAGGGGAGGGCCAGGGGGAAGGGGAGGTGGGGAGGGATAGCCTGGGGAGAATTGCCAAATGTGGGTGCAGGGGAGAAAGCAAACAAAGCACATTGCCATGTGTGTACCTATGCAACTGTATTGCATGCTCTGCACATGTACCCCAAAACCTAAAATGCAATAAAAAAAAAGAGTAAAAAAAAAAAAAAAAGAAATTTCAACATCTTATGTCATTAAGGGATTGCAAATAAAAACAACAAAGAAATATCACTACACAACTATTTCAATGGCCAAAACCAAAACACTGGCACCAAATGCTGAGAATGTGGAGCAAAAGAAACTTTTATTCATTACTTGTGGGAATGAGAAATGGTAAATTACTTCAAAAAACAGTTTGGCAGTTTCTTACAAAACTAAATATACTCTTACTATACAATCCAGCAATCACACTTCTTGGTACTTAGCCAAATGAGTTGAAAACTTATGTTTGCACAAATCTCTGCACACAATGTTTACGGCAGCTTTATTCAAAATTGCCAAAACTTGGAAGCAGCTAAGATGTCTTTCAGTAGAGAGCTGGATAAATAATCTGTGGTACACTCAGATAATGAATTTTTTTTAAGAGATAAAAATAAATGAGCTATCAAGTCATAAAAAGACATAGAGAAAACTTACATGCATACCGCTAAGTGAAAAAAGTCAATTTGAAAAGGCTATATACTGTAAAATATCAACAATACAAAATTCTGGAAAAGACAAAACTGTAGAAACAGTGAGAAGATCAGTGAATTCCAAGGGTTAGGAATAAGGAAGGTATGAATAGGAGAAGAACAAAGGACTGTCAAGGCAGTGAAATGCTTCCATATGATGCTATACTGGTGGACACATGTCATTATGCATTTTTCAGTACTCATTGTCATGTGAGAACTCTGTGTATTTAACTCAGTTTTGCCATGAATCTAAACCTGCTCTGAAAGGTAAAGTCTAATTTAAAAGTTAACATAGATGTTCAAGCAAAACATTTCTAGAAAAATTTTACATACGTGACAACTAAATAACAAACTTCTAAGTAAATATGGACCAGTGGGAAAAAACAAAAACAAAAGAAAATACAAAAAAGACTTTTGAGCTTAAAGAAAAAATGGTTAGCACCCTATCAAATCTGTGAGATGACTCTAAAGCAGCACTTTATTTATAGCCCAAGAGGCCTATATTAGAAAAGAAAAAAAAGTTTCAGACCATAACTTCAGCTTCCATGAAAGAAACTAGAAAAGAGAAAACACACACACACACACACACACACACACACACACACACACAACAAAAAACAATGCAAACAGAAGAAATGAAACAATCATACCTTCAGTCAATTAATATAAAAGAGAATAGAGAAAATCAATAAAACAAAAATCTGCTTCTTTGAGAAGGTCTATAAAATTAATTTACCACTAGGTAGACTAATCAGAAAAGAAAGGATGAGGGCAAATTACACATATCAGAAATGAAAGAGGCGACATCACTGTAGATTCTCGATATATTAAAGGGAAAATAAGAAAATATTATATACAACTTCATACGCTGATAAATTTGATAAACTAGAGAAAATGCACAAATACCTGGAAACATTCAAAATACCAAAGCTCACTTGAAATTAACTGAATAGCCCTATGTCTATTTTTTAAACAATTTTTTTGTTAAAAATCTTTCCACAAAGTGAATGCTACTCTCAGATGGTTTTACTGGAGAATTCTATCAAGATTAAAACATACACAAACTCTTTAAAACAATTGAAGAGGAAAGAATACTTCTCAACTTATTCTGAGGCCAGCATCACTCTGATATCCAAAGAACACAAAAAGTATTACAAGAATAAAAACTACAGGTCATCACTGCCATCTGTTTGGTTGGTTAAAAACCACCACAATAATACAAACTACAGGCCAATATCCCTTAGGTGGGTAATTGGGGGAAAAAACTCTTATTTCCAATAAAAATTCTCTGTAACTAGAAAGAGAAAGAAAGTTCCTCAATTCGCTGAACATCTACCACAACTTTAAATGATGACAGGATGCTTTTTCACTAAAATCAGAAACTAAACAGTGATGCCCTCCTTTCACTGCTTCTATTCAACATCGTACTAAAGATTTCAGCAGGTAATATCAGACAGAAAAAGGAACAACAACAAAAAAGACTGGAAAAGAAAAGTGATTGTTTTTAATCCCAGAAGATGTAATTATTTATATGGAAAATTATTTAGAATATACTCCCTCCCCTCACCAAAATAAAAGACAGTAGAATTAAGAGGTTAATTTAGCAAGGCTGCAGCTTACAAGATCAATACAAAAAATCAATTGTATTGACATATACACTAGAAAATCTGAAATTGACACTATAATGAATACCATTTGAAATAGCATCAAAACTATGAAATAGTTACATATCTGACAAAAGATTTCTAAGATCTTCACATAAAGAAAGCATATTACTCGTTACAGGTTTGGGGGATATAAAGAGAGGTCAGAAGGAGGAAATCCAAAGATACAGGAGAAAACTTTTCAGAGTGATGGCTATGTTCATTTTACCGATTTCTGTGATTATTTTACAGGTACCTACATAGTTAAAACTTGTCAAATTGTAAAATTTAATCAAGTATAGTTAAATCTGTATATGAGATAACACTAGTAAGAAGGAAAGTCAAGATTTTAAACAGGCCATGCCTTTTGGATTTTTTTTTTTTTTTTTTTTTTTTGCCTCATTTAGATTAGACCTTGAAATCAAGTCTGAGTGGAGATTTAGCATGCCAGAGAGAGAATGCAGTATTGGAAAAATAGCTAGAGTGGGAATCAACAGAACAAGGGTAGGCTGACTCAGACATACAGCAGAAGTGTGGAAGGAAGACTGAGAACCCTGAAGAGACTCACTTGTCACTGAGTTTCACAAAGCTTCCCTGCTGAGAGAGGCCCTCCCTAAATACCCAAAATGACACCATCACTCATAATCTATTTGCAAGGGCACTATGAAAGACCCTATGTTTTCACAGGACTTATCCAAATAGGAAATTGTCCTGCTTATTTCTAGGTTTACGAATTTATCTTCTCAAGCTGCTGACAGGTCCAGCCTACTTGTCTCATGCACCGTTTCCCAATGTGTAGGGTGGTACTAGCCACCTGGCTGCACCTGCTGAATAAATGTCTGTTGACTGGATGGGCAAACGAGTTTATCCTTTTATATTTTAGGTTTTAAGTTTGGTTTGGGACTTGATAATCTCCCCGAATTTGCCAAAACATTTTCCCTTAATTTCTAGTCTCCTGTCTGTTAAGAAGGAAATTAAATCCAAATGTTTCTGAATCGTCCACCCTGGACTCACCAGAGTTTGGTGTTGTAAGAGTTGAGTTACGTAGCTTTTCTGTTAGTAAAACAGTGTCCAGAGATGGAAATAAGCAACCTCAGAGATAAAGAAGGATTTTAAAGAAAAGTGTGAAGATTTCCAAATTCTATCTCTGGTTGATATTTTGACAGGAGTTGGTGAGGGGTGTGGTGGTACCCAGTATCTCCTATCAAGACAGGGCCACCTCTTGGGGAGCACCCTGCTAAAACATCTCACATTCTCTGATGGGTAGTGAGATCTGCCTGAGTTTTTTATTTTCAGACAATGCCAGAGCAGGTTGCCCCCTCCCATCCTCATTGTTAACTTTAGTGAATATGTTTTTTCTGACGCAGAAACCTGGTGGGGATGTAAAGACATATTGTCATCCAGTAACAGATCTTTCGAGGCAATATCTGGCAGCAGAGCTAGTCTGTTTGGGAGTCGCCAACCCAGCTTTTTGCTTTTTTTTATTTTTGTTTTTATTGTGGTGTGTTTCAGTACAGATTTGTGAATGAACATGAGCTTCCAAACCACACAAATTTGCTTTTCAATTCCACTTCTACTATTTAGCAGTAGTGGTTTCTTGGGTATTAAATACCCTGAGTCTCTGTTTATTTGTAAAAATTGAGTTAAAATGGTATAGTGAGTTGTTATAATGATAAAATAAGGTTTTACGTAAAGGGCCTGTCAAAATGCCCAGTATATATGAAAAATATAAGCAAGCATAGAAAATAAAAGAAAAATAATGGGAGGAAAGAGGAAGGGAATAAGGAATAGAGGGAGTGAGGGAAGGACAGAGAAAGGAAAGGTAAGAGTCAGGGAAAGAGAAAGGGAAGATAGAAGGGAGAAAAAAGAGAAACAAGGGAAGAAGGAAGAGAGGAAAAAAACAGGAGAAAGGAAGGAAGCAAGAGAGGAAGGAGTCAACCAGTCACAAATTTTCTAAGAATGCATCAACTTTTGTGAACTGATATGGGGCAGGACCTTTATACCCCTGAAGAAAGGCTACAAAAGGCCACAGTTGTTGAAAAAAATAAACATTGATTAGTCAACCTATGAGCAGTGGATTCAAAATATAGTTTAAACTCAAATTAAGTCCACAAACACTGACTTCACTTTTTTAAAAAAGGGTGCTATACTTAAAGCTGGGCTGTGTGGCAGGTTCAGAAAACTTAATTACACTCTTTGAATCTGGTATTTTAGAGTCCCAGGATTTATATTTTAAAAAAAGCTAAAGACAAATGAATAGTATTTCCAGAGGAAAAGAATTAGCACTGGACTCAGGAGCAGCAGCACTTTGTAGGCTCCAGCTAGTATCTGCCAGATCTATTAAAAAACAAACAAACTATTGGACTAATAAGTGAATTTCATTCTTAGAAATATGCTGAGTTTTCAATCAGTTTTGCCAGGATAAAATGCAATACAGTCTCGAAAAGTGTTAAAAGGTAAATTGAGGCATAATAACATTTTTAATTGTGTTTATTTGAGCAAACAAAATTAGTGAATTGGGCAGCTCCAAGTCAGAAGTTGCTAGTGGGGTCCATCACGGGAATCCTAGGGAAAGGCTTTTATAGGATGAATATGGAAGTAAAGCAAAGAAAATATTTGGTAGATTACCATTATACAGTTACCTTATTTGGTCTGTACTAACAGGTTCCTAGTCATGTAAGTGAGTTGGTATCTTCTGACTGGTTAGCCTTCAGTTTCCGTTTCATTTTGCTTTAATATGGTCATTGTTAAGAAAATGCCCAACTGGGTCCTGGAGTGGTGACTCACGCCTGTAATCCCAGTACTTTGGGAGGCTGAGGCGGGTGGATCACCTGAGGTCAGGAGTTTGAGATCAGCCTGGCCAACATGGCAAAACCCCATCTCTACTAAAAATATACAATTAGCTGGGCATGATGGTGCATACCTGTAGTCACAGCTACTCAGGAGGCTGAGGCAAGAGAATCACCTGAACCCAAGAGGCAGAGGTTACAGTGAGCTGAGACTGCACCACTGCATTCCAGCCTGGGCTACAAGAGTGAAAGAAAGAGAGAAGGAGAGATAGAGAAAAAGAGAGAAAGAGAGGAAGAGAGAGAAGAAAATGCTCAACTTAAGTTTCACTTACGTTTGCAAACCAGAGGTAAGATCCCTTGTGAGGTCTAATTGGCTTTGCCTGCTCTGAAGGATTCTTCAAGCCTGGTCTCCATTTTCATTTACTTTAGGAGAAAGGATTATACTTTGATCATCATTTATTAATATCTCAGTATTTGATTTGCTTATTACACAATCAATTCTTTAGCAATAATCTCAGGGAATGAAGCATAGGGCAGGTAAGTTTTGAGATGGGGTCGAGAGTCAAAATTATCATAGATCCTGGGTTAATAGAAGAAAGTCTTGGCCTGAGTAAAGCGTGGCTCTGGTGGGTCCGAAGCCACCAAGCAGCAGTGAGAACAACTAGGTCCGAGGCATAAGGGCATGTGGAGGGGTGGGGTGGTGGCTTGTGAACAGGTTCTATATGATAATACTTGCCTTTTTAATTTTTGCTTTTGTTTTACCTCTTTTATTTAAAAACGAGTTCATGTCCTTTGCAGGGACACAGGTGAAGCTGGAAACCATCATTCTCAGCAAATTGACACAAGAACAGAAAACCAAACACCGCATGTTCTCACTCATAAGTTGGTGTTGGACAGTGAGAACACGTGGACACAGGGAGGGGAACATCACTCACCAGGGTCTGTCGGTGGATACAGAGGCTAGGGAGGGATAGCATTAGGAGAAATACCTAATGTAGATGACAGGGTGATGGATGCAGCAAACCACCATGGCATGTGTATACCTATGTAACTAACCTGCACATTCTGCACATGTATTCCAGAACTTAAAGTATAATATAAAAAATTTAAAAACAAAAGAAAAAGTGATATTTATAAAGAAAAAAACTCATATCTTTAATGTATGTGTAATATTGGGCAAATCACTTATCTATTCTGAGTTTGTTAACTCACCTGTAAAAAGGGAGCATGTCATTAGCAAATTTTTGTGAGTTTTAAATGTGGTCACATAAGCAACTGGGACAAGGTGAGATATTAGCTCAATGACCAAACAAATCTGATTGTTTTCTTAGTTTCCTTTCTCCTTCATATCTTTCTTCTTCAGGGAGCATAGAAAAAGACATAAAGGTGTTTCATAATGAAGATATGGGGCTGGTAAATCCCAGCTGTGTGTGTATGTGTGCATGCACATACACGTGTCTTTTAGTGAGTCAAAACATGAACATCTGATTTCAGCTCCACAGGCAGAGGAATGCTTTTATTACAAGCACATGGTTTTATTTACTTCCTCAGGAGGTACTTGCTAGAAAACTCTTGACCCCTCCTTTAGAGCCCATTTCAGATGCTGCAGTGTCTAAGTCTCCCAGCAGAAACCGGCCTTCCACTCCACTGTATTTCTCAGCTTTTTCACCTTCTGCTCTAAGCACAGGTCTTATTTGCCTTGTGACATAATAATCTTATTGGGCTTGGGTTTGTGAGTTTTACTTTTTGCTTGTAAGAAGCTCAGGCCTCCCTTGCATTACCTAAGATCATACGTTACTGTAAGAAAAGATATAGCCTGAAGAAAAGCAGGGAGCTCAACCAGGTCTCACAGGAAACTGGAGCATCTCCAGAGTCTGGCCTCCAGGAAGGGTAGAGATGTTCACACTTCTAGGCTTCAGAGGGACAGAAACACTTTCAAGAACCAAAAGGTTACTTGAGATCCCAACAAGCTTATGGTACAGATCCCAAGGTCATTCTTCACATAGATACAGTGTGCACACCTGGTCAAACAGCCTTGCCGATGCCTGTGCCTCTCTGGTGGGCCCTCTAAGCCTAGACTCTCTTCACCATAATTCAACCACTCCTCTGTCTTTTTCTTCACTTTCCGTTTGCTTATTTCAAAGGGAGAAAATCTGTTGATCACAGTGGTCACCATTGTATCCACTGGCCAGCCTTTCTATGCCACCAGCAGTCTGCTGGCCAATTGACTGTCCTTGAGTTACATATCAACCCCAAGCAAACATATACACTCCAGTCACCCATGCCCGAGATGATGGGTTCACACTTGGCACTAGCAAGATTTCTTATGGGAGTGCACTGTGTCTGTTTGGGAATCCCAACAAAGGCAGCTGGGGCATGGCAAACATCTGAAGCAAAGACTCCCCAGTGGACTCTCTTCTCTCCATTACTGCTCTCTAAATTTATTTTGCAGGAAAAGCAAACTGTTTCTCGTTCATCTCTGAATCCCCTGCAGCAACTAATAGATACTAAGCACTTTTAAAATCTGATTGAGGCCGGGTGTGGTGGCTCACACTTGTAATCCCAGCACTTTGAGGGGCTGAGGTGGGTGGATTATGAGGTCAGGAGATAAAGACCATCCTGGCCAACATGGTGAAACCCTGACTCTACTATACAAAAATTAGCCAGGTGTGGCAGCACAAACCTGTAGTCCCAGGTACTTGGGAGGCTGAGGCAGGAAAATTGCTTGAACCTGGCAGGCAGAGGCTGCAGTGAGCTGAGATCATGCCACTGCACTCCAGCCTAAAAGACAGGGCGAGACTCTGTTTCAAAAAAAAAAAAAACACAAAAATTTGATTGAACTGCATTTTTTCTGGAATCAATTTAGTCTCTCATTATTATGACTCTGATTCAAAAAGGGTGTGTTTGTGGATGTGATGTGTTATGGGGTGAGGGACCACAGAGAGAATGAGGCACATTAGATAAGTAATCTTTTGCAGAAAATAAAATGGCAAGCAGTCTGGGTCCGATTTAAAAACAAATTTTAATAAGATGCCTTTGGAACTTCTATCTAGAGAAAACTTTAAGTAGAAATATCACATTTTCCTTTGTTTGTTTCTTATACAACTGTGGAATATATTGAAGGCCATGGCCCAATTTGTATACTTAAATGGTTTTCAGTTGAAGTCTGTTTATTTCACAAATAGAGCATACAGGTGTTTGATATTCACCCGCTCAATCTACTTCCTGAAGAGTTATCTTGAATGAGGTCAGAAGATGATAAAGTGGGAAAAATTCCTGATAAAGAAAGATTGATATATTCTAAAGCATTTTTGGCTTGAGCGCTCAGCCATTGAGGGTCATACCCCTTGTATTAGTCATGTTGCTAATAAAGACATACCCAAGACTGGGTAATTTATAAAGGAAAGAGGTTTAATGAATTCACAGCTCCACAGGGCTGGGGAAGCCTCACAATCATAGTAAAAGGCAAAGGAGAAACAAAGTCCCATCTTATATGGTGGCATGAAAGAGAGCATGAGCAGGGGAACTCCTTAGAGCTCATGAGGCTTATTCACTATCAGGAGAACAGCAGGAGAAAGACCCACACCCATGATTCAGTTATGTCCCATGAGGTCCCTCACACAACATGTGGAAATTATGGGGAGCTACAATTCAAGATGAGATTTGGATCAGGACACAGACAAATCATATTACCTGCCAGCTTGATGAATGAAAAAAATGCACTAGCACCAAGAACATTTGCATCAACATTTGTTGTAACAATACTTATCCATACTGCATCATAGCATTGGTTTGCACATCTTCAATCACACTTACCTGTTTTGTTCATCTTAATACCCCCATTAAAATACTGGCTACATAACAAGGTTCAATAAATCTTTACTAAATCAGTGAATCTTCGAATACAAATTCACTCACAAATGAATGAATGAAAGTGCTAGGTCACCATTGCTACTATTGTACTTACCCATCAGCTTCTTGGTTTCTTGGACTTTGATATGATTTGTTTCTTTACCCTTAACTATTCATACTGAGGTGGTCACATTTAACCAATACAAATATAGGACACCCAACTACATTGTAATTTTAGATACTCAATAAAAAAAAAAATGTAGTATAAGTATGTCCCACATGAAAGTGTTATTTATCTGCATTTGAAATCTGACAGTCTTTTATTGTAACTGGCAACTCTAATAGACAGTAATAGCCCCAATCATTTAAGTCTGTTTTCATGCCATAGCCCCCACACACACCCTCGTCTGACTTCCCCCCTCCCACCGCACCACTAAGAGTCACCATGCTGATCACACTGGGCTGCGCTCAGCTGGAATGTCAGCCAAAATGAATCTTGCTCTAATGAAAGGAGATTCGAGCCTTCTGCACAGCCTAATAGTGGACAGGGTCTCTAAAGGGCTTCCTAAAGAAAACAGGAGCTACCAGGGAGCAGGGGGGCATCCTGACTAAGAACACTTGCCTCTTTTGTCTAAAATAAAGAAAAGAGCTATTCAGAAACCAAATTGATTAAAATTGAGGGAAATTGCCAGACCATTGATAATTGCAGCAAAAGGGCAGTGGTCACTCTAACTGATTGCCACTTCAGAGGGAACTGCACACCATCAACCAATCATGGGCATTAGTGAGCAGCAACCTCTTAGTGACCCACAGCTCCCCCCTTGGGAAGCGTTTCACACAAGCCTTTAAAGCCAGGCCAAAGCATTTTCTGCACCATATTTACCTTTAATTCCCAAATCTAGAGGGACTGAAAATCATTCAGTCTCTAAATGTCTTTCACATGCTTAAGAGATGAATGGGATCGGCCTCTACCTCAACAACTTTCTCTATTCACCAGCCTTTGAAATACAATAGGCGGGTGAGACCCTGTGGACCCCCGTACATCCCTGGGCCTCTGGCTCCCCACCTTCCTGCGCCCCAACAGGTCCATCAGGATCAGAAATGCTGCCTCTGTCCAACACTGAAGACTGGAGCCTTGTCTGCTTTGTATTTTTTTTCTTACATCCTCTCACAGTGGCATTTTGACTAAGACAAATCATCTTCTCTGTTTTAAAAGAAATCTGTAGTTATAAATTGAATGGAAGAATTCTGACCCAGGACCTGAGAAACGGGGAGTGGTCCCAGCTCTGCCGCAGGACCATTGTTGTGTGGTTTCAGACAAGTCCTAGAGCATTTCCAGAGCTCAACTTTCTCACTGAGAAAATAGCAATGTTACACTCAGTCCACAGGTCACTAACTGTGCTAACCATGGAAAAACTCAGGAACTCAGAAAAAATATATATATTGCATGTTTGCATGTGTGTAACTTTTTTTTTTCAAAACTTTTTTTTAATACAGAGATGGGACTTGCTATGCTGCCCAGGCTGATCGTGAACTCCTGGCCTTAGGTGATCCTTCCACTTCCACTGTCCAAAGTGCTGGTTTCAAAGGCATGAGCCACTACGACTGGCTGAATTTCTAAATAATACACTTAAAATAATGTATTTTAAAATATTGCTTTTTCCTTGGAGGTGCCCCCTGGAAAGTCATATTTGAAATCAGTAATCTGCATTGTAAATAAGCTCTCAGAATGATTCTAAAGATTAGACAGGTCTGGAAATAGCCGAAGGAAAAGGTCATCAGTCTTCTGCCTCTTTCCCTACTTAGCATTTCAGAGTGAAAACACTAAGAATTTTTGTTGTTGTTTTCTACCTATTGCTAGGAATCTGGAGGCTGGATACATAAGAGAGTAAGTGAAACAGGGCCTCCAATGATGGTTAAAAGGTCAAAGGGATCTATGCAAGGAAGGGAAGAGGAGGTGCCTCTGTCCCCCAACCTGGAAACCCCACACACTTGATAAAAGAGCACTTCCTCAGACCAGAAGGCTAGAGTGAGTTTAGCCCTTGCTTTGGCAAAGGAGGCTTTGTTTACTAGAAGAAAGGTTGACTTGTGATTAAAATCAGGCCTAGAAGAACAGTTCTAAATGTGGATTCCTTGTGATGACAAGTCCCCAGCTATTTCAGAATCCAAATCTCTGTTCCCTAGAAGTACCTTCCCTGTGAAAACAGGGCTAGTTGGCTTCCAGGAAACTGGATTCTGGCTCCAGATGAACTACCAAACTATTTATGTGATATTGAGCGCTTCTCTGACCTGTTCAATACTTCTGATTCCTCGTCTGTAAATTAGGAGGTTGATTGACATGTGTAAAGTTTTTTCAAGGTGTGAAAATATGCAAAATGATTATTTTAAAACTTCTGTAGCCGTTATTTAGATGATATAATTAAAAATATGTAAACATCATTTAATAGTTTCTGGAGACAAAAGACACAAGCTTAATATATGAATAAGGAAAAGACTGCACAAATTGTGGCACATCCATGCAAGGAATATTATTCAGTCATATAAAAAGGTGAGTTTTATTTCTATCTGTTACCCTCGAGGGATGTCCATGATGTGTTTTAAAAGTGTAATAAAGAGATTAAGCAAATCATAGACAATTGTGTATGAATTTGATGCCTCTAATAGAAAAACACCAAAAACATACATCCATATGTTTTGCAAGAACAATGAAAATAGATTCAAAGATACCCATCAAGCTGTTTAATATTGCTTGCCTCAGGAAAAAGGATAATGTGAGGGAATATTATTAGCTATTCTTTTCATAGCTTCAAACTGCTTCACTGGTTACAGTAAGGGCTGGTTTCTTTTATATTTTTTAAAAAATAAATCAATGAATAAAAAAACCAAAATATTCTTATCTTAGCTCTTCTTCTGAGGAAGACACATGGAGTGTGAGATGAAAGCTACAACCCTGTCTACAAAGGCTATTAGAAAACACCCCCACAAAGGTAGGTTTCTCTTTTGGAGGCATATTCTCCAACTCCCCTGCCACTGCCCCAGGTCTCATCTCTTTACAGGATTGCTGTGTCAGCCTCTTACCTTGTTGATTTCAGCCTATTCATGCATTCTCCACACTGCTGCCAATGAAATGTTTCTCTTACTCCCATCTGGTCATCCCACTTCTTTCTGAAAATTTTCAGTGGCCTCCCAGTGCTCTCCACGCTTTTCAGCAAGACAGACCAGTCTCCTCACAATCAAATTCCAAATTTCTTGTTCAATTATATCTACACACATTTTCTATTTATTTTCTATGTTTTGGACACATTGAATTGTTTACCATTTGCTGTTTTTTAAAAAAAATCCCTTGATTTTTCATGGTTTAATGTTGTTCAAATGCTTGTTTTCTCAACCTAAATTCAGTTTTCCCTATGCATTTCTGGTGAATGCCTACATATTTTTTCAACTTAAGATCCAATTTAAATAACCTCAACTGCATATCTTTAATACCAGCCTCAGGAGGAAGGAAGTCATCTATTTTCCCACAGCATCCATAGTAAATATCTATGCTAAAACATGAAAAATCTATTATAATGATTTATCCATTTATCTTTGTCCTTCTAAAATGAAAACTCCATTGCAAATAATATATGCTCGATGAATTTTGCATACATTTCATTTACTTGTAAACTTTATGAAATAATTTTTTAAATGCAGTAGCAAAAACATCAGATCATGAACTGCAAGGCATACAACTGGTAGTTTAAATTTTGTTTTCACAAGACCATAATAAGCACTTGATTAAAAATTGACAACATCAAATGAATACCAATCTGTGCTAATTACTGCCATGTAAATAACTGCCTGTGCTGGTTACTACTGCCAAAAACTCTGGAAGACCCTCTCTTCAACCTACTCCACTAAATACAGTGTAGGCCAGATGAAACATTGTTTTGGCACTAAAAGATTAAGGCTTAACTCCTAATTCTGTGTCTTGCTGTTTGAAATCTGGCAGGCTCTGAACTTCTCTTAAAGTTTTGCTTATCTATTAAATGGGGAAATTAAAAGATTACTTCTTCACAGTGCCCTTGTGAAGTTGAAATCATAGGACTACTAAAGTTCTACATGAGGCTGGGTGAAGTGGCTCGTGCCTGTAATCCCAATAGTTTGGGAGGCCGAGATGAGTAGATCACTTGAGGTCAGGAGTTGGAGACCAGCCCGGCCAACATGACAAAATCACATCTCTACTAAAAATACAAAAATGAGCCTGTGTGATGGTGGGCACCTGTAATCCAAGCTACTTGGGATGCTGAGGCAAGAGAATCACTTGAACCCAGGAGGTAGGGGTTACAGTGAGCCTAGATTGTGCCACTGCACTCCAGCCTGGGCAAGACAGTGAGACTCTGTCTCAAATAAATACATAAATAAAAATAAAGTTCTACATAAATGTAAGTTGTTATACTTTTAACAGTTGCTTCTTCTTTCACAATATTTGTTTGCTCCTTCCTCCAATAACACCCCTGCTAGGCAAAATCAGAGGTGCCATCATGGTGGCCATGAGTAAAAGCACGATGTGCATCTAGCTCATTTAAATACACATGTTTGATCCAAAGGAATATTTCCCAAAAGAATTATAATGGGGGTAGTTATTCTCTACATAAAAATGTTTGGTTTTTGCAAAAGGTCTTATTACCGGTTTCATTTTAATAGTATTATCTTCTGAACGTATATGGTATCTTAGTTCACAAAAATAATCACACAGATACAAGTGTGCACACACACACACACACTTTTTCAATCAGAGCAAGGCTTCTTTCCATCGCTCCTATAAACATCATTCCTTTCCATTCTGGGCTTGCAGAGTGGAAGTGAAAATTGCTGAGCTTTGGAGACGGGCTAATCTTGATTTCAATCTGGGCAATCAGTCAAATGGATATAATGATATCTTGTTTGCAAAATTATTATAAAAATAGTAATAAAAGATGTAAAATAAAAATATATATAATAAAATATAAAAGTGCCTGGTACATAATATGTGCTCAACGAACACTAGCTTCTTTCTATTATTGTTTCACCATCACACTCTTCAAATAACCCACTCCTCTAAATCAAAATGCTAGTTAGGTCTTATGCAAACAAGAAATCAGAGGCCTCCGACATATAAAAATTCACCAGTAGATAAAAGATGGGGATTCCGTAATTCCAGGTATAGGAAAGCTTTCCAAAAGTTATCCTTTTTAATGATATTTCTCAAATGTATTTTGAAATTCTAATGTCCAATCATGACTCAAACTCAATTGAACTGTAACTCTGGTCCTAAGACAAAACAGAAGAATTGTTTTAATAATATTCACCAATATTAATTGGTTGAATAAGAGTTAACAATTTGAAGTGTATAACGGTATATAATGCATATCTCTTTATAAACATATATAACATCTTTAACAGGCATATAAAGTCCACCAGGTAAAGAGTTTCACAGATTATTTTATTGTCAATGAGTCTCAATGTTTAAAAGTCATCGATTCTAACTCACTAATCAGAGAGACAGTGAAGTGAACAGAGTACATTCTCTGATATCTACCTGGGTTCAAGTCCCAGGCTTGCCATTCTCCACCTATGTGAGTTGAAATTAGTCCAATAAAAAAGGAACTCAAGAGAGGGTACAACACTTTCGGCTGGAAAGCCCACATCAATAGGACCTATAATCATTACAAATTTACTGTATGCCAGACACCATGATGGTGATACTATAAGTCTTACATTTTTAAATAGCCCAATGAGGCAGACACAATAATCAGCCCTATTTTTAGGAAGAGAAAACTGAGATCCAGGGTTATAAAGATTCTTTATGTCACATAGCCCAAAACGACAAACCCATGTGCAAAGCCCATGCAGATTGCTGCAATCCTATTCTCATGGTAATTAAAAATAACTTTAGGATATGATTCATTGGAAACATTTGCCTTTCAAATGTCGGTTGTTCAAACATATAAAAACCAAAATTTGGGAGTTGATGCATTATCAGTGTTAACAGAATATAGGTAATCTGACACTTATAGGCAATACAACTGGCTCTTTTTCTAAAACATGTATTAGAAATATATTTCAACCACATGTTCTCACTCACAGGTGGGTGTTGAACAATGAGAACACATGGACACAGGGAGGGGAGCATCACACACTGGAGTCTGTCGGGGGGGAATAGGGGAGGGACAGTGGGAGGTGGGGAGTTGGGGAGAGATAGCATGGGGAGAAATGCCAGATATAGGTGAAGGGGAGGAAGGCAGCAAATCACACTGCCATGTGTGTACCTATGCAACAATCTTGCATGTTCTTCACATGTACCCCAAAACTAAAATGCAATAAAAAAGAAATGAAATATATATATATATATATATATATATATATATATATATATATATATATATATTTCAGCTTCATTGTGCCATAGGGCCAAAGAGACTTCCTGTGTCATGAGTTTGTCAAAAGAACAGAGGTAGAGTTTAGCAGAAGTAGCTTCCTGTTACTCCTTCTTCCAACTTCACATCCAAGAAAACCTAGGTTCAATATAATTGAATAAGGTCCTATCAGTATGGATAAACACCTACTCCATAGCAGAGCTGAAACTTGAATTCAGAGCCTCTGATTTGCAGGCCAGAAAGTATTCAATTACACTAAACTGTAGCAAGAACTTACAATTCTCTCTTCAGTTTGCCTGTTATATATTTTGCCAAGCAAAATTTAGCACAACTCATGTTCATTTGAAGTCTATACTTTTATTTTATATATATATAAATATATATATATATAAATATATATATAAATATATATATATAAATATATATATAAATATATATATATAAATATATATATATAAATATATATATAAATATATATATAAATATAAATATATATATATAAATATATATATAAATATATATATATAAATATATATATATACACACACACACACACATACATACATATATACATATATATGTATGTATATATATATATTTTACTGCACTTTAGATTCTGGGGTACATGTGCAGAACATGCAGGATTGTTGCATAGGTACATACATGGCAATGTGGTTTACTCTCTCCATCCCTCATCACCTACATCTGGCATTTCTCCACATGTTATCCCTCCCCAACCTCCCTACCCCCTGCTGTCCCATCTCTATTCACCCCCAACAGACCCCAGTGTGTGATGCTCCCCTCCCTGTGTCCATGTGTTCTCATCATTCAACACCTGCCTCTAAGTGAGAACTTGAAGTGTTTGATTTTCTGTTCTTGTGTCAGTTTGCTGAATATAATAGGTTTCCAGATTCATCTATGTCCCTAGAAAGGACACAAACTCATTGTTTTTTTATAGCTTCATAGTATTCCATGGCGAATATGTACCACATTTTCCTTGTCCAGTCTATCATCGATGGGCATTTGGGTTGGTTCCAGGTCTTTGCTAATGTAAACAGTGCCGCAGTGAACATACGTGTGCATGTGTCTTTAAAATAGAACAATTTATAGGCTGGGTGCGGTGGCTCAAGCCTGTAATCCCAACACTTTGGGAGGCCGAGGCGGGTGGATCATGAGGTCAAGAGATCGAGACCATCTTGGTCAACATGGTGAGACCCCGTCTCTACTAAAGATACAAAAAATTAGCTGGGCACAGTGACGCATGCCTGTAATCCCAGCTACTCGGGAGGCTGAGGCAGGAGAATTGCCTGAACCCAGGAGGCGGAGGTTGCAGTGAGCCAAGATTGCACCATTGCACTCCAGCCTGGGTCACAAGAGCAAAACTCCGTCTTAAAAAAATAAATAAAATAATAAAATAAAATAAAAACAATTTATAATCCTTTGGATATATACCCAGTAATGGGATTGCTCAGCCAAATGGAATTTCTATTTCTAGGTCCTTGAGGACCTAGTACATATAGCTTCTATTATTTTGAGATTCGTTCTGTCAATACCTAGTTTATTGAGAGTTTTTAGCATTAAGGGCTGTGAATTTTGTCAAATGCCTTCTCCACATCTACTGAGATAATCATGTGGTTTTTGTCTTTGGTTCTGTTTATGTGGTGGATTACATTTATAGACTTGCATATGTTGAACCAGCCTTGCATCCCCAGGGTGAAGCCTACTTGATTGTGATGGATAAGCTTTCTGATGTGCTATTGCAGTCAGTTTGCCAATATTTTTTGAAGATTTTTGCATCTATGTTCATCATGGATATTGGCCTGAAGTTTTCTTTTTTGTTGAGTCTCTTCTGGATTTTGCTATCAGGATGATGTTGGTCTCATAAAATGATTTGGGAAGGATTCCCCTCTTTTGTATTGTTTGGAATAGTTTCAGAAAAAGAGGTACCAGCTTCTTTTTCTATGTCTGGTAGAATTTGATTGTGAACCCATCTGGACCTGGGATTTTTTTGGGTGGTAGGCTCTTAATTTCTGCCTCAACTTTGGCCCTTATTATTGTTCTATTCAGGGTTTCGACTTCTTTCTGGTTTAGGCTTGGGAGGGTGCAAGTGTCCAGGAATTTATCCATTTCTTCCAGGTTCACTGATTTATGTGCATATAGTTGTTTGTAGTAATCTTTAATGGTAGTTTGTATTTCTGTGGAATTGGTAGTGATATCCCCTTTATCATTTTTTATTGCATCTATTTGATTCTTCTCTCTTTTTTAATGTGGCTAGCAGTCTATTTTGTTGATCTTTTCAGAAAACCAGCTTCTAGATTTATTGATTTTTTGAAGGGTTTTTTGTGTCTCTATCTCCTTCAGTTCTGCTCTGATCTTAGTTATTTCTTGTCTTCTACTAGCTTTTGAGTTTTTTTTTATCTTGCTCCTCTATTTCCTTCAGTTTTGATGATAGGGTGTCAAGTTTAGATCTCTCCTTGCTTCTCATGTAGGCATTTATTGCTATAAATTTCCCCTAGACACTGCTTTAAATGTGTCCCAGAGATATTGGTATGTTGTGTCTTCCTTCTCATTGGTTACTAAGAACTTCTTTATTAATGCCTTTGTTTCATTGTTTATCCAGTCAACATCAAGAGGAAGTTATTTAGTTTCCACGAAGTGGTGTGTTTCTGAGTGAGTTTCTTAATCCTGAGTTCTAATTTGATTACACTGTGGTCTGAGAGACTGTTTGTTATGATTTCCATTCTTTTGCAGTTGCTGAAGAGTGATTTACTTCCAATTATGTAGTCTATTTTAGAATAGGTGTGATGTGGTGCTGTGAATAAGGTATATTCTGTGGATTTGAGGTGGAGAGTTCTGTAGATGTCTATTAGATTTCCTTGGTCCAGAGCTGAGTTCAAGTCCTGAATATTCTTGTTAATTTTCTGTCTTGTTGATCTAATATTGACAGTGGAGTGTTAAAGTCTCCCACTATTACCGTGTGGGAGTCTAAGTCTCTTTGTAAGTCATTAAGAACTTGCTTTCTATGTCTGGGTGCTCCTGTATTGGGTGCATATATATTTAAGACCATTAGCTCTTCTTGTTGCATTGATCCTTTTACCATTATGTGATGTCCTTCTTTGTCTCTTTTGATCTTTGTTGGTTTAAAGCCTATTTTATCAGAGACTAGGATTGCAACTCCTGCTTTTTTTCACTCTCCATTTGCTTGGTAGATCTTCTTCCATCCCTTTATTTTGAGCCTATGTGTGTCCTTCCATGTGAGATGGGTTTCCTGAATACAGCACACTGGGTTTTGACTCTTTATCCAATTTGTTAGTCTGTGTCTTTTGACTGGGACATTTAACCAATTAACATTTAAGGTTAATATTATTATGTGTGAATTTCAACCTGCCATTTTGATGCTAGCTGGTTGTTTTTCCCTTTAGTTGATGCAGTTTCTTCATTTTGTCGATGCTTTTTACCATTTGGTACATTTTTGGAGTGGCTGGTACTGGTTGTTTCTTCCTATATTTAGTGCTTCTTTTAGGAGCTCTTGTAAGGCAGGCCTGGTGATGACAAAATTTTGCAGCAATTGCTTGTTCATAAGGTATTTTATTTCTCATTCACTTATGAAGCTTGGTTTGGCTAGATATGAAATTCTAGGTTGAAAGTTCTTTTAAGGATGTTGAATATTTGCCCCACTGTGTTCTGGTTTGTAGGATTTCTGCCAAGACATCCGCTGTGAATCTGATGGGCTTCCCTTTGTGGGTAACCTGACCTTTCTCTCTGGCTGCCCCTAGCATTTTTTCCTTCATTTCAACTCTTGTGAATCTAATGATTATATGCCTTGGGGTTGCTCTTCTTGAGGAATGTCTTTGTGGTGTTCTCTGTATTTCCTCAACTTGAATGTTGGCCTGCCTTGCTAGGTTGCGGAAGTTCTCCTGGACAATATCCTGAAGAGTGTTTTCCAACTTAGATTCATTCACTCCGTCTCATTCAGGTACACCTATCAAACGTAGATTAAGTCTCTTCACATAGTCCCATATTTCTTGGAGACTTTGTTCATTTATCTTCATTCTTTTTTCTCTAATCTTGCCTTCTCATTTTATTTCGTTGAGTTGATCTTCAGTCTTTGAGATCCTTTCTTCTGCTTGGTCGATTCAGCTATTGAAACTTGTATATGCTTTGCAAAGTTCTCCTGTTGTGTTTTTCAGCTCCATCAATTCATTTATATTCTTCCCTAAGGTGTTTATTCTTGTTAGCATTTCATCAAACCTTTTTTCAAGGTTCTTAGGTTCTTTGCATTCTTTGCATGTTCTTTTAGCTCAGAGAGGTTTGTTATTACCCACTTTCTAAAGCCTGTTTCTGTCAATTTATCACACTCATTCTCCATCCAGCTTTGTTCCTTTGCTGGTGAGGAGTTGTGATCCCTTAGAGGAGAAGAGGTATTCTGGTTTTGGTGTTTTAATCCTTTTTGCGCTGCTTTCTTCCCATCTTTGTGGATTTATCTACCTGTGGTCTTCATAGTTGGTGACTTTCAGATGGGGTCTCATAGTGGATGTCCTTTTTGTTGATGATGAAGTTATTTCATTCTGTTTTTTAGTTTGCCTTCTAACAGTCAGACTCCTCTGCTGTAGGACTGCTGGAGATGCACTCCAGACCCTGCTTGCCCAGGGATCACCTGCAGTGGCTGAAGAACAGTAAGGATTTCTGTCAGTTTCTTCTTCTGTTATCTTTGACCTGGAAGGATTGCTGCCAGATGTCAGCCTGGGCTCTCCTTTATGAGGTGTCTCTTTGGATATACAGGGGTCAGGGAGCTGCCTGAGGTGACAGTCTGTCCCTTATAGGAGCTCAAGTGCTGAGCTGTGAGCTCTGTTGTTCTGATCAGAGCTGCTGGGCAGGTACTTTTAAGTCTGCTGCAGTGGAACTCATAACCATCGTTTCTCCCAGGTGCTCTGTCCTGCGAAGGTGGGGCTTTATTTATAAGTTCCTGATGTGCTGCTGCCTTTTTTCAGAGATGCCCTGTCCAGCAAGGAGGTAGCCTAGTCACTGCCAGCAGAGGCATTGCTGAGCTGCCATGGGCTCTGCCCAGCTGCTGTGTGAACTTCCTTGCGGTTTTGTTTATAGAGGTATAGTTAGAACTGCCTCAGTAATGGTGGTCTGCCTCAGTAATGGCAGACTGCCTCTGTAATGGCACATTGCCTCAGTAGTGGTGGACTGCCTTGGTAATGACAGATGCCCTTCCCCCGACAGAGTTGGACTGTCCTGGGTCCAGCTGCACTTTCTGTGAAACTCTCAATCCAGAGTGTTTCAGATTGCTGTTCTTTGTCAGCTGAGACCCACTGAGTCAGATCACCTGGCTTCCTGTTTCAGCCCCCTTTCTTTTCAGTTGAATGGGCAGCTCTGTCTCCTAGGCATTCCAGGTGCCAATTGAAATGGCCACCCAGATTTGTGTGAGTTTTTGTGTGGAGACCCACTGCGCCAGCTGAAACAGCTGTGCTGGAAACTCATGGTGCTTTCAGTCTGGGGAATCTCTTGATCTGTGGGCAGTAATAACTCATTTGGAAATGCAGTGATCACAGACCCTCTGCATTGTTCTCTCTGGGTACTGCACTCCAAAGTTCTTCCTATTTGGCCATCTTGGATCCTCCCACAAGTAGGAATCATCTATACTTTTATTTTTATTTATTTATTTATTTATTTTGAGATGGAATTTCACTCTTGTTGCCCAGGCTGGAGTGCAATGGCACAATCTCACCTCACAGCAGCCTCTGCCTCCCAGGTTCAAGCAATTCTCCTGCCTCAGCCTCCAAAGCAGCTGAGATTACAGGCACCTGTAATCACACTCACCTAATATTTTGTATTTTTAGTAGAGATGGAGTTTCCTCATGTTGGCCAGGTTGGTCTCAAACTCTTGGCCTCAGGTGATCCTCCCTCCTTGACCTCCCAAAGTGCTGGGATTACAGGTATGAGCCACAGCACCCAGCCTAAAGTCTATAGTTTTAAATAAAAACAAGCTAATTCTCCTCTCATCCATATGCCTTATCTCTCCCACTTAAGTAGTCAGGATCAAAAATAGAAAATAATTCTCTGGTCTGTTTGCGTTGTCTTCCCACAGTCTTTCAGGCCAGTTTCATATAGGTCTATGTAAGCAAGGAACACAGTACTTCAGAATGCTCATAACACCACAATTTCCTGTTCAAATATCAACCTTGTTTGTTAGACTTTGGGTCCATCATAAAGCTAGATCATGACTACTATATTCAGCATCCCCAAGTACTTAAGCACAGTATTTCAGCTAATAGAAGATGGTCAATGGATTTTTGGTGAATGAATGAAGTAAAGAGAAGCTCATGTAAGAATAATATTGGCTGGATGTGATGGCTCACTCTTGTGATCCCAGCACTTTGGAAGCCAAGGCAGGTGGATCACTTGAGCATAGAAGTTGGAGACCAACCTGAGCAACATAGTGAGATCTTATCCATACCAAATTTTTTAATAAAAAAATTAACTAGACATGGGGATGTGTACCTGGGTCCTCGCTACTTGAGAAGTTGAGGTAGGAGGATCGCTTGAACCCAGGCGGTCAAGGCTGCAGAGAGTTGTGATTGTGCTACTGTGCTACAGCCCAAGTAACAGAGCAAGATGCTGACTTGGAACAAAAAAGAATGATATTGTGCCATCCAAGCTAAAAATATGAATGAGATGTCTCCACTTCAACTGCTTCATTACTACTTTATTCATACCACCCTCATGGCACTTGCCAAGTATCATAGCCATGTGTAGCCAAATATTGCTTCTAGTAGCATAGAAATTCTTTTATGGCAGAAACTTTGCCTTCTTTTTTCATTTTGCCTCCCTAAACACACCCCTTCATCTAATCCCAGCCTAATCCCTGTCACACTCCAGAAGTTCACTGTATGTTTATTGAATGAAACAGAGCCTATAATCAATAGGTTAAAGAGAATAATCTGTTTAGGATACTTTCGATCCTAATACTCTGATTCTGGAATGCTAAAAGATATCTGTAAAATGCCCTCATTTGCTTCTGTATCTTGTTTAGGAAGCCACCTGTGAATTCATATAGCCCTTGGTGTGGATATGCCCAAGGATTTGTATATTCACCTGTACCATTCCTTGGGATACTAAGCTTGGAAATAAATGCTTCCTACACTAATGTGTTCTAAGATGGGATGTATTATACCCAGAGGCCAGAAAGGGCATTTTAAACAATGACACAATATTGTTTATTTTATATGTATGTTATTTATTTTACTTTTCTTTTTTCCTAAGACTGTATTATAAGACTGGTAAACACTGTAATTCTTAAACCCAACCAAATATATTTCAAGGTTTGCTAAGTAGAGGCCAAACTGTATTCTTAAATCACAGGACTAAATAAAGGATCTGTACGTTCTTCAGGGAATGTCTGAAGAACATGAAGTGAACCACATAATGTGAACCACCATACTGGCTATAGATCATGCCAGTGTGATACTGGGAGGACAGAGCTCATGATCTAATTTTTTTTTTCTCCTGTACGGGAAAGTCAGAAAGCACTGTGACTCTACAGTGTATTGCTAGAAGTCAGGATGCCCAGAAAACTAAATTACTGCCAGAGTAAAACATTCTATGTTATTTATAAGTGGGTGGTGTCAGGTCAGCTAAATCAGTTATTCACCATTTGTTCAATTTAGCTTTGTATAAATCTTCATTTTCTCATATAGCACTCTCTCAATTTACTGTGAAGCCATACACAGTCACTAATGAGGATTGAATGCCAAACATTAAAGCAAGGGCGGTTGTAAAATGCACACGTTCTGCCCCTCAGCTGGCTTTATTTTTCTGCATCTTTCCCTTTTCCAAAAGCCATCACTTGGTCTGATTTTTATATGTAAATCATAAAGAGAAACGCTATTGTACCACCCAACAGGCAAGGTTGTGTAGCATGTTTGCTTTAGGATTTTGAAACCTAGAATTCTAGTTGATGCCTATCACTTAGGATACTGGCGATGGTTAAACAAAAGCACAAATAATAATTGTGCCAGTGATGCTAGTTAACAATGACCATTTCTATATTGCTTATTATTATACTGCTTAATACTGCAGCTGTGCCAAGCACTCTACATACATCATTTAATCCTGACAACACCTTTGGAAGATGTTACTGATGCCACTTTACAGCTGAAGAAGCTGAGATCTGGCGATGTTAAGAAGCTTGCTCAAAGTCATAAGGTTTGTATTGTAGAACCAGAACTCTTGCATATATATCATAGATGCTTGATAAATGGTAAGTTTGATTCTATCTCTCCTTTCCTTTAATTTACTTTCTTGAGCATGGGTCATTGGGCCATTTTATCTCTCTTACTACAACTGCTGAGAGCTCTGATTTCAGCAACTTCTCTATCCTTAAACCTCTTTTCGGGTGACCCGTTATTAACAACTTGATCCATTTATATGAATATTGCTGAACTCTCACCTTGGAATCAATATTGTCTTATCAATCAACTGTAGCAGACTCTCTGCAGGGAGCCCTGAGGAAGAAAATAAGAAAGAAGAGGAAGCACCTGTGTAATTAAAAACGACAAGCCCCTTATGAGGCAAAGAGAGGAATAAAAGAGATGTGGAAACTGATGGAGAATTCAATTCCAAAGATCTAATCTTACACCAAATAAATTGTTTTGTAGCTCTGAACCTTCAACTAAATCACTTTAATTTCTAAAACTTGCTGAAGAGCCTACACGGTGCTGGCCCAGGAGACTTGGGTCTTTGCAGGGAACAAGGTTGGTGATTTTTGCCAGAGATGGGCACCTCTCACAGTGGTATTGAGACAATGGTGGTGGGTAGTCCAGTGGATGGACCTCCTGCCTCTCACATCTGCTGTGTACAAAAACTTCTCCACTTATCCACTTCTGGCTTCTAAAAGGGGATTATTATGTGGAATTTTTTAATGTATAGGCTGTAAGAACAAATTTTCCTAGATTCAAATCCTGGCTCTTCCACATACAAGTTGGCATTGACCAAATCACACAACATCTCTAAGGCTCAGTTTTCTCATCTCTAAAACATTGACAAACTTGCAGAGTTGTAAACAGAGCAGTGAGTCAGAGTAAAACCCCATCAGCTTTGACCACAACCAACAGATGGCAGGAATCATCATTGATGTATTATTGTATCCTTAGACTTTTGATGAACAACTGTACTTATAAACTGCATTTAGCAAGCCTGTTCATAATTAAAGCAACATCCACATTGTAGTCTCTAAGAACTTCAATCAATGCATGTTACAGTGGGATATCAATAGCTAGATATCTATTTTACTGGTTTCCTAAGTTCTACTAAGCACTAGAATGCCACAAGGAGCTTCAGAAGACTTTAGAGATTGGGCCAAGAAGAGATCAAGTGAGTGACAATGAGTCCATGAGGTTCTGACCCTCAATCTCTCCCCACCTTTTTTAAATTGAGACAGAGTCCCTCTCTGCTGTACAGGTTGTAATTTAGAGGCACAATCATGGCTCATAGCAGCCTTGACCTCCCAGGCTTAAGTAATCCTCCCATCTCAGCCTCCAAGTGGCTGGGACTGCAGCCATGCACCATCACACCCAGCTATTTTTTTTAATTGTTAGTAGAGATAGGTCTTGCCATGCGGCCCAGGCTGGTCTCAAACTACTGGGCTCAAGTAATCCACCTGCTTCAGCCTCCCAACGTGCTGGGATCAGAGGCATAAGCCACTGCATGCAACTGCCATCTTTTTTTAAGCAAATAATTTTTACTATTGTTTATATCATATTTTGAGATTCTGAGTAATATTTTATTTGATTCTAGGAAATTACTGTATCAGTTTGTTTTTACACAGCTATAAGGATACTACCTGAGACTGAGTAATTTATAAAAATAAAATGTTTAATTGACTGAATAATTTACAAAAATAAAGTATTTAATTGATTCATAGGTCTATATGGCTGGGGGGTCCTCAGGAAACTTACAATTACAATGGAAGGCAAAGGTGAAGCAAGTACCTTCTTCACATGGTGGCAGGAGAAAAGGAAGGAGTACCACACTTTAGAATCATCTCTCATGAGAATTCACTCACTATCATGAGAATCGCATGGGGGAAGCCACCCCTGATCCAATCACCTCCCACTGGAACTCTCCCTCGACATGTAGGGATTACAATTCAAGATGGGATTCATGTGGGGACACAAAGCCTAACCGTATCATTCTGCCCCTAGCCACTCCCAAATTTCATGCCCCTTTCACATTTCAAAACCAATCATGCCTTCCCAACATCTTAACTCATTTCAGCATTAACTCAAAAGTACAAGTCCAAAGTCTTATCTGAGACAAGTCAAGTCCCTTCCACCTATGAATCTGTAAAATAAAAAACAGGTTTGTTACTATCAAGATACAATGGGGATACAGGCTTTGGGTAAATGTTCCTGTTACAAGTGGGAGAAATTGGACAAAAGAGAGGGACCAAGGCCCCATGCAAGTCCAAAACACGGCAGGGACCTCATTAAATCTTAAAGCTCCAATATCATCTCCTTTGACTTCATGTTTCACATCCAGGGAATGCTAATGCAAGAGGTGGGCTCCCAAGGCCTTGGGCAGCTCTGACTCTATGGTTCCGCAGTATATAGCACCCACACCTGCTTTTGCCATTCAGTGCCTGTGGTTTTTCCAAGCACACAGTGCAAGCTATCAATGGACCTACCATTCTGGGGTCGGAAGGATGGTGTCCCTCTTCTCACAGCTCCACTAGGCGTGCCCTAGTGAGGACTCTGTGTGAGGGCTTCACCACCCAATTTCCCTTCTGCATTGCCCTAGTAGAGGTTCTCCATGAGGGCTCCACACCGGCAACAAACTGCTGCTTAGACATGTAGGTATTTCCATACATCCTCTGAAATCTAGGTGGAACTTCCCAAAGTTCAGCTCTTGTGTTCTGCAAACCCACAGGCCCAACACCACATGGAAGCCACCAAGGTTTGGGGCTTGTGCCCTCTGAAGCCATGATCCGAGCTTTACCTTGGCCCCTTAAAGCTGTGGCTGGAGCTGGAGCTGGAGCTGTTGGGACTCAAGAGTGCCATGTCCCAAAGCTAAACCAAGCAGAGGAGCCCTGGACTCAGCCCACAAAACTATTTTTCCCTCCTAGGCCTCCAGGCCTGTGATGGGAGGGACTGCTGTGAAGATCTCTGAAATGCCTGGGAGATATTTTCCCTATTGTCTTAACTATTAACATTTAGCTCCTCATTACTTATGCCAATTTCTGCAGCAGGCTTGACTTTCTCCCCAGAAAATGGGTTTTTCTCTTCTATTGCATAGCCAGGCTGCAAATTTTCTAAACTTCTATGATCTCCTTCTTTTTAAACATAAGTTTCAATTTCAGATCATCTACTTGTAAACTCATATAACCATATGCTTCAGAAAAATTCAGGTCACATCTTGAATGCTTTGCTGCTTAGAAATTTCTTCTGCCAGATACCCTAAATCATCTCTCTCAAGTTTAAAGTTCCACAGGTCTCGATGGCAGGGGCAAAATGCTGCCAGTCTCTCTGCTAAGGCATAGCAAGAGTGATCTTTGCTCTATTTCTCAATAAATACCACATCTCCATCTGAGACTGCATCAGCCTATACTTCATTTTCCATATGACTATCAGCATTTTGATCAAAACTATTCAACCAATCTCTAGGAAGTTCCAAAATTTCCCACATTCTCTTGCTTCTTTTGAGCCCTCTAAACTGTTCCAACCTCTGCCCACTACCCGTTCCAAAGTTGCTTCCACATTTTTTGGTATCTTTATAGAATGGCCCTGCTCTGCCAGTACCAATTTTCTGTATTGGTCTGTTTTCACACTGCTATAAAGATACTACCTGAGACTAGATAATTTATACAGGAAAAAAAAAAAAAAGGTTTAATTGACTCACAGTTCTGTATGACTGGGGAAGCCTCAGAAAACTTACAATCATGGTGGAATGTGAAGGGGAGGCAAAGACCTGTTTCAAATGGTGGCAGGAGAGAGTGAAAGAGAGATGAAGGGGGAAGTGCCACATCTTAAAATCATCAGCTATCATGAGAACTCACTCACTATCATGAGAATAGCATGGGGGAGACTGCTCCATGATCCATCACCTCCCCCACCAGATTCTCCCTTAACACATGGAAATTATAATTCAAGATGATATTTGGGTGGGGATACAGAGCCAAACCACATCACTACTACTTCTTTAAAAACAGCAGTAAAAGAAAAATTGATCCACTCTTAGAGAAGGTTAAGTATCTCGACCAAGATCACATTAAATAATTTAGGAGTAGAATATATAATAGGGCCTGATGCTATGCCCAATCTCCATTTGCACGGCTCTCCTTATGACTCCAAAAATTGCAGGCATTCATATAGCTCAGTACTCCAATCCAGGTCATAATGTAACATTGTATGATTCCAGGCCTTTAGCCTTGGTCTGTCAGGGTCTGTTAGGGCCCCTTCAGAGTTTCACAGGGTCACAGATGGGTTACAAGGAAATAGCCTTGATACGTGGCTCTCTGACTTGGGTTGGATAATATTGAGACTGGTAAATTTAGGGGAAAATGGAAGGAAGAATTACAAAACACTTAGCATTGTTCCCTCAGCCTTCTTGGCTTCCTCAGTTGACTCATTTGGGGAACAAAACACAAGAAATAAAGACAGAATACCTGCACCTTAGTGTAACAATAAAGTGGTCATTAGGGCAACCTGGGAAGTCAGTGGCTGAGTCATGAGACTTGAAACTGGGTGAAAGACCAGCACTTTTGTTATTTTTGTAACATTTGTCAAAGCCAGTCTTTTAATCTGTATTTTAAATTTTCACCTAAGGCAAATTTAATAAAAGACTGATTAGAAAACTATATAGAAGTTTCTCACAAAAATTAAACACTGAATTACCATATGTTCTAGCAATTCCACTTCTGGATATATACCCAAAGGAATTAAAGGCAGGGTTGTGAAGAGATATATACACAACCAAGTTCATTGCAGTGTTACTCACAGTATGTCCAAAGGTGGAAGTAATGCAAGTTAACCAATAGATGAATGGATAATCAAAATATAGTATATGTGTACAATAGAATATCACACGGCCTTAAAAAGGAAGAAAATTCTGGCACATGCTACAACATGGATAAACCTTGAATTCATACTGCCAAGTGAAATAAGCCAGTCACAAAAGGGTAAATACTATGTTTCCACTTACATAAAGCACCTAGAGTCATCAAATTCATGGAGACAGAAAGAAAAATAGTTGTTTTCAGAGACTGGGGAAAGGAGGGATACAGAGTTATGGCTTAACAGGTACAGAGTTAAGGTTTTGCAAGATAAAGAAGTTCTGGAGATGCACAGTGGTGGCGGTTTCAGAACAATGTGAGTGTACGTAATACCACTGAAATACATGTCAAAATAGTTAAAATGTTAAATTCCATGTCAGGTATGTTTTGCCACAATAAAAGAAGAAGGTTGGTTCTAGGCAGTGTTTTGAGACGCATATCTGTATTTGGTATTCAACAAAGAAGAAAAATCAAAAGTGCTACGCCCATGTGTGCTCTGACCTTTAATTTTATTCTGACATCTTCCAGTTAAGACTATTATTGCGAGCACAGTAAACAGGATGCCCATTGTCGCAGGAACTGGATTTCTGGGGAAGGATACTGGATTTAATCTTTTTAGGAAAAATCACATAACTATGATTTATTATTAGCATCTTAATGATGTGAGCTATTTTAAAGAGATAGTGCTTTTCTCAGCAGCCACCTGGAGGGAAGAAGTGGCTCAGACCTCAGAAATGGTCACTTGTGAGTATTCCGGAGACATGGCCTCTTCCTGCCCCTCAGTACACAACAGCTTTCACAGCCCATTGTTTCAGAGATTTTTTTTTTTTTTTGCAATGGAAATGACAGAAAAGAAACAAGGGCCCCTTCCTATCAAGATGGCTGAGAGGTGAAACATGAAGTCAATGTGTGTGAAAGTGTTCAGTAAGTGCCTAGCACATGACAGGCACACAGCGAATATTCTAGAACTTATGCTGACATTTCCTACTACAGTCCAGGTATTTTCACACGCATTTATTTATTCAAAAAAGTAATTGGGCATTTATGTACCTGGTTTTCTCAAGTCACAGATGATGAAGGAATAAATGAAATGAAATCTCTGCTTTCATGGTGCTTACATGGTAGTAGAGAGACAGAGCATATACAAATTATACACTATCAGCAGAGGTCTGGGGTACAAAGAAAAGCAAGATGGGAGTGAAAGAGCAATGGGGGAGGGTGTTGTTTGTTTACTTCACTAGGGAAACCTGGGGAGAGTGTTTGAATCAGATGACACTTGAGCAAAAACCTTGAAAGGAAGCTTGGGAGCTTTGCATATGGATAGATGAATGCATTTGATCAAGGGTGAAGGGTCCTCCAGGCAGTGGGAACAGCAAGTAAACTTTCCTGAGGTAAGGACATTTTGAGAAAGTTTCTGACGTTGTATGGAAGTCAATGTAGCTAAACAGAATAGGAAAGGGTCTGAGTGTTAGGGTATGAGGTCAGAGGAGGCGGGAAGTGGTGGGGGGGGAGAGAGAGAGAGAGAGAAAGTGTGAGTGCGCACTTGGGCATGCACACACATATCTTGGGGAGTATGTAAAATTATGTAGAGCATGGATCAGAAAATTCTTTCTGCAAGAAGCCAAACAATAAATAGTTTACATTCATGGGCCATATGGTCTCTGTTGCAACCACTCAACTGTATTGTTATAGCATGAAAGTAGTCATAGACTAAATGTAAACAAATGGGCAATAAAAGCAAAATAAAACAAGTACAGTCTTACAAACCACAGTGACAATTTTGGCTTTCACTCTAAGAGGAAAAGCTGCTGAAGAGTTTTGATCACTTTGGAAGCAAATTGTGAGAAGGCGTTAACAAGAATGAGGTGAGAGATGCTGGTGACTTGCATTCGGAAAGGAGAGGGAGCTATGTTTTGTAAGTAGAGCCAACGTGAGTTGGTGACAGATTACTTTTGTGGCACTAAAGAGAGGAGCAGAAGATGACAGCTATGTAACCCATGCAATGGAATAATGAAGCTGCCACTGAAAACTGGAAATCAAGTGTTCACATTTTTGCATGTTAAGTTTGAGAAGCCAATAAGCATACAAATAGAAATACCAAGTCAACCCCAGAGTTGGAATTCCCAGGAAAGACTAGAACTGGGCACATCAATGTGGGAGTCATTGGCATGTGGGTGGGACTGAAAGCAATGGGACTGGATGGAATTATACCAGAGGGTAGATTAGAGATATTTATCACATAGAGTACGTGGTAGACCCTCTACAGGACCATGCCACGGTTAAAGGTTAAGGCTGTGAAAACAGGTTAGCCTCACCCATAGTAAATCCTGCATTAGCCACATACCACCTGTGACATCTTAAGAAAGGTAATCTTTATAGAATGCCTCCTACTCTACTATACCCAGTATATCATAATACCGAATACCTACCAAGCTCTCACAAAATTGTATCATGTCATTACCTTGATTAAAATCTGCAATGATCTCTCTGCTCTTGAAATAAAATCCACAATCCCTGGCACAGCCTCTAAACTGTTGCCTGCACAGCCTCTAAACTGTTGTCTGTTCTGGCCCTTCGCTGGTCTCTGCAACTTCCTCTCCCCTGGACTCCCCTCATTCTCAAGTTTCCTCCCACCTGATCCATGTCTGTTTCATGCCCATGTCAAAGTATTTACTCCAGACTTTCTTATCCTGGCTCTTACTTATCCTTTAAATTTCATCCTAAATGTTAATTTCTTGGATAGGCTTCCCAGACACCCTAATCAATCTATGTCAGCATACCTAGTATGTTATTTCGCAGTGCCCTGCTGTTTGCCTTCCTGACACTATCAGTATAATACGAGAATGTCAAGAGCCAGGCAGCCTTGGTTCAAATCTGGACTTGGTCATTTAGTAGTTGGAAAATCTTGGATAAGTTACTTCACTTCTTGGTGCTTCAGCTCTTTTATCTACAAAATGGGATGATGACAGTGTCTTCCTCACAGGTCTGCTGTAGGACTGAACTGGATAATGTATGTAAAACGCCTTGACTATCTAGCATAGCAAAGGGGTTGATGAGTCTTACCTGTTATTGGGATGATTATCTACATAGCATCTTATGAGTATTGTTTAGCATCTGTCTATCCCTGTAAATAGTAAATTACCCAATGATAGGAACTGTGTCTCTCTTGCCCTCTCCATCTTCATCACTTATCCGACATGCAATACTCTTGAAATAAATACACACATTATTTTCTTTATTATCTTCTGCATTATGATCTATTTTTGCCCACTCAGTATGTGAAGTAGTGATCTTCCCTTTTGACAGATGAGCAAATTATGTCAGAGAGAGGCTGAGGAGCCCAAGGTGACACATGCACATTTCTGGCAGAATTGGAATTCCCACACAGTTCAGACTCCAGATTCTCGTCATTGTATTTGAATTTGGTTTGGAGAGGTTGCCTGCACGCCATCTACAAATGGCTGCATGCCAAAGTGTACAACACAAAAAAGCCAAAAACAAACAAAAAACCTCCTTCTATGAAACAGTTCAGCCTACACCTGCCTGAGAGCTTATCTACATGTTCCTATCGATGATGCTTTTCTTACATTTGCCATATGGAAGCCTTAAATACCTCCTTTTGAGAGTTACATTCAATAGAGGAGATAAGTTCATGAAGTCTCATAATCTGAGGGGAATTTAGAACCCATTGAATAAGCTCCACATCCAATTCCCAAATACACTCCCTGACACCTCTATCTGAGACTGCTCCAACCTCTGCTCAGACTATCAGTGACTATGGAA
Organism: Callithrix jacchus; assembly: GCF_049354715.1. Classification (NCBI taxonomy): domain Eukaryota; kingdom Metazoa; phylum Chordata; class Mammalia; order Primates; family Cebidae; genus Callithrix; species Callithrix jacchus. The sequence goes on from NC_133517.1 coordinate 70,512,707, forward strand.
GTAGAGAAATGTGGATTAATTAAGATTTTAGAGGTAAAAACATTAAGACGAGGAGAAATTTCTCACCTAAGACACTGGGTTACCAATGGTGACATCATACACTTAACACATCCATGGCATCACGGCCTTCTCTACCAAAGCTGGGCAGAAGCAGGTTTGGCAGAGTAGGCCGTGATGCCTTGGATGTGTTAAGTGTATGGTGTTTTGAGTTATCAGGTGGAGGTGAGTCAGCAGCAGTTTTATCTTTGGAAAACTTGTACAAACTATAAATCTGTTGCTGTTATTTAGGGACTGAATTCAACACATTAAAAAGCAGTATTATTTACTCCTAAATGCATGAAAAAGAGGCTAGGCATTTAATGTATACACAATTGGAATGAAGACAGTATATTAGAATATAATATTTAGAACATGGGTATTAGAATGAGACAGACCTAGATTAGAAGTGCCCTGCCCCTTTCTCTACCTCTATAAGCTTCAGCTTCTTTTCTGTAAAGTAGGAGTGCTATTATAGGCTTATAATATTGACGAATGGATTAAATAATATAAATGACTACATATTGTTATTGCTTTAATATTGACCATTATTATTTTTAGCAGTAGGAAAAACATTATCATTCCACATGTGCGAAAGCTGTGTCCTGGAAGGAGTCCTCAAAAAAGGGAGAAATTGGATAAGAAAATAAGAAGGACTGGGGTATGACTTTAAAGAAGAATTTTAAATCTTTAGAAAAATATATCCTAAAAATAAAATAAACTCTGCCAATAGAGTTGGATTTGAATAGATCTTGTCTAGGCCAGAAGCCTGGAATCTCAACTGACTCATATCCTACTTTGGGTGAATTTTGGCCAATTCATATAAATTATCTTAGCTTGAAACTTCTCAGCTTGAAGCCATGCAGAAAGTTCTCATTGTATCCAGTGTAATGTAGATTAACTGAAGACAGGGGGCATTAACCTACTGGCCAGTGGCTTTTTTGGATAGGCTTACAGCATCACAACTTTGAACAATCTCCTACATGCATGCCCTCTGCCACTCAAGACGGAAAGAGGATTCATTTGCATTGCCCTTGGCAGATGTTATGGTAATGTCTATATTACACAAGCGGATGGAGAAGGGGAAGAAAATAAACATTTTTGGAGTGTCTATTTGATTTCAGTTACTGTTATTATTATGCATTTCCATACATTTTATCAGTTAGGCTTTCAAAATCCTATTGATGTACCCTTTGAGATAATAAAGCAGCAAGAGTGAAAGATGCGGTTTGTGGCCAACGCCACAGAGCCAGCCAGTGATGAAGCTGTACTTAGAGCCCAAGTCTGTGTGCTTCAAAATCTTCCCTAATTCCTCTCCTCTACACAGCACTGAAGGGTAGATTCTATTTAAGCAAAAGCTCATAGCCTGAATTCTGGGCCTGAGAACAAGAGTTATTATTATATGCCTGTAATTATACATTGCCATAACATTGCCTATAAAAAGTAATTATGTAAAGATGGTGGGGAAAATTCCATTCCCTCTCACTTCCCTTTTCTTGGCACCTTTATTGAGCAAGACCCTTTAGGGTAAATTCTTTTTTCATGATTCTGTAAGTGGCTTCACACCGAAGCAGGTGATAACAGATGACTGCCTGTAGCAATCATCAGAGGAAGGTACTGTACTTTGGCCTTTAGGGAGAAATAAGGTACCACACTTTTGTTACGGTGTTAAAAAAACATTGTTACCTCAAAACAAAAAGAAAGAAAGAAAATAGAGATCTGTGCTGTTTCCACTGGCTTAACACCAAAAAGTGAAAAGGCAGTAAGACTCGGAATCAGCACATCCACAATTGGAGGCCTTCTTTTGACACGTTCTGGGTGTGTGACTACAGGAAAGCTGGTGTATTTGTTTAATGGTTGTTACACCTTCATTCTGATCTTTTAGTTTTTGTTTTATTTCAATAGTTCTCAGGGTACAGGCAGTTTCTGTTTACATAGATAAGTTCTTTAGTGGTGACTTCTGAGATTCTTGGTGCATCTGTCACCCAGGCAGTGTACAGTGTACCCAGTGTGCAGTCTTTTATCCTTCACCCACCTTCCACTCTTTCCCTGAGTCCCCAAAGTCCGTTACCGTTATATCATTCCATTACATGTCTTTGCGTCCTTATAGCTTACTTCCCACTTGTAAGTGAGAACATATGATATTTGCATTTCCATTTCTAAGTTACTTCACTTAGAATAATGGCTATCCAAGTTTCTGCAACGACCATAATTTTATTCCATTTTATGGCTGAGTAGCATTTCATGGTATATATATGACATTTTTTATCCACTCATTGGTTGATAAGCATTTATGTTGTGTATTTTTGAAACTGCAAATTGTGCTGCTATAAACAGGCATGTGCATGTGTCTTTTTCATATAATGACTTGTTTTTCTTTGGGTAGACACCAGTAATGGAATTACTGGATCGAATGGTAGTTCTGTTTTTAGTTCTTTAAGGAATCTCCATACTGTCTACCATACTATTATATGAGTTTACATTCCCAAAAAAGCAAGAGTCTCACTTTAATCAACATACCAACTTAATGAAGATGCTATGGGGTCCAGGTAAGAATAGGGATATGAAAGGACTCGTAGGTTCAACTATTCACCTTATTAAAATCAGTAAAGTGTTGCTGAATACAAATTTGAGAAAACTGAAATATGGGCCTGGAGGGAACTTCTGAATCTGACTGTCATGGTACCAGGAGGCAGGTACTCAGGTACGCATGCTCGACTCTGACTCACAAAGGTTGTTTTGACCTTGGACAGTGTGTAATCTCTACAACCCTCAGCTGCTTCATTTATAAAATGGGGCTACTTGTGCTTCTTCTGTTTCCCCACCCACATGCCATGAGTCCACAAAAGACAACCACTCAAGGTTTCTCCAATATCTAAAATTTATAATTATACAAAAAAAAAAAAACACTTGTTTTAATCTAAGTTCTCTAGGAGGCACTTACAATGTTTCTCACCACCAAATAGGTCAAAAAATTTTATGATGCTATTTAATCATTACTCTATTTGCATTTATTATCTTTCTTGGTTCAAATGTGCAATGAATAATAGTATTCAAAAGGCCTGTTGGTTTTTTCCTACCTAGTACTATTTCCTGTAATTTAGATAAATACCACTAGGCAAAGAAGTCTTAGATTGTAAATCTATCCAAAAGCCTTTATTTATTTATGCTGGAATCCCCTTTAATATGAATAAGTATTTTAAAAATATAACAATATATCTCTATTAGAATAGATTAGTACTCTTCTCCACCAACAGGTCCTATTTCCCAAGCTTCTAGGAGGGTAAATTGCTTTCTTCTCTTTATTCTGACTTATCAAACTTGATTGGTATTTAGAAAATAGGACATTTAGAGAATAGGTATACCTACATGCCCCCAATTATGAAAATCAATTACCCTAAATATTTGAATTATGAATTATGTCTCAAAAATCCATCCATGATAACCAGAAGTACCGGAATAAATATTGGATTTGATTATCTTAATATTAATAACAAACATCAGGGATCATAAAGAACTTGGTAAATGCTACATGCTCAATAAATAAACACATACTATGGGCCAGGTATCTGCACCTGACTAATGCCTTAAATCTATAAATATTTATCAGGCTCCTATTATATAACAGGCAATGTTCATTATGGGGTGAGGGTAAAAACCACCACCACTCCCACAGCCGTGTCCTTATACTTACAGTCTATTGAAGAGACACATATATTAAATAATTAATAATTAGTGAAGTCTTTGCTATGAAAGAAGATAACATGAAGCCATGACGGAGAATGAGGAGGAAAGAACTGGTGTTTCTGAAAAGGTGGCAACTAAGCTGAAACCTCGACGAGGGAAGAGGCAAATTCGCTTGTTCTCTGTGAAGAAAGGATTCCAGGCATACATAGGAAAATGCATGAAATCCACAAGGCAGCAAAGAGCGTGGAGTGTTTTAAAGAAGTTAATTATATCTGCAGGACTGAAGCACAAAAAACAAAGCCATAGAAGAGCACAAAATATGCTTGAGAAGTAGGCAGGAGTCAGATCATGGAGGGACTTAGTCCCAAAGAAAGGAGGTTATTGAAATGCAAAAGGAAGCTTCTGAAAGATTTTCAGCAGTAAGGTAAAATGATAGAAGTCTTTAAATGACCACTCAGTTCTGCTGCAAAGACTCTATTAGGCTGGTTTTAGTAAGTGGAGGCGGCAAATTAGGACAGTGACTCTTTTTGTTGTTGTTGATGTTTTGGTGACTCAGAAAATACAGAATACTTAAAACAGAAACCGTCATGCTCCCAAGCAGAAAATAGATAGCATTTTCAAAGAAGGATAGCTTGGGAGAGTTAAATTCAGGGATCATGCAAGGCAGGATGTAAGGAAGCCACAAGAGAGCTGTGCAGTTTCTTTGGGACAAGGACCAGTGGAGAGACATTGCCACACAGGGCACAGAGACACAAGTGGAGGGAGGACTAACTAGAACATGGAGACAGAAGCTGGACCCCTGTAAGTCTATGGCCCTCCTGAGAGAAAGGAACCCATGGGACACACACTCCAATTGCAGTTTTCTCCTTCTCTCTAATTTCCAGCTAGTACTCTCCACTAGCTAAACCCAATTAGCCACTCCAAAGGCTGGGGAGTTTATTGATAATATCATATATACCTCAGTCTGCCAAGGAATCATACAGGTTGGAGAAGGCTGAAAAATGGATCCAGGGAGGAAAATGAAAAATACACCTCCTAAAAGGTGCTAGTGGAGATGAAGATAAATTGATGAATTTAAGATATCCTTGGTGTATTAGTCCGTTCTCACTTTGCTATAAAGAACTACCTGAGACTGGGTCATATATAAAGAAAAGAGGTTTAATTGAGTAATATATAAAGAGGATTAACTGGCTCCCAGTTCTGCAGGCTCTATAGGGGGCATGGCTGGGGAGGCCTCAGGAAACTTATAATCACAGCAGAAGGTGCAAGGGAAGCAGGTACGTCTTACATGGCCGGAGGAGAGAGAGAGAGGAGGGGGAGGTGCTACACACTTTTAAACAACCAGATCCCATGAGAACTCACTATCAGGAGAACACCAAGGGGGAAGTCTGCTCCCATGATCCAGTCACCTCTCACCTGACCCCTCCTCCAACTCTAGGGATTACAATTTGGCATGAGATTTGGGTGGGGACACAAATCCAAACCATATCACTTGGATACAGGATCCTCATGAGGTACAGATGTATCTTATATGGAGAGTAGAAGAGAGGGATTTACTATGGACCTTAGGCTTTTGATTAGAGTCATGAGTTTGATTATGGTGTCATTTACTGAGATGTGGTAGACTTGGAGTAGAACGGGTTTTTAAGGAGAAGCTCAAGATTCATAGATATGTTAGTGTATGATGTTTAAAGGGCATCCAAGTGGAGATGGCAAGTGGGCAGGTGAAGAAACTAAACCGAATCTCCAAAGACACATTTAAGTTATGGAGATAAATCTGAGAGTTGTCAGCACATGCCTGATGTTTAATGAAATGATGACTATTATCTAGAGTGTGTTTAAGAAGAGGGAAGAAGGTTTATCTTCACATTCTGAGATCAGAGAGAGGAGAAAAAGCAAGCACAGAAGACTGAACAAGTGTAACTAGGGTGGTAGAAAGAAAACCAGGAAGGCATGAGGTCACAGAAATGTGTTTCAGGGAGGAGTGTGGGTCAATTGTGATGAACATGTACTTTTAAGACTAGTTTTATTAAGTGGAGAGAGTAGAAGCCATATTAGAGTAAGGTGTTCACAGGAGGCCTGAGACACGGATTTCATTATGGCTTTTAAGAATTTGAACACAGGTCTGTGATTCCAAGGCCCACGCAGTTTCCTTTCTGCTGAGTCATTCTCCAACTCTGTGATGCATGCTGCACTGGGAGAAGTTTGAAAGGAACTGTCAAGTTTGCATCTCACCCCAGGTTTTCGTGAGGTTTGACCTTCTCTCAGCTCTCACTCCTGAAGGCGAAAAATGAGGAAAGGCTTCTCTCCAAATGGGAAAAATAACATAAAATAAATGGCAAGATATTAATCTTGAGCCCATTTACAGAGAGGTGTTAAGTGGCCCCATTGGCATTAACAGCAATGAGCTTCGAATATCACTTGTACAGCAAGCTGCTTAGCTCTGCAGATAACAAGTCACAGCAGGCCTTCTTGGGTTGCAAATGTAGTCACTCTGTTTGCCAATTAACTCTTTCCCATATTGCCTTTTATATAACCAGCCAGGAAGCTTTGCTGAGACAGCATGATCTGCTGGAAAGCAGCACTGGCCTGGGAGTTAGAAGAAATGGTGCACTAGAAGCAGTGGTGTAGTAGTAACAGATAGTAGTAATAACAGTAATAGGAAAGTTATTGGGAAGCCAGAGCCCTCGGAGGCTGTCTGTTTTCTGAAATAAGTGTCCATGTTTTCTAAGCTTAATATTAACCAATGTCATGGGCAAGGCATTGTTCTTTTATCTCAAGAAATTTCAATTTGTCTCAGTTGTTCTGAGCATGCTAAAAGGAAATGTTTCCATGTGCACCACCCACCGTCCTTAATTCATCTGTGATGCTATAGCCTAGTTTTCTCCAGGCCCGGGGTCATTCTGTGTCCTGGAGAGAGCCACAGTCCTGTCCCCTGGAACTATGACTTCCAGCAAATAAAATATACAGATCCCATGGACGTCCTTTGCGGGTTTGAACTTCCAACATTTGACATGATTGTCTTGTCTTCAGGAAACATGTTTCTTTGTCTTTATGACCACATTTTTTCTGGTTTTCCTCCTACCTCACTGACTTTTTTCTCAATCTCTTGTGTTCCTCCTCTTTTCCTCAGCCTGCATGTGTTGTGATGTCCTGGGGTCTTCCCTAGGCTCAGGCTCCTGTTAATTCTCCATTTACATTTTCTCCACAGAGAACAAGGATGTAATTTATCAGCCAAAACAGGACCATCTTGAAGAGTGTAAAAATACTAAAGCAGACAATAAGTCTTATTAAACCAGACCATCAGTGTGATTTTAGGTTACCACATCCTCTCCATGGTAAAGAATCTCAGATCTTTACGGATTCCGGACTCACATCCTCAGAAGTCAATTTGATGTAAGATAACCCAAACAGAATTCTTCAGTTTATTATTGCAAACGTGTTTCCTCTTAGCCTTTCCTATCCTAGTAAATGGCTCTACCATTCATCTGCCACTCATAAAGGCAGATGTTATCTTTGCTTGTTCTTTCTTCCTTCATATTCGATTTATTAGTAATTCCTGTTGATTCCACCACCACATTGCATGAAGTTACCACACCTCCTAACTACACATCACAGTAACATCTTAACTGTTCTGCCTTCTTCGATTATTGGCTGTCTCTAAACTGTTGCCCACACTTTAAATAAAATATATGCTCCCAATTTTGGTATATAAAGTTCTCCATAATTTGGCTTCTCCTACCTCTCTAGCACCAATTTCTTCCCCCACTCCTCTCATCCATCTGCCTAGCCTCACCTGGCTTCTTTCTGCTCCTTGAGCACCCAAGCCAGACTCAGCCCTCAAGGCTTTGTGGTGACCCTTCCCACTACCTGGCATCCCCTGATCCTCAAGGGCCGGCTTCTTGACATTCAGAGCTCTGCTTAAACAATACCTCCCTAGACAGCCTTACACAACTGGCGTTGCTCATCTGAATCACAGAACACAACACACAATTTTAGTAACTTGATTTTTGTTGTTCAATTCTTTCAAGGGTTTGTACATAACCAGTACCATTCTAGATGCAGAGAAATTAACTTATTATATCTTACATATGCATCAGAGTAGCTGGACTTAATCTTCTCAGGGAACCTCAGCAGAAAAAGGCAAAATATGGTATCTCTCATCACCCATTATTCTTCTTTTCAAAGTAGCTATTGATAGCTGGTATTTCCCTCATTTGTTTTATTCCCTAACTCTTCTGCAATAATAAACTCCCTCAGAGTACAGATTCTGTCCATCTTCTTTTCTGGTACATAGTGTGAGTTCAAAAAATATTTGTTGAATGAAAATACAATGAATTAGCTGAATGTGGTGGCTCACACCTGTAATCCCAGCACTTTGGGAGGCCAAAGTAGGTGAATCACAAGGTCAAGAGATCGAGACCATCCTGGCCAATATGGTGAAACTCCGTCTGTACTAAAAATACAAAAATTAGCTGGGGAGTGGTAGCATGTGCCGGTAATCCCAGCTACTCGGGAGGCTGAGGCAGGAGAATTTCTTGAACCTGGGAGGTGGAGGCTGCAGTGAGCTGAGATCACTCCACTGTACTCCAGCCTGAGTGACAAGGGTAAGACTCCATCTCAAAGAGAAAATAAAATGAGCTGAGATGGAGAAACCAGGAGCCTGAGGACTTCTCTCAATCCCTTTCCAAGGCTGTACCACTTACCCTTTGCTATACTGCTGATTCTCCCCATTCTAACTGTTCTAACACCATCCTGTATCTCTTAGATAATCCCCGTCACAATATTATTTCATGTTATATGTGCTTACTATCTCTCTCCTTTCTTCAGAATGTGAGCTGCATATAAAAAGAGACCTTATCTCACTGTCCTGTGTATGCCAATGTCTCACCCAATGACATATAGTAGTTTTGTCTCAATAAATGAAAAAAAGGGCAAGTCCTTGAGTAAAAAGACCTTGATCCAGACTGAGCTTAGCATCCACCTTGCCCTAGACCTGAGCTTGTAACTGTGACTATGTGTCATATTTCCTGCCTGTAAAATTAATACACACTTAAACTTACATAGCACAAGGAATAAAACATTCTACATGAAATCATTGAGTGCTATTTTAGTTTGGATTTCTCAGAAGCTGTCTCTGAAATGAGGATTTCAGTGCAACTAGACTAATTTATTTGGCAATTAAGGGTACACTGGTAGGAAAGTGGGGAAAAAGAAGGAAGCCAGTAAGAGATGAACCCTTGAGCCAGCCACTAGTGTGGGCAATGGAGCTTAATCCGATTGAGCAAACCAGGAGACAGTGTGGCACACGTGCCTGGGATTGACCTCACTGAAGGGAACGGGAGCTGGGGTATGCAGACACTGTCAATTACTGATTGAGGGCTCTTCCCAGGGGTGCATTAATTCCCTATAACCTCAGGTTGTCACAGTGGTAGCAAATCTTGCTCTAAGAGAAAGCCCTTAGACAGAGAAATGCAGGAGCTGCTCTGGACATTGGGCTGACATGTACTGTGGTAAGGGCAAGAGGATAAGGAACACGGTGGGGGGGTGGGGGTGGGCCCCGGAAGCATCTGCTCCAAGGGCCAACCAGGTGTTAGCAGTAGCGCTATATCTAGTGTAGTAATCTACATTTAGCCCATACTCAATGTTGCCCATGAATCTTCTGAAACAGAATGCAACCTGTAGATGATTACATGTGTTTTTTAACCTGCCAAACCTTAATCAGATTTTCAAAAGGATTTATGCCCCCAGAGACCTAAGAGCCATTGGTATATGACTCTGTCTGACTGCAAGTTTGTCCGTTTTTAATTTGTCCATTCCAAAATGTAAACAATGAGCGTACCACAGAGGAAGGGTGGAGGCTGCACCCACCAGCAACCTCACGGCAATCTCAGGAGAAGGTTTAAGTGTCCCCACACATGAGGGTAGAGATTTGAGCCAAGTGTTCCCAGCTCTCTGGAGAGAAGGGATGCTACCTCAGCACACGTCTTCTATACATGTAAGATAAAGATCGTAATCTCTACCTTATAAGGCAGAGTTAAATGGCATAATGGACAGAATATCTTTAAGCACCTAACACAGGCCCTAGCACTACAGCTTCTAGAGGGTGAGGTGGAGGCCACATTTGTATTCTTTATTTGGATGCCTAGAATGGTTGGACACATAAATACTTATTGGGCTGAAATTGAAGTAGGGGGGAAATAAGTGACAGGGAGCGTGGCATCTGGGCCACAGTGATTGCTGGCCTCCTGGCTATTTCCGCAGTGGCCATTTAAAGCCAGTGACACAGGGGGAGTGCATCTATTGCATTTAGCAGGCCAGTGTTCTTGGAATTGCACTCCGTGAGTGCTTACATGACCCTGCAATAATGGAGACAGCTGGAAGATCAGAAATAAGAAGATGCTTCAGATGAATTGCCAAATATGTTTCTGATGACGGAGGTGGGTCCCAAAAGAGATTGGTCTCCTGATATTGCCAAGTCAATGCACTCAGATGAATAGATTCAGTCCTAGTACATTATTTGTTTGAAAGTGGCCTGCCTGGTATAGTACTGTCACATATCGGGCAGAGAGCCAGCTAGAGAAGGTAAATGAAATCATAGCCTCATAGATCTCTAAGCCAGAAGTATTTTCAAACAATTGCTTAGAAACACTGTCATAGCCTGCAAAAGAATCTGGGCTTCAGTTACCAAAAGGCTTGGGTGCAAATTCTGGCCTTCCACTTGTTAGATGTGAAGCATTAGACCACACCATTCTAAGTCTCAGTGTCTTTTTATTTTATTAATTTTTTAAGACAGTTTTATCACCCAGGTAGTACAGCGGCACTACCATGGCTCACTGCGGCCTAGACTTTCCAGCCTCAAGCATTCCTCCCCGCTTAGCCTCCCCAGTAGCTGGGACTACAGGTGCATGTCACAATGCCTGGCTATTTTTTTTTTTTTTTGTATTTTTGCTAGAGATGGGGTCTTGCTATGTTGCCCAGGCTGGGCTCGAATTCCTTGACTCAAGACATCCACCTACCTTGGCCTTCTAAATTGCTGGAATTAGAGGCATGAGCCACTGTATCTGGCTAAGTCTCAGTGCCTTACCTGGAAACCAAACCCATTTTGAGAGGTTAGCAACACAAGTGCATGTGTGTACTCCCAGAGCAAACTGGAAGCTGTCACAATTATCTAGTCTAGCCTTTACATTGAGATTTTATAGGTGAATCAAGTGAGGAGATCAAGAGTTAAGCTAATTATCTAACTCAAAGCAAAAAGAACAGTGTTCAGCTAACTATTGCCCACAGGCCAAGCCCTGCCCACCTGCTTATTTTGTATAGGAAGTTTTATTGGATCACAGCCACACCCATTCATTTCTGTAGTGTCTATGGCTACTTTTGTGCTATTGCAAGAGTTGAGTAGCTGTGATGGAGACCACATGGGCCAGAAGCCTAAAATATTTACTATCTAACCCTTTATACAAAATCTTTGTCTAGGGAGGCCAAGGTGGGTAGAGTTCGAGGTCAGGAGTTCAAGATCCATCTCTACTAACAATACAAGAATTAGCTGGATGTGGTGGTGGGTGCCTGTAATCCCAGCTACTCTAGAGGCTGAGGCAGGAGAATCACTTTAACCTGGGAGGCAGAGGTTTCAGTGAGCTGACACCACTTCACTTCAGCCTGGGCGAAAGAGCGAGATTCCATCTCAAAAAAAAAAAAAAACAAAAATTGTCAACCTCCGAAATATGGGATAAGTGAAATTCACATCACGAGCTGTGCTCTTGCACCAATTCTGAATGCTTGCATCTTCCAAAGCTAAGATCTTTTTAAAAGCTATATGGTAAGAAATGTTAGCAGAATCGGTCCTGAGGTCACCCAGAAGTCCATTACTGTTTCTCCCATGTTCTTCTTTCTCCTTCGTCCATGTTTATCCTTTGTCGTGTCTTCCAGTCTTTTCCCATCCTTAAGATGTATAGACCAACGCAATCCCCTGCTAGCACAGTGTGGTATGAACAACCCCAGCCTGTCTTCTTGGAGTATCACCTTTGTCAAAAATAACATAAAATCTCACCATTTTTTACTGAAACAAATGAGGGGTTTTTAAGATGAAGCTTGAGACTTTTAAGAAATTTCCAGACTGCTTCTGGTCACCCTAATATCCTCTCTGTGAAGAACATACTCTGCCTTGGGACTTTTAGAAGAAAATTGGCAAGTATTATTTTGATTGGAACCTGACATGTCAGACAGACTTGCATTTGAATCCCTGTTGCACAGCTAACTGGATGTGTGACTTACCTGTTCCAAGATATTCGCTACTTCCCATCCTGAACAGTGAGGGGTAAAGATATTTCCCTAAGAAGGTCAGGATGAGGATAAAAAAGACCACTGGGTATCAATAGCTTTCAAGCTTGACTACAAATGAAAACTAGCCAGGGAACTTTCTAGGTGCCCCAGCCACACCCTCAGACCAATTAAAACAGAATGGATGTGGTGGAGGGGAGAGGGGGCCCCATCTGGCACTTTTAGAGGTACTCCAGGTGATTCTGTTGTGAAGCTGGGCTGAGAAAGGACTGATGTGCGCAGAAGTGTCAGCGTGGTGCTGACTCATAACTGATCATGGATAAATGGTAGCTTAAAGTGCGGGTGGGCACATGGCACTCACCCAGGACTGCCTACCCTGCTGCAAGTTCCAACTTACCCATGTGATAAATAGCCACCCCACCCATATGATAGATTCGCATGGCAGAGTCTAATGGTGCCCTTAAATCACATCGTGGAGACAGCTACTGGCACTGCCTGATGCCAGCCCTAGATTAAAGCTGGTTGCTGCTGCTGGGTCAACTGGGCTTCAACTCTAATGCCATCAATGCACAGAAACCTGTGCCCTTAAAGGACCTGATGAAGACATTATCCTCCCCTTTGGGGGTCCCAGCAATGTATGGGATGATCTAGAAAGAACTGAGAGCTGTCCAAACTTCCCCTTCCTCCACCTGCCTACCACAGACACAAAGCAGAGTGTGTGTGTGTGTGTGTGTGTGTGTGTGTGTGTGTATAAATCAAAAGACTCCTAAACTTGGAATCAGAAGGTCTGGCTTCTCTTCATTCCTGTCCTAGCATGGGTTCCCAGTAAAGAGCCTGGGTCAGAGCATGCCAAGGCAGTATATTTGGAAGGTGATTCTAAGGAACAAGAGTTGTCACTGCTGAGTGACAAGAAAAAGAAACATGAATGTAGAAATATACTGTCTATTGGGCCATTACTGGGAACAGCTAAAGCTCAGTGTCCCCTATTCGAGAGGTGTCTTGGAACCATCACCCTTGGGGGAAGAGCAGATCCTGTCCCCCTTTGGTTAAGGTGGCTCTGCCAGCATTAACCTCTCAGTCCATCCTTTAAAGCTGAGCAACATTCTGCAAGTCAGCCAGAGAAGCCCAATGGCAGGAGGAATTACTTGCACAAATACTGTGGAGATTGGCATGAAAATGTTTGCAGAGACGATGGGGTTGGGAGGATGGGCAATTATGTCAAGGGGTTCTCAGTGTGCAACATGCCCACTCACTTCTAGCCACAGCAGAGGTTCCAGGCCCCACACTTGTATTTTACACCCATGATCTCCTTCAGTCTTTCTCAAAACCCAAGCAATTGACATCTTTCTCTTGATTTTACAGATGAGGAACCTAGAACTGAGAGACATCCATTAACTTAAAGTGGCTGAAGGGGACTCCAATCAGTGCAGCCCACCTTAGGAGCCCTCTGCTGTCCACCACTGATCTGGGAAATAATGACTCTGGACATATCATTTCATCTGGCTGATTCTTGGAGTCTCAGTCTATAAGTTTGTGTCAATAGCCTCTGCCTCCTCTGTAGGCTGTGATGACGATCAGATGCAAAATGGATGAAAATTCATTCATATGCAGGGATTAATTTTTTTTTTTTTCAGGAGGCAAAAACAAACAACATCAACAACAACAACAAAAACCCAACAATAGCCTGGTCTCAGCATCACAGGATGGGACAAATAGGTTTCAAAGCCACATTCATGACTTGCGCAATTCCGCTTGAACAGACACACTGCCCCAGGCATCCTGGAGATGAAGTAGAATTCTTCTTGAATTTAGGGGACAGCTGTTCTCTGGGGTTCAAAGAAAAATACAAGTTTCACTGGGGGCAGGACAGTTGCTGGGTGTGCCTCTAGTTGTTCCAGAGAAATGAAAGCTTAGAACTACAGTTCCTCTCACAAGAGGTGAAACAGCTTTGCAATTGAAAGAGAGCAATCCGCCTGGAGCAATTATGTTTTCATTATTATTCCCAAGCTGCTGTGTCACAAATCACATTTTCCAACCCGGGGCACGTTGGTGCAGAGCTGCCGATTGCAGTTCCCGTCATTCCACCAGCTGACTGCTCCAGCCTGGCCCTGGGAGCAGCAAGCCGGTGGCTCATTAACTGCAATACCTGCACACAGATTGCAAACCCGGCAGAGCAGATGCGGCATATTTCAGAAAATTCTCCCTCGTTTGAAAATGCCTACGAAGTGCTTTTTACTCTCAAACTCCCGCTGGGAGTTTTCTAGAAAGAAAGACCGTGAAGCCCTTGTAGATTTTCCTGTCGACTTGCATTACAGAGCAGCTGAGAGTGCTAAGGCTGGGCATAGCCTTGACTCGCAGGCACAAACACACACACCCAGGCGCCCCTGGCTTTAAAACTGGGGATTTAAAGAGCTGGACTTCAGAGCGCAGGAGTGCGGCAATGCTCATGCCGCCATCATGTGGCTAAAGGGGGAACTGCACCAGGAACAGAATCCCGAAGTCCGTAGGGACCAATTCGGCCAGCCTACCTGCATCCCCTCCTTCCTATTTTCTCCCTCCTTTCCTTTGAAACAGTTCCTGAAGAAGTCCAGTGAATAAGACAGACAGACACACACACACACGGGGTGGGGGGAGAGAAGGACGGGGGGGAGAGAGAGAGAGAGAGGTGAAAGAAAAATAACTGAGTTAGGTACTTCTGTTTTCCCACCCCTTTCCTGGGGTTTTATAAAAGCCCTGCCTGGGCCGGGCGCGGTGACTCACGCCTGTAATCCCAGCACTTTGGGAGGCCGAGGCGGGTGGATCACGAGGTCAACAGATCGAGACCATCCTGGTCAACATGGTGGAACCCCGTCTCTACTAAAAATTACAAAAAATTAGCTGGGCCCCCAGCTACTCAGGAGGCTGAGGCAGGAGAATTGCCTGAACCCAGGGGGCGGAGGTTGAGGTGAGCCGAGATCGCACCATTGCACTCCAGCCTGGGTAACAAGAGCGAAACTCCGTCTCCAAAAAAAAAAAAAAAAAAAAAAAAAAAGCCCTGCCTGGTAGGGGTGTTATTGACAAATAATCGTCAAATGAATTTAAGTGGGAATTCAACGCATTCTCGATTTCTCTTGGTTAATGTATGTTAGCTGAATTCAATGTCAAAATTGAGCAGCTCATATTTAAGATTCCCATGAATTTTATGAACTTTACATATAGAGGACCAGGAACAAATTAAACTTTTGCTTATTGCTTTGAATAAAAATTAGCGTTTCATAAAAAGGGAGGGAGGAAGACTTAAAACTATGCCCTCATTCATTGTTCTGTTAGGTTGTCTACCTTCTCATTCTTAATTTGTAGAAACTCTTTGTATCCTGGGGATAACACTCGCTTGTGCATTATGTGAGTGGCAAATGCTTTCTACTAATCAGCTATTTGGCTTCTTTCTTTATGGAATCTCTTTCCAATTTAAAAATTATTAATATTTTCAATATAATTGAAGCTGCTAATGTTTTTCTTTTACAGCTTCTGTATCTTGCTTAGAAAGGCTCCCTCCACCTCAAAGTATAAAAATAGTCTTTAATATTATTTTTACTGATTTTATGTTCATGTTTAGTTCATGTGGATTTATTTTTATACTCCATTTAAGCTACCTTCACTTTCATCCAAATATGGAATCAATTGTCTCTGTACCATTAAGAAAATAATAACAATCTGTCCTTTCCCTATTGAATTAAAGGGGCACATTTTTTATTAAGCACCTATATGTAGCTGGATCCTATCTGTTCTGCCAACATACCATATTTATACTTCACTGCCATACTGTTTTAATCTGGTAAAATAAGCCCTCACCCTCTTCTATTTTCCTTTTACAAAATATTCTTAGCCATTCTTGAACATTGGTTTCATTATCATATGCGTATGCATGGTCTGATTTGTGATAACAACCTTGCCTTACTTTTGTTAACAAAAGGTCTTCAGTTTTGTATCTTCTGCAGAGCTTACACTGTTTCTCTGGAGACATGGTGAAGGAGAGCCACCTCACATCCCTGCTGCAGCCATGGAAAAGGCTAAGCGCTTTCTCTCAACCTGCTAGAGGGACTCTGATTGGCCCATACAGAGAGTCTCAGAGAGTTGAAACATGATTGCTAGAAATCTATGCATATATGAAAACAAAATTAGCACCCTTCCAGGTAAAGAACATAGATTGGAAATGTACACAGTAGTGTGGCAGCCTCCAGAGAAGGGCAGTAAAGCCAGGTGAGGCAAGGATACGATTGAGGAGTGGGAGCTCTGTGAGGGCCCTCTAGCAAATCATCCCTCCCTCCACGGGGAATCAGGCTCCTCTCAGTAGTAGAAAGGAGTGATTTTTCTGTTGTGTGCATATGTGTTTGTATGTGTGTATGTGCACATGTGTGTGAGTTGACCTGGTTCTCCTGAGTAGGAATCTAGTCAGAGGTTACAGAGGCTACAGACTTAGGTTACAGGGAGGGGTTGAAGGGCTTAGGGAGGAAGCGGCTCAGATATATCTTGTTCTTCTTCCCTGACCTTAAAACAGGCAAACACTTCAGGCAAGCTTTCCGCAAAGACAAAGTTCTCACTGTCCCAGGAAACGAGAGCTTAGCCCCCGAATAAAGGCTTCACTTCATACTGTACCACCTTCTCCCACCTCTCCCCTGACACACAAATGCTGTTTGTTTAAAGGTTTATCTCCACGGGCGGTTTTAAGGAAGGGCCCCTGGACATTGCCTTAGATCCTGTGCTATGCTTCAGCTGTTGTTGAATGTTTGTCTGTTCACATAGATGAAGTCATGAAGATCACAATCTACGGCAAAATGATATTTTCTGTGGTAATTATTGTTCTTGGAAACACAAGAGCCAAGTGTGAGAGAATGTGAGGGCTGGAAGGGACCAAGGCAGCCTCCCGTACCCCAAGGGCTTAATCCTCCAAGGAAACAAGTCCTAGAGGACTGACATGACTTGCCTGGTTCACGCAGCCAGTTCCTTCTGCACAGATGTATCTAAAGAACACTTCTCAAGGGGTGCATCACCATCATGTCATTGTGCAATTAAAAAGGGGGCCTCCTTTTATAGAATACATCATTTATCTTCTTCCAAACATAAGGGTCAGGGTTGTGTGCAATTATTGTGTGTGTGAATGGGTGCAATATAAAATTCCATTTAGGAGAGTGGAATGCTTCCAAAGGACTAACTATCAATGAGATGGGCTCTTCCACCCCCAGCTCCCATCAAAAATGACTTCAAACAAGAGAAGGCTAATTAGGTAGGGAACTTCTCCAGGAGACAGATTTTTCCTAAGTCCCTGTCCCCCTGCTTAGTCCTCTCCATAGAAGGCCTTTGAGGTCATCTAACTGCAACATTTGGGACAAAGATGAGTATTCCATAGTGCTCCCCTTCACTCCATAATGGCCTGCAGAGAGCACCTGTGTTCTCTTCCAAGTAAGTAAAGGTCCTACCTCAAGGAGAAAGATCTTCATGGTGGTTTTGTCTTGTTTTGATTTTTCCAGCCCTTTCGGTGACTGTGTGGAAAGGTCAGACTAATTCTGGGGCCTCTTGGAAAGCCCTCTGTAGTCTTAATCCTGAGAGTTTGCTTTGTCAGTAATAAAGCTGGTGTTCTGTCCTCCAGCTATCAGCCCCCTTGCTTCTCTTGGTTGATTCATAGTTCTGGCAGGGAAAAAGGTGAAGGGGTGTGTCATGTTCACTCTTAAATCCTGCCCATCATAAAATGCCAGCATGCATTAGTAGCTAATTTAAAGACTGTGCATAGCCACCACATTGCTTTTACGTATGTTGCCAAGTTTGATCTAACAATTTTATGTAAAATATAAAGTTTTGTCTTTATCATAGTTATGTTTCACAACTCAGTACTTTTCTATACTTTGTGTTTTGGACAAAAGCAGGGCAGAATATGTGACCAGTGTGAACTCCACTCGACCTTCAGAACCAACCCCTCAGAAGAGAATGTTCTAAGAATCAAACAAAACTGGAAGTCAAGGACATTTCATCTGCAGTTCCCCATACTCTGGGATTGTTTCTTCTTTCTTCAAGCCTCACGGAATCTGAGAGTTGGAAGACTCGGAGGTCATCTCACACACAATGCTTGGTGAAATATGAAGTCTGGCTATGATATGCCCAATAAGCATTTGTCCAGCTCAAGAGTCTCCACTGCTGGAGAACTGAAATTTGATAATACCAAACATAGCCCAATCCATCTTGGAACACGTTTATTTGTGAGAAAGTGTTATTTTATTACTGTTTGTTTTACAGCATGCTGTAGGTGGCCTCTCTGAATTCCATCTAAATACAACTTTTTGTGGGACAGTGCAGCAAATCATCTAAGATGCATATGTGTTTACATTTTATCCGGACATTCTTAACTGAAGATACTGCTGATGGTACTTGGTTGGGCGGCAGACGTGTTGCCTCTGCATGTGTGAGATGGGCTGTTTCAGGCAGTGTGATGAAACTGCCTTCAGCATTTCAGCCAAACGAAGTGTCTTTAGAATAAGGAATCTAAGTCTTCTATGTCTTAAAAACAATTTTTATGAAGTTTTTTTTTAAAAATCACGAAAGCACCAGATTCAAAACACTCAGAAGATAACTTAAAAATCCTGGGGACAATAGTGGAGCACTCTAAACAATGCTGTATATGACAGTATTCTTATAAAGGGTAAAATCACTGGGACAACAGAGCAAAACTGCTCAACTCATATACCTAATTCCTAGAATGTAGTAGCTCTTCAGGAAATGAAATGTCTGTTGTTGCTTTATGATGTGCCACTAACTCTGCTAAACCCTTTCCATATTTCGTTCTACTTAACCCACACCGAGACCTAACGAGGTAGTTAGCACAGGGCTACTATTACTTATCCAAAACTTTTGAGGCCAAATTTTGAAATTCATAACTATTTTTGTTATTTAAGAAAGAAAATGCAGTGCATGTATTGTACGTTGTCTAACCCCATCTGCAGGGTCTGGGATAGCTGTAGTCAAACTCATTAGTATTTTGCAACAAAATGCATATTCACACAGAGTGGGATAAAGAAAGAACATCACAAGTCTCAAGTCTCGTGGCAGTTCAGGTTAAAGATGAGTTTGCCATCTGTCTATGAAAATGTTTTCTGTTCTCAGACATTTGGGGATTTTTGATATGCAAATTAGTGGTTTGGACTTTGTATTAGTATCTCCATTTTCTTAATGAACAAAGTGAGGCTTTGTAAGTAGTTCCCCTGATGCACACAGCTCAGAAGTGTGGAGTTGGGTCTGAAACGATCAAGGTCTTAACAGTGATGCTTGGCTGCCTCAGTGAAGCACCCACTTGCCAGGCAGTGGGGGTCACTGCCATGGGCCCTGAGGCTTCTCTTTTTTAGACTGATCACCTGCACATAACTATTTCTAGTCTTCTCGCCACGATGGCTCTCCTTTGAACACGCAATGGTTTCTCCTCACTTCTTAAACCACTGTAAGTATGAAGTCTCTACGAGGTGAGACTTAACTAATTGCTAATAGAAGAATAGAAAAGTGTGTGAGGAGTTCCACACTCCAACAGCACCTACTACCTGCTCAGTGAAGTTTTTAAAAAATAAAACATGTTCTATGTGGCACATACATATAATGGAATACTATGCAGCCATAAAAAATGATGAGTTCATGTCCTTTGTAGGGACACAGATAAATCTGGAAACCATCATTCTCAGCAAACTAACACAAGAACAGAAAACCAAAGCATGTTCTTACTCATAGGTGGGTGTTGAACAATAAGAACACATGAACACAAGGAAGGGAGCATCGCACACTGGGGTCCATTGCTGGGGGCTAAGGGAGAGACAGCGAGGTAGGGTGGGGAGGGTGGGGAGAGAGAACACGAGAAATGCCAGATATAGGTGATGGGGGGATGGAGGCAGCAAACCACCTTGCCATGTATGTACCTATGTAACAATCCTGCATGATCTGCACATGTACCCCAGAACCTAAAGTACAATAAAAAACAAAACATTTTCTAAGCAGATGATGTGGTTTTCCTTTTACAGCGCTTATCATTTTAGAGAGAAAAAGATCAAAGATAGAGCCACCATAGGTTCCAAACTCAAGGTTTGGGAAACCTCCATCCCATTCTATTGAAACTGTAGTTTTTCATGTAAATTCCCCTGGAGAAGAAATATCATGAGAGTTTTAATAATAGTAAAGTACATGCTCTGTAGCCAGCCCATCTCGTTTGAATCTCGTTCTGACACTTCCTAGCTGTGTAACCTTAAGCAAATTACTTAACCCCTCTGTGCCTCTGTTTTTCTAATAAATGGGACAATGATATGACCTACCTTGAGAGTTGATATAAGAATCAAGTGATTTCAAAGATGTAAGCTTCCATACCAGTTTCTGGCCACAGTAAGAACACAGGGAATATAAACTTTTCATCATTATTGTTACCGATGTTTGTAACCTATGAACCATGCTCTCTCATAAAGGAAAAGTAGCAGAAAAAAAAAAAAATTAGGAGTCAGATTTGTGAATCTCTGAAGCTCAGAACCTTTAGCTTCAGGCTGTTGTACTTGTCAGCCCAGGAGTCCTGATGCCTGGAAATCAATCAACTTCTGAAATTCTAGAGCCTTTCCCAAAACCACTTCAAGCAGCAAAACCACGTTTTCTCCTGACACAGAACTAGTGACTTGGTGCAATATAAAACAAATATGCACACCCTCTCCATTGAGTCTTTTTGGTAAATTACAATGGATTACATCTGTCCTAACAGTATCATTAGTGGCATCACTATGGGCAAGAATTTACGTAGTTCCCTCTGGAGAAACAAAGGTGGCTCAGATGATCTTTTTCTTCAAAGAGAAGGCCTGCAGATGGCCTCTTTTTTTTCAGCCCTTCAAGAAACATTTCCAGGCATGACCCGAAGAGGGTGTGCTTGGGAGGAGGGGAAGAACAGATGAAATGTGCTCAGTGTGGGATATGCCCTCAGCATACTTCAGGGGCTGAGCACTAGGATGTAGAAGTAACAATATGTATACACATACATTAGAATGTCGGGTAAGGTATATGTGGAGACATATACTATATATGTAGATAGGTAGTATAACATATATTGCACATGTTCATATGTAAATATCTCTGTAAATAAACATGAAGTATATATATCATACTACATATAATACAGAAGTATTAATATGGAAGAAAAACTGCCTTGGAACTGTGGTCAACAAACTATGGTCTATAGGAAAACCCTGCTTGCTGCCTTACTGTAGCTTGTGAGCTAAAAATAATTTGTACATTATTGACTGGTTTCATTTTAAACAAATATATATGTATCTACATAACATCCTTCATTTGCCTCTTCACTGGCAAAGCCTAAAATATCTACTGTTTGTCTCCTTAAGCGAAACTTTGCTGATCCCTGCTCCAGAAGGCTATGAGGGGAATCACATGGTCTAGTATGAAGTGAGTATGTTTTGGAGTCAGACAGACTGCATTTGAATCCTAACTAATCTGCTGGCTAGCTGTGGGGCTTTGGGCAACCCCAACCTTAGCTCCTCCTTCATGGAGACGGAATAACATCTACAATGTAGGATTAGTGTCAGCACCAGATGATGTTTAACGCACCTGACACTTTGTCTGTGCTTACTACATATTTCCCATAACTGCACCTAAGTTTGTTCATAGAAGATGATTTCTATTTATTTTCTTTTGGCTCCTACATTTTTCAAAGGGCTATGGCTTGCTCATTTCCATATCCATAGTGCCTACTAAGTGAATGATTAATAAGGAATGAATGACTTGTGTGATCTGCTGAGTCTCTAATGGGATACGAGGAATTTCCACCTTATTAATTTGTGCTCCTTAAAACAGCCCCTAAAGCATGCTGAGGGCATATCCCACACTGAACACATCTCATCTGCCCTTCCCCTACACCCAAGCACACCCTCCTTGGGCCATACTTGGAAATGTTTCTTGAAGGGCTGAAAAAGAGGCCAATCTACAGGCCTAAAGAAAACACAGGTGATTTGTTTTTTAATTGCCTCACCAAGGTGGAAGTGGGAAGTTGAGATAAAAGCAGCATGATTCATCAATACACACTACCCTAATGCACAGGCGAGGGCGGGGTGGGGAGGGGGAACTCTTTTGGTAGCTGTAGGGTAAATAAGTTCTGGTTCTTTCTGTCATCTTAGAAAGATTTTAAGAGAATTCCAGTGGAGGAAACTTTTAAATGGGTATTCATGTATCACCACCTTCAAGATGCATTTCTAAGCCACTCATGTCTCACTCTGATTATCCTCTCCTCTGAACTCCTGAAGTGGCACTGGAGCCGAGTGGTTGGATTCAGGTGATGGAATCAAACCCAGGTTCAAATCCTTCCTTCCATGTATAGATTTGTGACCTTTTGCAACATACCAAGCCTTTTTAAGTCTCTATTTTCTTGTTTAAAAATGTAAATATCAATAGCACCTACATCATAGAGCTATTTTAAAAATTAAAAGATAATCTGTTTGGAAAATACTAAACTCTTTGCTTGACATAAAGCTCATTCCTACCAAACACTGAAAACAATTCACTATTGTTATTTATTGCATTGATAACCTATGTTGCATTTAATAATAGATGTTCCCTATACTGTAGTCTAAACATTTAATGCATGTTTGTTTCTTCCTTTTCTTTTTTTTTTTTTGAGACGAAGTCTCACCCTGTAGCCATGCTGGAGTGCAGTGGCACGATCTCAGCTCACTGCAACCTCCATATCCCAGGTTCAAGCAATTTTCCTGCCTCAGCCTCCTGAGTAGCTGGGATTACGGGCACATGCCACCACACCTGGCTAATTTTTGTATTTTTAGTAGAGATGGGATTTCACCACGTTAGCCAGGATGATCTCTATCTCCTGACCTCGTGATCTGCCCACCTCGGCTTCCCAAAGTGCTGGGATTACAGGCCTA
Source organism: Callithrix jacchus (assembly GCF_049354715.1). Taxonomy (NCBI): domain Eukaryota; kingdom Metazoa; phylum Chordata; class Mammalia; order Primates; family Cebidae; genus Callithrix; species Callithrix jacchus. Next base: position 70,535,638 of record NC_133517.1, read on the forward strand.
AACCACCACGCCTGCATGTTTTGTCTTTTTGATGGCAATCGCTATATATTGAGTTTTCTGTTGTAGTCTCAGAATAATTGTTTTTCAACAAGATATACTTCTTCTTGGCAAAGTTGTGAAATAGGTGAGAGCAAACGTACAGTGTAGAGACAAGAATGTTTCTGAGCTCTCTTTTACCTTCCCTGGACTGTTGCTCTCTCAAGCTATCTCCTGCCCATCTCTGAGTGGAATCTTCTCCCAGGGTCAGGGAACAAGTTGGGATTCTGACCTGGGCTAATTAAGGTTGCACGTGGAATCAAGGTTGCAAATCAGCTGCATTTGTGGTAGGGAGATTATACTAGAATATGCAGTGGGCCCAGCGTAATCACTAGGGTCCTTAAATAAAGGAGGCATAAAGTTTACAACCAGGGAGATGACACCAGGAGAAAAACTCTGGCTTTGAAAATTGAGAAAGGGGGGCTATCAGCCAAGGCACGCAGACAGCCTTCAGAAACGGCAAAGGGCCAGGAAACAATCTTCCACAGCACCTCCGAAATAATCCAGTTCTGCTGACATCGTGATTTTAGTCCATTGAGAATCATTCTGGACTTTTGACCTCCAAACTGTAAGACAAGAAGTTTGTTCCTTAAGCCACTGCCTTTGTGATAATTGATTACGGCAGCAACAGAAAACGAATACACTGACCCATGAGGTTACAGGAGGCAGGAGCCCCCACAGCAATGTTGACTTATGGAGATGTTTCAGGTGGTCTAGAATGTGAGCTGACTGAAGTGAGGAGGAGAAAAACAAGCAGAGTCTAAACCTTCATCCTGAGTGCCAAGCCAGAATATCGGGATAAATATCAGGATGAAGCGATGAGAACAAGGCCAGGACCCACGAAGATCAAGGGCAAGGTTGGACACATAGGGAGCAAGGGGCATGAGGGTAGGCCTGGCACTCAATGGTGGGAGGGAGAAATGCTTGGCCATCTATGAGTGGGCAAGGATATGCCACCTATTTGATAGTTCTGCTGGCTCTTTCACAGGAGGGGACCTGATCATGCTGAGAGCCGTGGTTCCACACATGATGCACATCTGTACCTCCTGTGACACCTTCCATGCTGCCTGATGCCAAATCAGTCCTGAATGTATAAATACAATGACAGTCTGTCCAAAAAGGTCGGTTGCTATAGTCTATCTGACAGTCTCACCTGTGACAGGTAGGCTCTATTTAGGAAGGTATATCTTTTTTTCATAATATTCCTAAAATTCCACTTGGTGGAAATATTAGGTTGGTGCAAAAATAATCACAGTGTTTGCTATTACTTGTAAAGGCAAAAACAGTGATATCTTTTGCACCAACCTAATAAATCCAATGCCAATAACATTGTGCGATAGAACATGTTTTCATAAAGTTTTCTTTATAAGCACAGAAAGATAGTAGCTTTCCTTTCTTCTTTCTTCCCTTCCTTTCTTTTCTTCATCCCTTCAATGTTCATAGTAACATGAAAAACTTCTAAAAGCCCTAAATATGCCAGAGAATGCAAATTCAACAGAAAGTATGGAACCCAGGGGGATGGAAAGCATGAGAGATGGAGGATTTTATATGAAATGCTCTTAGCCACCTGGTAGATGGGATTAGGCAACAAAGGAGGGAAAGAAAAGCAAGGAGTTTTATCACAAACACGGTTTCCAAAGCAACTGCTTAGAAGTCTCTTTCATAAGATTCCAAGTTCCTCTCCACTCCCTCCTAAACACACACACACAAACACGCGTAGGAACTTCAGTGCAGACATTAGAACCAGTTAATCAGTCATGCAGTCTTAGAACTGAAAGGACCCTTAGAGATAATTTACATCCAATTGTTGCTTCTTCCCAACACCCAGAAGACCTAGTTGTACCTGAAGACACTCAGTTCTTAAGGGCAGAATCTGTCCGGAGGGCCCGTTCCCAGTGAGCAGCAGAGCTGGACTTGGATGCAGACGGCTCCACAGCAAACTGCTGCTCTTCCTGCGCAAAGGCCGTGCCTCCTGGAGTCACTGCGCTTGCTCAGAGTGCAGGCCAAGGAAGCCCCATAAACCTTTGCTTCTCAGAGGGTGGTCCTTGATCCAGCAGCATCAGCATCAGCTGGGAACGTGTTTAAAATGCTAAATTTGGTTGGGCGCAGTGGTTCACCCCTGTAATCCCAGCACTTTTGGGAGGCTGAGGTGAGCAGATCAGGCATTCAAGACCAGCCTGGCCAACATGGTGAAACCTTGTCTCTACTAAAAATACAAACATTAAAAATTAGCCAGGTCTGGTGGTGCACGCCTGTAATCCCAGCACTCTGAGAGGTCAAAGTGGCAGATCACTAAGGTTAGGAGATCGAAACCATCCTGGCCAACATGGTGAGACCCCCCCCCCCCGCCGCCCGCATACTAAAATACAAAAAATTAACCGGGTGTAGTAGTGCACGCCTGTAGTCCCAGCTACTCAGAAGGCTGAGGCAGGAGAATCACTTGAATCCAGGAGACAGAGGTTGCAGTGAGCTGAGATCATGCCACTGCATTCCAGCCTGGGTGACAGAGAGAGACTTCGTCTCAAAAAAATGGAGAAGTAAAAATAAAAATAAATAAAATGTTATATCTCGGATCCCTCCCCAAACTCTCTCAATTAGAATCAGCCTTTGTGATAAGGCTCCCAGGTGATTGGTGTGCACATTAAACTCTGAGAAGCATTGACATAAGCTGTTCTTAATTTGGTACGGATAGCAATAGTTCTCCAGCAGTCTTCTAGCGTAATGCTCCAAAGCTGTGAATTCTCATAGTTCTGCATGCCCAAGAGGTCCATCCTAATTACCAATAAATAAGCATTAGAAAGCGGTTCTTCATCCTCTACGCAGGCATCTGTGACCTCCATGGGAGAGGCCTTCATGATTTTTGTTCTCTGCTCAGGAATTGACATTGCTTTTGGTATCTAGGAAAGAAGGAAGATGTAGCTTTTATAAAAAAATTGTTAACTTCCGCTTACTTTGCTTTGGTTTCGTTAAACCAGAACCTCCTATTTACATGGGGTTTACATATGGTCCATTGTCCTTTTGTGGCACAAAGAGGTGGCTTAGACAAAAGAAAAGCACACTGGGCTTAGAGTCATCCAGGCATGGGGTTCGATACTACCCCAGCTTTTGAATTGCTGTGTGACCCAACGCAGATCAGTGTGCTTCCCTGAACCTTTATATACTCAACAGCAAGATGGCTGTGCCAACAATAATTAATTGATAAGAGTTGTGAGAAATCATATATATATATATATATATATGTGTGTGTGTGTGTGTGTGTGTGTGTGTGTGTGTATATATATATGAAAGCTCCAAGCATGTGGCAGATACTCAGTGAGGAATGATAGAAAGGTTGTAATTAGAGCATAAAATGAATACCTTTTTGAGTATCTGCAATGCCTGCAGACACTAGGGATACAAAAATAAATGAGACAGATATATTAATAGTATCCTCTGAAGTAGAACAACTGTTCACTGGAAAACAAGACAAAATCATGATAACTAACAATGATTGAGCGCTTGCAACATGCCAGACACCGTTCTAAGGACCTTACATGAATTAATTGATATAATCCTCGCCAACATCCTATGGATACTAGGTACCATCATTAAACCTGTTTCACAGATGAGGAAACTGAGGCACACTAGGATTAAGTAACCTGGTCCAGAGCTGTATGGGAGAAGCATAGCATGAAGCAGGTTGATACAGAGCTTCTGTAAGTGTCTGAATTCAGATCCCCGGCTTTCCAATAAGTAAGGGATACAGTTCTATCATACAGTGTTATTGGCATTGGATTTATTAGGTTGGTAAAAAAGATATTGCTGTTTTTGCCTTTAAAAGTAATGGCAAACACTGCGATTAAGTAAGTAAGGGAGCCTGGGATCTGAACTCAGACACTTATGGAAGCTCTGTAGCAATCTGCCTCACACTAAGCAGCAACTACATGTATATAAATGCATACTTCAAAAGGAAAGGGCCTGAGCACTAGGAAGAGAACATGTACACCAGGGAGCCCCGGCCTAGGCCGAGGAGTCAGAGAAGGCTCTCTAAGGGGGCAATGAGAAAGCAATACCTGGTAATGAAAGGGCAAAGTCATCCCAGTAGAACAAGTATGAGGGTAAAGACCGGGAATAAACAGAGAACTGAGAGCTTAGGTCATTAATATTAAGTAACAGAATTGTATTTGGCTGCTAAAGAAGACTACAGCTCCAAAATCAAGCATCCGACAAATACACTAGAAGAGAAAATATCTCAGACGCCATTTCTGTTGTATCCACATTCTCTTAGTCTTGACCAACATCAACGTCTATCATTTTTTGAGATAATATTGTAGCACAGGTGAGCAGATCATAAGAAGGGGAAGTTAAGGAAAGAGGGCTTTGGCACATCTGGGCCGGGACCCACTGATGCTCCTTTCTGTGTGATCTTGAGTGTCTTCTCAACCTCAGTTTCTTTATCTGGAAAATGGGATTAAGAATACTTACTTTTTATAGTTGTGGTGAGGATTAAATAAAGCCATGCCTGTGTGGCCTGGCTCTTGGCTGGGACTCAAGCAATGTCCTCTGCCTTCATCTGTCAGTGTTCAAAGTTAGAAACAGGCACATCATGCAGGAAGCTGAGACACAGCCTCCAAACACCCAGGTCCTCTCTCTAATCTTGCATTTTTTGAGGGTGTCTAGTTTTGTTCTAATATCTGAACTAGTACTGGGTTACCAGGTACGGTCACGGAATATTCACAAGACTTTCTTCTTAAAATGATGTGTTTAAGGTCATTCAGAGGGATTAAAACTTCAATTTGGATGAATACATCCAAGTGTCCTATTAATCTTCCTCACAAAAAAATCTGGGCTGAAAAAATTACGAGGAGACAGCTAGTAAAACGAATGAGGATTTCTGTTTTTCTTTTTCTTTTCTAGCAGTGTGCATTTAAGGAATATGTATGACCTCAGTTTCCATCAAATTCCAGGAGAGACATTTGGAGTAAAAAAGTCAGACCTTTTCAGGAATACCTAGAGCTTTAGAACCAGAAATCAACTTGAAGAGCATTAGGTCAACCCCTTCATTTTCCAGAGCATGTGAGTGATTTTTAAAGCCAGCATGAAGCTCATACGAGGTTATTGGCAGAATTAGGACTTGAATTTGGGAGTCCTGGGGCAATCAGGGCAGCACATGTGTGGCAATAGCACTGATCAGCTGAGGAGATTTTCTGCTCAGCACAAGTCACTTAAGTTTGAAAGTTTAAGCAGACAGCTGTTGATAACCTGCCAAATTCCCTTGTCTGGAGAAGGAAAGTGACGTTAAAAGTGCTATAAACCAACAAAGCCTCAATTCCACAAATTTAAGAACATATTCTCTTTCCTAATAGATGTGATAATCCTCATGCTCTTCACTTTTCATTGACCCCTTTAAGGGAAGTCAGTGGAGTTTTCTCAGATTTGCATGTGATTTGCATATTGGTCACACAATTCCCCAGCTCAGGTCAATGGGTAATCACAGGCTTCTTCCTGTTCTGGTTCTTGGTAATTAAGCAAGAATGCCAGGTACTTTAGCCTCTGCCATGGGAAACCATCACCCAGGAAAGTACGGGCATTCTCCAACTGCCTCTTTCCGGCTGAGGACCAAGGCAGCCCTCGTAATCCTGATGCCCTCCAGAGGCCTTTCAGAAAATCACGAAAGACTCCCCAGTGCAAGTGTGTGGTCTGAATATATCAACTATGAAGGAAATTTCTTGCCAATGAAGAACATGTGAATTTGGATTGGGCCTTCCATGCCACTAGGAAATTACAGTTAATTTTTACGGGTATGACAACTGTATTATTGTTATGTAACATAATAGCCTTACTTTTTAGATATGCATTCTGAAATATTTGAGGATAAAATGTGATGTCTGTAATTTGCTTTAAAATATAAACTAAAATATCAGTCAGGCCAGGTGCAGTGGCTCATGTCTGTAATCCCAGCACTTTGGGAGGCCAAGGCAGGCAGATCACTTGGGGTCAGGAGTTTGAGATTAGTCTGGCCAACATGGTGAAACCTCATCTCTACGAAAAATACAAGCTCTCCTCACCATAGTTGTGGAATCATAAAGTTCTCCCATAAGGCACCTTCTCGGTGCCTTCATCTCAACATGGAAGAGCCTAATCTGGGTGGAGAGTATCACCTTCACCTTTTGGCTCTGATGAAAATTCAAGGCCCCAGAACAAAAGACATGACAAGATGTGCAACATGGGGTCATGCTTGCCTCCCTTACATTTTGTATCCTTGGTTAAATAAAATGGGAACTTATGATAAATGTGTAGGTGTCATATGTTTTTGTTAATTCATAACCTATTGGAAAATCTGCAGTCTTTCTATAGCCTTTTTTTCTATGCAATTACATGTACATTTAATGACAACAATAGTAATAATAAGGGAACCCCTGTACACTGTTGGTGGGAATGTAAATTAGTACAACTGTCATGGAAAACTGTATGGAGGTTTCTTATAAAACTAAAAATAGAATTGCTGAATGATCCAGCAATCCCATTTCTGAGTATTTACCCAAAAGCTTGTTGTTTGTTCATTTGTGTTTGAGATGGAGTCTCACTCTATTGCCCAGGCTGGAGTGTAATGGCATGATCGCAGCTCCCTGCAACCTCCACCTCCCAGGTTCAAGCAATTCTCATGCCTCAGCCTCCTGAGTAGCTGGGATTACAGGCACCTGCCACCACGCCTGGCTAATTTTTGTATTTTTCGTAGAGAGAGGTTTTGCCATGTTGGACAGGCTGGTCTCGAAATCCTGACTTCAAGTGATCTGCCCTCTTTGGCCTTCCAAAGTGCTGAGATGATAGTCAGGAGCCACCATGTCTGGCCATTAAATGCATTTTTGACTTTTAACTTACACTAGGCTTACCAGGGCATAACGCCATCATAAGTTAAGGAGAGTCTGCATCGCACAATGTGGTGAACATGGCATTCATGTATATCAACTGTCGTATATTTTTCAATCGCTCAGAAAGTACATTTCAAATGTTCTCAAGACACAAAATGATATTTGAGGTGATGCATATGTTAATGAACCTAATTTAATTATTCCAGATTGTATTCATAAATCATAACCTCCCTTTGTACCTTATAAGTATATTCAATAATTTCTTAATTTACAATTTAAAAATAAAAATTACAAACAACAAAAATAATAAGCACATGTGAACCGCTGGAGCAGACCAGTGTTCTTTTTTTTTTTTTTTAATTTTTTATTGGATTTTAGGTTTTGGGGTACATGAGCAGAGCATGCAAGACAGTTGCATAGGAACACACATGGCAGTGTGCTTCACTTTCCCTCTCCCCTTCACCCACATTTGGCATCTCTCCCCAGGCCATCCCTCCCCACCTCCCCCTCCCACTGGCCCTCCCCTTTTCCCCCCAACAGACCCCAGTGTTTACTACTCCCCTTTCTGTGTCCATGTGTTCTCATTTTTCATCACCCACCTATGAGTGAGAATATGCGGTGTTTCATTGTCTGTTCTTGTGTCAGTTTGCTGAGGATGATGTTCTCCAGATTCATCCATGTCCCTACAAATGACACAAACTCATCATTTCTCATTGCTGCATAATATTCCATGGTGTATATGTGCCACATTTTTCCAATCCAGTCTATTATCAATGGGCATTTGGGTTGATTCCAGGTCTTTGCTATTGTAAACAGTGCTGCAATGAACATTCGTGTACATGTGTCCTTATAGTAGAAAGATTTATAGTCTTTTGGATATATACCCAGTAATGGGATTGCTGGGTCAAATGGAATTTCTATTTCTAAGGCCTTGAGGAATTGCCACACTGTCTTCCACAATGATTGAACTAATTTACACTCCCACCAACAGTGTAAAAGTGTTCCTTTTTCTCCACATCCTCTCCAGCATCTGTTGTCTCCAGATTTTTTAATGATCACCATTCTAACTGGCGTGAGATGGTATCTCAATGTGTTTTTGATTTGCATCTCTCTGATGACCAGTGACGATGAGCATTTTTTCATATGATTGTTGGCCTCATGTATGTCTTCTTTCATAAAGTGTCTGTTCATATCCTTTGCCCACTTTTGAATGGGCTTGTTTGTTTTTTTCCTGTAAATCCGTTTGAGTTCTTTGTAAATTCTGGATATCAGCCCTTTGTCAGATGGGTAAACTGCAAAAATTTTTTCCCATTCTGTTGGTTGCCGATCCACTCTAGTGACTGTTTCTTTTGCTGTGCAGAAGCTGTGGAGTTTCATTAGGTCCCATTTGTCTATTTTGGCTTTTGTTGCCAATGCTTTTGCTGTTTTGTTCATAAAGTCCTTGCCTACTCCTATGTCCTGGATAGTTTTGCCTAGATTTCCTTCTAGGGTTTTTATGGTGCCAGGTCTTGTGTTTAAGTCTTTAATTTATCTGGAGTTAATTTTAGTGTAAGGTGTCAGGAAGGGGTCCAGTTTCTGCTTTCTGCACATGGCTAGCCAGTTTTCCCAGCACCATTTGTTAAACAGGGAATCCTTTCCCCCTTGCTTGTTTTTGTCAGGTTTATCAAAGATTGTATAGTTGTAGATATGCTGTGTTGCCTCCAGTGCCTCTGTTTTGTTCCATTGGTCTATATCTCTGTTTTGGTACCAGTACCATGCTGTTTTGATTACTGTAGCCTTGTAGTATAGTTTGAAATTCGGTAGTGTGATGCCCCCCGCTGTGTTCTTTTTGCTTAGAATTGACTTGGCTATGCGGGCTCTCTTTTGGTTCCATATGAAGTTCATGGTGGTTTTTTCCAGTTCTGTGAAGAAAGTCAATGGTAGCTTGATGGGGATAGCATTGATTCTGTAAATTACTTTGGGCAGTATAGCCATTTTCACGATATTAATTCTTCCTAACCATGAACATGGAATGTTTCTCCATCTGTTTGTGTCCTCTCTGATTTCGTTGGGCAGTGGTTTGTAGTTCTCCTTGAAGAGGTCCCTTACGTTCCTTGTGAATTGTATTCCAAGGTATTTTATTCTTTTTGTAGCAATTGTGAATGGCAGTTCGTTCTTGATTTGGCTTTCTTTAAGTCTGTTATTGGTGTAGACGAATGCTTGTGATTTTGGTGCATTGATTATATATCCTGAGACTTTGCTGAAGTTGCTTATCAGTTTCAGGAGTTTTTGGGCTGAGGCAATGGGGTCTTCTAGGTATACTATCATGTCGTCTGCAAATAGAGACAATTTGGCTTCCACCTTTCCTATTTGAATACCCTTTATTTCTTTTTCTTGCCTGATTGCTCTGGCTAGAACTTCCAGAACTATATTGAATAGGAGTAGTGAAAGAGGGCATCCTTGTCTAGTGCCAGATTTCAAAGGGAATGCTTCCAGTTTTTGCCCATTCAGTATGATATTGGCTGTTGGTTTGTCATAAATAGCTTTTATTACTTTGAGATACGTTCCATCGATACCGAGTTTATTGAGGGTTTTTAGCATAAAGGGCTGTTGAATTTTGTCAAATGCCTTCTCTGCGTCAATTGAGATAATCATGTGGTTTTTGTTTTTGGTTCTGTTTATGTGGTGAATTACATTGATAGACTTGCGTATGTTGAACCAGCCTTGCATACCGGGATGAATCCTACTTGATCATGATGAATAAGTTTTTTGATTTGCTGTTGCATTTGGCTTGCCAATATTTTATTGAAGATTTTTGCATCTATGTTCATCATGGATATTGGCCGGAAGTTTTCTTTTCTTGTTGGGTCTCTGCCGGGTTTTGGTATCAGGATGATGTTGGTCTCATAAAATGATTTGGGAAGTATTCCCTCTTTTTGGATTGTTTGAAATAGTTTTAGAAGGAATGGTACCAGCTCCTCTTTGTGTGTCTGGTAGAATTCGGCTGTGAACCCGTCTGGACCTGGGCTTTTTTTGTGTGGTAGGCTCTTAATTGCTGCCTCGACTTCTGACCTTGTTATTGGTCTATTCATAGTTTCAGCTTCCTCCTGGTTTAGGCTTGGGAGGACACAGGAGTCCAGGAATTTATCCATTTCTTCCAGGTTTACTAGTTTATGCGCATAGAGTTGTTTGTAATATTCTCTGATGATGGTTTGAATTTCTGTGGAATCTGTGGTGATTTCCCCTTTATCATTTTTTATTGCATCTATTTGGTTGTTCTCTCTTTTATTTTTAATCAATCTGGCTAGTGGTCTGTCTATTTTGTTGATCTTTTCAAAAAACCAGCTCTTGGATTTGTTGATTTTTAGAAGGGTTTTTTGTATCTCAATCTCCTTCAGTTCAGCTCTGATCTTAGTTATTTCTTGTCTTCTGCTGGGTTTTGAGTTTTTCTTATCTTGCTCCTCTAGCTCTTTCAATTTTGACGATAGGGTGTCAGTTTTGGATCTCTCCATTCTCCTTATATGGGCACTTATTGCTATATACTTTCCTCTAGAGACTGCTTTAAATGTGTCCCAGAGGTTCTGGCATGTTGTGTCTTCGTTCTCATTGGTTTCAAAGAACTTCTTTATTTCTGACTTCATTTCATTGTTTACCCAGTCAACATTCAAGAGCCAGTTGTTCAGTTTCCATGAAGCTGTGCGGTTCTGGGTTTGTTTCTGAATTCTGAGTTCTAACTTGATTGCACTATGGTCTGAGAGGCTGTTTGTTATGATTTCAGTTGTTTTGCATTTGTTGAGTAGTGCTTTACTTCCAATTATGTGGTCAATTTTTGAGTAGGTGTGATGTGGTGCTGAGAAGAATGTATATTCTGTGGATTTGGGGTGGAGAGTTCTGTAAATGTCTATCAGGTTTGCTTGCTCCAGGTCTGAGTTCAAGCCCTGGATATCCTTGTTGATTTTCTGTCTGGTTGATCTGTATAATATTGACAGTGGAGTGGTAAAGTCTCCCACTATTATTGTGTGGGAGTCTAAGTGTCTTTGTAAGTCATTAAGAACTTGCCTTATGTATCTGGGTGCTCCTGCATTGGGTCCATATATGTTTAGGATCGTTAGCTCTTCTTGTTTTATCGATCCTTTTACCAGTATGTAATGGCCTTCTTTGTCTCTTTTGATCTTTGTTGCTTTAAAGTCTATTTTATCAGAGATGAGAATTGCAACTCCTGCTTTTTTTTGCTCTTCATTTGCTTGGTAAACCTTCCTCCATCCCTTTATTTTGAGCCTTTGTGTATCCTTGCATGTGAGATGGGTTTCCTGGATACAGCACACTGATGGGTTTTGAATTTTTTTTTTTTAATTTTTTATTGGATTATAGGTTTTGGGGTACATGAGCAGAGCATGCAAGACAGTTGCGTAGGTACACACATGGCCGTGTGCTTTGCTTTTCTTCTCCCCTTCACCCACATTTGGCATCTCTCCCCAGGCCATCCCTCCCCACCTCCCGCTCCCACTGGCCCTCCCCTTTTCCCCCCAATAGACCCCAGTGTTTAGTACTCCCCTTTCTGTGTCCATGTGTTCTCATTTTTCATCACCCACCTATGAGTGAGAATATGCGGTGTTTCATTTTCTGTTCTTGTGTCAGTTTGCTGAGGATGATGTTCTCCAGATTCATCCATGTCCCTACAAACGACATGAACTCATCATTTCTGATTGCTGCATAATATTCCATGGTGTATATGTGCCACATTTTTCCAATCCAGTCTATTACCAATGGGCATTTGGGTTGATTCCAGGTCTTTGCTATTGTGAACAGTGCTGCAATGAACATTCGTGTACATGTGTCCTTATAGTAGAAAGATTTATAGTCTTTTGGATATATACCCAGTAATGGGATTGCTGGGTCAAATGGAATTTCTATTTCTAAGGCCTTGAGGAATCGCCACACTGTCTTCCACAATGATTGAACTAATTTACACTCCCACCAACAGTGTAAAAGTGTTCCTTTTTCTCCACATCCTCTCCAGCATCTGTTGTCTCCAGATTTTTTAATGATCGCCATTCTAACTGGCGTGAGATGCTATCTCAATGCGGTTTTGATTTGCATCTCTCTGATGACCAGTGACGATGAGCATTTTTTCATATGATTGTTGGCCTCATATATGTCTTCTTTCATAAAGTATGTGTTCACATCCTTTGCCCACTTTTGAATGGGCTTGTTTGTTTTTTTCCTGTAAATCTGCTTGAGTTCTTTGTAAATTCTGGATATCAGCCCTTTGTCAGATGGGTAGACTGCGAAAATTTTTTCCCATTCTGTTGGTTGCCGATCCACTCTAGTGACTGTTTCTTTTGCCGTGCAGAAGCTGTGGAGTTTCATTAGGTCCCATTTGTCTATTTTGGCTTTTGTTGCCAATGCTTTTGGTGTTTTGTTCATGAAGTCCTTGCCTACTCCTATGTCCTGGATAGTTTTGCCTAGATTTCCTTCTAGGGTTTTTATGGTGCCAGGTCTTATGCTTAAGTCTTTAATCCATCTGGAGTTAATTTTAGTGTAAGGTGTCAGGAAGGGGTCCAGTTTCTGCTTTCTGCACATGGCTAGCCAGTTTTCCCAACACCATTTGTTAAACATGGAATCCTTGCCCCATTGCTTGTTTTTGTCAGGTTTATCAAAGATTGTATAGTTGTATGTATGTTGTGTTGCCTCCGGTGCCTCTGTTTTGTTCCATTGGTCTATATCTCTGTTTTGGTACCAGTACCATGCTGTTTTGATTACTGTAGCCTTGTAGTATAGTTTGAAATCCGGTAGTGTGATGCCCCCCGCTGTGTTCTTTTTGCTTAGAATTGACTTGGCTCTGCGGGCTCTCTTTTGGTTTCATATGAAGTTCATGGTGGTTTTTTCCAGTTCTGTGAAGAAAGTCAATGGTAGCTTGATGGGGATAGCGTTGATTCTGTAAATTACTTTGGGCAGTATAGCCATTTTCACGATATTAATTCTTCCTAACCATGAACATGGAATGTTTCTCCATCTGTTTGTGTCCTCTCTGATTTCGTTGAGCAGTGGTTTGTAGTTCTCCTTGAAGAGGTCCCTTACGTTCCTTGTGAGTTGTATTCCAAGGTATTTTATTCTTTTTGTAGTAATTGCGAATGGCAGTTCGCTCTTGATTTGGCTTTCTTTAAGTCTGTTATTGGTGTAGACGAATGCTTGTGATTTTTGCACATTGATTTTATATCCTGAAACTTTGCTGAAGTTGCTTTTCAGTTTCAGGAGTTTTTGGGCTGAGGCAATGGGGTCTTCTAGGTATACTATCATGTCGTCTGCAAATAGAGACAATTTGGCTTCCACCTTTCCTATTTGAATACCCTTTATTTCTTTTTCTTGCCTGATTGCTCTGGCTAGAACTTCCAGTACTATATTGAATAGGAGTGGTGAGAGAGGGCATCCTTGTCTAGTGCCAGATTTCAAAGCGAATGCTTCCAGTTTTTGCCCATTCAGTATGATATTGGCTGTTGGTTTGTCATAAATAACTTTTATTACTTTGAGATACGTTCCATCGTTACCGAGTTTATTGAGGGTTTTTAGCATAAAGGGCTGTTGAATTTTGTCAAATGCCTTCTCTGCGTCAATTGAGATAATCATGTGGTTTTTGTTTTTGGTTCTGTTTATGTGGTGAATTACGTTGAAAGACTTGCGTATGTTGAACCAGCCTTGCATCCCCAGGATGAATCCTACTTGATCATGATGAATAAGTTTTTTGATTTGCTGTTGCATTTGGCTTGCCAATATTTTATTGAAGATTTTTGCATCTATGTTCATCATGGATATTGGATTGAAGTTTTCTTTTCTCTTTGGGTCTCTGCCAGGTTTTGGTATCAGGATGATGTTGGTCTCATAAAATGATTTGGGAAGGATTCCCTCTTTTTGGATTGTTTGAAATAGTTTTAGAAGGAATGGTACCAGCTCCTCCTTGTGTGTCTGGTAGAATTCGGCTGTGAACCCGTCTGGACCTGGGCTTTTTTTGTGAGGTAGGCTCTTAATTGCTGCCTCGACTTCAGACCTTGTTATTGGTCTATTCATAGTTTCAGCTTCCTCCTGGTTTAGGCTTGGGAGGACACAGGAGTCCAGGAATTTATCCATTTCTTCCAGGTTTACTAGTTTATGCGCATAGAGTTGTTTGTAATATTCTCTGATGATGGTTTGAATTTCTGTGGAATCTGTGGTGATTTCCCCTTTATCATTTTTTATTGCATCTATTTGGTTGTTCTCTCTTTTATTTTTAATCAATCTGGCTAGTGGTCTGTCTATTTTGTTGATCTTTTCAAAAAACCAGCTCTTGGATTTATTGATTTTTTGAAGGGTTTTTCGTGTCTCAATCTCCTTCAGCTCAGCTCTGATCTTAGTAATTTCTTGTCTTCTGCTGGGTTTTGGATTTTTATCCAATTTGCCAGTCTGTGTCTTTTGATTGGTGCATTTAGTCCATTTACATTTAGGGTTAATATTGTTATGTGTGAATTTGATACTGCCATTTTGATGCTAAGTGGCTGTTTTGCCTGTTAGTTGTTGTAGAATCTTCATTATGTTGATGCTCTTTAACTTTTAGTGTGATTTTGGAATGGCTGGTACTGGTTGTTCCTTTCTATGTGTAGTGCCTCTTTTAGGAGCTCTTGTAAAGCAGGCCTGGTGGTGACAAAATCTCTGAGTACTTGCTTGTTCACAAAGGATTTTATTTTTCCTTCACTTCTGAAGCTCAGTTTGGCTGGATATGAAATTCTGGGTTGGAAGTTCTTTTCTTTAAGGATGTTGAATATTGGCCCCCACTCTCTTCTGGCTTGTAGAGTTTCTGCCAAGAGATCTGCTGTGAGTCTGATGGGCTTCCCTTTGTGGGTAACTCGTCCTTTCTCTCTGGCTGCCCTTAGTATTTTCTCCTTTATTTCAACCTTGTTGAATCTTATGATTATGTGCCTTGGGGTTGCTCTTCTTGCAGAATATCTTTGCAGTGTTCTCTGTATTTCCTGCATTTGAGTGTTGGCCTGTCTTGCTAGGTGGGGGAAGTTTTCCTGGATGATGTCCTGAAGAGTATTTTCCAGCTTGGATTCATTCTCTTCGTCCCCTTCTGGTACACCTATCAAACGTAGATTAGGTCTTTTCACATAGTCCCACATTTCTTGGAGACTTTGTTCATTCCTTTTTGCGCTTTTCTCTCTGATCTTGGTTTCTCATTTTATTTCATTGAGTTGGTCTTCGACTTCAGATATTCTTTCTTCTGCTTGGTCAATTTGGCTATTGAAAGTTGTGCATGCTTCGTGAAGTTCTCGTATTGTGTTTTTCAGTTCCTTTAATTCATTCATATTCCTCTCTAAGTTATGCATTCTTGTTATCATTTCCTCATATCTTTTTTTAAGTTCCTTAGTTTCTTTGCATTGATTTAATACATGTTCTTTTAGCTCACAAAACTTTCTCATTATCCACCTTCTGAAGTCTAATTCCGTCATTTTGTCACCGTCATTCTCCGTCCAGCTTTGCTCCCTTGCTGGTGAGGAGTTTTGGTCCTTTCTAGGAGGCGAGGTGTTCTGGTTTCAGGTGTTTTCCTCCTTTTTTCGCTGGTTTCTTCCCATCTTTGTGGGTGTATCCGCTTGTCATCTGCGTAGTTGCTGACTTTTCGATTGGGTCTGAGTGGACACCCAGATTGTTGATGATGAAGTATTTCTGTTACTTGGTTTTCCTTCTACCAGCCTAGCCCCTTCGCTGTACGACTGCTGAGGTCCACTCCAGGCCCTGCTTGTCTGGGGTGTACCTCTAGCAGCTGTGGCACAGTGAGGGATGCTACCCGTTTCTTTTTCTGGTATCTTTGTCCCAGGATGATGCCTGCCAAATGTCAGTCTTTTGGATATAGAGGGGACAGTCTGTACTTTTTTGGAGCTCAATTGCTGAGCTGTGAGCTCTGTTGTTCATTCAGGGCTGTTAGGCTGCTATGTTTGATTCTGCTGCAAAAGAGCTCATTAAAAAAAAACCCTTTTTTTCTCAAATGCTCTGTGTTGGGGGGTTCGGGCTTTATTTTTCGATGTCCGATGAGGTGTCCTGCCCAGCTAGAAGGCAGACTAGCCACTGTTTGGCTGCCGAGGCTCCGCCCTGCTGTTGTTTGATTCGCCCTGTTCCTGCAGGCTCTGCTGTGGTCTCCGCCACGCCCTGCGGCGGAGTCTCTTCCTTGTAGCGTGTTTCCTCAGCAATGGCAGGCTGCGTCAGCAGTGGGCGTGTATCTCAGTAGGGACGGGTTGCCTTGGCAACGGCTGGCTGTGTCAGCAGTGGGCGTGTATCTCAGTTGGGGCAGGTTGCCTCGGTAGTGGTGGACGCCCTTCCCCCACAGAGCGTCTCGGACCGTCTGCTCGGGATAGTTTGAAATCGCGATTTTGTTCGTCCCACTGGGTGTCCCAAACGATCTGTCCCTGCAATCCCCTGGGCTGGCCTACTGTCCAAGTCTCGTTCAGTCTCAAGTCCAGCCCTCTCAAGTCTCAGGTTGCCAGTTCAACAGGGCACCCGGACAAGCGCGCCCTGTGGGGATTGCTGGGTAGGGCCGGCCGCCGCTGCCCCAGCTGCCGGCTTCACCAGGCAGACCTACTGCCTGGCGTCCCGTGTCGTTTTTATACTTGGGAGTTTCCCCGTTCTGTGGGCAACAAAGATCAGTCTGGAAATGCAGCTCCAACTCACCGTTTGCGGATTCAACGAGAGCTCCAATCCTGGGTTGTTCTCACAGCACCATCTTGAGTCCTCCCAAGCAGACCAGTGTTCTAAGCACGTTTTTACCCATTAAATCATGTAACCTTCACAGCATCTCTGTGAGGTATGTACTATTTTTATCCACATTTACAGATAAAGAAACTGAGGCCAGAGAGGTTAAACAGGCTGCCCAAACTCACCCAGTCAGGACGGGGGAACTGAGATTTGAACCCAGGTAGTCTAACATCAGAGTGTACTCTGCTGAGCATCACGCTATTCACACATACTGCTTCGCTTTTCAATTTTCTTTTCATACATGGGATCATACTATATGTGACATTTCATTTTTACTTTGAAATATTCCTTGGACATATTGAATAAGATCTACTTCATGCTTTTTAACTCCACAATATTTCGTACACAGGACATGGAGATGTACAGAACCACTTCCAAATTGATGAGTATTGAAATCATTTCTAGTATTTTGCTGTTATAAATACTGAAATGAACAGCCTTGCCCTTGTTTTGTGTTTTTTGTTTTTTGTTTTTTTTTTTAGGCTTATGTGTATTTATATAAGTTTAGATTTTTACAAGGAGAATTGCTGGGTCTTAGGAGGCAGGGAAAGGAAATGAGACTAGTATCTTGCCTGAGGCATCAGTCCAGTTGGGTTTTCAGTCTCACACACCATGATATAAAAATTGAGTTCCCCACAAAATAAGTTCAAAAAATAAGTTCATGAGTGTTGAAGTCATAAATGAGTTCAGATCTTAAACTAGAAGACTTTGGCCTACAGTGACAAAGGTTAGAAGGT
This sequence comes from Callithrix jacchus, assembly GCF_049354715.1. Classification (NCBI taxonomy): domain Eukaryota; kingdom Metazoa; phylum Chordata; class Mammalia; order Primates; family Cebidae; genus Callithrix; species Callithrix jacchus. The sequence goes on from NC_133517.1 coordinate 70,553,018, forward strand.
TATACTATTGAATATGGTTGTACTTCGCAGTCAATGAAACTATGATACTAGTAATCCTAACAGTCACCATTTATTGAACATGTACTATGTGCTGGAAAGCTTACTAAGGGTATTCACAGCCTCGTTTAGTTTTCCTAACCATCCACGATCCTATGAGTGCCAGGAGCCAACTGTACCTACCTAGTCTAACCTTGTTTCCCTTGCAGTCACAGATCAATCGTCACTTCCTTAGGGAAGCCCTTGCTTACTTCCCTGACCAGGGAAAACCCCCCTACAACACCCTCTCATAGCACCAGACGCCTCTTTATTAGAATGCTTTCCAGGGTGATAATGCTATATTGAATAGTGTGAATCTTTGGTTAACCTCTACTTCCCTTTCTAGACTCCACAAGGGCTGAGATGGTGAGAAATGAACAAGTGACCGAGTGAATGAACTAACACATGAGTTATGGAGCTAAGTACTGACTGGTCAAGACCATTTTGGAAGATAAAGATGGGAGAAAGAGAGAAACATAGTAATCGAAGGAATCAAAGTAAAAGGAAATGTACGGGTCATGTTTGTGGCACAAAAAAGAGTAGAGAGTGTAGTATGACTAAAACTTCCTGCCTCCACTTATCTGCATTTCCCAGACGAGAGAATAGAAGGAAGTTAACCATTTATACCTTAGTTCCTTAGTGTTAACTAATCAATATACCATCTATCCTAGCAGCATATGTGTTTAGAGAAGAACTAAAAACAAAGGAATGCAGAAATTTCAAGCACTATGACATCAGTATGGGAGAAAAATTGGAGCACTTCAACCTTTGTTGGCCATGTAGAATGTATTGTGGGATATCCACATCCTCCATCTATCAGCACACGTGGTTCTGGCTAATCCTGGATCAGGAGGTTAAAAAAAAAAAAACCCTCTGATATTTGAGCAGCAAAAATGGGCAGTGTGTTACACCAAACACCAGATTAGACACGGCGGTTTCATGAGAATATACAATTTCAATATGACTCATACCCTTCTATTCCCTGAAACTTGACAGAAGCAGATTTTGCCCTAACAGCCATGCACAGTGGTGCTCACGTATAATGGCTTATACCTGAAATAACAAAGGAGTCATCCACCTCCAGAAAATGTGACCCCAATCCCCTTAGAGTGTACAAGCTCACTTGGGTTTCCATTAGAGGAATTTAATTCTCAGGGTTTGGTGAACGGAACTGAGCTAAGTTGGGAATACTTCACGTTGTGTTGAAACAACAGACTGGCTCTCCTGCTTTGGGTCATATGGTTGATTTCCAGAAACAGGATGAATCTTTTATCTCAAGTAGGTAGTGTTCACTCTAGCTTGGCTAGATTTTAGGTGGCCTTTTCTAAAAACAATAGAAGAAATGTGTATTACAGATAGACACATTTGAGAGGTGCTTCCTGGCAGAAAAAGTACCCTCAGTGACCAAGTTTTCCTTTGTATCTTACCCAACTCTTCATCAAAAAAGGCTTTTTCTAGGCCTTTCTTTTCTTAGACCTATGAAGATAACTATAAGAAGAGGACGAACCAGGCTGACCTTTAGAGAAGAGAAGAAAGCGATATTATCAGTGCCTTAGCCATATGTATATGCAACTCAGGAATGCTTTGGTTGCAAAAAAAAAAAAAAACATTGGTCTAACAGTGGATTATACAAATACAGTCATGCATTACTTAAGGATGGGAATACATTCTGTGAAATGTATCATCAGGTGATTTCGTCATTGTGCAAACATCATAGAGTGTGCTTACACAAATCTAGACGGCATAGCCTCTACACACCTGGGCTCTATGGCATTTCCTATTTCTCCTAGGCCTGTGCAGCATGTCACTATACTGAATACAGTAGGCAATAATAAGAATGAGTAATTATTAATGTATCTAAACAGAAAAGATACAGTAAAAATACAGTATTATATCTTATGGGACCTCTGTCATATATGCTGTCTGTAGTTTACCAAATCATCCTTATGCAGCACGTGACTATATTTAATTTTTCTCCCTTATAGAATAAGAATTGTGTAAATAGATAGTCCTAAATATGTCGCAGCTCAAAAATACCTATCAGAAACACCTATTCCTTCCATCTTTCTAACTCACTATTTTTAGCAAATTGGTCTTTTTTCCTCTTTGCTATCCCCTTATGATTATAGAATGGGTCCTAGAGTGGGTCCCAGAGCTCCAAGAACCACAACTTTAAATAAAGGCAAGAAGAAAAAAGGAATGAGGTATCTGTCCTTCGTATCTAGAAGGAAAACTTCTCAGTCCGACAGCCAACTTACCTTTAACTCTGATTGATCTGAACTGGGTTCCATCATCTCCCTTACTATAAGAAAGGCAAAAAAAAAAAAAAAAAAAAAAGGTGCTCATGACTTAATTCAACCAACCAATCATGATTTGTTCACCTGGGATCCAGCACATTGCAGAAGCTGCCATTTCCAAAGAAGGTGGAAGTGGGTGTGAGACAGATAACTCACACTTCTATCCCATCAGGTCACCATTCTCCACTTCAGCACCTTGGTCTCAGCCTCCTCCCTCTTCTCTGCTTTTATGGCAAGCAGCATATTGACACTTGTCATTCCATAAGGCTTGTCTTAAGTTTTTTGTGTGAGCACATCCAGGAAACCATGCTGGAAGACTTTGGCCCGGAAAGAGTATGGGTACCATTGATTAAACACGTACTATAAACCAGACTATTGCTATCTTTGAATTCGTATTGGTAATCCTCACAACCCTGCCAAACAGTTCACATCCGCCATTTCAGAATCACAGAATTGGTTTGCAAGGGAGAATTGGTTTGAAGTCAAGACCATCTGGAGTACAAAACCTACTCTCTATCCTAACACACCTGCTCTTTTTCTCTACTGAATTCTCATAGAACTTAGAGTATTGCCAATACCCCTATCCTCTCCTGTATTATTATGCGAATTGTTTATTTATGTAAATGATACAAACAAAAGTTTCACTTCCTAGGGGCAGGAAGCTATTCCAATTGCAATCATTTATCTGCAACCATGTCAAACTAACCAAATGAGCTCTCTTTATACGGTTTTACACCCGGCACCGAAAGGAAAACTCCTCAGTGAAGACTTGATCTTGATGTCCTTGCCTTATCAAAAAATAAGGTCTGCTTGTTAAATTATGGTGTAATTGTTCTCAATCTCGGCTGCTTTAGCTAGTCAGGTGACACCTGGGTGGAAACCAAATATCAATATGTTTTTAAAACCTCTCAAAGTTTTCATGTGCAGCATAGATTGGATTTCCAAGGCTGAACTCATCCTCTGCCTGTTGACCGAGCAGTTCAGGTGAGTCTAATGATCCGGCTAACCTGTGCAAGCCTGGCCACATAGAAAACCTTTTTGTGGTAATAGCAGAACCTTTTTCTTGGCTCTGATCATGATGAAAAACGTACTCTAGTCCTAGGCTTCAGTGTGTCTGCAGGTAGTAGGAGCTTTTGTAAAACATAACAGAGCTAACATCGATAGAACCCCAATTACAATGCAAGTCAGCATACTAAGAACTTTAAATGGCAAATTATGTGCTTCCTCAAACCACTCTGAGAGGAGCTGCCCATTCGTACTGCCCTACTTTGTAGACAAGAAAATTTCCTATGGTCACAAAGTAAGGAAACGTGGAACAAAGGGTCCAGTCCAGGAAGTCTGACTCCTTGGTCCCTACTGTTAGCTCTATACAGTGCTTCCTGCTCTAGATTGTGTGTGGATTCCTCAACAGCATCATGAAGTAAGCATTACCCTCTCTGCTGAGCCACAAAAGAGGATGGGAAGTTAGAGGCCAGGATCAGACTGGACCTACGCCTTGCAGCAAGGGATCTGATGGAGAAGGAGAAAGAAAGACAGACTTTGGAGGTCAGGGGACTTGCAATGCTATGAAGTCAAATTGAAGAACCTTCCTACCATGTGTAAGACCTTGCTCTAAGTGCAAGGACTTGATCCTTGAATAAAGCACCAATAGTAATTCTTTCTTTTTTTTTTTTTGAGATGGAGTTTCGCTCTTGTTACCCAGGCTGGAGTGCAATGGCGCGATCTCGGCTCACCACAACCTCCGCCTCCTGGGTTCAGGCAATTCTCCTGCCTCAGCCTCCTGAGTAGCTGGGATTACAGGCATGCACCACCATGCCCAGATAATTTTTTGTATTTTTAGTAGAGACGGGGTTTCACCATGTTGACCAGGATGGTCTCGATCTCTTGACCTCGTGATCCACCCGCCTCGGCCTCCCGAAGTGCTGGGATTACAGGCGTGAGCCACCAAGTAATTCTTTCTAGATGGCATAATACAGTGAAATAACCTTGGACCTCAGGATCTAACAGAGCTTGAGTGTCAGCTACAACACCTATACGTGTCCCGTAAGTTAATTATTTTACTTCTGAGCCTCAATATTCTAAACTGTAAAGAGGACAAAAATAAACTCTTCTGTTTCAAATTACTTTGAGAATAAAAGGAGATCATAAACGTGGCAGTCCGTAAATAACTACCTCGCCCTGCTCCCTAAGCAACTGTCATTCGTTTCAGCCATCAGAGGGTTAAGAAAGACAACTTGAGTACAATCATGAAGTTGGGATATTTTACTTCTGAAAAAAGGTTCTATAATTTCAGCTCACTATGCCAATACCCAGCTCCTCACTGAATTCTTCCAGCCGCCTGTGGGACTTGTAAGCAGACCCAGGGCTCTGCAGTAATGCTCTTTGTAAAAGCACTGGGCTTTAATAAGTCACTTTCCTCTCCTCAGGCGCAGTTCACATGAATTAGACTGCGAGGCACTTTATGCAAAACGTGTGACCTTCACTGGCTCTGATTTGCATTGTCATCGTTCCTTTATTCTTCTAAAGTGCCTTCATTTTGCATAATGCTATAATGTTATTCAGGCTTTGCAGTTATCACCATTTCATTGCTCCAATTATAACCATTCTAGGCAAAGCTATAGATAACCTTCAGAAATCCATGCCTGTGTGATCTTTCATTCACAAGGAGGAAGCAATGAAACTGGACTTAAAAAAAAAAAGGGATAAAACTAAAAAGTGCGTTTTGAGTGGAAATTTAAAACTCCACTATTAGTTTTTTTTTTACCTTCTTGGGGATGAAAAGAGAGTGTTGTCTGTGTCTCCCATGAAAATCTCCATAGTACTGGTTAGCTGTTACAGGCAAAGCTTACCACTGGAGCAAGCACATTCCCCTAAGCAGAATCACCCAAGTGCCATTGAGTTATAATTTGAGTGTTTCTCAACCTACTGAACATCTCCCTTCCAGCTGCGTCCATAGGTCCCACGGGATAGCAGAAAACACCACCGCAAGGCCAAGGACTGGCTGTTTTGTGACGCTGATGCTGATGACCATGACTGATAAACTCTCCTCAGCCCATTTGAGTCCAGTGACTCCATCAACCCTTTTAGCCCTCTGCCAAGCTCCTCCTCAGTTCTCACTTTGTCCGAGTCCAAAACTTACTCTTGTCCGAGGCTTGAATGTGCCAGCAGGGTAGTAGGAACTTTTGTAAAACCTAACAGAGCTAACATCTATAGATTCTCTACAGTAATGCAAGTCACTACAATGCTAAGACCGTTAAATGGCTAGTTATATTCTTCCTTATACCATACTTTGAGTGGAGCTATCTGCTCATATTACCCCATTTTCTAGACAAGGAATAGTTCCTAAGGTCACAGAGTAAGAAAACGTGGAACAAATGATCCAGTCCAGGAAGTCTGACTCCTTGGCCTCTTCTGTTATCTCTGTGCAGGGCTTCCTGCTCTAGAGTGCATGGGAGTGTCTCAGTGGCATTATGAAAGTAAGGGCTAACCTTTCTACTGAGGCCAGAAAAGAGGGTGGGAAGTTAGAAGCCAGGATCAGGCTGAACCCATGTCTTACATCAAGGGATCTGATGAAGAAGGGGAAACAAAGACAGCCGTTGTATATCAGGGAACTGACGATGCTATGAAGTCAAAATGAAGAACCTTTCTACCATGTGTAAGCCCTTGCTCTAAATGCAAGGACTTGATCTTTTCGTGAATCGCAGATGGTAATTGTTTCTAGGTAGTATGACACCATGGAATACAGACCTCTCTGAGTCATGCGACACTCTCACTACAACATTGACCCCGGAGGTCATCCCTCAGTGTCTCTCGAAGGATCTCCTCAATCTCACTTGAGTGGGCCCAATTGCAGTCCCAAGGGCTCAAAACCCACTTTCCCTTCTGTTGTACGTCACCTAAGGAATCTCAGGACAGCTAATAAAACCCTCTCTCTATGCCAGTTCATCCTCTTAAACCATGCTGGGATCCCATGTGCTGGCTTCTCTGACTTCTGGTGTATTTTGTGAGTCTTCAGTGGGGAAGTGGGCTAATGCATTCTGCCCTACATAGTCCCCCAATGTACTCAGCACATCACTCCCTCCAGGGCAGGAGATGGGGGTTACAGCCCTGGCTGCCATTCCCCTCCATCTCTGACTTCCTTCTCAGTCCTCTGGACTCAGAGAGAGGGAGCCTTTCCCTATGTGAGATCCTCCTTCTCCCCAAGAATACCCAGCCTTCCACTGCCCCTTCCCTGCTTTAAACTAGCAGACAGACACAGGGGCAGAAATGGTAAAAGTAAAATCAATCAATAGGCACCTAAAATATTATTCTTTTTATCCTTAAATATCCAGGCTCTCAGTCACCAAATATTGTGGCAGAAATTTTGCTTCCCATTTTGCAGATAAAAAGAAAAGCCAAAATGGAGAAAAATAAAATTGAGGGCATATCCATGCTAACATATAAGCACTTCAGGTAAGCACCTATCTAACGTCCATCTTCAGCGACATCACACTTTAGAAATCTCTCAAACTAACTGTATCTTCTATTTTTTCTTTGAGGGATGCTCTGCTTGCTCCCACCCCATAAGAAGGGATGCTTCTCCAAGCTCCTTTCTTTGGCCACCTTCTTTTTATTGACTTTTTTCTCTACTACTGTGTGTGTATGAGAGAGAGAGATTTCATGCACTGTCAGAACTTAGCTATAATCTTTAAGTATAGACTCAGCTGGGCGCGGCGGCTCACGCCTGTAATCCCAGCACTTTGGGAGGCCGAGGTGGGTGGATCACGAGGTCAAGAAATCGAGACCATCCTGGTCAACATGGTGAAACCCCGTCTCTACTAAAGATACAAAAAATTAGGTGGGCATGGTGGCACGTGCCTGTAATCCCAGCTAGCTACTCAGGAGTCTGAGGCAGGAGAATTGCCTGAACCCAGGAGGCAGAGGTTGCAGTGAGCCGAGATTGTGCCATTGCACTCCAGACTGGGCAACAAAAGCAAAACTCCATCTCAAAAAAATAAAAAATAAAAATAAAATAAAATCTTTAAGTATAGACTCAACACCTCTTTGTACCTTGCCCGCTTTTCTGTCTTCTGAATAGTTCTATTTTAGGGGAATGCTGGTTCCTTAAACTGGAGAACTGAAGAATAGTCTACATGCCATTGATGTTCTAATTTCTGTTTAATCACCTGTTCCTCAAACATCTTACTTTCTCACAATTGGTCTTACTGTCTCACTATTGTCTTACTATAGCACTGCATGAAGACCAGTAGAATCTACGGAAATCTATGATCATAGATTTCTACCTTCCTGGCCTTCATTTTATTCACGTTTCCTCTCTCCATCTGCCCAGCTCCCTTACTTCACACCAGGACCTCACCACCTCTCACTGGAATCCTGCACTGAGGTCATGTAGGTGTGATAGAGTATAAAGAAAACAGGTTCAGGCTGGGTGCAGTGGCTCATGCCTATAATCCCAGCACTTTGGGAAGCTGAGGTGAGTGGGTCACCTGAGGCCAGGAGTTCATGACCAGTCTGACCAATATGGTGAAATCCATCTCTACTAAAATACAAAAATTAGCTGGGCATGGTGGCTCATACCTGTTATCCCAGGTACTCAGGAGACTTGAGGCAAAATTGCTTGAACCAGGGAGGTGGAGGTTGCAGTGAGCCAAGATCATGCCACCACACTCCAGCCTGGGTGACAGAGCAAGACTCCAAAGAAAAGATGATAGGTTCACATTCCATCTTAGTATCTTGGCATCCTAGAAGTTCCAGTCCCTGGGCCCAAACAGAGCTGCTGTCTTAGCCCCATACTCTTATACATTCTCCACAGACTTGCTGAACTTGGAACTCTTTCTCCTTGGACATAGTGCTTTCCTATAACTGTATGACAGTTAACTTTCTTCTGCACCGAATGAGCTTGCCAAGCCATTTTACTTTTTGTAACATGCCTACCAACCAAGATCGTGTTTAGATAATACCTCTTTTATGTACCAATTCTTGATCAGTCTTATCTGAAGCCCAATCATTCAGTTTTCTCATGCCTACAACTTCTTGAGTCAGAAGAATGTGTTTTCACTTTGATGAAACTTTCTTTGATCCTTAAATCCAGGTTAGGTTAGGTGCTTCTGCTGTGTTATCTTAAACTTTAAGGAAGAACCTTTATCGCTATTTGACTTCCTTTTTCTATACACACCACTGAGAGAAGCATATTTGGTCTCTTTCTGTATCCCTTACTTCATTCCCATGGAAGAAAGACTGAGGCATTTTATTTGTGGATTGGGGTTAAGGAACTTAGTTTATCTTGACCACAGCTTTTCTTAGCTCCTCTCTGATCCTCTACCTCCAGAAGCTTGACTGACTGTACGAGGTATCCATTACAATCTGCTCTCCACCGGATAACAGGAGATTCTTCCTCTGGGGAAGCTTCAGCTGTCCCACTCTGCCAGAGGCTGGGTAGGCACAGCACACTGAATATGCTGGGCTGACTTCTAGGCTGAAATATTGTTGGTAAAACCTGTAGGTGACAGATGTGAAATCACATTTCCCAATCCAGTTTCCATCACGAATAGAGCTGCTGTGTTGCCGCCGATGTTTCTCCCCTGTGCCTTTCCACAGACTCAGAACTTCACAGAAAGGAAAAAGCAGTATTTCAAACCTCCTTCATGATGGCATTCAGTGTGATCAATGCCAGTTTCTTTCCCTGTCTCTTCTGTCTAGCTGGTAAATTCCTATAAGACAGAGACCATGTTCCTTTTCATTTTTGTATCTCTCATGTCTAGCACATTATCTAGCTCAATAAATATCTTAACTAAATTGACAGATAGATGAAAACTTTATGCCACCCTTATGGCTCATACTATATCTTATAATAGCACTGCATGAATAAATGGATGAATGGCATATGCTTGTATACTGCCTACAACATATTCTGATTCCTATCACATGCTGTCTACCAACTCGAACAATCTGGACCTCACAGTTTTGCTGCAGGTCTACTGTGGCAGAACACTTGCAGCCCTTCTCCAGTGCTTTTATTTTCCAATGCTCAGAACACTGGAATTTTGCCAGGGAGGTGCAGAACTATTCAACCCTATCACCCAGAGCTGAATCATCCACAAAGCATCATAGCATCAAAGCTGATGACAGCACCCCACTCACCTATATTGTCTTCGCTTTCTGCTTTTCATTTCTACCTTTGTAAACTATTCTGTCTCTCGCTGTACTTTAAATCATGATAGTGTCTCATTCAGCCTTTCTTGTCACCAAAAAGCTGACACATGCATTCAGGAAACTGGTGTTGTCTATAAAAAAGAAAACGACTTTCTTTTTGGCTGAATATTTTCTTTCAAATACATGTCCTCTTTTCCAGATATTTAGTTGTACTATTTTTAGCCTGAATTAGGTATTCTCTTTTCAGGAGGCTTCATCTCTGCAAGCAGTGGGAAATACTCGAAACGGATCCTCAGTTTTCATTGAATAGCCACTGCCTTGTTTATTAGCCAACCGTCTCTGTGGACTGAGTTGGTATTTAAAATAAAGGAAGCAATTGCTAATTTGAACATGGTTTTCATTTCTAGGCTTCTGGACCACCACTATTTGTACAGGTAAGAAAAGCCTCTGATAATCCCATAAGATTTTAAACTTAAATTCTCTTCTTGCATTAATCATTTACTAGTACTTAATAGACACTGTATACCCTTTCTTATTAGTTACTCATTGCTCTCCAACAAATCACTTCATAATATTCTGGCTTTAATAACCACCATGTGGTACATCTCATGAACTTATAGATCATCTGGGAAGTTCTGCTAATCTGGATTAGGCTTGGTTGATCTTGACTGGGCTCACTCATGCATGCATCTGTGGTCAGCTGAGTGTTAGGCAGGCAGCTATGCTCACTGTGGCTGACCTTCTAACTCATATGTTCGAGGGTGGCCTGGTCCTGGGTGACCTTGGCTGTGCCAAGTCACCAATGCCTTGTCTCATCTTCTAGCACACTAGTCCAGGCTTAGTTTCTGGCAAGATGTAGTTGGCAAGATTCCAAATCCAAGCAAATTCACTCAAGAGGAGATGCAGAGACACTCAAGAGCTTTATAAGCATCTACGTGAGGCACATTTGCTAACATCCTGGTGATCAAAGCAAAGCCCAACTCTGTCCAAAGGCAGAGGGCAGAGGCTACAAATTACAGGATTAAGGTCAAGAATAACAAGAGGCCAAGAAGTGAGGCTATAGATGCAATTAATTTATCACTTTCCAAACTCTCCTTCTGACTTTGTGTACCTCATAAAACACATGCCCTAATTTAATCTTTCTGAAGATAATGCTATCATCATCAAGAACAATGTCAGCCTTCCTGGAGCACCGACCACTACACTTAAGCTACAAATTAAAGGCCCTTATTTCATTGCCACAACATCCTATAAAGCAAACAGTAGTGTTATTTCAAGGCCAGGTGCTTTTTTTTTTTGAGACGGAGTTTCGCTCTTGTTACCCAGGCTGGAGTGCAATGGCGCAATTTCGGCTCACGGCAACCTCCGCCTCCTGGGTTCAGGCAATTCTCCTGCCTCAGCCTCCTGAGTAGCTGGGATTACAGGAATGCACCACCATGCCCAGCTAATTTTTTGTATTTTTAGTAGAGACGGGGTTTCACCATGTTGACCAGGATGGTCTCGATCTCTTGACCTCGTGATCCACCTGCCTCGGCCTCCCAAAGTGCTGGGATTACAGGCGTGAGCCACTGCGAAGGCCAGGTGCTTTAACTCCAAACCTCATGGGCTTAAGCATCAGACCAGTCTTCCCACAAAAGCAGTTAAGAAATTATGCCCCTTGCAGAAACACATATCATGATGATAGCCTTTTGTCGTACTTTATTCTTGTCTCTCAGCAAAAACTCTTTGGCAATGAGTATATACACCAAATATCTAATTATGCATATTATCTGAATTTCCCAAGGGTATGTGAGTATACAAGCATATGTGAAATTGAAAGGTGCAGTTTCAAATATAATTCAAGGATCATTCGCAATAATGGCTCACCAACCATTTTGTGCCAAATCCTCAGGCCTTTGGAAGCTCTCTGGAGCCTCTCAAATTGTTGCTAGGCAACAACAGAAATGGAAGGAGAAGAATCTCCTTCTGGAAGCAGCCCTCAGCCCTTGGCCCAGCTGTTCCGGGCCTGCTTTCAGGGATCCAGGAAGAAAGTGACCAACCCATGCAAACTTAGGACAAAACTAACCATATTTAACAGTAAGTGAGAATGCAGAAGGGTGAGGGGAGAAGAGATGCCCAGTGCTTAATAAAGAAGGTGTCATGTCTCATTGAGTTTGGCTTAGGATACACTTTCATTCAATAGATCCTTCAACAAAATCCTTGAAGCAAAATTCACTTCATCTAATGAAAATGTTACTAGCCTCTGAAATGACCAAGACAGTTCAGAAAGATAGTCATTCGGTTGCTGAGATTTCATCAATAAAGGCTATGCTATGGGTAGAGAGGGACCTTGTAGAATATATCACAGTGGTTCATGGAAGTTCTTTGTTGTGTGTGTTTCACAGCCCCTATAACAATCAAGGCCAAGGATTGAAAAGTTTTTATGTAAAAGACCAAATAATAAATATCTTCGGCTTTTCAGGCCATGTGATCTGTTGTAACTTTGCACAAAGGCAGCCATAGACAGTACATAAATTCATGTCTATGTTTGTTTTCTTGTAAAACTTTATTCACAAAAGCAGATAGTGGCCAGATTTAGCTTATAGGCTGGAGTTTTCTTCAGACAACTGGAAGTCTGAAGATTTGGGGAGTGTGGTTTTAAGCAATAGTGTTTGCTTCTGAGCAGGGTAAGGCACTTTTTAAATAATTTGTAATTGGAATATGTCCATTATGGTTAAGAATTATGTGACAACAGGTGGCCATGACAGCCAAGAGGAGACCTCTTTTGGAGAAACAGTCTCCCACAGGAACAAGACTGACCACAGAAAAGCCTTTTCTGCTCTCTGAGACAAATTCAGTGCTTTTTTAGCCACCAACCAACTGTATAATGCTTGGAGGTGTAAAGGCAGGAAGAATCAACGAAATTAAGCCAGTTACTTAAGAAGCACTGAACTCAAAGCAAGGAGGCCTGAAGTCCAGGCCCAGCATTGCTACTAATTATCTGTACGAGTCAGTTATTTTATCACTGTGATCAAGTTTTCCCCAGCTATGAAATAAGGGATTCTGGTGTTTCTCCAAGTGTCATCTGAATTGGAATCATTTAGGTTACTTACTCAAAAGGCAGATTTCTGGGCACCACTCAGGACCTCTATTGAATTATAATCTCTGAGGTTTTGGGCCTGGTAATACGTATGAACAGCATGAGTTCCTGGGATTTTAAAATCCAGTAAAGTTTCTGATCCACTGGACACGAAAGAAAGATACCCTTCTAGCACATCTTCCGGTCCAACGTTCCAGGCTCTCTGAAATGTGGTTAAAGTCTACCATCTTTTGTCATTCTCAGGAAGAAATGCCTGTTAACTATAGCACACACATGGAATTCATCGCAGCCTTGCAGAATTTTGGAAAGAATCACCAGCCTCATCTATATCTCTCTTTGGAGAATGGCTTCTTGGCCCAGGCTAATGTGTTATTTGACAATCAGAATAGGAAAAAATTATAACTTCGCTCCCTTTTCCTTAGGCAAAAATGAAAATTTGAAACTCATTTTGAATGCTTTTCCAGGGAGGTGGCCACAGCTGATGAAAGACCTTCTCACACTTGTTGTGACAGGCCCTGGGAGCTGAATTGTATCCCTGAAACTGGCATAGCTTCCTTCAGCTCAACAGCAGATAAAAGGTAAATGGTGCATAGGCATATGTGCATGTGTGTATAGTATGTGAGAGTTATGTATGCAGTATGGATGTGCATGGTGTTTGGGTTCGGTGTGTGCATGTGTGTGTGTGTGTGTGTGTGTGTGTGTGGTGTGTGTATATGTGCATGTCTGGTGTTTGGTGTATGCAATATGGTGTTTGTGTGTATGTATATATGGATACATGTATGTATGTATCTTGTGTGTGGTATATGTGGTGCTTTTGTGTTTGTGGCATGTGTGTATGTTATGTGTGTATGTTGTGTGTGTTTGTTATGTATGTGAATATGCCTGGTGATTGTGTGGTGTATGTGTACTTCGTGTATGGTGTATATGGTATATGTGGTGTCTGTGTCTGTCTTTGGTGTATGGTGTATGTGTATTTGGGAATGTGTGGTGTGTATGGTGTTTATACATGTATGTATATGTTTAGGAGGGCAGTGGAGGGAGATTGTTAGCCAAGAGAGTCAAAGTTTATAAATTCAATAGGTCCTACTATGTGCCAGCCCCGGACTAGGTGATAAAAATATAGAGATAAGTTAGAACCAGTCACTACTCTGGAAAACCTCAGAGCCCAGCATGCAAGTTTTTCTGAGTGCTATAAACCAGGCACTTGCCTCACATCATATTTACAGCCATCTTTTTGAGATAGAGATTGTGCTAATTCCCATTTAAATATCCAAGGACTAAGGAAGATTAACTATGGAGCAGCGTCACAAACCTAAAGAACTTGAGCCCATGCAGGTCAGACTTCAGAGCCCATATCATTAGCCTCCATCATCATAGTAGCTAATGTGTATTGAACCTTTTGCATGCTCCATGATCTCGTGAAGATTCTCAGAACAATCTCATGAGTTAGACACTGTTACCATCCCCTTTGTGCCAAGGAGTGAATGGCCCAAGGCCACAGAGTCATTAGTAGCAGAGTTAGGATTTGAACCTAGGCAGTCTTGCTCCAGAGTACATACTCGAAGGGATGTGTTTCTTTGTTTCTCAAAGACAGACGAGCATGGAAATGAATGACAGCTCAGAAGGTGCTTGTACAAAGCTTACAGGAAGAAAAAAATAACTTTCAAAGGACTCCAGGGAGGGCTTCCTCCAGGAAGTGTCATCTATTTTCTTGCACTTAACAGTGTCTAACTCATGAGATTGTTCTGAGAATCTTCACGAGATCATGGAGCATGCAAAAGGTTCAATACACATTAGCTACTATGATGATGGAGGCTAATGATATGGGCTCTGAAGTCTGACCTGCATGGGCTCAAACCTGACTCTGGGAGAAATAGCACAGTCCAAGATTTGGCCATGAGTTTAAAGACCAAGGGAAAGTCTGATGGTCATAATTTCATACCTGTTTGATTTGTCCTTGGTTGGACAGGGAGGCGGAGCCATGGTTTATCTCTTTCTCCCTTTTTTTTGAATGTAAACTCCCTTAATGGAATGTAAAAGGCCTCTACCAGTCGCATCAATAGCCTTTTATAATATCTCCTCTTTCCCAGAAGCTAACGAGTAGTTAAGGGCAGTCAAGTTTGCACAGATGGAAGCAGGGAACAGGGAATACAAAAGGTTCGTATAAGCAGAATAGTGCAGACCAGGGAGCAGGGGCCGGAGCATTGGAGACAAACTCTTACTGTATATTTTGTTCTCAGCGCTGCCAGAGTTTCTAGTCCCCTTTCCAAAGCAACTGGAGATTATTTAACAACACACTCATGATTGCTACGTTTCAGAAACATTGGTCTGAATAGCTATAGTCCAAAAGATAGTCTTACCCTCACAGGCTTGGGTTTAGCAGTGCAGGACATTAATGACTGGAATGAGAGGTCTTAAATTTATTTGAATTATGTTGTGCTTGTTATGAAAAAAAGATTGTGAAGACAAAATAATTAAGAGAATGATTAAACTTAAGTAAATATTTTCAGAAACTGCATTAAAGGCATCTTAGTGGGCCAACCGAGTCAACTCCTCAAATCACCTGGAGAGTGTAAGAGTGTTTGCGTGTGTGTGTGTGTGTGTGTGTGTGTGTGCACATATACCTTCTGGCCACCTCGCATCTGCTTACTCCTAGGGTTGGGAGGTCACCACTTGCCCAACTGGCTAATCCACTGTTTTGAAGTGGATGGATTCTGTTGTTGTTGTTTTGAGACAGAGTCTGGCTCTGTAGCTCAGGCTGTAGAGTGCAGTGATGTGATCTCAGCTCACTGCAGCCCCCTCCTCCTAGGTTCAAGTGATTCTCCTGCCTCAGCCTCCTGAGTGGCTGAGATTATCGGTGTGCACCACCATGCCCAGCTAATTTTTGTATTTTTAGTAGAGATGGGGTTTAGCCATGTTGGCCAGGCTGATCTCGAACTCCTGGCCCCAGGTGATCCACCTGCTTCAGTCTCCCAAAGTGTTGGAATTACAGGCTTGAGTCGCCATCCCTGGAAGGATGTATTTCTAGCAATATTCACCATTTGTCCTAGTTCTGACTTCTGAACTTATCCAGTCACTTTCGAATACTTTTTAGTGACTTCAAAACATTTTGGGTAGAAAGACATGAAAAGCAAATGTGTATATAAGATTCTTGGATTCTTCTCCACATTAAGAGCTCACTGATGATCTGAAGGTGAGTAATAAATCCCGCTAGGCAATTTCTTTTTCATCTGGCTTAAATACTACTCCTGCCTGTCTTCAATGCCCATATCCCAAGTCACTCTCTCCCCAGCCACTCATGTCTTCATGCATTCACACACCTGTACACATGCACACACAATGCTAACTGGCAGGCTCAGCAATCCTTTAAAACTCTGATTGATATTGTCCTTAGGTAAAGAGTGATGTCCTCAGGAGACTCCCTCTGGAGTTAAACTTGCTGACTGCTTCAGTCCTGATCCATCACTGTTAAAATTACTTCATTTCATACCCCTGGACCCCACTCTCTAATTTGCAGCTTGGTACAACACCGGCTCTCATTGCCTCATCTTAAACCACTCTTCTTAATGATTGAGTCCATTACTATCACATTTGTTTCTTCTTAGACTGAAGCCTTGATCCCAGGCTTCTAGTTGATGAACCTTCCTGACTTTATGCCACCAAATCCCAGGCTTCATCTCAATCAAGCAATTCAGAGCTTATAAAGGAGGCCAAGAACAATTAGATACGGTGGGTAGCTAAAGACCGCCCATTCCAATGTGTATGTATTGAAATTTACTATCTTCTAGTCTTCGTTTCTCAAGTTTTTCCTCCAAAATCTTCTGAAGGAAACTTCCACATCCTTGGGTGAAATTGACGCAACACATAGCGTCAGTTGTACCTGATGCTTTGCTAGCCTCGCAACCCTATTAGAAAAGGAGGTGAATTTGACATCAGCTCTTCTTACATTTATGTAATCCATACCACTTCTTGGTGATCACTGCTTCCTTCTCTAAGTGCTGAAATAAAATATATAGACATGTATCTCAATATAGATATAGATACATAATTATCAATTGTGGCGTTTTTTTGGGGACAAACCTCAGACTTAGATTGTCCATTGTAGCATTCATCTTTTCTTCCTTACTTAACATTGAGTAATTTGTTCATCTTCAGTCCCCTGAAGTTGACCTCGGCAGTTCCTCTGAGATGACTCACAGTTACAGTTGTTTTTTTTTTAATTCCTAGCAGGAAAAGCATAAGATTTAGATGTGACTTCCAATCTTGTCTCTTATTGAATAATTTATTCAAGGGGGTGACCATGGGCAAATAATTTACTTTCTTTGTTCCACAGTCTCCTCGGCTGTAAAATGGGTATAATAATATTTGTCTTCCAGAGTTGTTGTGAGAAAGGAATTTAATAGTATCCCTAAAATATGTGATGCGATGCCTGTGTGTCTTTTCATAAATATCTATCCCTGCCCCGTGGGGACCAGCTCTTTTTGTCTCTGCATCTTGACTTCACGTTCTGCATCCTGAACTCTGTGCTTCCACAGCATTCCCTCACATATCCTTGTCTCCATATTCCTTCCTTTCCAGATTGAAGATCGTTCTCCTTTACAGAGATGACACATTTTCCCTGATGAATACAGCTCTGTTTTCTCACGTCATCTTTCAGCATTATGTCTTCTGCCCTGAGCAATGAGCCTCTTCCTTTCTTAATCTCTTTATTGTGAAAGTAGCTTTTAACGAGTCTCACTCTCACTGCCAGTACCCCTTTTGAGTGTTTTTCATAAGTCTCCGTTTGTTCACTGGAACTTATTATTCGTAAGGCTTATTATGTTGAGTATGCACTCAATGTTAAGGACACTGATGAGCAGAAAGACAGGGACCCTGCTGTCATGCATCTTATAGAGAGCATTGGTTTCCCCATAGCTGAAGCTGGGTTTAACTTGTGCCTCAAATCCCGGGGTGAGTGTAGCACATGATGGAACCAGGATTCCAATCTAGGTGACCTTTCTGCCATGTGATGTTGGCATAAAGAACACTTTTTGAGAAGCCTGACTAGCATCAAGGAAATATTATGAAGTGGGCTGTCAGGAGGTCCCATGAACCTTCTTCTGACATCTGCCTCTATTCAACGGATTATCAACTAACCCTTATTAAATGATTACTGGCTAGGGTAGTTAAGGTGTAACTGATAACAACTAGTGTGTTAACCACTTCCGGTAAAAATGGAATGGCTTACTCATATCTATTCCCAGGGAGAGTGAGAAATGATATCAGGGTCTGTCCTTCTTCCCATCACTTAACAGTAAGCCTTAATTGAACATTTCCACAGCTCTCACGCATTAACCTCTAAACACAGGGAACAAAAGATCCTTGTATTCCATGACTACATATGCTTATGTGATCCACATCCTCATATGATTACCTTATGAATCCACTCCCCTCTTTCCTCATTCTTTGTGTAGTGAGGTAATAAACAGTGCTTTGGAGCAGTGGGTAGAAGATCTGGGCTATTGTCTCGCTCCTGTCACATGGTCACTGTGCGTGACCATGGGGGACGTTGCTGCACCATTTCTTCTACTGTAACAGAAAGGAGCTGGACTCAGAAAACCTTAAAAGAAGATCCTTCTAGAAGGTTCCAAGTGGTTATTTGAGAGACACTTGGCTGTGCATAGATGTTAGCAATCTGCACCCTGCCCAAACACAGTTAGGTCTGTAGAAATGAGGATAGAGCTCAAGGGGGCTCCCACAGTGTGGCCTGAGCATTCACCTTCTTGCCTGAGAGTTCATTGACTCATTCATAGACTCTTCCTGGGGAAAAATAGGATTGGACCTATGGCAGCAGGCTTGCATCCTGGCTTTGTCACTTACGTGCTGTGCGGCTTTAAGGAAGAGCCATTCACCTCTCTGATCTCTTACTTCCTTTGTAAATCAGGCATAGGGGTACACCCTTTCACAGCAGTGGCAGGTATAGAATTTTCATAAGATTAAAGTATGGATCTGATTTGAAGACAGCCTGGGACATCGGCCTTGAGTCTGTGATGGTGAAGGCAGCAAGCACAAGCACAGTGAAATTACTTACATTGCTTGATCGTTGAGGCAGCTTGAATGAGATCACTGAGGTAGGCTGTGTGAGGTCGTGAGACTCAAACCTCCTCAAATTACCCCAGTGAAGCCGTGATTATCCACAGAGCAACTGAGACAATTCAATGTGATTTTGTAAATCAAAGTGCCTGGCATGTGCTCATAGAAATAGAACAACATATTAGTTTTGCATGAGAGCCTGCTTTGTGCCAGACCCCAGGTTAAGCACATGTAACTGTAGTCCTTTGCCCTGCATATGGCCCACCCTAAGGAAGGAAGATAGCATTTTATAGGGGCAGCATCTAAAGAAACAATGTAACCCTCTCTTAGAAAATCCAGCCTTAGCTTTTAAAGTTTAAGATAAGATCACTGAGATGATAGAATATTTCAGATGGTTGCTGCATGGCTCAGTCAGCATCTGGTTACAGCAGGATGCCTGCAGAGAAGACGAGTCAGGATGTGTTCATCTAGCTTTAAAACTTAGAAATTGAATTCGTGCCTGGTACCTAGCAGGCCCTCAATAAATGTTCAGTCAATGAATGAGTGAATTAGTGAGTTAATGTATAAATGGAGAAAAATAAAATATTTTATGTGACCAGTGCTGTGAATTTTCAGTTTCACACATACTTACTTACTTCACATGGTAGTCAATCCAGAAGCAAAATTCATGATTCACGTATTTCTCCTGAGATAACACATGTTGAAATGTTATGGGAATAAAATATGTCAATTTTTTGTCATGGGATTACTTCCAAGCATTTTGATTTTTTTTTTAACTCTTGTTTCAGCCCTGGCAAATCCTACTCAGAGATTAAAAAACACTTCCAGCTGAACACTGTAGCTCACGTCTGTAATCCCAGCACTTTGGGAGGCCGAGGCAGGCAGGCAGGCTGATCACTTGAGGTCAGCGGTTGATGACCAGCCTGGCCAACATGGTGAAACGCTGTCTCTACTAAAAATACAAAAATTAGCTGGGTGTGGTGGCAGGCATCTATAATCCCAGCTACTCAGGAGGCTGAGGTGGGACAATCACTTGAACCCGGAAGGTAGATGTTGCAGTGAGCCGAGATTGCACCACTGCACTCTAGACTGGGTGATAGAGCAAGAAAGCATCTCAAAAAAAAAGAAAAAGAATTTCCTTGGTAACAGAAGTCTCTTTTCTCTTTTCTCAGTTGGGCACGTGTCTGCCTAAGATAAACATGAACATTTTCCCAGCTCTGTTGAAACTGGATGTGGCCACATGACGTGTTCTGCCCAGTGGAGTGTGAGCAAAGTGCTGATGGCAGCTTCCTGGAACGTCCTTCATGGGAGAGAGCTGTTCTTGCCTTCCCTTTTGTCCTTGGGTGCTGGCTGGAAGGGCCAACCTGGTTAATGAGATGAACTTGAGAATGGAAGCCACGTGTGAAAGACTAAAACCTAGGAAGACTGTGGTCCTGAATACAACCCCTTCAGACCTTCCCTAAGAGAGGAATAAACCTCCATCTTAAAAACAAAGTAAACTGTATTTTGGGGTATTTCCCTGGCACATAGTTGAAGCTAACCCTGACTTATAGAGGTAACACTCAGAAACTGTGGAACTGCCATTCACACAACACACTCCTACAAAATGAAGACTGGGCTAGGAGTCAGAAAACTGAGTTCTGAGCTTTTAGCACTATTTAGTTTGTTGATATTCAACAAGTTATTTCCTTTCCTATGATTCAGGTTTCCCTTCAGTAGAATGCAGGCATTAAATTAGGACTTCCTTTCTGAAGTTAACATCCTTAATAATTCTTAGAAGAATATAGCAGGAGCTATTGTATGAAAGATCATATCAAGCTTAAGGATTGGGGGGAATAAAACAAGTCTCATGTTAAACACAGTCAACAAATATTGGTTGTGCTCCTAACTCATGTCAGGTACTGCAGTAGGTGCTAGAAATATGGAGGCACACTAAACACATACAGCTCCTGCCCCTGTGAATAATACTATTTAGTTAAGAGGAAAGACATTAAAAATATTGCTAAATGGTTATAAACAGATTTGTATAAAAGAGAAGTGTGTATGTTATGAGACCATGGGTTAGCGGGGCATTACCTGGTTGAGGGAGGAGGGAATCAAAGGAATGCATGCAGGAATGCATATTTAAACTGCAATATGAAAACTGAATGGGACTTAACTAGGCGAAGAGTAGGAAGAAAAAAAACCCTGAAAAATGCAACTTACAGGAAACTTAAGGGTTTCATAAGGACAAGTTGATCAGGCTTATTAAGCCGGAAGAAAAGACTCATGAGTTTACTCTTTCCCAGACCTAATCCTGGGAAAGTGATGCCTCCATGCAAAGTTTCTACCCAATCCTTAACACTTCTGCTTTTCAATGCTGGAAGATATTTTTTCTTGAGTTGCAACACCGAGCATTTTTAGATTAGATAATCACCTTTTCATGTGTACTACATTTTTCAATTAGCTGTTTGCAAAGCAGGGTCACATGTATAATCTTGGGTAATATATGCAGTAGATAGTATTATCCTCAGTTACAGGGGCAGAAATGCAAACTTGGTGAGATTAAGTTATATACATGTGGTCAAACAGTTAATAAGTTTGAATTTTCTTTATCTCCTGGCCAGTGTTCTAACCATCGCTCTCTTTCTAGGGCAGAGGTCATTTGCACGTATAAAAGTGATTATAAGGAAAGTAAGTAGTTTATCCCTTTGACAGGAATGTTGGCCAATTAACCCAATGACATTAGCTGGAGAGATTAAGGTCAAATGATTTCTTCATTTAGGATCATTTTAGAGCATTCTGGAGTTCAGATTTTGTGATTTTGGGGATGCTCCACCTGTACTGACTGTCCTAGAGCGGCAGCCATGGTTAAACAGCACAGCGCATGGAGAGCAAGTAAAACACCGCCTAACACCTGTCAGGCGCTATTGTTATTGTATTGCCCATCCTTCAAGACTGAGAGCTATAGGGGTACTTCCTTCAAACTGCTCAGATCTTTCCAGGTTATATTATCTGCCTTTCTTATGTGTGCCCCTGGTTTATCTCTATCGCAGGATTAATGACAATATATTTTTATTGAATAGTTACATTTTTCCTTACCACGGAGTGGCTGAGAAGACAGATGCCATGTCTTCTCTATATTTGCATTTGCAACACATAGCATAGGAACTGGTTTTGGTTTTTTAATTTATTTTTGAGATGAGGTTTTGCTCTTGTTACCCAGGCTGGAGTACAATGGCACCATCTTGGCTCACCACAACCTCTGCCTCCTGATTTCAAGAGATTTTCCTGCCTCAGCCTCCTGAGTAGCTGGGATTACAGGCATGTGCTACACACCTGGCTAATTTTGTATTTTTAGCAGAGATGGGTTTTCTCCATGTTGTCAGGCTGGTCTTGAACTCTTGACCTCAGGTGATCTGCCTGCCTCAGCCTCTCAAAGTGCTGGGATTACAGGCATAAGGCACCCTGCCCAGCCCGGAACTGGTTTTGTAAAATCTCAATAATGTTCAATGCATCAAATATAACTTCAGAATCAGCTGTTCTTCTAAGAGGCGTTCCTGGCTCTTTTTCACTCCAAACTAGATAAGTCATTTTGTTTTATTTCCCATAACAGATGACACTTTTGCATTTCACAGCTCTATTTACCTTATCAAATTCTTATTCCCCCACTAGACTATAAGATCCTAAGAGACGCTTCTCCATCTGCAGGGCATCTCCCAATGTCTATTTGCTAAAAAAATGCATGAAAAGTGCCGAGATTGCTCTGAGAAATGAAGTTCCTAGGAATTCAACAGTTGCACCGATAAAAACAGTGACATGGGCCTTGAGTGGGTGGCCTGGCCTTGCTCAGGCTTCCTGCTTCCTCCAGAGCTCAATGCTTGCACAGCTCAAAAACTCTACTCTCTGTGTGGCAAAGCTTTGGAATTTGGCTCTCAAATCAGGGGAAAGGAAGCAGAGAGGCCAGGGAGTCATTTGCAATGACTGTCCTGAGATCCTGTTTCATCATGTGTATGCACTTAGTGACACATCAGGGAACTTTTTTCCAGGAGCAAGCTTTTTTCTTCCCCTCCACTTGTGCATATGTTGAAAGATCACACATACGTTTTCAATGAAGTCACTGATGATCGCGGGAAGCCAGCAGTAACAGCTGGTGGTTCCGAATTACCCTGAGGCGATTTAATCTTTTAGCCTCACATTGGGAAGGCAGTTTGAGGAAGGTAGCCTCCTTTAAAACAATAACAACAACAACAAAACTGCAGATAGAAAGAGGACAAGAACAACAAGGAGAAATTGTATGGTTTTTGTTACTAAAAGCTAGAGAAGGAGGCAGGAGGGGCCTGAAGCCCATGGATGAAAGTGAAGGTTGTTATCAACAGCAGGGTAGCCGGGACTAGTGCTCCTGGGAGAATATCATTTCCTTTGTGGAATGAGATACCAGGAGGTTTCCAACTCCCAGCAAATCAGCCTAGGGCAGTCTGGGATTGAGGATCTTTCTGATCTGTAATGCCTGGACTCATAAACAATGTCAGTATCACTCGTGAGAGATGAGTAACAGAAGAGGGACAATTAGCAGGCCAGAGAACCCTGAAAACAGTCATTAAAGTCTTGAAGGATGTGGGCAGCAGTGTGGTACAGCTGTTGAGCATGTCAATTAGGGATTCAGAGGCAGGGTGGGGGAAGAGAATGGCATTCCAAGAAGACCAGCAGTTCTCACCCTGACTGCTGGCCTGGCAAGCTACCATATACAACAGGGCCTCTTACCCCACAAAAAAAGCAAAAGAAGAGGATCGAGGCAGTCCCAGATATGAATTTCCTGCTGTACTTAGACATCTACATGTTTAGTCAAGATTTCATGATCAGATTTTTGTACATCAGTTATTAACATAAAAAAATCCTCCAAAAGGAAAGTTTAGTTTTCCCTGAAACAGGAGCATTTGCTTCATCAAAAGGAATAGTGCACTAGAGGAAATGATCACCTCTGCTATTACAAGTAATGGGATTGAAAATTTTCTATCATAATTTATTTACTCATCAGCCCAGAAAGCTTTTTTATATCACAGTCACAAAGATAAATAATGTCCAGTTCCTATCCTTGAAAAATGCACCAGTAATATGGTAAAGAAAGTCATGTAAACAGGTAATTACAATACAACGGAGCATGTGCTGTGATGGAGGTTGGTGCCCACTGAAGATGGGATGGATCAGGCTGGGCTGGGCCTGGGAGGCTGAGAACCGGAAGGCAGAGGGCAGCAATAAGGAAACGGAGGGTAAGGCTAATGAGGTGCGGAATGGTCTCCTTGCTGTATTTTTGGCATATGAATTTGTATGGTCCTTCACAGCTCTTTAAAGACATGCTAGTTGGTACTTTTCTCCTTTCCTGAAATTCTTTCAACCTTCTTTCATTTTTCCTCTCAACAACCTCTCATTCCAATTTCACTTATTCTTGCCATATGCTTCCCATCTGTGCATGTCGGTGCCTGTGTCACTCCTGATGTGTGGAATGCCCTCCCAGGATTTTAAGTGTCTCAGTCCACCAATCATTCTAATTTTGTTTTCCTTTGCCTCTTGATATGGTTTGGCCATGTCCCCACCCAAATCACACCTTGAATTGTAGCTCCTATAATCCCCACATGTCGTGGAAGGGACCCAGTTAGAGATCATTAAATCATGGGGGCAGGATCTTCCTATGCTATTCTCATGATAGTGAGTAAGTCTCATGAGATCTGATGGTTTTATAAAGGGGAGTTCCTTTACACATCCTCTTCTTGCCTGCTGCCATGTAAGATGTGCCTTTGCTGGTTCTTCACCTTCTGGCATGATTGTGAGGCCTCCCTAGCTATGAGGAACAGTGAGTCCATTAAACCTCTTTCCTCTGTAAATTACCCAGTCTTGAGTATTTCTTCATAGCAGTACGAGAATGGACAAATATACTTCCTATCTCTAAGACCTCCCTCCTGAACTAATGTGGTGAAGGTTTTTGATTTCATTCATTTTTGCTTGACAATGAACAAGAAAATTTAGGTAGCTGAGGATGCTAATATAGAAGAGGGTTCCTATTTCTTTGTAAATATTTCCAGGAAAGTGGCATAACTAGGACTTTGAAACAAATTGGCTTTTCATTACTATTCCCTCATTGAATACTCAAATCATTTTTACTCAAGGCATACAATGAAGAGCTGTATTTTGGATGGCATTACCTTTCGACTTCAGGATGTTGTAGAAGATTTGGGGTACTTTCTATCTCATGTTATTTCCCTTTTAGAAATTCACCCCCACCCAAACAACCACTACCACATTCTTTTCGAGTTGGTCACCCTCTGATGACACAGGGTTGGGACAATGATTCAAACTGGTCGGTCCTAATATCCCATTTCCCTCACCACAGTGATTGGTTCAGAGATGAGGACATGACACAGGCCATACAAATTCTGAAGCCATTGACAAAAGAGACCATCTGGTTTATCTGAAACTGCTAACAGCATGTGAAGAACTGTGGGTTGTAATCTTGGACAGTATATGGAGAAGATTTAAGTGAGAATAAGCTAGCACAGAAAAGCGGGAGGGAAGAGGGAGAGAGAAAGAAAGACAAAATGTATTTTTTGTCTTTGAATTCAGCTATGTCCAAAACTAGAGCCACCTTCTTGAACTTCCTAGATACATAAATCTTTTAACTCTGCCTTTTGTTGATTAAGTTGATTTTCATTAAGTTTGTGGAGTTTGTAAGCCAAAGCATTTTTCAAATAAAATTGACTAGACATATATCACACTGATACATATAGTAAATGAAAACAGATTTATCAGAGTAAAATGGAAAAGGAATGGGTTATATAGTTAAAAAAAATGAAAAAGGTAAAAAAAAGATATAACTGAGACAATGCATGATGATAAAAAGCTAGATTTGCTGGGAAAAAATAGCAATCCTAAATATATATACACCAAACAACAGAGCCACAAAATATATGAAGCAAAAACCAGTAGAGTTGAAAGGAAAACAAACAGTTCTCAATTATACTTAGGGACTCTGACATCCACCTCACTGGAAATGACAGAATGACTGGACAGAAAAGCAGCAAGGATATACAGGCAAATAACCTCAACTTGAGAAGCAAAACCTACCCAACCTCATGCATAGAGGTGGAAGACTAAACCCTTTCCCCTAATATCAGGAATAAGGCCAAGATATCCAGCCTCTCTATTCTTACTCAACACAGCGATGGAAGTTCAGGCAAGCACAATAAAGAAAAAATAAACAAATATAAGGCATACAGATTGGAAAGGGAGAAATAAAATATCCCAAGGAATCTACCAAAACTAACAATTCTCTTAGAACCACACAGAGCACAAGATCAAGACAGAAAATCATTCGCATTTCTATATTCTAACAACAAACATTTGGAAATAAGTTAAAAGCGCAATATCACTGGCAATTACACCAAGGAAAATGAAATACTATAGCAAAAATCTAACAGAAGATGTGGAGGATCTCCCTTCTGAAAATTACAGGGGCTAGTGAAGTTCCTTTGGGCTGTTCTCATGTCTATCTGAAATTCTTTCCATTTCCTGCCTGAATTCCTGGATTCGGGGATGATTCCGGTCTTTCTTTCCAAAGCAAGAGATGTCAAATGAGGACCATGATAAAGGCAGTTGTAAGTTTCTGATGTCTACACCAAGAAACTCACACTTAGTGAGATGTCTGCTCTCAAGGTAGCACCAAAACAACCAGTTAGGAGCTATCAAGAGCATAGTCTTTAGTGCCTGGGAGGATGGGAGTCAAGCAGAAATCTTGGTTAATAAAAGGGTTCAAAAGCTATTTGTGAAACTAATGTTTATTCACTAAATTAGAAATAAATATGTAAATAAAGACCCACTTATGGCATATGTTCTATTTTCTTTTTAGCTTTCATTCGAGTTCGGGTGTTACATATGCAGGTGGGTTCTATAAATTGTGCGTTACAGGAGATTGGTGTACATATTACATTGTCACCCAGGTACTAAGCATAAGTACACAATAGGTGTTTTTTTGATCCTCACCTTCCTCCGACACTCCACCCTCAAGTAGGCCCTGGTGTCTATTGTTTCCTTCTTATCTGTTTTATTTTAAGCACTTTTGTATCTTAGCAAGTTAAATCCTCATACCGGTTGTGTTGGTTGAAGATAATTATCCTCATAATACACACAAGGGAGCCAAAACCCAGGGATATTAAATAACTGTTCAAAACCAACAAAGCTAACAGAGCCTGGATTTGCACCCATATCTCTGACTCCAAAATCTATACTCTTAACCAATATGGTACCCTGCCTCCCCAAATTCTCAGAACATCCTATTCTGATAACGATCACGATTGCCAAAGCAGGAAACAACATGTAAAGTCAACAAATGTAAGTCAAATATCTTCAGTGAAGGAGAGACTAAATCATCCACTTCTTAAAAATATGGAAATATATGCAAGCCTCATTTGCTAGAATCAACTTTGAATAATGCTGAGTAAGCCAAACACTTTGGAAGTACTGGCAATAAAATAAGCAATCACATACTAAAAGGACAGAGGTCATTAAATGCTAAAGGAGGAAAAAAAATGTAAGCTTATTCTTGCTGCTTCTGGACAAAACTGAGGTCAGTGTGTGGAAGTTACAAGGAGAGAGTTCTCAGCTCATGGTCTGAGAAATTCCCGAGGAAGAATTTACAAAATTATTTCTTATAAAATTTGTTTCAATAATTACCTAACAAAATAACAATTTCTCTAATAAAACAAAACATTCTTTTGGAGAAAAATTAGGAAAAACCAAAGTGCAGAAAAGATGGAAACCAAATCTTTCATTACTCCATCACATGAAGGCAATAACTGTTAGCCTTTAGGTTTTTCAAAAACAGGAACATTCGAACTGTGAAAGTCATCCAGGGAAGGGTATTGCTTTCAAAGGAAGTGAGTTCTCCATCACTAGAGGTATGTAAGCGAAGACCAGATGGCTAGTGGATAGGAGGTGGTATATAGATGGATGCAACCAAAAAGTGGGGAGAAAAATGGGTCTGGGCTGAAAGGCATTTAAGAATCCT
The DNA here is from genome assembly GCF_049354715.1 of Callithrix jacchus. Taxonomy (NCBI): domain Eukaryota; kingdom Metazoa; phylum Chordata; class Mammalia; order Primates; family Cebidae; genus Callithrix; species Callithrix jacchus. Next base: position 70,580,691 of record NC_133517.1, read on the forward strand.
TTCAACTTTGAAACTACAGAAAGCTATATGACCCAGGAAGAAAGCAGAATCCTGCCTGGTTTATTCATCAAGAATTATTCAGAATCTAGCACAAGTTCTAGCACATGGTAGGTGCTCAGAACACATATATTAATAAAAATGAACAAATAAAGGAAGGAAAAGGGAGAGAGAAGTAGGAGAGATAGGAAGGAAGGAGAAGGGAGGAATCCCTGATTAGATGGCAGCTTCCAGATTCAAGCCCCATTCACTCTTTGCTCCATTCACTTAGCTCCTGCTATGTGCCAAGCTCTATCCTGGCTATTGGGCTTCGAGATGCAGTCCCCGAGCTCAGTGTCCACTTTGGAGCCCCTATTCCGCCTGACAGTCTGAAACAGGTCTTGTCTGTGGGTTTGGTGGGGATTGGGGAAGTTAGTCTCCATGAGGCTGGGGGCCCAGCAATCATTACAGGAAAGAGACGTCTTTGGGAAATGAAAGGTGATCGGAACACCTGTGCTGTGCGACGTGCAGAGGTGTCTGTGTATGGGGGTGGGCACGTGTCAGTAGACTGGAAGAGAGACCCTTGGAATCATTTCTCCCTCTATTAGGTAAGTAAGTGGGAGACACATGCCATTTTTCCAGGTTACAACCTCCCCCACCCACCCCACCCCCTTGGGCCAAATCCTCCCCTCCAAATTCTCCCTCAAATCCCAGCAGCAGAACTACATTCTGTGTGACAGAGCGGTCTGGTGTCACTTTGCACCTAAGTAATTTCAATTTTATCAGACCAGCTGGGGCTTGTTTTTGAGTCTGTGGAAAGATAGGAAGCGCTCAAACAGGAAGCTGGGATAAGGTTACACTGACAGATCTGTGAGTTTGCCCATGACTTTAGGGCAGAGGAATGTTCTGCTGTAAAACTGCATTGCTACAACCAAGTTGAAAACACACACACACACACACACACACACACACACACACAAATATATATATACAAACATGATTACACCAATTTGGCTGTTTGGAGCCGGTTGTGACTCAAAGCTTGTGTTATCTTTGTTCTGTCCTGAGAAAAGCTCCTTTAGTCAAATGGACTTTCCCCTTCCCTAGGTTGGCCTTTAGCATCGCCTTTTAAGACCCTAAGCTCAAACCTCAGTTAATGGGATCTTCATGCCCACAGTTTTCCAGAAATCGTGAATCTTCCCTTTCCTGCTTCTCACATATTTGATGGTCAGCAAGCACAGCATATTTGTCTCTGAAATGGATCTTAAATGCATGAATCTACTTACCCTGAGGATACTCAGGGCCCCAGTTCACATTCTCACCATCTCTTGTCTGCCCTGATGCTCCTGTGTCTTGTATTGCCTCTGCCCGAAAACCTTTCTCCATCTTGCTGCCAGTGTGACCTTCCTAGGGCACAAATTTGATGAAGTCATTTCCCTGCTTAGATATTCCTGGTGGTTCCTTATCCACAGTCATGCTGCTCTGAGCATGGTCTGCAGATGGGCAGTAGCCTGTGAACTTTGTTCCTGTCCCTGAAAGATAAGTACAAAAGTAGGGAGAGCATTCGGAGGTGGATATGGTAGTTGACATCACCATGTTATCCACACGTGTGGTGAGTAGACTGGGTCATTAAATAGGGTCTTCCTAGAGTGTTGTGAAACTCGCATGGGGAGTCATCTGTGGGGCCAACTCAAGTCTTATTAGTCAGTGCACCGTTGGGGAAAGAATGCCCACTGGTCCTGTATCACAGTGTGGGAAGCAGAGTCCTACAGGATCAAATCCAAAGACTTCTTACCCAGTCTGTGTCTGCGGTTCTTCCAGCATCTCCTGAAACTCCTCCTATACCTTCCCCCATCTGTGAAGCTGCTTGGCAGTCCTCCAAACATTGGACATATGAATTCTTCCTGGAATGTCCTTCCCTGCCTCGTCTGTCTGTGGACCTTCTCTCGTGTTCTTACACATCTTTCACGTCTCATTGCAGCTCTGCTAGGATGGCTTCTGTGTAGCCATTTCTGATGCCATCTCTAAATCTCCAAATAAATATTACCTCCTTGTGTCCTTCCATGTTACCTCATTCATTCTTTCAAAAACCAACCTCAAATTTTGGAGGAATAAGACAAAACCCCTTCTATTGAATGGGTTCTAGCCTATTTGGGGTTGAGAATTCTTGTGTCTTTCCACATTACCTAGTTCGTTCTTTCAAAAACCACTGTGGCAGCTTCAAATTTGGGATGAATAAGACAAAATCCCTTCTATCAAATGGTTTCTGGACTATTTCTCAGATGAATACTTTTCTCAGGAATATTCTGTGCTTTGTCTCCTTAAGGGGACTATGTATTAAACAGCACTGTGGCTACACAGCCTTCATGCAGTGAACGGGGGAGCTCAAGGAATGATACATTTGGGATTTGTTGTGACAATGATGGTTGAGACATAAAAAGAGGTTCTGGAAAATCTTTTGTCCTCTCAGTCTCTCTGAACTTTCATTTCTTCTTTTACCACAGGTAGGATTTGAGTTGTGGATACCCATAATTCCATTCAAGTTCACACATTCAACCCTACAGCCAGGGAAATTACATTACCAGAACCCCTTTCCTCCAGAAACTCCTAAAAGATGGACTTTACCCTCCCTACCTTCATCCCATGCCAGATCCTCAGACTCTGAACACAAAAGGAGCAACCACAGCGATCGATGTACATGATTCCATTTCCTGAGACTTTTCTTTGGCTTTTTCTCATATCACATCCCTTTAGTGACGGTGCCTTTTCATCCGAATTCACAATGCCCTGGGGTCAGGTAATATAGACAGAAATAGAAGAATTTCAAATTTAGACTTTTTATTTGCTATTTTTATTATTTTTTTATTTATTTTGAGATGGAGTCTTGCTCTGTTGCCCAGGCTGGAATGCAGTGGTACCATCTCAGCTCACTGCAACCTCCACCTCCTGGGTTCAAGCGATTCTCCTGCCTCTGCCTCCTGAGTAGCTGGGACTACAGGCGCCTGCCATCACGCCTGGTTAATTTTTTGTATTTTTAGTAGATACAGGGTTTCACTGTGTTAGCCAGGATATTCTCGATCTCCTGACTTCACGATCTACCCACCTTGGCCTCCCAAAGTGCTGGAATTACAGGCGTGAGCCACTGTGCTTGGCCTGCACTTTTTATTTTCTAATGAGTTGTTCAGGTGTTTGAGGCTATAAGAAAATATAGCCTAAGTCCCCAGGCTTGGCAAAGGGCATCCTACAGTCATTCACACCTACAACAATAGATCTCAAGCTAAACACGTTAAGTAGGAAATAGGCTGGCATTATGGGTAAGTGGGCAAAGTTGCCCCCATTAAACCTACTGAATTGAGGATAATGTTCTTCCTTTTTTCTCCTTCCTACCCTCTATATCAGATTGCCCTTTGGGTTGGATATGTATTGTCCTTTGGGTTTTCAGATAGATCTGAGTCTCCTGTACCCCACTAGCTTTCACTGCAGCAGAAAATTCTTTCTAGGTCTGATCCAACATCCAGTTCTTCATTTGGAATACACTATTTCTATCTGACCAAATTCTTTTGTACTTCACATTGGAAATTGTTGCTAAATTGATTTAATTCATAGACAGTGCTCATTCTCTATGGCATCACCATCCCAGAAAAGTGGGCTGAATACTAAGAGCACAATCTCCTTTCTAAGCCTTGCTGGTGCTGCGACCTCTTCTCCAGAACACGCATCCCAAACCCCTCTATCCCTGGCTAGGTCTGACTCATCCTTCATGTCTCACATTAGATCCCATTGCCCTGGGTCCCCTATGTGTTCCCAAAATTGGAGCAGATGACATTTTTTTCCTGCTCCCATAATACCCTTGAAAACCAACCTTTGGAAGAGAAGCGATAAAAACACAAAGATCAAATTATTTCTACCTTGGTCTTGAGGAGAGCAAATGCCTTAATTTTGATGCCTTCCTCTCTCAATTCAGTTTCTTATAAGAAAGATTTCCAAATGAACAAAGATCAAAGAGGAGGCTGAAGTTTTTATTTCCGCAAACAAACAATTCTTCTTAGGAATACTCATTTGAGTCAGAAATAGCTAACAGCATGGTAAGAAATACCACAAGAACAATTGCAAAGGAGTAATTTATCTCTCTGGAATGTCCCAGTTAGGCAGAAGCCTTAACAAACGCAGCTGGGGATGTCTTCTGAGACCCTATGACATGCACTTCACACTACGTCAGCACGGCTTTGGTACAGCTCCCTCCAAAAAGAAATTCTCCCTGAATTTGGCTGGTGACTCTTGATTAGCAATTCTTTGGTCTGAGACCACAGGAGAGACTGAATCTGCTATAAGCGTGTGGGGTGAGTCTCCCTGGCGGAGGTTTCTGTCCCTGCAGATCGCCACCGCGTCCATTCTCCTGTTTCAGATTCCTTTCGCTTAATTCAGGCCAGCTTCCCTCCTCCGCCCTCCCTGGTGACATATTCACAGGCTTGCAACACATATTAGTGTTTCCAAACCAATGTTCCCAGCAGGAGTTCCCACAGGAGGACATACACCCAGGAGGAAGGAGATAAAGGTCTAAAAACTCAGCTTTAATTGCATTTGGATTTGGGAAACCTGTTCTGATTAACAAGGAACGCTGTAACGGCATCTCTTACAATTTAATGAAAAGAGGTTTTTCTCCCTTCTTAAGAAAGTGAAAGAGGGAGTCAGATAACTCTGTGACACTTCCCTTCACCCACCCCCAAGCAATAATTTGATTCATGCAGGCTGAGAATGATGCCCAGACCGGTAAAAAAAAAAAAAAAAAAAAAAAAACACTTTCAAAGGCCTCTGGTGCCCTCTGCTGGTAATTGGTGCCGAGACTAGCTCTATAGGATAGACTTCGTCCTCACTGAAGGTTGAAGCTGACCTATTCCGCCTCACTCACTTTAAAGACCATGACGCTGGCGTTGAAAGAGCCTCACTCGGTAACATCATGTTGCTTGTTACTAGAAACTGTACTGCGATCCAAAGAACACCCTCCCTTATGAGGAACTCCCTCTTTTAAATATTGTTGCCTTACTAGCTGTGTCCTTGAACAAGTTACTGACCTTCTTTCCAAAAAAGTACCCTTCTTCAAAAGACAGTATTTACCTGACATTTTGAAGGGGGGGGGGAACCGCCCCCATGATTCAATTATCTCCCACTGAGTCCCTCCCCTTACATGTAAGAATTATGGGAGATACAATTCGGGAGGAGATTTGGGTGAGGACACAGCTAAACCATATCATGGTGTTAATTACCAACCCTTCTTACTAATTAACTAGGACACTCCTTCCATTTGACTGAATGGCCTCTCCTCTTTCTCTGCCTAATTCAGCACCATCAGATTTCAGGTTTACACCTGATCTACCACTTTTCTATCTCAACGCTAATAAGCTAATTACAAGAAGTTTGTGGAATTTCTTTATGTAAATGTGCATATTTACTTTTAATTTTTATTATTTTGGCACTATAAAAATCTGAAAGAATTCAGACATTCTGAAAGGATATTTAGTGTACACTTGCTCTGATAAATTCCTTCTGCCTGTGGAAGCCGTTATAAAAATGTTTGGCCCTGATAAGAAGCATTTTATATATGACTTTAGGCAGGAAAAGTACAATGGCTAGGTTGGATATTGCTTGGAAAACTCTTTCTCATTGTACAGAATCCTTTTCCTTAATTATACAATTATTCATTAAATGTCAGTTATATGTCAGCTACAAGACATGGGGAGTAAGAGAGACTGATTACTGACTCAATAAATCTTACCCAGCAGACAAAAAAAAAACCAAAAAACAAACTGTTATCCATCAAGTATTGCTTATTTCCTCTTTGCCACCATAAACCGTTTCACTGACTGCAATGGGTGTACTTCAAAGTTGACTCTAAGATGTTTCTCTGGGATTACTATAAAATGACTTTTAAAAATGCCCATATTTTTTGACATTATTTTGCATACACACACAAAAGCAAGTTGCAAATTGTAGAGAGCTATAGAAATATAAGCTATTAATGTCCCAGATATCTTGATGCCCAGCTCATAATCTTTTAACCACATCAAAGGGCTGTAAGCTTTAGTATTTAAAACAGTGGCCAGAGGAGATAGCCAAAACACAAGCCTTCCCATGCTGCAGGCCCCACAATTTATGACTCAGTAGGTTTGAAGTCAAATCCGATTCTGATGTGTGTAGCCCACAGACAACACTTTAAAAAATACTGTGCCTCAGCCTGTAGATTTTTGTCTATCAATTCACTCATACCTTGTAAACTATTATTTTGAGAGACACACAGATGCTTGTTGGAGACCTTCTGTATGCCAGGCACTCTGTGTGGTGCTTTCCTATAGTGGTCGAGCATAGTGGCCAAGAGCGAAAAGGGTAGACTCTCTGGGTTCAATTCCAGCTCATTTTAGTCTCTTTATAGCCACTGTGTCATCACAGAAAGCAGGGTAATATTAATAGCTTCATCATAAAGTGATTGTGATGATAAGATGAGTTGACATATGTAAAGTGTTTAGCATAGCATCTGGAAAGGAAGGTGGATAACTTTACATGTGGAATGGAACATCCGTGAGTTTCCAGGATACCTTTAGGTGCTGATGGCAGCCTTGGTGTCTGAAGGTAGCGTGGGCTCATCTATTGCTTGATATTTGGTCAACTTGAATAGAGCACTGGCTCTTTGATCAAGTACACAGATCCAGCAATCAATACTGCTGGGACCAAATTATGACTGAAATCATAAACCCGGAGCCTGTTTTGAAACATACATAATCCACACTCTTTACCCCCAGTGAACTTTCTAACAAATCAGGGCATTACTCACGAAAGAGTAACAATGAAAGGATTTTGCAGTGCATGCCAACGTAGGCGAGAGAGAACAGTAAGACCTATATAAGTTAGAAGCAGCAGCTCCATGCAGACCTTGGAAGATGTGACCATTGCCTAGTGAATGGAAAGATGTCTAAAGACCTTAAGTTAGCTCCAAACCCAAGTTTCCAGACACCCTGGGTTCAGCAAGCACAGAATGGGGATGTTTGGCTTCTACAGTAATAAGCTGCCCAACAAATTGTTCTCTGGCCCTGCCGGGTGTTATGTGGTGAGACGTGAAGCCAGCACATTCTGCAGTGTGTTTCCACACTTGAGGGTGATCTACCTTATCTGTTTCAGACAGAGGCATTTTTCCTAGAAGTAAAAGGAAAACTCCCTTTATTGCCAACAGGCACCTGCATACCAGCAGGCCACCAACTGGCAGAACAATGCAGAGTTTGGCAGGGGCAGTGGGAGGAGAGCCCGGGCTGCAGAGTACCCAAACTGCAGGGGAAAACCATCTCCTTTCTGCTTCCCCCATCTGCTGGGAGTTACATCCACTCAATAAAACCTTGCACTCATTCTCCAAGCCCATGTGCAATCAGATTCTTCTGGTGCATCAAGGCAAGAACCTCAGGATATAGAATTCCCTCTATCGTTGCAATAAGGCAGGAATCTAATTGAGCTAACACAAGCCCCCTACAGTCAGCTAAACTTAAAGAGCACCCTGTAACACACAGCCACTGGAGCTTCAGCTTCACCCCTAGACACTGCTGTGGGATCAGAGCACCACAGCCTGCCCATCTGCATGCCCCCCTAGAGGTTTGAGCAGTGGGACATTGAAGAAGCAAACCATACCCCCATCATGTGCCCTGTGAAGGGGACAAGGGAACATTTCGCATTTCTATAGTACAGCTGGCCGGGCACAGAGGATCAGCCTGTAATCCCAGCACTTTGGGAAGCGGAGATGGGCTGATCACGATGTCAAGAGATTGAGACCATCTGGGCCAACATGGTGAAACCCTGTCTCTACTAAAAATACAAAAATTAGCCAGGCGTGGTGGAGCATGCCTGTAATCCCAGCTACTTGGGAGGCTGAGGCAGGAGAATCGCTTGAACCTGGGAGGCGGAGTTTGCAGTGAGCTGAGATGGTGCCACTGCACTACAGCCTGGCGACAGAGTGAGACTCTGTCTCAAAAAAAAAAAAAAGAAAGAAAGAAAAAGAAAAACTACAGCCATTTGATCCAGTGAGCTATAAAACACAGGGTTTTATTTCTGAACTTTCTTTATGCTCCATATTTTGACAAGTGCTATATTGGACAGATGATGGCTTGAATGTAGCAACATTTTCCTACATTTTCGTATTACTCAGCACCAAAAAAAAAATTTACTTTTTGTAGTAATGGTCTTTTATTTAAAACATAAATATGCAAATTGTTTAAATTGGATATTTCCACAATAGGACAGTGAGATTATGTCGTGAACAGTAGTAAGACTTTGTATTCATATCTGTCTGAGGAGGGCACATTAAAGATTCCTTCCATAGTTGAGCTTGTTCCCGTAAGAAGTAAAGTTCTATGCAAGAATAGATGTTCAGCCACCCAGCAACTATGCGAACCAGCAAATATACGTTTTTCATTTTCATTCATATCCAAATCAATTATCACTTCCTCTAGAACATTCTACTGCTTTCTTTGTCTGCCAGCTCTCTTCCACATTAATTTCTTTCATAATCTTTATTGCTTCCAGATGTCACAATCATGATTTGTTTAGCAGTTAGCAATTATGATGGCCATGACTGAATTTAAATAGTAATTGTGCAAGAAGCTGATGTTCTGGTGTAAGCCAAAAGTTATCTAATTTTATAGACAAAAAGGCAAGAAACAAAATATTTTGAATAGCAAGTGTGAGGAATCAAAGGACTTTCTCTGGCTTTTCATAAGGTGATAGAGAATTTTAGCTCCTACGTTAAGGAGGGAGGACAAAAAACGGGCTCTTACCCCAGTTGGGTAAAAGGAATTCTCTTAAATTTGGTTGATAAGAATGAAACGTTATCCTCTAGGCAACAAGATACAGAGAAGAAGTTTCTGAACTCAAGAAAATGTTCATAATTTTGCCCACCCAATTAAATATCAGTACACTGCCATGGAGTTAAGAAGGACACCCAAGCATGGATCTCTCGATCCATCCCCCACATGCTCGTATTGAAAGATGGATATAGGAATGTATGTATTTGTTGATGAGTATGTGTTGATGTGTGTGTACATTTAGGTGTGTGTGTGTTAAACTGGATAATGGTTAAACTGAGACAGTATAGCAGGTAATGGCTATGTGTCCTGACAATGTAGATACAGTAAGAGTATCAGAAAATGGTGGAAATGGGGAAGGCATATGAAAAGTAGAATATATGAAAGGAAAATTTTGAAAAAAAAAGAGAAAAATAGAATAAACTTGCTAGTGACCTTATGCAGTATTTTGCATAAAAGTATGTTACTTTAATTTAGATGCTGAGAAAAAGAAGAAGGCATTAGCTAACTTAAATGATGTAAAAGAGAAAAATAATATTAAATAACGAAGAAGAGGAAGACACTAAGCTGTGTTGTAAAAATATGAGTACCAGATAATTATAACAACAAATAAATAAACCTTTCTAAATAATAAAAGATTTATCAAGAGAGAAAATAAAATAAATAAGATATTGAAAGACTTTAATATATAATTACACATAATTATATAGTATACATATTCAAATAACTACAATATGTATAATTTATAATAAATATAGTTTAAACTGACACAAGAACAGAAAGCCAAACACTGCATGTTCTCACTCATAGGTGGGTGTTGAACAATGAGAACATGTGGACTCAGGGAGAGGAGCATCACACATGAGGGGCAGTTGGGAGGGGTGGGGGGAGACAGCGGGGGGTGGGGATATCATGGGGAGAAATGCCAGATATAGTATGCACCTAAAATAAAATAAATAAATTTTTTAAAATAAATAAATATATATATATTAGATGTAAAATACATTTACATATACATACACATACATATATAACATTTATTACATATTTAAATATTTCTACATGGATATATATAATATAATGTAATATCTGAACTGAAACCAAACATATTATCATATTATTGAGTCAATGAATTTAAATGTGTTTACCTATTAAAAAGAACATATTTTAATAATAGTTGAGAAAGCAAAATACATTATTATGCTATATGTAAGAAGCATACTTAAAAACGCAGAGATTCAGAAAAGTTAAAAACTTAAAAATGGTACATCCAGACAGTGAAGCATTATTCGGTTCTGAAAAGAAATGAAAAGACATGGAAGAAACGTCAATACATACTATTAAATGAAAGAAGCCAATCTGAAAAGGCTATATACTATATGAGTCCAACAATATGGCATTCTGGAAAAGGCAAAACTGTGGAGACAGTAAAATGATCAGTGGCCGTCAGGAGTGTGGGGAGGGAAGGCTGAAATAGCAGAACACAAAGAATATTTCAGGCAATAAAATGACTCTGGCTGGGCGCGGTGGCTCACGCCTGTAATCCCAGCACTTTGGGAGGCTGGGGTGAATGGATCACCTGAGGTCAAGGTCGGGGGTTCAAGACCAGCTTGACCAACAGGGAGAAACCCCAACTCTACTAAAAATATAAAATTAGCCAGTCTTGGTGGCATGCACCTATAATCCCAGCTACTCAGGAAGTTGAGGCAGGAGAATCGCTGGAATTTGGGAGGTAGAGGTTGCGGTGAGCTGAGATCATGCCATTGCACTCCAGCCTGAGCAACAGGAGCAAAACTCCATCTCAAAGAGCAAACCAACAGATAAACAAAAACGACTCTGTATGACACTGTAATGGTAGGGGCATATTATTATACATTTGTCAAATGCATATTGTACAACACTAAGAGTAATCCCTGGCTAGTTTCTGGATGATAATGATGTTTAATGTAGGTTAATTGATCATAACAAATGTATCACTCTAGCAAGGGATGTTGATAATAGGGGAGGCTGTATGGGTGGGGTGGGAGTGTAGGGGTATATGAGAAATTTCTGTACCTTTTGCTCAATTTTGCTGTGAACCTAAAACTGCTCTAAAACTGAAGCTTATTATAAAACAAAATAAAAATAAATAAATGCAAAAATAGTAAAAAGCAAAACTAGGTTAATACAAAATATAAAAAGGAAGAAAAGAAAGGGTTATGATCTTGATTATTAACAAGATAGAATTTACACCCAAAAGCATTAGAAGTCACTTTTAAGCAGTATAAATCTGTAAGAGGCACTGTCAATACTCAAAGGAACCTGGTGAGCATTGAACCCCATTTTCACTAAGTGACACCCTCAATTACACATTCTTACATAGATTATTTCTTCTTCTAAAGGCAGCAATTTACTGTAAAGCAATTACAGCTATTAGAATTTGCTCACCTGATAATATAGTAACATATTTTATAAATCATTATCTAAGGGAGACAAAAGAGAAAACTCAGAGACATAGACTAATAGCTGGAGACTGAAGCAAAGACAGATGAAGCAGACCAAAAATTATTAAGTACATCTAAGACTTAATAGCTGTGTCTCATGCTGCTGGTGTCCCAACTCAAAGCTCTCCATCTCCCCTCTAATTTCAGTCACATCGGTGATACACAGTTCCAGAAGGACTTTGACTCAACTCCTGCTGACACTACCTTGCGTCAAGCATGTATCTGCATCGTATTTCACGTTCTGCCCCTGGGATTCTACATTCAGACACTAGTAAGCGCCCAATGCAAGCACATCTCCTCAGCCAAAAAGCACTGCCTCTAAGGGTAACCCTCAACGTTGCAGCTAATTAGCACTCACCCAACAGTATACATCTGTAAGAGGCACTGTCAATACTCAAAGAAGCCTGGTGAGCATTGAACCCCATTTTCCCCAAGTAGCACCTTCAATAACACATTCTTACAGTGATTATTTCTCCTTCGTGCACTCCTTCTAGTCCTTCCTGCCTGCTTACAGGGATGATCTTTTTTTTTTTTTTTTTTTTTTGAGACGGAGTTTCGCTCTTGTTACCCAGGCTGGAGTGCAATGGCGCGATCTCGGCTCACAGCAACCTCTGCCTCCTGGGTTCAGGCAATTCTCCTGCCTCAGCCTCCTGAGTAGCTGGGATTACAGGCACGTGCCACCATGCTCAGCTAATTTTTTGTATTTTTAGTAGAGATGGGGTTTCACCATGTTGACCAGGATGGTCTCGATCTCTTGACCCCGTGATCCACCCGCCTCGGCGGGATGATCTTGTACATAGATTACATACACACAAAACCTTATCTTGGAATTGGCTCTAGGAGAATCTAAATAAAGATAAATGCATAACCAATAAAGTAATCTCTCTCTCTCTCTCTCTAGCTCTCTTTCTCTCTCTCTCTCTCGCTCACTCGCTCTTTCTCTCTCTCTCTCTCTCGCTCTCTCTCTTTTTCTCTCTCTCTCTCTCTCTGCGTGTGTGTGTGTGTGTGTGTGTAATATAGTTTACGTACAAGGCATATAATTTCTTAAAACGTACATACACATGGAGCATTTACAAAAATTAAAGACATCTTAATTCCCAAATAAAACCTCCATAAATCCTAAAAAAATTGAAATAACTGTAAGAACATTCCCTGATAACAATGCAATAAAACTAAAAAAAAGTAAGATAGCTAAAATCCTCTTCTATCTAGAACTTATAAAAATATGCTATAAGCAATTTTTAGTTCAAAGAGGGAGATAGTCTCAAAATTTCTGAAAAAAGATTATAATGATTGTATGACATATTAACTCTACGAGATAAAGCAATTATCAGAGATTGCATAGCATAACATATTTATATCAATAAAAAGCAAACATTTTAAAATAATATACTCAGAAAGTTCAAAAAACCACCAACAAAGCAGAAGGGAATAACTAATAAAGATTAAATCAGATTATAATGAGTTAGAAAAATATATAGTGAAACTCATGAAGAAATAAATCTAAAAGCTAGTTCTTTTTTAAAGCAACAGCAATAAAAAAATAAACTACCAACTAACTAATCCAAATAAAAAAAAAAGTAAATACACAAGTAGTAAAATTTTTAAAATCATTGTAATTATTTTGCAAAATCCAAATGGAATACATAATTTTTAGAAAATATGATTAACTGAAATTGACCTCAGAAAAGACAGAGTCTAAAAGCCTTAATATTTATGAGCAATAGCTAAGATAGTTAGGATTTCTAATGAATAGCACCAGCTCCAGATAGTTTCACTGGCGAATTCTTCTAAATCTTTAAAGCTCAGATAAACCCAATGCTATTGAAAAGAAAAACAAAATGTTAAAATTAGTTTTGAAAGAAAACAATATTGATCCACAAAATTGATAAACATTATACCATAAAAAGAATCTAGAGAAAAGTCTAAATTCTAAATGTTGATGCAAAATGTCAAATAAAATGTTTGCAAACATAACTTTGGCACATTAACAAACAGTGCATCATGACCAAGGGTGATTTGTTCCAGTACTTAAAGATGGCTTAACATTAAGAAAGTCATTAATATAATCCATCATATTAATAGAGCTATGGAGAAAAAGTTTATTAGATATAGAATAGTATTTTGAAAAATTGAACACATTTATATTTAAAATATTCAAAGAGACAAGAATTCAGGAATATTTAGTGATTGAATTAAGATACAATCAGTTTACTTAATGGAGGAAACATTAAATTCGGTTTCATTAAAGTCATGAGCAAAAACGATGGTTATCTCTCTATCGCTTTTAACACTATCGTTGGAGATACTAGCCAATGAAATTAGACAAAAGAATGCAATTAGAGACATAAAAGTTGGAATTGAAAAGGTAAAACTGTCTCTTTTTGTAGAAGCCATGATTATGGGCTTAGTTAGTTGTTTGCTTACTTTACACTTTTGTAGCAAAAACTGATACAAAGAAGCATGATTTATAATAGCAAGTACCTGGAAACAACCCAAAGGTCCTTATGGACATTTAGGACAATCTGTACTACGGAAAACCTACACAAAGGAGTATTAGGCTTTATGCTTAATTTGTGTTTAATAGTAAGGACAATTGAGGCAACTAGATTAAGCTAAAATGATTGTGAGCAATTGTTTCTTTTGAGAATCATACATTAAATGTTCTTTTACAGAACATTTAATTTTCCATAATATTTTTGTCATTAATCAAGGAACTAATTCCACAAATTACTGCTTTGACCAGACCATTACTTTCAGTGATAGTAAGCCAAAATGTGTGAATATCAAATTTGGATTCTTCTTCAGAGGAGAATCATGAGCTGCCATGAGCCCAGAGTCTCTACTTTTTCTCATCCGAGGTGATCTCATTTTCTGTGAATGAGCAGGGAAGGGCTGCTGTGGGAATACCTTGCTGACAGTGTGTAGCTGCTGACTCTGCTTCCCTCTCTGATTGCTGTGAGGGCATCATGTTATAGCAGGTAAGGTCAAGGGCTCTGGTTAGACAGACACGAGCTCTAAGTCCTGCTTCACCATTTCCCAAAAGTTTGAATGATGACCAATTTAACCTTTGTAAAATTCAGATTTATTGTCCATCAAACAGTTAATAATACCTTCCATGAAGAGTTGCTGTGAGGATGAAAAGAAGGAACAAATATACAAGTCCTACACAGTGCTTGGAAGAACACAGGTGCTCAAATACGTTGTTTGTTTTCTGCCTCTATCTCTTATTATTGAAACTGTGGAAACACACATATAAATGTGCACTCCTCTCATAATAGTGTAATTCAAGATGTTCGCTAACATTGTGAATAAGCTTGTGTAAAATCGTTATAATTATTATTGAAATATAAACAAACTAAAACAAAAATTCTTGATAACTCATGGACATCATTACAAGAAACCACAATCATACACTAAAGGTTCAAAGTTAGCATTGCATTAAGTGACTTTCCTGTTTAATCCAGGTGTATATGTTGAATTATTTGCAATTATGTAACATTTTCATTATCCACTCATTGGTTGATGGGGACTTAGATTCGTTTCATATCTTTGCAACTGTGATTTGTGCTGCAGTAAACATATGTGCAAGTGTCTTTGATATAATGACTTATTTCCCTTTGGGTACCCAGTAATAGGATTATGGGATTGCTGGAATGAATGGTGGATCTATTTTTAGTTCTTTAAGAAATCTTTGTACTGTTTTCTGTAGAAGTTGTACTAATTTACATTCCCACCAGCAATGAATAAGTATTCCCTTTTTACCACATCCATGCCAACGTCTATTATCTTTTGACTCTTTAATAATGGCCATTTTTGGCAGGAGTAAAGTGGTATCTCACTGTGGTTTCAATTTTCACTTCCCCGAAAATTAGGTGTGTTTCATGTTGTCTGTTTTTATATCTTCTTGTGAGAAATGTCTACCAGTATCATTTGCCCACTTTTTGATGGGATTAGTGGCTTCTTTGGCTAATGGCAGGCCAGTGGATTTGACATATACCAGGGTCACGGAGAATTTATAAGAGTCATCAAGAACCAGAATGAAAACCCTCATAATACATAGGGAATTTGTTAGAATACTAAGAAGGGTCTTGCCTTAGTACTGGGGAAAAATTAATTCTAGCAGACTTCATCTATAAAAAGTTAGGCCGTGGATATTTTAGACTTTGAAGGCTACATAGAGTCCCTGTTGCATACTCTTTTTTCTTTTATAATAATTTAAAAATGTAAAAGCCATTCTTGGCTTGTACGTAGTACAAAAAAAAAAAAAAAAAAAAAAAAAAAAAAAAAAAAAAAAAAAGAAAGTCCCTGCCCTAAACCAAACACTGCTTTGGTACTACCTAACTAAACTTAAAAGCAAAACCCAAAAGGATCAAGCTATGTCAAAACTCTTCACGGTCCTAGAACAAAATTCAATAATTTTTTTGAAATACAAATATATCACTACTTGTCTTCATTCATTTGGTTGCTGTTTTTAAAAAGTACCATAAACTGGATGGCTTATAAACAGTAGACGCTTATTTCTCACAGTTCTGCAAATCAAGAAGTCCAAGATCAAGGTGCTGGCAGATTTGGTGTCTAGTGAAGGTGCACTTCCTGACTCATAGAAATGGCAACTTCTCACCATGTTCTCACATGGGGAAGGTCAAGGCAGTTCACTGGCGCTGATCCCATTCACAAGGCTCTGCCTTCATAATCTCATCGCGCCCCAAAGTCCTCGCCTTCTAAAATCTTCACTTTGGAGATTAGGTTTTAATACATGAATGGGATGGTGGGGCAGGAGTGGTAGATGAAAATATTAAATCATAGCAGTACTCATCAGGCAAAATTCACAATGTTTGATATCCAATAAAAATTGCCAAGCATTCAAAGAGCAGCAAAATACAAACCATAATGAAGATAAAAATTAATCAAAACTAAGAAATGGAACAAATGAAACAACTTATTCTCATAACCTGGGCCATCCTTACCTGATCTCAATGCACAGCTGTGGCATTGAGATCCATTTCTGTTGTTAATTCTTAGATATTTTCTTTCTCTTGAATTTAGCACCATTTCCAATAACCTTCTTGTAAACTCTACATAAGATTTTCTACGCACTGGTAGCAGTAAAGCAGATGTTCAAGACACCTGCATCCACCGTAGTGCCTGAAAGCGTTAATTCATGTTTTCGTTTTATCAACACACCTCAGTCTTTGAGAATCCTGAAGGACAAAGATTTACCCTGATCCTTCAGCAAACTAGAATCTCCATTATGTCAGATAACATCGGTAAGAACCAAGAGAAAGCAAAGAATTGCTGTGTGTCCAATGTAACCACTAGATGGTGCAATGCCTTCATATTTCCTCAACACTAAAACCCAGAGGTGAATTTAGTCCATTACAAGGAACACTTTACCAGACAGCTATCCTAATTTATCATTCCACTTGCCTGCATAACTTGCCAATGATCTTGTGAGAAGGAACTGAGTCGAATACAGTTTTGCTTTGCTTAGCTTGAAATGGAGTTTTAATTTTATTATTTATTTTCTGTTTTTGCATGGTGATGCTGCGGTGAGAGTTTGTGTATTTGAAAAGCTAACCATAAGAGGAATTCTAATTTCCCACTCCCTACCCCTAAGCATGGGCTGCTCACCTGACTCATCACTGTTGCCCCAGATTTCAGCATTCTTCAAGGCTCAGAACAGCTTCCTCTTCCGTAATAAGCATTCCTTTCTAGTCCGCTGTCATCTCTTTTTCCTATATTCCTATCTTTTCCCTAAATTCTGAATATCTTTGCTTTGCTCTTTACTAGATAGTACAGTGTAACATTGAGAAAGTTACTTTGCCTATTTGAGGCTCAGTTTTCCTTCCATATAATGGAAACAGTCATAATACATCATTCATGAAACTGTTGTTATGTTTGAATAAAATAATACATGTAAAGCAATAGCACAGTGCCCAACACACAGTAAGTTCTCATAAATGTATTTATTTACCAGTCTTTGATAATATAAGAAGTATCATTTTTCACTGTCCTGCACTTCAGTTATGCTCTCAGTAAATATCCCTTGAGCACAAATGACTTGCCAAGCATCTGCTTGCTGCCAGAAACGGAGCAGTGAATAAGATTTACATGATGCACACCTGCACGTGCCTTACAGTAGAGCGAAGGAGAGGGAAATAAATCATTCTAGGAAGCTCTGCAATAGAAGAAGTCCAGGGAGCTAGGGGAGCGTGCAGCAGAATTAACTTGTCAGGTAGAATTAAGAAAGGCCTCTTCAAAAAAGTATCATCTAAACGGAAGCTGATAAAAAAGAGCACTCAGGTAAAGGAGAGAAGTGGGATGGGATTTTCGTACAGTCTATGACAGCCCAAAGGCAGAGACTAGAAGCTTGGCAGTCATGACTTTCAAATACTTCTGATGACAACTTACAATTAAAATATATGTATTTTATATCATAATATGTATACAGACCCATACACACAAAAATAAAACAATACTTAAACATTGCTTGACCTGCCTGCAAAAAAAACAAACAAACACATTCTAATGTTGTCTATTCTCTTTTATTAAAAAGTACTGGCTTCAGGACATTTGTCTTGGCAAATATTTCTTGAGTAAGACTTCAAAAGTACAGTCAACCAAAGCAAAACATGGATAAATGAAATCACATCAAACTAAAAAGTTTGTGCATAGAAAAGAAAACAACAAAGGGAAGATGGTAAAGGAAACATAGCGAAGAAAGCAAAGAGAAGAGACAACCTACAAACTGGGAGAAAATATTTGCAGACAATTCACCAACAAGGGACTAATAACCAGAATACACAAGAAACTCAAACAGCTCAGTTAAGCAAGAAACAAACAAACAAAAAACCCAAACAACAACAAACAAACAATCTATTTACAAAATGGGTAAAAGACCTGAACAGACATTTCTCTAAAAAAGACATACAAAGAACCAACAGGTGTATGAAAAAATGCTCAACATCACTAATCATCAAAGAAATGCAAACAACCCCACAAGGAGATATTATTTCAGCCCGTTAAATGGCTATTATCAAAAACACAAATAATAACAGATGTTGCTGAGGATGTGGAGAGAAGGAAATATTTGTACACTGTTGGTGGCAATGTAAATTAGTGCAGTATGGAAAATTATATGAACATTCCTCAAAAAGCTTAAGAACTGCCATATGATCTAGCAATCTCACTGCTGGGTATGTATGAAAAAGAAAGAAGGGCCGGGCGCAGTGGCTCAAGCCTGTAATCCCAGCACTTTGGAGGCCGAGGCGGGTGGATCACGAGGTCGGCAGATCGAGACCATCCTGGTCAACATGGTGAAACCCCGTCTCTACTAAAAATTACAAAACATCAGCTGGGCACGGTGGCGCGTGCCTGTAATCCCAGCTACTCGGGAGGCTGAGGCAGGAGAATTGCCTGAACCCAGGAGGCGGAGGTTGCGGTGAGCCGAGATTGCGCCATTGCACTCCAGCCTGGGTAACAGGAGCGAAACTCCGTCTCAAAAAAAAAAAAGAAAAAGAAAAAAGAAAAAGAAAGAAAATCAGTATATTAAAGAGATAGCTGCATTCCTATGTTTATTGCAAAACTATCCACAGCAGCCAAGATATGGAGTCAATGGATAAATGGATAACAAAAATGTGTCTATCAATGGATAAGTGGATAACAAAAATGTGGTATATATACACAATGCAATATTATTCAGACTTAAAAGTAAATGAATTCCTGTCCTAGATGTAAAAATATTGTTAAAAGAAATAGATTTAGTGTTTGGAAGCACAATAGGGCAACTATAATATCACATCAGTTAACTATAAGTTAACTATAAACTTAAACTATAAGTTTAACTATAAGTTCACAGTAATTTATTGCATATTTCAAAAATAACTAGAGGAGTAGATTTGGAATGTTTCCAACGCAAAGAAATTATAGATTCCTGAGGTGATGAATATCCCAATTACTAAGATTTGTTTATTATACATTGTATGCTGGCATCAAAATATTACATGCACTGTAAATTTGTATAAATATTGTGTATCCATTTAAAAAATTAATGATTTTAAGTATTGGTTGTATCTCATCACAGAGGACCAAAATACGTGAAACAGAAACAAGTAGAAATGAAGAAAGAAATAAACAATTTAGCAGTGACACTTGGAAACTATAAAAATCCCCTTCCAGTAATGGATAGAACAACTAGACAGAAGACCAACAAGTACATGGAAGATAAAGAATACAAATAACCAATTGTTCCAAACGAACATCTATAGGACGGGCAACCATCAACATCAAAATATATATCCTTCTCATATGCACATCAACATTATCCAGGAAACACCATATTCTAGGCACCCCCCCAAAAAATAAACCTTAGTAAATCTTAAAGTAATTAAATTTAAATTTGACTCTGAGAACTATAGGATCAAATTGGAAACCAATAACAAAAAGGAATATGAAAAGTGGAAATTTGACAACACATTCCTATATAACCAATTGATCAAAGAAATATTACATGGGGAACTAGGAAATAGTTTGAAATTAATAAATGTGAAGACACAACATAACAAAAACATATGGAATGCAGCAAAGCAGTGCTCAGACAGAAATTTAGAGCTATAATTTCCTGTGTTAAAATAATAAGAAAGATCTCAAATCAATATCCTAACTTTCCACCTTAAGATACTGGAAAAATAAGAGCAAATTAAACCCAAAGCAAGTGGAAGGAAGAACGTAGAAAAGGTTACAGAATAATTGATGGGTACAATGTGTATTATTTGAGTCATACATACCATAAAACCTGACTTCACCACAAAATAATCTATGCATGTAAC
This sequence comes from Callithrix jacchus, assembly GCF_049354715.1. Lineage (NCBI taxonomy): Eukaryota > Metazoa > Chordata > Mammalia > Primates > Cebidae > Callithrix > Callithrix jacchus. The sequence continues at coordinate 70,600,818 of NC_133517.1, forward strand.
AAAACTTCACTTGTATCCCATAAATTTATACAAATAAAAAATTAGAGAATACATTTATGAAATAGAAAATATGAAACGATAGGAAAAAATCAACAGAATCAAAATGGGCTCTTTGAAAAGATAAGCAAAATTGACAAACATTCAGCAAGTTTGACCAAAAACAAAAGCGTAGGCTCAAATTATTAAAATCAGAAATGAAAAGAAGAGACATTACTGCTAACCGTACAGAAATACAAAAGTTTACAGGATAATTCCATGAACGACGGTATGCCAATAGATTAGACAAATAAGATGAAAGAGACAAATTCCTGAAATTAATTCAATATGAAATAGATAATCTGAATAGACCTAGAACAAATAAAGAGACTGAATTACTTACTAAAAAGCAAAACAAACACAACAGCAACAACAACAGAACTACCCACAAAGAGAGCTTAGGCTCAGATGCCTTCAATGTCGAATTCCACCAAATATTTATAGAAAAATTAGTATCAATACTTTATAAACTCTTCCAAAGAGTAATAGAATAGGGAACACTTCCCAATTCATTCTATCGGGCCAAAATTTCCCTAATATCAGAATCATATAAAAATATTACAAGAAAAGAAAACCTACTCGAATATGCATATATATATATATATATGAATATATATACATGAATTCCTCAGACTTCCTCAGCAAAATAGTAGCAAATGGAATCCAGCAACATGCTTTAAACAATGTACATGACAGCCAAGTGAGACTTATACCAGAAATTCAACATTAACTTAATATGTACATTAATCAATTAATGTAACCTATATCAGTAAAATAAAAAAACAAAACCACATGATCGTTTCAATAGATGTAGAAACAGTATGTGAAAAATTCAACATCTGGTCATGATAAAAACACACAAAAAATAGGAATAGAAGGGAATGTCTGCCATCTAACATAGGACATCTATAAAATCCCACAGTTAATATCACAGTTAATATTTGCTGTGAAAATCTGGTTGGTTGTTATGTACCAGCGGCATTTTACTCTTTAAGGAATCAATTAGGATTTTTTTTAAAAAAGCAATCAGAGGGCCGGTCGCGGTGGCTCACGTCTGTAATCCCAGCACTTTGGGAGGCCGAGGCGGGTGGATCACGAGGTCAAGAGATTGAGACCATCTTGGTCAACATAGTGAAACCCCGTCTCTACTAAAAATGCAAAAAAAAAAAAAAAAAAAAAAAAAAACAAAAAATAGCTGGGCATGGTGGCGCGTGTCTGTAATCCCAGCTACTCAGGAGGCCGAGGCAGGAGAATTGCCTGAACCCAGGAGGCGGAGGTTGCGGTGAGCCGAGATCGTGCCATTGAACTCCAGCCTGGGTAACAAGGGCAAAACTCCGTCTCAAAAAAAAAAAAAAAGCAATCAGAAAAATATAAGGCACCTTCAGAAAACACTAAGTGCATCTTGGCTGAGCATAGTATGAGTCAAGAAGAACACAGGATTCAAACCTTGAATGACAAATGAATATTTAGTTAGATGGATCAGGGAGAGCCACTGAAGCTTTCAAAGTAGGAGAGTATGCAGAGATTTGTGTCTTAGGAAAATTTATCCATCAGTATTTGGCACGAAGTAGACATTCAACAAATGTTCATTGGATAAATGGCAGCAAAGTAAAATATACTTTGAAACAATAAAAACGTTAAGTAGAGAATCCAATTAGGAGGCTGTAATGCACTGTCAGTTACATATCCAAATCCCATCTTCTTCCCACGCTGTTCCTCTCAAATCAGTCCTCGGTTTCATTCTGGCTTCCTCACTCTTCTGTGCAGCCAGGTGCTACAGAGGAGGTTAGCCCTAACCTCAGGAACTGGGCCCTGCTTAGCCAAAATAATTCCAGAGGTCCTTCCAAGAGTTGGCTTAAGCTTGGATTAAGCATGGGCATGTGTCAGAGTTTTGGTCTGTGGAGATATATGGGAGTTTTGGTTTAAAAATTAAAATTAAAGTTAAATTAGATAAAAAACACATAGAAGAGAGGACCAGTCAGTGGGAAAAAGTGACCCACGAGAAATAAAGAACCAAGATTGCAGAGAAGCTGAGCTGCAATCTTACTGGTATGCTTAGAACCACCGTAGATGTGTTATTTTAGAGAAAATATATTTTCATATCATTTTAGCCAGGAGCACCAAGGTTTTCTAGTACTTAAAGCCAAAAGCTTGCTGATGAATAAAGAGACCATCAGAACTATCCAGGGAAAAGATAATTAGGTCCTGAGCTAAGATATTGTCCTCAGGAAAAGAAAAAGTTGAACAAATTTGAGAGGCAATACAGTAGGACTGTCAGACTTAGTAAGTAAAAACACAGGGCACACAGTTCAATTTGGATTTCAGATAAACAACAAATACTTTTTTAGTATACATCTCTCCCACAACATTTGAGACACACGTATACAAAGATATTATTTGTTGCTTCTCTGTAATCCAAATTTAACTATTTTATCTACCTACCTGAGTGTAGAGCTTTCAAGACTTTTAATCACTAATTTGACGTGAGAAAACAAAAGCCAAAAGAAGTCACAGATATCTTTGCGGTTTTAAGCTTGAGTCACTGTCAGGCCAGAGATACTATTAAATAAGAAAAGGAAGTCAGGATATTTTATGGAATGGATAAAAGTTTAATTGGACATGTATGGTGGGTGAGATGATCAGCAAGTTATGTTAAATAGCAGTTCTCAACCAGACATGATTTTGCCTTCCAGTGGACGTTGAGCAATGTCTGGAGACATTTTTGGTTGTCACAACACAGGGGAGGGATTACCACTGGCATCTAGTGGACAAAGGCCAGGATACTGCTAAACATCTCACAGTGCATAGGACAGCGCTGTGACAAAGAATTATCCCATCCAAGATGTCAGTAGTGGTGAGGTTGAGAAACCCTGAATTAGAGTATGAGGTGAAAAGAAAGATACTTTTAGGATGTTTATATTAAGTCTGCACTGGACTTTAATGATCTAATTTTACTCTCGGTTTAGCAAGTATTTAATCAGTATCCAATATGTGGCAGGCTGTTTACCAGGAAAATGAAGGGGAATGCGATATAAGGGCTTTCTAGAAACTCAGGCTATCAGAGGAAATGAACGTGTAAAAGTTTGTGAATAAAAGCTTCCAATAAGTACACTGAAGCAAAGGTAACTTTATCTAAATTTGAGAAAGTATGCCATATGTTTGCTGTATCCCGCAAACATGGGTCCCACAGCATCAGTCTGAAAAATGCCAAAAGGGTCTAGTCTAGGGAATAGCAGATCTTTCATTACAAAAGCAAAACATCATGTGGATAAAAGTAAAAGCTACAAGAATGTACCTTAACCATAGTGTACAAAGCACTATTGACGGTTTTCTAGGTTCAAGAGCAAAGGAAGAAATACCTTGTAATAGTTAATATCAGATGTCAACCTGATTGGGTCAAGGGCTGCCTAGATAGCTGGTGAAGTATTATTCTGGGTGTGTCTGTGAGGGTGTTTGCAGATGTAACTGACATGGGAGTCAGTGAACTGAGAAAGACCTGCCCTCAAAGTGAACAGGCACTATCCAATCGGCTGGTGGCTCCTGTAAGACAAAGCAGGCAGGAGAAGGGGGATACTCATCTCTCTCTCTCTCTCTCTCTCTCTCTCTCTCTCTCTCTCTCTCTCTCTTTCTCTCTCTCTGCCAGAGTGGGATGGGATGCCTTTTTTCTCCTTCTGCCTTTGATATCAAACTCCATTGTCTTTGGCTTCTTGACCCACAGCTTCCTGCAGCTCTCAGGCCTTTAGCCTCAGACTGAGACTCTACTGTCAACTTTCCCAGTTCTGAGATTTTGGACTTGCCTTGAGCCATGCTACAGGCTTTCCGGGAGCCACACTACTGGCCTCTCTGGTTCTCCAGCTTGCAGACAGCCTATCATCTCTGTGACTTTGCTACTATGATTGTGTGAGCCAATACCCCCAATAGATCTCCTTTCCATATGTATCTATTGGTCCTGTTCCTTTGGAGAACTCTGTCATACACACCTGTTGGTGGCTAACATTCTCCTAGATGGTTTCATATTTCAGCTCATTTACTCACCATATTAACAGTATGAAGTGACTGTTCCCACAGGCATTTCACAGGTGAGAAACTTGAGGCTCTCAGAAATTATGTAAAGTGTGAAGTGTGTGTTTTGGGCTCCCAGAAGCCTCCCTTTTCAGATTGCTTCTTTTTTTTAATCTCATAACATTTTTGGGGGGTTTCTTGGTCTTCTTTTAAAACTCACCTTAGTTGAGCTGGTGTTCCTAACTGCAAAGATAATTGTTGGGGCAAACCAAATTAAAATTGTGCAGAGCTACACGTGTACACAAGAGAGTACTATTCAGCACTATAAAGAAATGAGCTATGAAGCCATGAAAAGACACAGAAGAAACTTGCAGATTACTAACTGAAAGAAGCCAATCTGAAAAGGCTACATATTGTATGATTCCAACTTTATGATATTTTGGAAAAAGACAACACTATGAGATAGTCAAAGATCAGTGGACTCACAGCATTAAGGAGGAGGAATGAATGAATAGGCGGAGTAAAGAGGATTTTTAGGGCAGTGAAACTACTCTGTTTAATATTATAATGATGCGTACATGTGATCATACATTTGGCCAAACCCATATGTATTAGCTCATTTCACGCTGCTATAGAGATACTACTCAATACTGGGTAATTTATAAACAAAGGAGGTTTGATTGACTCACAGTTTCACATGGCTAGGGAGACCTCAGGAAACTTACAATTATGGTGGAAGGAGAAGGGGAAGCAAGGACCTTCTTCACATGGCTACAGGAGAGAGAAGTGCAAGCAGGGGAAATGCCAGATTCATGAGAACTCAGTCGGTATCATGAGAACAGCATGGGGGAAATTGCCTCGATGATCCAATCACCTCCATGATCTAATCATCTAATTTGAGACGAAATTTGGGTGGGGACACAAAACCAAACCAAATCACCATAGAATATGCAACCCTAGTGTAAGAGATAATTCACATTAGGGTTCACTCACCTAACTGTGTCAATGTAGGTTCATCAGTGGTAACAAATGTACCACTGTGGTGCAAAATGTTGTTGGTGGGGAAAGCCATCACGTGTGGTTCTTGGTACTTTCTGCCCAAATTTGCTACGAGCCTAAAACTGCACCAAAACATAAAATCTATTAAAAATAAAATAAAAGTAAAAGACTACTGAGGAGTTCTGTTTAAAAAAATGGGAAACTTGTATCCTCTGATGGTTTTTGCCTCAGACTGTTGGTGCTCTGCGTTTGCCTGTGTTTGTTGGTGATGGCTCAGCCTCTTCATGTTCTGAAAGGAAGTGACCCCTTGAGGTTCCTATCTGTTCATTCTCTGATAAGAGAATGCTAAGAGTCAGTGTGGTGGAACATGGGCAAGCTGTAGACCTCACATTCTCCAGGTTAATTGGTGAATGGCTCATGCAAGTTACTTTAATCAACTAAGCCTGTCTCGTCATCGATAAAATGGGGATGTCAGTGACAATTGTATTTAATTGTTCATTTACTGTCGGGCTCTTGTGCCAGAAAGCAAAATCCACAGAGGCAGGGACAGTGTCTTTTTTATTCAGTCTCATTATTGATTCCACAATGCTGCAGTTTAATGGGCATTAAATATTGTATTAGATAAACAGATAAAGGAATACATACAGGAAACATAATGCGTGGTCTGCAGGGTGGTTGTGAAGCTTGAAGGAGCCAGTGTATGGAAGGTTTTGCTACATTTGAGGTGGCCCCTTTCCCTGGCCCTGTGAGTTTATCTTTTCGCCTAAAGCAATCTTCAGCAACCACTAGGAGAATCATCCCTGGCAACTGAGAACAATAGACATCTAAACAGAGAGAGACTTCAGGAGTGCAACTGACCCAGAGAAATGAAAGAAAGGAGACACCTGCTCCCTTTTTTCTTAACAACATTTACAGAAGTAGGTCTTTGTCTTTCCTAATTGCACATTGGGGAAAAGCAGTACCAATTTAAATGCAACACGTTTCAACCAAGAGATCAGTTATTTCTGTCTCAGGTCTAACATAATGATTCCCAAGAAGCCTCAAATCTACTGATTCAATTATTTGAGGAAAATTTCTGAAGTTGAGATAGGCATTATTTTAGGTTTCATTATCATTTTCCTCCATCCAAAGGAAGACAGGAGTAAAAAATGGAACCAGAAGCACTTGTCTGAAAGGAAAGAGAACTGTGTCTTGTTCTGGCTCTGCCAACAGCAAGCTGTGTATACTTGGGCAGATCCACTCTCCTCTTTGGGCTTTGACTTCCAGATTCCCAGTATCTGGAAATTAGCCATATCAGTAATTTTTCAGACTACTTGTTTAAAAAAACATTGGATTAATATTCAGCTATAATTTTATATTTTTTATAAAAGTCATTACTTTTAAATCACAAACTATATCTTGACTGGTGGAAGTAGATGGTCAATACAGTGATTATTATTATGAGGCTTATTCTTAGGTACTACTGCCTCTCAATCCCCCAAAAAATATATTCTAATTTTGAGATGAGTGTGTGTGCATGTGTGTATGTGTGTGTGTGTTACATGAGAGTGAGCGATTTTTATTGTTTATCACAATATGGAATAGACTTATAGTGAAGAAACATTGATTATATGATTCTTGTATCATTTCCAGGTTTCAGATTAAAGGATCCTATTTAAAATGAGTAAGGTGATAATGATAATTTCAAATATTAGGTTCTCTGGTACATGCAAGCTATTGTGCAAAACACTTTATTTAAAATTTATGCTTACTTCTCAATGGCCACTAAATAAATTGACAGAGAACATCTCAATTATATTCTGCATCATTTCTCTCCTAGGATTTTCAAGGCTGTGAATGTTATCACTTATTAAACTTACCAGTCAATTTCCACGTAATATGATACTGCTTTTCACCATAAAGGCTCAACTTAATGGATCAATAATGGGATAACTTCAGTTTAAAGTTATCATTAGGGAACTCAAAAATTATAATTCAATGCCCTCTGTATCTATTTTCTTATATAAGGGAAGGAAATTTTTATTGACTTCCTGGAATGTGCCATTTTCTTCTGATTTAACATTTTGAATAGCTCATGTTACTGACACATAGTAGGTGCTCACTTAATGCTTACTGAATTAATGAAGAAATTAATCAGTTAATTTTAGTTACCATTTTATAGATGAGGAAACTGGTCAAAGATTAAATAAATGTCCCAAAGTAATGGAGGCAGGATGCAGTGGAGCTGGGATTCAGGTGTGCTTAATGCCAACACCCAGCTCCCCAGCCTCCCCATTCTACCTCTTGTTTTCTAGAATCTGTCCTCGACTTCTCAACAACATAGTGCATAGTACATGGTCCCCATGTGACTTTTTTTTCTTAGCTAAAAATCACCTGCAAAATTTGAGTTACCCATAAACCAAAACAATATTATCATCTGCAAAGAGATACGCAGAGATGACAGGATAGAAAGAGAAGTGAGAAGAAAAACAAGTGAGATGTAGATAAATACTGATCACTTCTGCTGGAGCTCTAACTATGTTTTACCTCCTTTGTATTGCCCCACCACCCCATTTTCTAGTCTTGGTAATATTCTTGCATAAAATTAATCCTTTATGAACTGTGCACAGCTTTAAGTATTGAGGATGGTGTTGGTAAGAAACCAATACAAACAAAATTAATCTATTGAATGCAGGGACATTCAATAGATTGAATCCATTAAATAATGTGATACCTTTCATGCAAAGGCTGACATTTTATTGGCAATCAGGCAGTAACATTATCATAGGACCTTATGAAAATCAAACACCATCTATCTCTGGATATAGAACATTTTAAAGGCTTTAATTATTATTCAAAAGTCAGTAATAAAAATATATTACTGGCTTTGAAGTAGAAAAATGGAAGCTTATGGGGTGATCCAGTTATTTAGGAGACAGAGAATAAATCCCATCCTTTCTCATTTTTCAACATTTGTCATTCTGTTTTTGTCACAAAGGAAAGTATGAAATAAATCACAGAACTACTTTTAATTATTTTATTTTGAAAATTTTTAATTTTCTGTTGGTGAATGCAATTTAGTATAAAATAACATTTAGGAAATATAGATAGTTATAAATAAGAGAATAAAACTAACCATAATGCAATCATTCAGAGAAAATCATTGTTAGAATGTTTTATGCTCAATAGAAATTTGAACAGCAAATACTGACTAAGCAATTCAAGAAGAGAAAATTCCAGTAAGTGTTAAAAAGTAATAAACCATCCTCAATTCCACCAGTTATTGAGGAAATGCAAATTAATTAAGAAATCAAAACAAACAACAAATTTAAAAACAAGAGACGTGGTTAAAGAAAATGTTAGAAAACTGGAACATAAAGTTAAGGAAGTTATAGAAAATGCAACATAGAGTGAAGAAAACATAAAATATGCTAAATATCTGCCCTCTAGAAATACAGAAAAGAGCCTCTCTCATGCTTTTCTTTTTCTCTCCCTCATGTTTTCCTTTTCTTTAATTTATCTTTTCTTAATAATGTAGCTGAAAAGCCATCAGTTGGGATAAAACAAGATAGACAGTAGATTGGGGGAGTGGGAAATCATTGCACAGAATGCTAAGCAGGGTCAAAAGGCATTCATGCAGGGAGAAAGGGAACTTGATATTGATACATAAAGCCCAAGCAGAGTGAGGAAGTCATGCCCAGTAAGGGGCAGTCCAGGATGTGGTGTCAGAGCCTGAGCAGGACACCTTTGCATAAAAGTGACTCAATGTCAGAACTTGGCATGGGAAGTCAGACCCGGCAGGATTAGGAAGAAATCGATGCTTATGGGCAGGTGGAGTTGGGGATGGGAGATTGTTTACATATCCAGAGATTGATGAAGTAAGTTTATTAAAAATAATAAGATAGAATACTTACCGTCGGAAAGGGTAGTTATAAATACAAAAAGGAAGAAAATTGGAATAGACCATTGGTATGGAATTGAAATTAAAACAGCAATGTTGTGTTGTTTTTCTATTGCTGCTTTAACAAATTATCACATGCTTTATGATTTACAACAACACATATGTATTATTTTACAGTTCTGAAAGGTAGAAATTTAACATAGGGCTTACTGGACTAAAACAAGATGTTGGCAGGGCTGCATTTCTTTATGATAATGCAAGATGTCATTTTTTTCCGTGCCTTTTTCAGCTTCTGGAGGTTGCCTGGGTGCCTTAGATTGTACCCTCTTCTTCCATCTTCAAAGCCAGCAATGGCAGGGCGAGGCACACTCACATTGCATCATTGCCTTCCTTTTTCACTTTTAAGGCCCCTTGTGATTACATTGGATATACCTGGATAATCCTGGAAAAACTTCCTATTTTTAAAAGCAGCTGATTAGCAAACTTAATTCCATCTACTACCTTAAGTCTATTTTGTCACAAAAAGTAACATGTTTACAGGTTTTAGGATTAGAATGTGGGCATCTTTGGAGAGCCATTATTCTGCCTAACACAGTTATATATTTATGATTTTCAGTATGTATAGATAAAAAGGTAAATATATATTTAAATGTCTGTATATATTTATATATGTGTGTGTGTGCATGTGAATAAACACATATTATTTCTTTGTTCTGCCTACTGGGAAATCCTGGGGTCAATGACACTCCAATGGTAATGAGCACATGTGGAAGGGCCCAGAGCATGACTTCTAAATAACATTCTTCGCTATAAAGAATGAGAACACATGGACACAGGGGGGTGAAGAAACAACACACCCTGGGGCCTGTTGGGGGTGGGGAGGGGGAGGCAGAGTATCAGGAAAAATGCCAGTGCATGCTGGGCTTAACACCTAGGTGATGAATTGACAGGTGCAGCAAATCACCATGGCACTTTTACCTACGTAACAAACCTGCACACCCTGCACATGTATCCCAGGACTAAAAAATAAAAGTTAAAAAAAAAAATGAGGGTTCATTGGAGAAATGGCTGATTCAGAGCTGAAGCATGAAAAACCTCAATGGCCCTGAAACATCTTTTGATGCCAGAAAGCAAGGAAATACACAAAGGATGGGATGTACCAAAAAGACACAGAAGCCAACATGAAGGGATGTCTACTGGCTAAATTTAAGACAACTGGAGCATTGAAATAAATAATGATAGTAGCATATTGTCATACATTGAAGAAAATAGGAAGCTATGAATACATATAGATATTAATAAGCAAGTGAACATATTGAAGGTTTCATGAGGAATGAGATATGTTTGTAATTTTAAACTATTCCTCACAAAATACATATTAATTATAAAGGAAAAACAGTAACTTTACTCTGGAGAGGAAGGTAATACCATGTTAATGAAATAAGCAAAATGTAAATCAAGAATAAAATAACAAATAAAAATTCATCATTATTTAATAGAAGTCAAGAAAAGAAAGAACAGGGCATTACTCCTGTGATATTTCTGACAAAGATGCAGGCTATGAATCCAATCGTAAATTTTCCACACTTGGCTACAGTGACAAAAATTCAGATTCAAAAAGCTTGACAAATCATAAATAAAGAGAAATAAAAATTTTACTATGAGGATATTTTCAATAAAAACAATAGAAATCAGAAGAGAAGAAAAAAATCTTAAAATTATTTATCCATATAAACTCTATTTACATTAGATAATTACATTACATAAAATAAAGACATTGAGAAAAACATAAACTAAGTTACCACCAAAAAAATCTTTACAGAGAATAAATGACAAAGAAATCAAAATATGAAGAAACCTTAATAAAGTGAATTTGAAATTTAAAATCTTCTACCTAAAAACTCTAGGACTAAATATCTTCACTGGTGAATTCTGTCAAACATTCAGAGAGTAACACCAACCTTAGACAAAGTCTTCCGGACGCTGAGGGAGGAAACATTTCCCAGCTTATTTTGTGAGGCCCGTATCATTCAGAAATTAAAATCAAAGGCCATAAAAAGAGAACTGTAGACCAATATTCTCCAAGAACATAATATAAAAATCCTTTTCAAAAGGTAATAAATCAAATCCAACCACATAGAAAAAGAGATAATATACCATGATCAAGCGTTTTTTGAGAAGAAATTCAAAATTGGTTAAAAAATCTGAAAAGCAGTCAAAGTACTTCATCATAATAATAGAATAAAAGAAAATAACCGCATCGTTGCATCAATGTGTGGAAAAAGCATTCAGAAATGTTCAGCACCATTTCACAACAGCAACACTCAGCAAAGTAAATATAGAAGGAAACTTCCTCAATTTAAGAACATCTGTTAAAAACCTAGAGTTATCATAATTTTTAACATCATACTTTAAGCCCATTGTTTGATCACAAACAAGGCAAGACAATCCACTCTCACCACTTCTATTTAAAATTCTACTGCAAGCCCACTGCCACCGCCAACACAAAGAAATAAATCCCACATAGATGAGAAGAAAAGAAGCAAAACAGTCTTAATTTTCCAACTATATAACCATGTATGCAAAAAAAAAACCTTGAAAATCTACATATACTGGCGTAATAAATGATTTTACCCAGATTTCAGGATTCAATACCAATAAACAAAAATCAATTAGATTTCTGTATTCTATTAACGTGTAGTTAGAAAATAAATATTTTAAACTTTATTTATAATAGTATTAAAAATGCTTAGTGAAAAATTTAATAAAAGATGTCTAACACTTATATAACAAAAGCTTCAAAACATTACAAATAAAAAGTAGTAAGGACCTAAACAAATGCAGAGATAACTACTGGAAGAGTCAGTACTGTCTAGATGGCAGTCCTTCTCATATTGATTTAGACATTCAAGGCAATTCCAATCAAAATTTTAACAAGATTTTTTAAAATTGGTAAGCTTATTTAAAAATTTGAACGAAAGGGAACAGATTTAAACTAGCCATCTTAGTCTGTTTGGGCTGCCAATAGCAAAATGCTGTAAACCTGGCAGCTTGTAAACAAATTTATTTCTCACAGTTCTGGAGTCTGAAAAGTCCCAGATCAAGGCATCCGCAAATTCAGTGTCTAGTGAAGGCTGCTTTCTGGTTCACAGAAATGGTGCCTTCTCTCTGTGTCCTCCCATGGTGGATGGGATATGCAGCAATGTGGGGTCTCTTTTACAAGGGTGTCAATTCCATTCATGAGGATTCCCCTTCAAGATGAGATCACCTCCCCAAGACTCCACCTCTCAATACCATAACATTAGTGATTAGGATTTCAACACAGGAATTTTAGAAAGATGGAAACATTCAGATCACAGCACTAACCAAAATAATTTTGAAAAAAAAAAAATGTAAAACTCATACAACCCAATTTCAAGGCAATATAAAGCTACATTAGTCAGGACAGAGAGATACTGAAGTAAAGATAGATCCATAAATCAATGGAAAGTTCAGAAATAGACCTGCACTTATATGGAAAATTGATTTTCAACATAAGTGCCAAGTTATTTAAGGAGTGGAAAGTGTGCATTTCCAAAAACGGTGATGAAACTGCTATGTATATGTACAAAAAGAAAAAGAAAAATCATACACACACAATCCTTCTCACCATACACACAAACTTGAAATGAATCAGGGACCTAAACGTATGAGCTAAAACCGTAACACTTAGAGAGGAAAACATGGAATAAATCATTTTAACACTAGCTTAAGAAAATATCTCTTGGACAAAACCAAAAAGAGTGTATAGACATTGCTGGTATGAAAATAAAAGTGGCAGAGCCATTTTGTAAACAGTAGAGCAGTATGTTAAAAGGTCAGCCCTGCACTTACCATATATCCTAGGTATTTACCTAAGAGAAATGAAAATGCACAAACACACAAACTCTTTTACGTGAATATTCACAGCAGCATTATTCACAATAGCCCCACACTGAAAACAGCATATCCAAATAGTGCCAACTAATCAAATGGTAAAGATGAACACATTTGATATATTATATTATGAAATATCACCTAGCAATAAAAAGAAATAAAATACCATGGATCAATCTCAAAACAATGCTAAGTGAAAAGAGTCAAATCTAAGACTATACACTGTATGTTCCAATTAGAATTAAATTCTTAAAAAGGCAAAACTAAAGGGATGGAAATCAGATCAGTGTTTGCCACAGGGCTAGGAGTGAAGTGTCACAATATGACTTCGTTAAGGTGAGAGAATTGTTCTGTGTCTTGGTTATGGTGGACATTACAGTGCTAAATATAATCCCCAAATTGATCCAACTTAAGATGGATGGACTTTATGTAGACAATACTTTAATAAAATAAAATTTTAAAATGTGTTACATTGCATTCTTATATTACAATATACACACAATTCTATTTTACATGTTTGTAGACTTAAATATGAAAGACAAACTTATACTCTGACAGTGAGATACAAGAATATATTTTTTTCTGACCCAGGAAATGAGGCATTTTTTTTTTTTTTGGAACACAAAAAGCAGTAGCCATAAATACAAAGATTAGTACATTCAATTTTATCAAAATTAAAAATTTATAGTAATTGGAAGCAAAGTAAACAACTTGTCCTGGTTTGCCTGGAGCTTTTCAGGTTTCAGCAGTTTATAGCCTGTGTCCCAAGAAACCCTTCAGCCAAGTGGAACAGTTAGTAACTCTATCAAAACTCATTAAACAAAGTGAAGATAAGCCCCAGCTGTTAACCAATATTTTCCACAGGTGTAGAAGACCAATAATTCTCTAGAATATTAGTAGGTAAAAGATGGCAAATATCTTATTGATAAATTCACAGAAGCCGTAAATAGACACATCCAAGAAGAGGATACATGAAAAGCGAAGAAACATAAAACGATGTTCTTTCCAGTCTCACTTTTTAAAAAATATGTGAAATGATAATTAAAAGTGAGATTGTAGTGACAGACTATTAGAAACCAACACATTTTTTCAGAAATATTTCAAACATGATGGCACCAAGTATAGGCAAGAATTTGGGGAAATAAAAACTTGTATAAAACTCTAACATATGAATGGATCGAAAAATTCTCTAGAAAAGAATTTGCTAAATAAAATTATAAAGTGAAAATTGTGTACATCCTATAAACTTGTAACCTGACTCCTACTTATGGAGCTGTATAGAACTTGGAGTGTGTTTATCCATTGATATTCGGAGGAATCTTTATGGCAGCCTTGATGCTGGTAGAAATAAGGAGAAGGAAACATAGAAGCAGTATAAATACCCATTGAAAGGAGATGGATAAATTGAATATATCCACACAGCAAAATACTGTGAAATAGCTTTGAAAACAAGAATCACAGCCACGATTTTCAACGTGGATTTTAAAAGCTGTAGAAAAACGTCAAGTTGTGAGAGAACACCTATATATGGGATACAGTCTTTTGAAGTTCAAAACCAAGGGAAACAAAAAAGTATTAATTTATGGGTATATGTATGTGACAATATTATTAGGAAAATACAAGAATTTTATTTTTTATTCATTACACCACTAAAACAAAAATGATGATGGCCTCAAGTGCTTGTAAAGATGTAGAGAAATTGGCATATTTACCAAGAGAGACTGTGATTGCCACAATATCGATAAGTAATGATTTTCATGGCAATATCTACTAAAATAAAAAGTAATAACGTTAGTGATGATGTCTATTGAACTCAAAATAAATATATGTTCCTGAACTGATGATATCTACTGAACTCAAAATAAATACATGTCCATTTTTATGTATTGGAATTGATTCCATAAAAATAAAATTGCTTGTAATTAAATGTGTTTGTGCAAAGATGCATTACAAATTATGTTAAAACCCAAATGAAAGCAAATGAAATATCCATCAATAGGAAAATCGGTAAAGTAACTGTGGCGTATTACTCTGCAAAATAATCTAGGTAATTGAAAGTCTGAGTTAGACTATGGAAGATCGTCGTTTAATTTTGTCAGGTGAGAATAAAAAATTGTAAAAAATGTGTAAATATTATCTTGCTTTTGTAAATAATTTATTTGTAAAATAAATAACTCAAGTCCTAAGCATTTGTGCACAGGTATGTATATACTTGTTTTGTGGGGAAATAAATGAATTAATGCACATCAACTTGCTAATATTTCTTACCTTAGAAATGAAAATTAAAATGGAATGGAAAGAGATAATTAATTTTTAAATACATCTTTGCATTGTTCTGTTGGTTCAAAAGAGGACATGTTACTTTGTTAATATACAAAACTTTAAACAAAAATCGTTTTTCAAATACTTTATGTCCACTGGGGAAATTTTGGAATCATTTGTTTCCAAAATGTGTTCCAGTGAATTGTATTTGATGATACATTTAAATAATTATCTTACCTAAATGATACCACATTACTTAATAATTTTACTTGTGATATGAATTTTCAAGAGGAGGATTTCACTTGTAGATTTTTTTAAACAATTGATCACTTGGAATATCTCAAGAACTATAGCACCATAAAACCAATTTTCTGAAATAATGTCATGATCCTACCTCCCAGACATAATTGCTCTCAACCTGAAGCACAGTTACTTCTAATCTTTTCGCCAGCATTTTTACTTTGTGTAGATAAAATGGAACAAATAATTTTACTTCCTTTTTCTTCTTAATGCTATGTCATGGACATTGTTCTGATCAGTATACATATGTTTGTTTGTTTGTTGTTTGTTTGTTTGTTTTGAGATGGAGTCTCGCTCTGTCCCCCAGGCTGGAGTTCAGTGGCGGGATCTCAGATCACTGCAACCTCTGCCTCCTGGGTTCAAGTGATTCTTCTGCCTTAGCCTCCCAAGTAGCTGGGACCAGGCACGTGTGCCACCACCTCCGGCAAATTTTGTGTATTTTTAGTAGAGATCGGAGGTTTCATCATGTTAGCCAGGATGGTCTCCATCTCCTGACCTTGGCCTTCCAAAGTGCTGGGATTACAGGAGTGAGCCACCGCGCCCGGCCCGTGTACATATTTTTATGGACATCAGTGATAGTTTAGTTGCAATTCCAGTATAAATGTTTGTGGAAAATGTAACCAACACCATCCTAAATTGGTAATGCAAGATAGTAAATAATATAATTAAGCTGCAAATGGTGTGCTTGTGTGGTTCACACTAAAGGTTTTAAAGGGGCTGACCAAAAATGATGGATGTTTGGAGATGAGGAAAGACTTTGTGCAGAAAAGCCATTTGAGCAAAGACTGGAAAGACTGGAACACAAGATCAAGGCAGCCCTAGCCAGGATGAGAGCAAGTACATATAACCCGAATAGTAAATAAGCATGCTTCAGGTAGGAGGTATAGATTCCGGTAAAGAGTAAGCTGACTGGTTAATACAGGAGTTCACAACGGCTTAAGGATTCTATAGAAATAAGTGATACTAGTCATTGTGTTGCAGAGAGATCTGAAATATGGTAAGTGAGACCTACAAAAAAAAAAAAAAGATTTATGTTTTCTGCATACACGGAGCTATCTTCACTGCTCCACCACAAATTTCCTGTTCACGGACTTGCCCATCCCTTGAAAAGTGGAAGTCACTGTGATGATTTAATTGGGAAATCCATAAGCTATTAGGGAATAATAAGTACTGACATTTTTAATTTACAAATCCCTCATATATGCATTATCTAATTTGATCTGTTCAACCAACTTGTGAGAGTTAAGTATTGCTTTCTTAATTTAATAAATAAAAAAATTAAAACTCGCCGGGCGTGGTGGCTCGAGCCTGTAATCCCAGCACTTTGGGAGGTCGAGACAAGTGGATCATGAGGTCAACAGATCGAGACCATCCTGGTCAACATGGTGAAACCCTGTCTCTACTAAAAATACAAAAAATTAGCTGGGCATGGTGGCGTGTGCCTGTAATCCCAGCTACTCAGGAGGCTGAGGCAGGAGAATTGCCTGAACCCAGGAGGCAGAGGTTGCGGTGAGCCGAGATTGAGCCATTGCACTCCAGCCTCGGTAACAAGAGCGAAACTCTGTCTTAAAAAAAAATAAAATAAAATAAAATAAAACTCAAAGAGCTTGTGTGGTTTGCCCAAAGTCACAACGTTAATTAGTGAATGAGCTGGCATTCGCACCCAGATGTTTTATCTTTCCCTCTTTCTGCGCGATTGTATTCATTCTTCTGCATTGTTACCCTAATGATAAAGACAAAGGATATTGATATGTTTATATTGTTATGTCTCCAGTCTTGATATTTTAAATTCAAATTTATTTTATAATCATCTATTCATGTAATTGTTTTTTTTTTTTCTTTTTTTTAATTGCATTTTAGGTTTTGGGGTACATGTGCAGAACATGCAATACAGTTGCATAAGTACACATGTGGCAGTGTGATTCACTGCCTTCCTCCCCTTCACCCACATCTGGCATTTCTCCCCATGCTATCCCTCCCCAGCCCCCCCCCCGCTGTCCCTCCCCTTTTTCCCCCAATAGACCCCAGTGTGTAGTGCTCCCCTCCCTGTGTCCATGTGTTCTCATTGCTCATTATCCGCCTATGAGTGAGAACATGCAGTAATTCATTTTCTGTTCTTGTGTCAGTTTGCTGAGAATGATGTTCTCCAGATTCATCCATGTACCTACAAAGGACATGAACTCATCATTTTTTATTGCTGCATAATATTCCATGGTGTATATGTGCCACATTTTCCCAATCCAGTCTCATCGATGGGCATTTGGGTTGGTTCCAGGTCTTTGCTATTGTAAACATTGCTGCAATGAACATTCGTGTGCATGTGTCCTTATAGTAGAAAGATTTATAGTCCTTTGGATATATACCCAATCATGGGATTGCTGGGTCAAATGGAATTTCTATTTCTACGTCCTTGAGGAATTGCCACACTGTCTTCCACAATGGTTGAACTAATTTACACTCCCAACAGTGTAAAAGTGTTCCTATTTCTCCACATCCTCTCCAGCATCTGTTGTCTCCAGATTTTTCAATGATCGCCATTCTAACTGGTGTGAGATGGTATCTCAATGTAGTTTTGATTTGCATTGCTCTAATGACCAGTGATGATGAGCATTTTTTCCTATGTTTGTTGGCCTCATGTATGTCTTCTTTCATAAAGTGTCTGTTCATATCCTTTGCCCATTTTTGAATGGGCTTGTTTGTTTTTTTCTTGTAAATCTGTTTGAGTTCTTTGTAAATTCTTGATATCAGCCCTTTGTCAGATGGGTAAGCTGCAAATTTTTTTTCCCATTCTGTTGGTTGCCGATTCACTCTAATGACTGTTTCTTTTGCCATGCAGAAGCTGTGGAGTTTGATTAGGTCCCATTTGTCTATTTTGGCTTTTGTTGCCAATGCTTTGGTGTTTTGATCATGAAGTCCTTGCCTACTCTTATGTCCTGAATGGTTTTGCCTAGATTTTCTTCTAGGGTTTTCATGGTGCCTGGTCTTATGTTTAAGTCTTTAATCCATCTGAAGTTAATTTTAGTGTAAGGTGTCAGGAAGGGGTCCAGTTTCTGCTTTCTGCACATGGGTAGCCAGTTTTCCCAACACCATTTATTAAACAGGAAATCCTTTCCCCATTGCTTGTTTTTGTCAGGTTTATCCAAGATTGTAGGGTAGTAGATATGCTTTAATGCCTCCAATGCCTCTGTTCTGTTCCATTGGTCTGTATCTCTGTTTTGGTACCAGTACCATGCTGTTTTGATTACTGTAGCCTTGTAGTATAGTTTGAAGTCCAGTAGTGTGATGCCTCCCACTGTGTTCTTTTTGCTTAGAATTGACTTGGCTATGTGGGCTCTCTTTTGGTTCCATATGAAGTTTAAAGTAGTTTATTCCAGTTCTGTGAAGAAGGTCATTGGTAGCTTGATGGGGTTAGCATTGAATCTGTAAATTACTTTGGGCAGTATGGCCATTTTCACGATATTGATTCTTCCTAACCATGAACATGGAATGTTTCTCCATCTGTTTGTGTCCTCTCTTATTTCGTTGAGCAGTGGTTCGTAGTTCTCCTTGAAGAGGTCCTTTATGTTCCTTGTTAGTTGTATTCCTAGGTATTTTATTCTCTTTGTAGCAATTGTGAATGGCAGTTCGTTCTTGATTTGGCTCTCTTTCAGTGTGTTATTGGTGTATAGGAATGCTAGTGATTTTTGCACATTGATTTTATATCCTGAGACTGCTGAAGTTGCTTATCAGTTTCAGGAGTTTTTAAGCTGAGGTGATGGGGTCTTCTAGATATACTATCATGTCATCTGCAAATAGAGACAATTTGGCTTCCTCCTTTCCTATTGAATACCCTTTATTTCTTTTTCTTACCTGATTGCTCTGGCTAGAACTTCCAGTACTGTATTGAATAGAAGTGGTGAGAGAGGGCATCCTTGTCTAGTGACAAGGATTTCAAAGGGAATGCTTCCAGGTTTTGCCCATTCAGTATGATATTGGCTGTTGGTTTGTCCTAAATAGCTTTTATTATTTTGTGATACATTCCATCAATACCGAGTTTATTGAGGTTTTTTAGCATAAAGGGCTATTGAATTTTGTCAAAGGCCTTCTCTGCGTCAAGTGAGATAATCATGCGGTTTTTATTTTTGGTTCTGTTTATGTGGTGAATTATGTTTATAAACCTGCATATGTTGAACCAGCCTTGCATTCCTGGGATGAATCCTACTTGATCATGGTGGATAAGCTTTTTGATATGCTGTTGCAATCAGCTTGCCAGTATTTTATTGAAGATTTTTGCATCTATGTTCATCATGGATATTGGCCTGAAGTTTTCTTTTCTTGTTGAGTCTCTGCTGGGTTTTGGTATCAGGATGATGTTGGTCTTATAAAATGATTTTGGAAGGATTCTCTCTTTTTGGATTATTTAGGATAGTTTCAGAAGGAATGGTAACAGTTCCTCTTTGTGTGTCTGGTAGAATTCAGCTGTGATCCCATCTGGACCTGGGCTTTTTTTGTGTGAAGCCTCAACTTCAGGCCTTATTATTGGTCTATTCATAGTTTTGGCATCCTCCTCATTTAGGCTTGAGAGTACACAAGTGTCCAAGAATTTATCCATTTCTTCCAGGTTTACTAGTTTATGTGTATAGAGTTGTTTGTAATATTCTCTGATGATGGTTAGAATTTCTGTGGAATCTGTGGTGATTTCCCCTTTATCATTTTTTATTGCATCTATTTGGTTATTCTCTCTTTTCTTTTTTATCAATCTGGCTAGTGGTCTGTCTATTTCGTTGATCTTTTCAAAAACCCAGCTCTTGGATTTATTGATTTTTTGAAGGGTTTTTCGTGTCTCTATCTTCTTCAGTTCTGCTCTGATCTTAGTTATTTCTTGTCTTCTGCTAGGTTTTGAGTTTTTTTGATCTTGGTCCTCTAGCTCTTTTAATTTTGACGATAGGGTGTCAAGTTTGGATCTCTTCACTCTTCTCATGTGGGCACTTATTGCTATATATTTTCCTCTAGAGACTGCTATAAATGTGTCCCAGAGATTCTGGTATGTTGTGTCTTCATTCTCATTGGTTTCAAAGAACTTCTTTATTTCTGCCTTCATTTCATTGTTTATCCAGTCAACATTCAAGAGCCAGTTGTTCGGTTTCCATGAAGCTGTGCGGTTCTGAGTTAGTTTCTGAATTCCAAGTTCTTACTTGATTGCATTGTGGTCAGAGAGACTGATTGTTATGATTTCAGTTATTTTGCATTTGCTGAGGAGAGATTTACTTCCAATTATGTGGTCAATTTTTGAGTAGGTGTGATCTGGTGCTGAGAAGAATGTAAATTCTGTGGATTTGGGGTGGAGAGTTCTGTAAATATCTATCAGGTTTACTTGTTCCAGGTCTGAGTTCAAGTCCAGGATATCCTTGTTAATTTTCTGTCTGGTTGATATGTCTAATATTGACAGTGGGGTGTTAAAGTCTCTCATTATTATTGTGTGGGAGTCTAAGTCTCTTTGTAAGCCATTAAGAACTTGCCATATATAACTGGGTGCTCCTGTATTGGGTCCATATATATTTAGGATTGTTAACTCTTCTTGTTGTATCAATCCTTTTACTATTATGTAATGCCCTTCTTTGTGTTTTTTGATCTTTGTTGCTTTAAAGTCTATTTTATCAGAGATGAGAATTGCAACTCCTGCTTTTTTTTGCTGTCCATTTGCTTGGTAAATCTTCCTCCATCCCTTTATTTTGAGCCTTTGTGTATCCTTGCATGTGAGATGGGTTTCCTGGATACAGCACACTGATGGGTTTTGGATTTTTATCCAGTTTGCCAGTCTGTGTCTTTTGATTGGTGCATTTAGCCCATTTACATTTAGGGTTAGTATTGTTATGTGTGTATTTGATACTGCCATTTTGATGCTAGCTGGCTGTTTTGCCCATTAGTTGATGCAGATTCTTCATTTTGTTGATGCTCTTTAGCATTTGGTATGTTTTTGGAGTGGCTGGTACTGGTTGTTCCTTTCTATGTGTAGTGCCTCTTTCAGGAGCTCTTGTAACGCAGGCCTGGTGGTGACAAAAATCTCTGAGTACTTGCTTGTTCACAAAGGATTTTATTTTTCCTTCACTTCTGAAGCTCAGTTTGGCTGGATATGAAATTCTGGGTTGAAAGTTCTTTTCTTTAAGGATGTTGAATATTGGCCCCCACTCTCTTCTGGCTTTTAGGGTTTCTGCCAAGAGATCTGCTGTGAGTCCAATGGGCTTTCCTTTGTGGGTGACCTGACCTTTCTTTCTGGCTGCTCATAGCATTTTCTCTTTCATTTCAACCCTGGTGAATCTGATGATTATGTGCCTTGGGGTTGCTCTTCTTGCAGAATATCTCTGTGGTGTTCTCTGTATTTCCTGGACTTGAATATTGGCCTGCCTTGCTAGGTTGGGGAAATTTTCCTGGATAGTATCCTGAAGAGTATTTTCCAGCTTGGACTTATTATGTTTGTCACATTCAGGTACACCTATCAAACATAGATTAGGTCTCTTCACATAGTCCCACATTTCTTGGAGACTGTTCATTCCTTTTTGCGCTTTTTTCTCTAATCTTGCCTTCTTGTTTTATTTCATTGAGTTGATCTTCGACCTCTGATATCCTTTCTTCTGCTTGGTCAATTCTGCTGTTGAGACTTGTGCATGCTTCGTGAAGTTCTCATGTTGTGTTTTTCAGCTCCATCAATTCACTCATATTCGTCTCTAGGTTATCCATTCTTGTTATCATTTCCTCAAATCTTTTTTTCAGATTTGTAGTTTCTTTGCATTGAGTTAAAATGTGTTCTTTTAGCTCACGGAAGTTTCTCATTACCCACCTTTTGAAGACTGTTTCTGTCATTTCATCACACTCATTCTCTGTCCAGCTTTGTTCCCTTGCTGGTAAGGGGTTGTGGTCCCTTGTAGGAGGCGAGGTGTTCTGGTTTCGGGTGTTTTCCTCCTTTTTGTGCTGGCCACCTGTCATCTGAGTAGTTGCTGACTTTCTAATTGGGTCTCTGAGTGGACGTCCAGATTGTTGATGATGAAGTATTTCTGTTTCTTAGTTTTCCTTCTAACAGTATGGCCCCTCTACTATAGGACTGCTGAGGTCCACTCCAGGCCCTGCTTGCCTGGGGAACACCTGTAGCAGCTGCGGAACAGTAAGGGTTGCTACCAGTTTTTTCTTCTGCTATCTTTGTCCCAGAATGATGCCCACCAAATGTCAGTCTGATCAGTCCTTTGTGAGGTGACTCTTTGGATATACAGGGGTCAGGGCACTGCTTGAGGAGAGAGTCTGTATTTTATCTGAGCTCAAGTGCTGAACTGTGAGCTCCAATGTTCATTCAGGGCTGCTAGGCAAGTACATTTAAGTCTGCTGCAGCAGAACTCATAAAGCCCCTTTTTTTTCCTCAGGTGCTCTGTCCCAGGGAGTTATGGCTTTATTTATGAGTATCCATTGCACTCTCCTGCCCAGCAAGGAGGCAGTATAGTCACTGCCTGCTTGCAAAGGCCATGCTGAGCTGCTCTGGGCTCTGCCCTGCTGCCATGGGCTCTGCCCTGCTACCGTGTGTAATTCCCTGTAGTCCTGTTTATATGGGTGTGGTTAGAACTGCCATGGCAATGGTGGCCCACCTCTGTAATGGCAGACTCTCTCTGTTATGGCAGGTTGCCTTGGCAATGGCAGGCTGTGTCAGCAGTGGCAGAGTACCTCCGTAGGGGTGGAGTGCCTCGGTAATGGCAGACGCCCCTCCCTCACCAAGCTGCAGCATCCTGGGTTCAGCTGTGCTTGCCATGAAACTCTCAAGCCCGAGCATTTCCAATTGCTGTTCTGTTTGTTTTTGTGGGGATGGGACCCGCTGAGCCTGATCACCTAGCTCCCTGCCTCAGAGCCCCCCCCACTTTTTTTTTTAAGTTGAACAGTTGACTCTCTCTCCTGTGTTCCAGTTGCCTGCTGAAAGGGTGCTGGAATCTGTGTGATTTCCCATGTGGTGACCCACTGAAACAACATTGCTGCCCAGGACTCACCTGGCCTGGTTTCTGTTTAAGTCCTGTTTAATCAGATGAATGTGCTAATCTGCCTTTTCAAATCTCAAATTGCCAGTTTAACAGGGCAACCAGACCAGTGTATTTTGTATGGAGTGCCACTGCACTGTGGCACTGGCCGAAACAGCTGCACTGGCCCAAACAGCTGTGCCAGCCCAAACAGCCACACTGGCGGCTCGTGGGGCTCCTACACCTGGGAATCTCCTGGTCTGTGGGCAATAAAGATCCATCTGGAAATACGGCATCCACTCACCCTCTGCACTTTCACTGGGAGCTGAAATCCTGAGCTGCTCCTATAGTGCCATCTTCTCCTCTCTTGTAATTGTTTTTTTTTCTAATAAGAATCCATGGGCCACATGTCTCTAAGTTGTTGGATATCTGTGAATATATTTCTGGTGTGACATGCATGAAAAATAACTAGGATATGTGTAAAGATTTTGGTTCACAACCTTCTCTTCAAACTCACGAGCTGTCACTCCTCCTCATTCTGACTTTTGATGTAGTGAGGTAGTCTGCGTCAGACTGATTTGTGCTTTTTGTTAGCAACCTGTTTTGTTTGTTTTTTTCCTTTTCTCTTAACTGAGAGTGCTTGTCAAAATTTTCTTTATCCTGGTACCTCATAAATGTACTGGAAGACTTCCTTTTTCTCACTCATTTCGTCGGAGAAGCAAGAGTCCTTTTGTCATGACTTTTGAATCTAATTTCCTATGAGGATCTTTTACAATTATGTCTCTTTTGCCCATATTGCACTTGATTTGTTTATTTTTTTTTCTTTGAGAACTTCTGTAACTTTAGAGCAAACCTCCCCTCCCTGTCCTCCATATTTATTTGTTGTGGTTTTCTCACTTTTTTTTTCTTTAGCATTCCAGAATAACTTCTCAGTTAATTCTCTACTTAATAAATATGTATTGAGGGTTACTCTATGACACTGATTGTTCTAAGTGTTGGGGATACAACAGAGAACAAGAGAAACAAACAAAATCTCTACCTTTGTGGAGCTTACAAAAGAAAGTAGAGCTATCGAGAGTATTTTAGAAAGTGCCATATACTTTGGAGATAAATAGAGTGTTAAGTGAGGGTCAGAAGAGGGAAGCTTAACTTTTAAATAAGGTGAGAAAACAAGATCTTACTAAGAAGGAAATACTTGAGTAAAAATCTTAGTTTGGCTCAGTAAAAATCTGTTTGGCTCATTGAGAGAGCCAAAGAGCTTCATCAGACAGAGCAAGCAGCAAGCTCAGTGATCCTGAGACAGGAGAATACTTGTGTATTCCAGGAAGATGCTGGCCAGAATTCGCAAGAGAGTAGTAGGAAATGAAGCCAGCAAGGTAATCAAAAGCCAGATCAGGAAAGGCCACATGGGTAAGCATGAAACTTTTGGCTTTTGTACTGAATAAGAATGAAAGGCAGTGAAGAGTTTTGAGTAGAGGAGTAACATGAGCTGATTTGATTTTTAATAAAATTACTTTGCCTTCTGTGCATAGGGCCAAGGGCAGAAAGAGACACATTGGTGAGAAGGCTATTACATCACCCTCATGAGAGATGATGATGACTTCAACCAAAATGGTAGAGAAAGATCTAGAGCCATGGGGCTGGATTTTTACTGTTTTTCACAATGAGATTTCTGATGAATTGGATGTGGAAACATAGATGTTTGTAGTGGGAAACTGGAAGAACAAAGTTAAATTTTAACATAGTAAAAA
Organism: Callithrix jacchus; assembly: GCF_049354715.1. Lineage (NCBI taxonomy): Eukaryota > Metazoa > Chordata > Mammalia > Primates > Cebidae > Callithrix > Callithrix jacchus. The sequence goes on from NC_133517.1 coordinate 70,625,933, forward strand.
GTCTGGGAGAAGTAGGGAAAAGAGATCAGAAATACAGTTTAAAGCATAATATTTATGTAATTTTTTTGGTCTGCTTTCTTTTGCTCAAGCTTTTATTGGTAACATTCATACTTGTACATACAAATATACAGCCATAGTTTGTTTATACATATATAGTCATAGTTTGTTTATTTTCACTGATCTGTAGCAGGGAAAGTTCTCCAAAAAGTTCAAAACCTTTCCCTGTAAAGAAGACAGTAAAAATTTTTGGATTTGCAGACCTGAGTGCCATTAGCCATAGGCATCATGTAAAAGAATAAGTATGGCTGTATTTCACTAAAATGTGTATACAAAAGTAGTAGGCCAGGCTGATCGCAGTGGCTCACGCCTGTATTCGCAGAACTTTGGGAGGCCAAGGCAGGTGGATCACGAGGTCAAGAGATTGAGACAATCCTGGCTAACACAGTGAAATCCTGTCTCTTCTAAAAATTCAAAAAATTAGGCGGGTGTAGTCCCAGCTACTTGGGAGGTTGAGGCAGCTAAATTTCTTGAACCTGGGCGGTGGAGGTTGCAGTGAGCTGAGATTGCACCACTGAACTCCATCCTGGGTGATAGAGCCAGACTCCATAAAAAAAAAAAAAGTAGGCCAGATTTGACCCACAGGCTGTAATTTCCTGATCCCTGATCTATAATGTTTTGTTGTGCAACTATGTCTTGTTTGTCTGTTTGTTTTTAGAGACAGGGTCTCAGGTCTTGCTCTGTCACCTAGGCTGGAATACAGTGGTGCCATCATAGCTGATTGTAACCTCCAACGCCTGGGCTCAAATCATTCTCCTGCCTCAGCCTTCTTAGTGGCTAGGACTACAGGTAAGCACCAGCACGCCTGGCTAATTTTCCTTTCCTTCCTTCCTTCTTTCCTTCCTTCCTTCCTTTCTCTCTCCTTTTTCCTTCCTTCCTTCCTTCCTTCCTTCCTTCCTTCCTTCCTTCCTTCCTTCCTTCCTTCCTTCCTTCCTTCCTTTTCTTGAGTCTGCTTTTAGCTTCCCTATTTTAGTGCACCTAAAGAAAAAGGAATGTGCTTATTAAGGCCCACTGTTTTACTGGGGCCCATTGTATTAAGGTTAAGTTTGGCAGTTACCCAAGAGACTTTCCCCTGACGGCCCTCTGTGACCAAGCTGTCTTATCTATGTTTTACTGCCTGCTCTTTCTGGCTGCTTATAGTTAGAAGAGATGTGATTTTCTTAAAATGCATGAGGCTAGAAAAGGAGCTGGAACTGAACGTGATGGTGTTTGTCTGAGATGACAGTGCTCCTGCTCTGTCAATACTGTTTTCCAAAATGATTCTATCCTTTAACTTCCAAATCTGTGTATGAAAGTTCCTGTTGTTCCACACTCTCACCAACAATTGGCTACTGTCGGCCTTTTAATTTTAAAATTCTGATGAGTGTTTTGTGATGTGTAATTTGGTTTCAATTTCCACTGCTTGATTACTGATGAGGATGAACTTTTACATGTTTATTGGCTGCAGAGGTTTTCTTTCACATGGGGCTGGTTAAAAATTTTGTCCATATTCCTAAAGCTGTGTGTTCTCATTATTTGACAGAGTGCTTTATAAATTATGGTTATATGTTACAATTACATTTACCTATACATTTATTCATTTTTATGTTGTTTATTCATTCTTGCATTTCAGAGCTTCCATATAAAATATCTTCTTTCTGCACTGAAGAAATGTTCTTAGCATTTGTATTGGTGCAAATTCTGCTGGTGATATATTTCGTTCATTTTTTTTTCTTTGAAAATATCTTAAATTTACATTAATTCTTAGAGGGACTTTTTCCTAAGTATCTTTTGTTTCTTTGTTTTGTTTTTGGTTTTTTTTTTTTTTTTTTTTTGAGATGGAGTCTCACTCTTTTGCTGGAGTGCAGTGGCCCTACCTTAGCTCACTGCAACCTCTGCCTCCTGGGTTCAAGCAGTTCTCCTTCCTCAGTCTCCTGAGTAGCTGTGATTAGAGGCATGTGCCACCATGCCCAGATAATTTTTGTATTTTTAGTAGAGATAGGATTTCACTATATTGACCAGGCTGATCTCAAACCCCTGACTTCAGGGGACCTACCCACCTTGGCCTCAAAGTGCTAGGATTACAGGTATGAGCCACCGTGTCCAGCCCTAAGTATGGCATTTTAGATTGACTATCCTATCTTTCAGTATTTTGAAGATATGATTCCTTCATATTCTGCTTTCAATTGTTTCTATTGATAAATGGGGTGTCTTAATGCTGGTTATTTGAAGCTAATATGTCTTCCCCTGCTTCTCTTTGTTTTTAAAATTGTAATTTTTGCCTTTAGTTTTTAGCAGTCTTATCATGGTCCCAGGCATGATTTGCTTTACATTAAACTTGCATGATATTTAGACATTTTCTAAATCTGTACTTTATTTAGTCTTTTTAAAGAAATTCTTGCGTTTTTTTGGCCTCTTCCTCTCCCCTTCTTTTCTTTCTAAGTGTCCAATTACATGTGCATAAGACCTTTTTGCTAGATTCTCTATGTATGTTACATATTTTTTCTGAATTTTTCCTTCTTTCATCTTTACATGCTTTATTTTGGATCTATTTTAGGGTTTATCCTCTAGTTAACTAATTCTAATTTTGGCTTCGTCTAATCTGCTCTTAAACACATATTACATTATTTATAGTTACTATCAATATTTTCATGTCTAAAATTTTAATTTGGTTTCTTTTTATAGTTTGCAAGACTCTGTTAAAATTATCAATCCTATATTTATGTTTTTAAACATATTTAACAGAGTTGTTTATTTGTGTTACTTGTATCTGACAGCTTTATTATACTTATCATTTCCGTGTCCATTTTTGGTGTTTATTGTTTCTCTTGATCTTATATCATGTTATTTTAACTCCATAAAATCCTGTTAACTTTCTATTGAGGCTGTAATCCCAGCACTTTGGGAGGCTGAGGCAGGCGGATTTCCTAAGGCTGGGAGTTTGAGACCAGCCTGACCAACATGGAGAGACCCCGTTTCTACTAAAAATACAAAATTAGCTTGTCATGGTGTTGGATGACTGTAATCCCACCTACTTAGGAGGCTTGGGCAGGAGAATTGCTTGAACCCAGGAGGTGAAGGCTGCAGTGAGCCAAGATCATGCCATTGCACTCCAGCCTGGGCAACAAGAACAAAACTCTGTCTTAAAAAAAAAAATCTATTGAGCACTGAATGGTCTAAATAAAAATATATTCAAAAATTCAGCTTTAGGATGTTTACTTTCTTTTAGAGAAGGCAGAAATCTAGAGAATCCAACTCACAGATATTTTAATCTAGTATCAGTTATTAAATAACAGAAAACATGGCTTCAATCCTATGCAGGTTGATCTATTAACCTTTATTCATAGGACGTAGCCTTTATGATCATGTTCTAAGACCTGAATGGAGTACTACACATCATTAACAAGTACTGAAATCACAATCTTTTGATTCCTCTACAAACCCATGAGGCTGTTGAAATCTCTGCTCCACTTCCCTGCCCCTAATCTGCCTTTTGACAAACTGGGAGGATTTCAGAAAGAAAAGTGTCTCTAAAGGCCAAACCTATCTCTCAAGATTTTGTTATATTCTTTAATGTTGGCTTTTTAATTCTTTATCTCCTTATTGGCCCTAAAATCCATTCAAATAAACAAGTAAATTGTTTCAGTTTTAAAAATTTTGTCCATTTTTTAAAAGATTTTCTTCAACAGAAAGTTAGTCTGAATTACATAGTCCACCACTGAGGAAGCAGAATTTCTGACTCTTCCTCCTATTTTTTAATATTTTGGGCAATTATTTTAATTGTGCTATTGCAGTGTTTTCAGTTTCTTTTTTTTTTTTTTTTGAGACGGAGTTTCGCTCTTGTTACCCAGACTGGAGTGCAATGGCACGATCTCGGCTCACCGCAACCTCCGCCTCCTGGGTTCAGGCAATTCTCCTGCCTCAGCCTCCTGAGTAGCTGGGACTACAGGCACGCACCACCATGCCCAGCTATTTTTTGTATTTTGAGTAGAGACGGGGTTTCACCTTGTTGACCAGGATGATCTCGATCTCTTGACCTCGTGATCCACCCGCCTCGGCCTCCCAAAGTGCTGGGATTATAGTGTTTTCAGTTTCTTAGCCATCTTTTACTTCACTAATCTGCATATTTTCATCTCATCCTACTATCTTTACTCTCAGTCAGTTCTTCCTTATGGGACTCTGCCTTTGTTTCAGAGACGCAAGGTTTTCTTACATCTTGATGAAAACACCAGGCTGTTTTCTCAAATATTCATAAGGATTTTATTCATCTGAGTTTTCAGGATAATGGATCCTTTCTCTTATCTAAAATTTGTCCCCTAGTTTACTCAAATTGATCTTTCTCTTTGTTGTTGTTTTTTAAGAAGTTCTTTCAGGCTTGTTGACAGAGTTTATAGATCACTATTAATTGCTTTCTGTCAGCTACAGTGCTAAGATCTATAGCTGAATGGTAGGTTTATTTGCACAACTCTTAGACCAATTTTCAATCAGCTGTCATTGAGTAGGTTTGAATTGGGCTAAAATTATATACATATATATGTATGTATGTTTTGAGACGGAGTTTTGCTCTTGTTACCCAGGCTGGAGTGCAATGGTGTGATCTCGGCTCACGGCAACCTCCACCTCCTGGGTTCAGGCAATCCTCCTGCCTCAGCCTCCTGAGTAGCTGGGATTACAGGCACACACCACCATGCCCAGCTAATTTTTTGTATTTTTAGTAGAGACAGGGTTTCACCATGTTGACCAGGATGGTCTCAATCTCTTGACCTTGTGATCCACCCACCTCGGCCTCCCAAAGTGCTGGGATTACAGGTATGAGACACCACGTAAATATTATTTAGCGCTCAGCTAAAATAATATTTTCTTTGAAGATATAAAACAGCAAACACTATAAGGCCCAGTATGTGCACTGTATTACAGTTCTTCCTGTTTCTGCCTTTCCCTCCTACTCATAATTCCACCTGGGAGGGTTTCCCTCTAGTATTCAGCACTACAGCGTGTTTGTGTATGTTTAAAATACTCCAACCTTGACAATTTTTTTTTATTCAGAGTCTTGCTCTGTTGTCCAGGCTGGAATGCAGTGGTGCCATCTTGTCTCACTGCAACCTCTGCCTCTCAGGTTCAAGTGATCCTCCTTCCTCAGCCTCCAGAGTAGCTGGGATTACAGACACATGCCACTATGCTCCGGTAATTGTTTACATATTTTTCATAAAGACGGGGTTTCATCATGTTGACCAGGCTGGTCTCGAACTCCTAACCTCAGCAGATCTGCCCACCTCAGCCTCCTAAAGTGCTAGGATTACAGGCATAAACCACTGTGCCTGGGTGACAATTTTATTAGCTTCTAAGCCCCATATTCCTTATCAGTAAAATGGGGATAATAATATAACTGCTTTTGTAGAACCATTAATTGAGATAATCAATGTAAATTTATTAGCATAATGTCTACTTAAATAAATGTTAGCTATTAGCAGCAGCAATAAGAAATAGTACCAACAGGCCGGGTGCGGTGGCTCACGCCTGTAATCCCAGCACTTTGGGAGGCCGAGGCAGGTGGATCACAAGGTCAAGAGATCGAAACCATCCTGGTCAACATGGTGAAACCCCGTCTCTACTTAAAATACAAAAAAAAAAAAATTAGCTGGGCACGGTGGCACGTGCCTGTAATCCCATCTACTCAGGAGGCTGAGGCAGGAGAATTGCCTGAACCCAGGGGGCGGAGGTTGCGGTGAGCCGAGATTACGCCATTGCACTCCAGCCTGGGTAACAAGAGCGAAACTCTGTCTCAAAAAAAAAAAAAAAAAAAAAAAAGAAATAGTACCAACATTACTGCTGTTAATTTGCTGCCTACCAGTCTCATTCCAATACGCTGGATTCAGATAGAGATGATTTGATGAGATTATGGGTGTTTGGGGAGTGGCTCTTTGAAAAGCAGTACTCATTGCAGTAAAGGGATCAACATTAAATTTTCTGATAGGTATAGTTTTATATGCAGGTTAAGCACTGGACAATGGAGGAAGTACTGGGCAGTATCATATGCCTGTGGGTATCAAATATATAATAAAAATAAGTGCAGTAGGCCAAGTGTAATTGAAAGGGCTGATAGAAACTGTGACAAATCTTAGCATGTCTAGTATTTTGTAGGTAGCCACACTTTAGCTCCAGTTAATGGGTACTGTGTTGAAATGCAGGTTGAATGATTTCTCCAGATGATAGTTTTTGACATTTTCAAGTGAAATAGGCTTTCATATTTATGTGAATACATTTTTTAAAAAAGATCCTGGAGATCAATCAAAATCTGTATGAGCTGTATATGGCCCATGATCTGTGCCTTTATGACCTCTAACCGATAAGATAAAGCCCACATCTTATCAGTAGCATCCCATAACTGGTGCTATGGTTTGAATGCATTGTCCCTCAAAATCCTTATGTTAAAACTTCAACTCCAGTGTGACAGTATTAAGAGATGGGGCATTTAGGTGATCATAAAGTCATGAGGACAAAGCTCTTATGGATGGGATGAGTGCCCTTATAAAAGGGCTGGAGGAAACTACCTAGGCCTTTTTGCCCTTCTGCCATGTGAAGATACAGTAACAAGGCACAATCTTAGAAGCAGGGAGCAGCCCTCACCACATGCCAATTCTGCTGGTACTTTAACTGTCCAGCCTCTAGAACTGTAAGGAAGATACTTCTGTCCTAATAAATCACATGGTCTCAGGCATTTTGTTATAGCAGCAAGAACTGACTAAAACAACCTAATTTCAGAAATCCCCTTCAGAGTTCTTTCACCCCTTGTTGACTTTTTCTTTATACTCTGTTAATGTCAAAGTGCTTCAAAGAATCTTCTGTCTTCTAAGCCCCCAGTTTGCCATAGTGACTAACCCTATGTAGTGTTCATATTATTCTGGGCATACAGACATCACAGTACATGAAGCACAGTTTTAAGACATCTGTTTTTCACCATCCCCTTTCCACCATTAACTTCTTTTTTTGTTTTTGAGACAGAGTCTCACTCTTGTTGCCCAGGCTGGAGTGCAGTGGCATGATCTTGGCTCACTGCAACATCCACTTCCTGGGTTCAAGCGATTCTCCTGCCTCAGCCTCCTGAGTAGCTGGGATGGCAGGCATGGATGCCACCACTCCAGGCTAATTTTGTATTTTTAGTACAGACAGGGTTTCTCCATGTTGGTCAGGTTGGTCTCGAACTCCTGACCTCAGGTGATCCACCTGCTTTGGCCTCCCAAAGTGCTGTGATTATAGGCATAAGCCACCACACCCAGCCAACCATTAACTTCTTGAAGTTGAAACCCATGTACTCTCCATCTCTCCCCTCAGTGACTGACACATAGTTGATCCTCAGAAAACATGTGTTGAAATGAACTGAATTTATTGAAAGGAATATGGTAACTGTTATAATCAGGTTTTTTGCACAAGGACAGATGAGGCATAGAGGGCATGAAAGCAAACACTTATGTATCTTTCTCTTACACAGCACTTTTATGTTTGAGGAACCAAAGATTTGTTAAGACCCCAAAGGCAAAATATGCTTGAGGCATTTTCAGTAGGATTATTTTCATGTATTATACCATTCAAATAGCAATGACAAAATTGGTATAATAGTAACCATAACTATAATTTATTTAAGTTATTATGAAACAATGTTCTTTGCTAAGTAGTTTATAGGGAATATGTTTTTGATCTTCATGCCATCTATATAAGGTACATATTGTTATTGTTCCCATTTACCAGATAAATACTTTGAGGCTTACAGAGATTTCTTATAATACTACAACTAGAAACTGGTGGTTCCAGTACCCAAACCCAGGTCTAACTCCTCTCCTCTTCATGACACTTCACCAGTGACCAGCAACATCAGTGACCCAAACCCAGGTCTAACTCCTCTCCTCTTTATGCCACTTCACCAGTGACCAGCAACATCAGTGACCTCTGGATGATTTTCTGTCCTAACAAACTTGAACCCAGAAACAATCCACACTTTCTTTGTGTTTTTTTTTTTTTTCCATAACAGTTTTAAAGAAGGTAAAGGACCAGAACAAGATCAGAGGCCTCTGGATTAAAAAAATATATATTGTATTTCAAAGCTCAGATTGTGCCTCTAAGCATGCTTTCAGCATACAGATCCTTTTAGAAAAAGAGACACCCTAATGAATGGACTGGCTTCTGAGAAATCACTTCTCCCTGCCTGAGAATAGAGGACAAAGCAAGGGCCCTGGAGTCATGTATTCCTGAGTTCAAATCCCCACACTGTCACTTTGTGACCTTCCATGAATCGACTATATTCTTTCAGGTTTATTTGCCTTATATATAAAATAGAAATGATAATGCTCTGCTAGACTCACAGGTTTATTACGAAAATCAAATGACAAACTGTGTGGGAAAGAGGTTTTGAAACTGTACAGCACCATACACCCAGAAAGAATGGTTATTATTCTGCTGAAATGGCATTTCTCCAAGCCATTTTTCATGAAAGTAGAGATTTGGGGCAGAGGCTAGGTGTGCACTGTGTGTAGCGGCCCTGCTTTGACAACAGTATAGTGATTTCAGTAATCAGCAAATCAGTGGAAACAAGGCTATCAAAGCTAGACATATACATTATATTATATAGACGTCTGCTTTGCCAGGGACTTATAATCCCACCTTGTAATAAAGCAATACATATTTTGTTAAAACACCCATCAATGAGCAATAAAAAGCAAGAAGGAAACAAACAAACAAAAAAAGATAGTGGCCAGAAAAGCAGACCTCTGTGGAGATGGAGGGAAGAAATCCAGTGTGTGTTTTATTAACACATAGCTCCTACCCAAACTCAGCTTTATAAGAACCTCAAGACAAGTAGACATAATTTTCATCATACTTATGTCCATAAAATAGAGAGGAAATTTCCACTCAACTGTCAAGTGATGCTAAGAAAAGCAGGCTGAGATTTCTCTTTCCTTCAGGCATTATGTGTATCAAACCCACAATCTCTGATTCAAAGCTATCCTTTGTATGACAATCTGTTTTATAAAGCACAGCCAATCTCTCTTACTCTCCCATGTTCCTTTTACCAGGAAATAAGCAACTTATTTGTTATCAATTTATTTATCATAGATTTACTCTGGGAGAATGCCATGGGACTTTGGAGCTTGGTGCTACTGAATTAGCAGATGTAATTTGGATAGTATTTCATAGCAGGAGAGAGTCTGTCTCACGAAGAACCCACTTGTTGTCTATTAATTAATAACTAGTGAATGGTTCTGTGCAATAAAGAAGCCAGTAGATAAGTGAGAAACACACCAGTAGGTGACAGAATGTGCTCATTAAGAAAGGCAATTTGAATCATTTAAAAGAGAATAATGATTATAATGATTATACTAATAATGACAATAAAAGTAAGTACATATTGAACACTTGTCCTAAGCATTCACATACAACATTTCATTCTCACAGCAACCTGTGAGGTAAGCCATATTATTATCTTGATTGTACAGATGAAGAAACTGAGGCAGAAAGACATTAAGGAAATCCCCAAAGCTTGACAACTGCAAGAGGCAGAGAACCTAGAAAGTTTAAAATTTTTTATTATACTGTAAGTTCTGGGGTACATATGCAGAACATGCAGATTTGTTACATAGGTATACATGTGCCATGGTGGTTGGCCGCACCCATCAACCAATCATCTACATTAGGTATGTCTCCTAATGCTATCCCTCCTGTAGCCCCAACCCCATGAGAGGCCCTGTTGGGGCCTGTGTGATATTCCCCTTCCTGTGTCCTTGTGTTCTCATTGTTCAACTCCCACTTATGAGTGAGAACATTCAGTGTTTGATTTTCTGTTCTTCTGTTAGTTTACTGAGAATGATGGTTTCCAGCTTCATCCATGACCCTGCAAAGGACATAACCTCATCTTTTTTTATGGCTGTACGGTATTCCGTGGTATATATGTGCCACATTTTCTTTACCCAGTCTGTCATTGATGGGCATTTGGGTTGGTTCCAAATCTTTGCTATTGTGAACAGTGTTGCAATAAACATATTTGTACATGTGTCTTTATAGTAGAATGATTTATAATTCTTTGGGTATATACACAGTAATAGGTGCTGGGTCAAATGGTATTTCTAGTTCTAGATCCTTGAGGAACCACACTGTTTTCCACAATGGCTGAACTAATTTACACTCCCACCAACAGTGTAAAAGCATTCCTATTTCTTCACATCCTCTCCAGCATCTGTCGTCTCCTGACTTTTTAATGATTGCCATTCTAACTGGCGTGGGATGGTATCTCAATGTGATTTTGATTAGCATTTCTCTAATGACCAGTGATGATGAGCTTTTTTTCATGTGTTTGTTGGCTGCATAAGTGTCTCCTTTTAAATTTTAATTTAAAAGAAATCATATGGCTGGGCATGGCGGCTCATATCTGTAATCCCAAAACTTTGGGAAGCCAAGACAAGAGGGTCATTTGATACCAGGAGTTGAAGACCAGCCTGGGTAAAATAGTGAGACCTATCTCTACAAAAACTGAAATAAAATAGCTGGGTGTGGTGACAAGCACCTGTAGTTCCAGCTACTTGGGAGACTGAGGCAGGAGTATCCCTTGAACCCAGGAGGTGGAGGTTGCAGTGAGCTGTGATCACATCACTATGTTCCAGCCTGGACAGTAGAGTAAGACCCTGCCTTAAGAAAAGAAATTATTGATTTTTCTTCAAATAATCTCCTGATCTTACCAGCCTTTGCTTGGCATAAGACACAGAAATAAAGAAAACATTATTCTTGACTTCCAAGAGCTACTTTCTAACTAAGACACTGTCTTATTTTGTTGACCTTATTCTATTTCCTAGGTCACAAGGTCACAGTTCACTCACTGACCACCTTCTACTTCCTGGGTCATAGTTCTAACTTAAGTTCTTGATCTAGAAAGTTGAAGTAAGTCAGTAAAATAAAGTTAGAAATCTGCATTCACTGACCTTGTTCTATTTCCTCGGTCATTAGCTCATGTCTCTTAACTGACCTTGATTTTGCTCCTTGGTTCTCCTTACTAGAATATAGACATATTTGGACCTCAGAAATAAAGATGCAAAAACATGAAACATTACCTTCATGGTTGCTGCTTTGTAAGCAATACCAAGAATGGAGAGAGCTTTTTTCTGTTTGAAATCTTTTTATCCTGAAAGTAACAAAGCATTAGGGAACCCGGCATTTAGACTGAGGCCACAAAGAGTCTTTTGAGGCTTATTTTCTCTGAAGATAAGAAAAAAATGTGACAACTGTGAATTCAGATCCTGCAACGGTCACAGTGCAAGCAGTTCAGCCTAAAAACAGTAAATCCAGAATACCCCTCTGGGTCTTTCTTTTTTTACATTGAGATTTCCATATAGGAGTCTTTTCCCTCTAATAATAAATAAATAAGACAGTTCTGTGTCTTATCAGCTTCTGCCTATTAATTCTCTGAATGTAAGACAGACATGCAATACAAGAGTGGTGAAGGCAGAAAAAGTATGTTTTGTTAGAAAAAAATTATGGAATTCAGGTAGCATTGAAAAAGCATAGCTGTTAATGACACTCTTTCCAGCCACTGCTGGGTAGCTGAGACTCAAGATCAGAAAGACGTAGGTCACATCGCAGCTTAGATCTTTGAGCATTAGGTTCCCCTCCATAAATGAGGAAAAAAGTACAAAACTATCAGTATCTCTTCAAGTAAAAAAATATATATATACACATGTACATATATGTGTATATATATATATATATATATATATATATATATACACACACACACACACACATATATATGAATAGCTAATTTTATTGAAAGCTTACTTGGTACCAGCATTGTGGTAAGGTTTTAGGGTATGTACGTCAACTGAGGCCTCAAACTGGAAGTGCGTGACAAGTATTTTTTGTGTATTGGCATGGTTTTACCCACTAGATGTACCATTATTTTATAATTAGTTGTCATTTAAAAATGGGGGAATTTTACCACGTATTTTTTCCTCTCTGATTGCTTCTTTTCTTGTAATGGCAAAGCTGAGTAACCTAACAAATGCCTGTGTTAGGTTAGACACATGTTCTGCAGTTTCCTCCAGGTCCCACTCTGCCCTGTCGTATGGCACATAGCTCATGTCGCCAGCGATACTATCTTCCTGGCCTCTATAGACTTTTGAATTTGCCACCTCTGCATCACGATGTAATCCTTGAAAAAGCCCTATAACGTAAGTATTGGCTTTTGTGAGAACATATAAATAAAATCTATTTTTAAAAGAAGTTTTTCAGCCCATTCTAGTTAAGTTTCTCCTTCACTTTTTATATTAAAGATCTGGTTGGGTTTCAATGTGGATGGGAAGGCTTATTCTTAAAAATTTAATTAATTACAGCTGAAAATAGAGGCTTTTTGAGGGAAGCTTTCATCAAAGAACCATAAACTGCTATTCAAAGGAAATTCAAACGCAAACATAAATCCACCAAATGTCCACTCCTGCTATTAAAGGTAGATGAGCCACAGCATTACCTGATTTCAACCAAAGAGCTTATTATAGGGTGAGAATGTTTTAAGAATTAGGTTTTGAACTGGAATTTGGTTACTGCCAAAAGAATTGCAGGTTCGAAGAATAAAGTCATATGGGGACTAATTTTGGAGATGGATTGTAAATTATTTATGGAACCTTTGAAAAAGGTCGGCTTCACCAGGGCCCTCTGAGAAATGCAATACTGCTATTCCAGATGCTCCTTCCTTAGGATGCCTGCTCTTTATCAGCATCCCTGTCTCCATGGTGATAGGTAAGTGCTCATCCCTCCACCTCCCTCCCCAGCCTTTACCACCCACAGCAAATCTTAGCAAGATGAAGAGCCCTCTGGGGGCCATGCACTGCAGCTTCAAGACATAAATAACACCATGGGTGGTTGTCATGGCAGTTCTTTATCCACAATCTATTTACCCCAAGGTACACTGGCGACGCACTTAAGCACATCGAAACAAGAACTGATACATTTCAATAAATCACTCCAGCCAGGTGGTCACCAAGCTAGTGTTCCGAGAAGCTGGGGTTACAGCTTTGAAAAAGGTCTATCATTCATCACTAGAAACAATACTTGGCTTGGAGTCCATCCTAGGCATGGAGTGCTCCTCCAGTTTTATACAAGAAGGCCACATGGTCCCTTTAATAGAATGTCAGGAAAATTCAGATTTGGATTCAGGCAAACCTAGGGCTAATGTCTGCTTCCTTTACTTAGCAATCGTGGCGACCTGGTCAAATCAGTTTACCTATTGAACAAAGGTTTGCCCTTGTGTGAAATGCAAGTAATACTACATACCTCAAAATGGTTGTGACTATTAAAGGCCATTTATATATGGATAGTGACTAACATACAACGGCAATATCAGTTAGCAGGATCATTTTTATGATGGGAGGGGATCTGTAATGGGAGGTCATTGTAGAATGCTGGATAGTAATTAAATAATTAAAATATAGGATCTTCCAAATGACATGTGACTAATAGCAACTTGTACTCAAGATCTGCCTGCAGCTAGAGTGTAGGCAAATACTTCCCATGTGGTTCACAGTTTAATTCCTCCCTCAAGTACTCTACTGAAGTCTAGCATGCATTCTCTTCCACAGAGTGGACATCTTGCCCCCACACCCTCAATAACATCAGTGTATCTAAACAAGCTTCGAAACTGTGTTGAATGCAGATGTGAGCCTTGGCTTGGATGCACTCTCTTCCAAAGAGAATACATGTTATTTTTAGAATCAAGCTTGTCTGAGTCTCCTTGCCAATGCTTTACCACCAGCTGTAAGAGTCCACTCTTGCACTGCTATAAAGAACCGTCTGAGACTGGGTAATTTATAAAGAAAAGGGTTTCATTGGCTCATGTTCCAGGCTGTGAAACAAGCACTGGGGGGCTCAGGAAATTTTCAGTCATGGTGGAAGGGAAAGGGGGAGCAGTACCTCTCATGACTGGAGCAGGAGGAATGTTGGAGGCAGGTGCTACACACTTTTAAATAACTCAAGAAAACTCACTCACTATTGCCACAATACCACCAAAGGGAGTGGTATTAATCCATGAGAAACAGACACCATGATCCAATCACCGCCCACCAGGCCCCACCTCCAACAATGGGGATTACAATTCAACACAAGATTTGGGTAGTGTCACAGATCAAACCATATCACCAACTGCTCTCGATTTTCCTGATCCTAGAATTTGAATATTTCCCTATCAACAAAACTCAAAGTGGAGTAAGCATTATCATTCCCATCGTGACGAGTGAAACCTGAGGTTCACAGAAGTCACGTTACCTATCCATGGCCACACAGTTTGTGAGTAACAGAGCTGAAGCGCACACAGGTTGCCTGATCCTTACTCCAGTACTCGTCACCCTGCTTGATGGTGCCGCTCATAATAATCTGTTAAAATTTGTTTTACATTGCAAAAGTGCTATCGATACTATCAGAATTAGTTTCACTTTCAAAAGGCACAGTTATTTCAGGTAATGTTATAAAGAAATCTCATGGTAATTGAAGTGGTTGAATTCAATTAGTCATCAGCGATCAAGTCTGACAAATCAGTTGTTCTTTTTTTTTTTTTTTTTTTTTTTTTGAGACGGAACTTTCACTCTTGTTACCCAGGCTGGAGTGCAATGGCGCAATCTCGACTCACCACAACCTCCGCCTCCTGGGTTCAGGCAATTCTCCTGCCTCAGCCTCCTGAGTAGCTGGGATTACAGGCACGCGCCACCATGCCCAGCTAATTTTTTGTATCTTGAGTAGAGACGGGGTTTCGCCTTGTTGACCAGGATGGTCTCGATCTCTTGACCTCGTGATCCACCTGCCTTGGCCTCCCAAAGTGCTGGGATTACAGGCTTGAGCCACCGCGCCTGGCCCAGTTGTTTGTTTTAATCACAGTCTTCTTGCCATAATCAGAGGGATGACCTACTTAACCATGGAAATATTTTCTTCACTCGAGTTAACTTTGCTGGTAATATGCACTTATGTGTTTAATTCCATTTTTGATCCAAACTGCCACAATTACATCTATCTATAGCAGGTTCTCTAAGAAGAGTGTAAAAGCCCTTTTACAAGTTTGTCTTGCATGCTCGAAAGTGTAATCATTTTCATTTCATCAAGGTATCCCTGGTCTTCAGGGATTCCAAATTGGAGCAATTCTTGGTTATAACTCATCATTTTACAGATGTCTCTTTTATAACAGTCTTCTCATCTTTGGCAGAAGTTTCACAACTTTCTCCAACCTTCAGGATGGAAATTTAGACAGATTTCCTACAAACACTTAGGAGCTACATGACTTAAGAGAAAGACTGAGTGTGAAAATGTTTCTGATGCTTCAACTCTAAGCTTGTCTGTCTCCTTGTCAGTGCTTCACCACCAGCTACATTAGTCCAATCTTGTACTGCTCTAGTTCCCTCTTGGAATCTCTGTGCAAATGACCCAGGAAAAATATGCTTTTCTTTAACATGAAACATGATCTTTCTGGTTTTGAGAAACTTTATGGGCCTTTGTCTATTTTGACTTTTATTTTAAATTTTAGATATTAGGATCAGATATAAAAATTCTTTCATTGCAGATACACAAGTTCAACCCCTCAAAAAAAAGAATTCTTGTTTGTTATCCTGTTCTTTGCTTACTGCCAGTGTTGCATCTTCATGACCCTGTTTCCAGCCTCCATCCAAACATCAACTGGTGCGTGTGTGTGCATGTGTGTGTGTGTATTTCATTTGCCTCATACTTCAAAATAAGAATTATGTGATCACAACCTTAACATGAAATAATATATTAATTTAGATACCACTAATTTTGAATTTATGCTCTTTGATATATGCGTTGAAATTCTTAGTTGAAATTATAAAGGTAAAAGAGAGTGTGGTGTTAAGGTTATAAGTTTCAAAATATTTTTTTAAAACTTTATGCTTTGACTGTAAAACGCGTAAATAACAGATGATTCTTATCGATTTATGAAAGCTATTTTAAAAATCTCTTTATGAGCATTATTCTATTAGTTGACACATTGAATTATTGTTGTATTATGCCAGATCATAAAACTGGGTGCTTATGTAGCATAAATCACATTGTTAAGAAGTAGCTTTCCCTCAAGTTCTAAATTAATAAAGTTTATGCATGAGTTTTTCTAGTATTTTTTGAAATTTTGATTCAAAAATTATTTAGCAGATAGAGATTTTATGCTATTGTTCATACATTTATACACAGTCCAAGTAAGCTGCAACATAAATGCATACTACATATTTATAAACTCTCTGATAAAATCTATGTAAATTTTACAATCTATTGACGTAACCTGGTCTAACTCAGGGCTTCTCAACCTTGGTGCTGTTGACATGATGGTCTGGATAGCCCTTTGTTGTTGGGGGTGGGGGGTTGTCCTATTGCACTGTAGGATGTTTAGCAACATTCCTGCCCTGTACACACAAATTACTAACAGCAACTCCACCCGCTTCGTGACAACCGAAAATTTATCCAGACATTACCAAATGTCTCCTGGGGAAAAAATATCCCCTACTTAAGAACCATGGGGTATTTAATGAATGGAGCTCACAAAACACTCTTTTCTTTAACAAAATTAATTAACGAAGTTTAGGCTAACTCATTAGCTCAGCTGTTTAGAATACAGTACTAATGAGTTCAAGGTCAGAAGATTGATCCTTAGGAGGCTTAAAACATTCATTCAACCAGCATGTATTGAGTGGTCTGCAATTGCTTTGCACAATGCAAAGTCCAGAGAGAAATGCCAGAAAAACATAAAAAGGCAGCCAGGGATCTCCAGGAGTTCGTGATCCTACATGGTGAATAAAAAAAAAAAAAAAAAAAAAAAAAAAAAGAAAGGCCAAATTAATGATAGAGTCAGGGCCATGCGCGGTGGCTCAAGCCTGTAATCCCAGCACTTTGGGAGGCTGAGGCAGGTGGATCACAAAGTCAAGAGATCAAGACCATCCTGGTCAACATGGTGAAACCCCGTCTCTACTCAAAATACAAAAAATTAGCTGGGCATGGTGGCGCGTGCCTGTAATCCCAGCTACTCAGGAGTCTGAGGCAGGAGAATTGCCTGAACCCAGGAGGCAGAGGTTGCGGTGAGCTGAGATAGGCCATTGCACTCCAGCCTGGGTAACAAGAGCGAAACTTCATCTCAAAAAAAAAAAGAAAAAAATGATAGACTCAGTCAGAGTGTGATTGGTGGATACCAGGGATTGAGAAAAGCTCTGTAAACATTGAAGGGTGGAAAGAATGTGGTTGGGCAGAGAATAAACAGAGTTGGTTCCTCCCAGAAAGGACAATTATTGATAGTAAAAAGTTAGTGTTCACTAAGCAGCACACTAAATACTTTGTTATATCCTGAAAATCTTCTATGTATGACAGAAGTTAAGCTCTGTCACTAGAATCACCAGACCTTGGCTACTTAAAGGATTTAAACTCTCCCTTTGCCTATTTCACTGGATGGCCAAGATACTTGTCCTCTTTGCATATTCATTTTCTATGTATCAAATGGGAATAAATATAAGATACAGCTGTTTTGAGGCCTAAAAGAGACAATAAATGGAACCAATTTAGTATAATCCCTATACAAACAATAAATAATAGTGAATATATTTTATTCTTCTTATTTATATTATTGTTATTCATTTATGTGTCCAATTAAACCCAGTCCTGTCTGCCTTTGAGCTGTACCCTCTATGATTTGCTATCTTCCTAGAGTGTGTGGGGGTCCCTGTTGGAATGCAGTAGGAGCTCCATGACCTCCCTGGTGAAAGACAGTGGGCTACATAATGAGGACCTTGAGCTATTCACAAGCAACAGGAGCTACTTCAGGATTTGGAGCATTGCTCACCTGAGACCCAAAAAAAAGCCAGTGTAGCTGGATGCAACAAAAGAGAGAAAGGAAATGTGGAATTCCTCATCTGGAGGGGAAAAGGTAGCAGGAAGCAAATCTGGCAAACTTTCCTAGGTGACAATAAGGAACTTGAATTTTATCTTGAGGTCAATGGGGTGCCATGGAAGAATTTTCAACAGAGCAGTGACAAAATCAAATTTGCCCTCTGAAAAGATCACCCTAGCTATTTGAAGGATAGAGAATAAATAGAGGAACAGAGTTGGTTCATCGCAGAAAGGACAATTATTGATAGTAAAAAGTTAGTGTTCACTAAGCAGCACACTAGGGTTATGACAATCCTAGAAGCAGCAAAGTCAATGGAAAGGCTAAGTGACAAATAGCAGTGCCCTGGGCTTGGCTGGTAATAAAAAATAGAAACAAGTAGATGGCATTTGAAGTAGATGGAAGCAAAAGAAGATGTATCTGCTGGTAGAATTAATAGGAAGTTGTCTTAGCACATTTTCACACTGCTATAAAGAACTACCTGAGACCGGGCAATTTATGAAGAAAAGAGGTTTAATTGACTCACAGTTCTGCAGGCTGTACAGGAAGCATGGTTGGGGAGTCCTCAGGAAACTTACAGTCATTGCAGAAGGGCAAAAGAGAAGCAAATACCTTCTTCACATGGAAGAGCAGGAGAGAGACACAGAGAGAGAAATGGGTGAAGTGCTACACATTATTAAACAACCATATCTCATGAGAACTCACTCACCATCATGAGAACAGCAACGGGGATATCGACCCCCATGATCCAATCACCTCCTACCAGTTCCCTCCCCTAACATTACTAATCACAATTTCACATGAAATGTGGGTGGGGACATAAAGCCAAACCATATTGGAAGTCCTTCAGATAAGGAAGTGGCAAAATTTAGGTATTACTTTTTACCCTACTTCATAGCTACCTCCTCTTCTAACCTAGATAGCTATAAACCACCAAACACTGAGATAACAAGAATTTCTATAGGTGTAAGTTAGTATTACATCCCAAAAATCAGTTAAAAAAAAAAAAAAAAAAAGAGAAAAAGAAAACTCAAATTTTATGGTCTTTGTATTTTTGCTGAAAATAGTAAATGTCTATGGAAAGAATGAATGGATAATATTGGGTTAATTACATCCATCTCAGTATATAAAGAAAAACATGGCTTGCCCAAAGAGTGATATTTACTTTCATGTACTCCATTAGCACTTAGCATTTACCAGGTTATCCGTCTCTTTCAGGGAAACTTCGAATAAGCGTATGTTTCAAAAATATACTGTCTTGGTTTGACATCTAGTACACTGCCATCATAAAATAACACGGCAGCTGCTGAATGCTTTCCTATAAGCATGTCTTTCATTAGATTTTAATGGATTCACTCATGCATCCAACAGATGTTTTGAGCTAGTACTCTGGGCCATGTGTTGCACTTGATGCTGGTCATAAAATGAAGACAAGATAGACCACTATGCTCGACCAGTTTATAGGCTAGATGGGATTCAAACAAGTAAAAAGCAATTTCAAGAAAAGTCACTAATTGGTTTGAAGGAGTAAGTTTAAGGTCCTGGAGGAATAGGACACTTTGCTCCTCTAGGAGAAGCTAATCTGGAAGTAGAAACCTGAGGATAATTAGGACTAATCTGCAATTGGTGAACTGAGAGGAAAAATACTCCATGTGGAGGTAGAATATATGCAAACTTCCAGAGATAAATGTTAAAATTGCATGCTCCAAATATCTTAGAATGGCTGGAATGGAGAACTCCACAAGTGGTGAACTACCAGGCACAAAATTACAAAGGAATCTGTAGTCCCTGCTAAATAGTTGGCTTGAATCATCTAAATGTCAAGGCATTCTGAAAGAATTTTAAGCTGGGGATTAACATGATCCAATATGAAATTTGGAAAGACCCCTTTGACTACAGGATTCTTTCTGAGAAGGAGTGGAGAAATCAAGTAAAAAAGACCAGGAAAATTAATTGAAAGTTGTATGTGTTATTGTGGGCTGGAAATAATGCATTCAAAGAAAAGTGCGTATGAATGGACAGGGGTAAATTTTTAAGTTTATTTAGTTGACAGAACGGACAGGTCTTGGTGATTGATTGGATGTGATGGGTAAGTCACAAAGATGTCAAAGACAATGCCCAGGTTTCTGACTGCAGACACGAAATGCATGATGGTGCCATGGAGTTTGTGAATATGAGATAAATGTTTACAAATGATACAAGACATGATAATAAGTTGTAATTTGGACACGTTAAGTTTCAACTCTCTACAGATGATTTAAGCAGAGATTGCCACAGGTAATTGGATTCACTATATTCACAGAAGAGCTCTGTGCCAGACTTGGAGATTTTGCTGGCACCAGCATACTCTGCAGTAAGAATTTTGATTGAATATGGCCCCTAAACAGAGGAGTCAGGGAAATGTGACAGTGTTGTGTGAATTAGCCCTTCATAGTTTTCCTGGGGCTCTTATAATTTCTCTGTATAATCAATGATGTGCTAAGCAAACAGTGTCTGAAGGGTCATTTCAGTGACTTTGTGGCATTAATCTGTAATTAGGTTTCCACTAATTCCTGTTTACCATGATTTAAATCTACAGGCAATAGGCCAATCAATGTCTACATATTGAGTGCCCCAGATGTGCTCAGCACAACTATCTGAACCCTCTTCAGAGTTCTGGATATGGTAACCAGGATTAGGAGGAACTTGCAGAATAAATTACAGTCATAGACATAAAGAAGTAGCAAGTATAAATTTTTAAAATTCAAGATGGTTTGGCACCAAATAGCAAGGATGATACAGAAACCAAGAGACAATGTGAGGGTCCAGAGCCTGGTGACACAGGATAGAACAAGTGCAAAGTCAGGAGGACAAAAACGGCAATTAAAGAACAATTTAAGTGCTTAAGCATCTACAGCTTGACTTCATCGTTTATCAAGTGCATAGTATTCAGATGGACCAAATTAACTTAAAAAGTAGAAGGCGTGACCTGGCACAGTGGCTCATGCCTGTAATCCCAGAACTTTGGGAGGCCGAGGAGAGTGGATCACGAGGTCAAGAGATCAAGACCATCCTGGCCCATGTAATGAAACACGGTCTCTACTAAAAATACAAAAATTAGCTGGGCATGGTGGTGCATGCCTGTAGTCCCAATTACTTGGGAGGCTGAGGCAGGAGAATCTCTTGAACCTGGGAGGTGGAGGCTGCAGTAAGCTGAGATTGTGCCATTGCACTCAAGCCTGGTGACAGAGCGAGACTCTGATAAAAAATAAATAAATAAAATAAAAATAAACAAGGTGTGACAGACAGCATTTTGCATATTGATTTAGGTTTGATTTTTTTTTCCCACAATTCTAGAACTTTATTCTAGTCACTCAAGTTAAGGTAGTAATTTTCACTTGTGGTCAATTCCCCCTTTTCTAAATCTGTTATAAAAGAATCTTGAAATAATTATAAGTAGATGCTACTTATGAATACTTACTGTGTGTCACTGAATGGGCATTTTGCATGCTTTGTTCCATTTAAACCTCACCATAATCTCATGGAGTTAAGTTTTGATTTTATTATTGAGCTTGTCTTACAGTTGAGGAGAATAAGTCTTTGAGAAATGTATGTATTTACTCATTTGAAAACATTTATTAAATGTTCCTGGGTGTTTATCCTCACCAGAACAGATAAATTATATGTATTCATGGCAGAATACTATGAAATAATGAAAATGAATAAATTACTGCCACATGCAACAATATAGAAAAATCTTGCAAATGTTATGAGTAAAAAAACGTTTTAACAAAAATAAAACATACTGTATGAATTCACTCTTTTAGAGTTCCAGACAAGGTAAAATGAATCAGCGATAGCAGGAGACAGCATAATGGTTTCCAATGGGAAGGAAGGAGAGCTGTGATGGGAAGGGGCATAAGCAGGGTTCCAGGGTGCTGCTCGTACACTATTCTTTGATCAGGCTGCATGCATGTGTTCACTTTGTGAAGATTCATCAAGCTGCCCACCTATGATTTGTGCACTTCTCTATATGTATGATCTTTCAATTATAAGTATTTTCTTAAGGACTTAGAGAAAAGTTTTTGGGGGGCAAGTAGTCCATAGACTGCTAATTTTAGATGTTAAAATGCTAGTATTAATCTGCTGTTTACTAGTCTTGGTGAAAAGTGGGACTAATAGTGAAAGACTTTGATAGTTCAGAGCATGAGCTGAGAGAAATGTTTATTGCATGCCTACTGTCTATTTGGTGATATAGTTTGGATGTGTGTCCCCTCCAAATCTTGCATTGGAGGTAGGGCCTGGTGAGAGGCATTTGGCGGATCCCTCATGAATGGCTTGGTGCCCTCCCCAAGGTAATGAGTGGTGATAACTTCATGCAAGATATGACTGTTAAATAGCGTGGAAGCTTCCCCCACCTCTCTCTTACACACTCTGTCTCTCCTCTCTTTTGTCATGTGATGTGTCCACTTCCCTTTCACCTTCTGCCGGGACTGTAAGCTTCCTGAGACCTCACCAGAAGTACACGCCAGCAGTATGCTTCCTGTGCAGCCTGCAGAACCATGAGCCAAAATAAACTCTTTTCTTTATAAATCACCCAGTCTCACATGTTCCTTTATGGTCATGTAAGATGGATTACTACAACTGGCTTAGTGTTGAGTGATTTACATGCATAATCAGCTCTTTAAGTCCATTTCTCCATTTTTAAGTGAGGAAATTGAGATTCCTGCTGTAACTGGGAAGAACAGCGCAATTCAAATACTGCCTGCAAGACTTGTTTTATTCTGCCTTTGCTTTCCTCTGAAAACTTGCTCCAGTTTACACTCTGCCTCCAGGAACCCCAGTCTTCTTTCAGTTGACCAGCGTCACCATTCTGCTGGCCCCAGGGTTTTTGTACGTTCTGTTTCACAGTCTGAACTGCCAGTCTCTCTCTTCATTTGTTGTCTCCTGTTTCTCCTTCAGATCTCAGCTCGTGAATACTCCTTAAGGACGCTTTCCCTGCCTTCAATATCGGTTCCCTTGTTCATGTTTTAAAGGACCATGTCCCTTACCTGACAAGCCTTGAGCTCAGGATATAATTACACCTTGATTAGCAGGATTAATCGTTTAAGATTTTTCATCCTTAGTAAATCATAAACACTGTAGGAAGACCTACCACGCATTTCTTTGTAGACATTAGCATGTACTATAGTGTACACATGCTACCATATCCCGGGAGACAAGCACAGACCTGGCACATGGTAAACATCCTGTAAATATTTATCAAATAAATGAAAAATGCCATTTCCTCAAGATTACACAGCTAGTTCATCTATATGTACACTATATCATACAAACCTACAACAACTGAGTTACTTTTCATTATTTTGTAAGTTATATAAATTAGGGCATGAAAAAATTAGTTATTAATTTTTATCTAAGATCCAACAGCTCATTGATTAGTACCAAAACTACAGCTCAACATTCCTCGTTCTATGTCTATTTTCTCTTACAAATCTTAATGCTATGTGGCTTTCTCTTTGTCTGCCCCTAATGACCTCCATTCTGAAAATTTATATAAATGCCCAGATAGTAAGTCCAGATGCTAACATTAATATAAGCTCAATGAACTAACCAGAAAAATAATTCACCATAAAAATATAATTTAATATACTAAAATCATAATTAAAAATATTACTTTAGTCTGGCAACTTCACTTATCATCTCTATGGAGTGCAGGTTTCTTTATATCCTGCATATTTCCCTTCAAAGAAAATTGAGAACTGCTATTGAATTGTGCCAGAAAGAATCGTAGCTGTGTTGAACATTCTACAAACATTCCTTTAAAGGCATTTATCATCTTGACATTTTATTTAGATATATCTTTTAAAGAGGCAATTGCCTCTATGCTGTAAGCTGATGGAAAGCAACTGTAGTTTCTCTTTAAAATCTTTTGGGCCCCCAGAGGGGACTGACAACTCAAATCACAGCTATACAGCAACCACTTACATGTATCGCTTCCCTGTGGCAGAGTTCTTAGTTAAGCCCATGGATCATATTATTCCAAGTCAGTTGATACCTCTTTGAATGCTATTGCCTGTGTTTCTACAACTAAATTTCAAGATGAGCCTTTGCAGTTGTACGATACAGATTCGCATTTTTTTTTTTTTTTTTTGGTTATTTCTGCTCTTTCTTTTTGCCTTTGTCTTTATGTTCCTACACTGTCAGGTACAGAATATAAGCAGAAAGTCCCAAAGCTAATAAATGACAAATGCATTCCATGGGCTCAAAAATGCAATAATGCTTTAGTGTTTTCTGGAGGGTTTTTTCATCATTAATCCAGCTTCGATCTTTATGTATTAATCCCTTGAAGAATGCAGCTGAATATGGACTACACTGATTTATCTTTCCTTACTCCCTAAAGTTAATTGATCACCTCTAAAGTCAGAATACCATTCACCCAAAACTCTTTACTGAGAGAAAGGCAATATCTTTATTATCACTTAACCCAAACACTTTTTAAAAAGCTGCCCTTTGAAAAAAGAAAAAAACAAAACAAAACAAAAACAAAAATGAAGATAAGAGGAGACGTGAAATAATAATAGTGAGAAGTCTTTAGCTTTGGACTTGGAATATAAACTGATGAGCAAGAGCAAAAAACATAAGGAAAAACGGTCATGAACATTCCCATGAACTTTGGGAAACAGGACAGGGAGTTTAATGAGTAGCTAGGAGCACAGGCCACCTTCATTGGCTTGTTCATTTATTAGTAACAGTGAGTCACACTAGATAAAGATCAGACACTACAGTCACACTTACTGGAACCAAATTCCAGCTCCACCACTGACAAGGTATGAAGCCTTCAGCAAGTGACTAAACATCTCCGGCTTCAGTTTACTCATCTATAAAATGGACGTGCTAACGGTATCTGTTTCATAAGGTTGCTAGGAAAGTGTAATGAGTTATCTATAAGTAAGATGATTAAAACTTTGCTTGGCACATCACGAGTGCAATATAAGTTTTGCTTTTCTTAATTTGTTTTGTTTTGTTTCCTTGTGCATCTGCTGTATTCCAATTCCCACATTAGCTGCTAAATTTTGCAAAGAGAATAAAACAAGTAATATATCATTTTGTAAACCACCATAAATACTACAGTGGAATAGAGAGTTCGGAGAGAAAACAATGGAGCTGTGAGGAAATCTGACTTATTGAATGGTGAGAATATACCTCTCTGGAAGAGGCGTTGCTGGATCTGAAAACTGAAGTGTGAGGGGATGAAGCAGAGTTAAGTGATGCAAGAGAGACAAAATGCCCAGTTCGAGGGAACGGCACGTGCAGGGCCCTGGTTAAATGCCCAGTTCGAGGGAACGGCACGTGCGGGGCCCTGGTTAAATGCCCAGTTCGAGGAACCGGCACGTGCGGGGCCCTGGTTAAATGCCCAGTTCGAGGGAACGGCACGTGCGGGGCCCTGGTTAAATGCCCAGTTCGAGGGAACGGCACGTGCGGGGCCCTGGTTAAATGCCCAGTTCGAGGGAACGGCACGTGCGGGGCCCTGGTTAAATGCCCAGTTCGAGGGAACGGCACGTGCGGGGCCCTGGTTAAATGCCCAGTTCGAGGAACCGGCACGTGCGGGGCCCTGGTTAAATGCCCAATTCGAGGAACCCGCACGTGCGGGGCCCTGGTTAAATGCCCAGTTTGAGGAACCGGCACGTGCGGGGCCCTGGTTAAAGAGCATATGCGCCTTTTGAAGAACTGATGGAAGGTTCATGTGTCAGAGACACAGTAAGGTTGATAAAGTGTGGGAGATGAGGCTGCAGGCACAGGGAGGGGGCAGGACACTAAGGCCACATAGACCATGTTTTGTTTAAGAACAATGAGGAGCTATTGAAGGATTTTACGCAGAAGAGGGATATAACCAGATATTTAAAAATTAATAGACTTCATTTTTTGAGCAGTTTTAGTTTACAGGAAAATTGCACAAAAAGTACTGAGAATTTTCATATACCTCTTCTCCTTTGCCCTCATACACAGTTTCCCTTGTGTATTAACATGTTGCTTTAGTGGAGTACATTTGTTACAGTTGATAAACCACTACTGTTACACAATTATCAACTGAGGTCCTTAGTTTATGTTAGGGTTCATTTTTGTGTTGTACAGTTCCATGGGTTTTGGCAAATACATAATGTCACATATCTGCCATTATAGCATCATATACAATAATTTCACCACTGTATACAATTTTTACCAAAAAAAGAAAACAGAAGTCTACCTTTGAAAAGTCTGTGGAAAATGTAGCTGGGGTAACGGTGGTGATGAGAAACCCCTTGAAGCCAGACGTGGTGGCTCACACCTGTAATCCCAGCACTTTGGGAAGCCAGGTTGGTGAATTGTCTGAGCTCAGGAGTTCGAGACCAGCCTGGGTGACATGGTGAAAACCTGTCTCTACTAAAATAAAAAAAATTAGCCGGGTATGGTGTCGCACACCTGTGGTCCCAGCTACTCCAGAGGCTGAGGCAGGAGAATTGCTTGAACCCAGGAGACGGAGGTTACAGTAATCTAAGATTGTGCCATTGCACTCCAGCCTGGGTGGCAGTCTCCAATAGAAAGAAAAAAAGAAACACCTTGAGGGCTACTTCTGCAATCGTGACAAGGGATGGTGGGTGGGAACTTGGACTAGGATAGAGGCATGGTAATTGGAAGAACTGATTTACTCAAGATAGATTTTAGTAATGGGTTTCAGGGTGGATATATTAATCATGATAGACTAACATCTCTATATGTGAACTGTAAAATCTCAGTAGCTTCTCATAAGAGAAATCTATTTCCTGCTTAATAATAGAAAAATAAAATAGAAATGTATTTCCAACATACATTAGCAATGTGAGTTTGTCTTAGGCTGTCATCTAGGGAACATGCCATCTTCCGGCACAGTCCAACCTCGGGACCTTGCCCTCGCTCCTTAAGCCCTCTCCACTCATATGGAGACAGATCAAGAGTGCACAGGAACATGGAAGATCCACATCAGCTCCACTCACATTGTATAGGCCACGGTTCAGTCTTAGTCTTTAACTGCCAGGAATTTGGGGAAATGTAGCCTGGTTGTGAGTCGAGAAGTGGTATGTGAAGTTTGAGAAACACACAGCAGTCTCTACACAGGGTAAAGGAGAGACTGGAGTCCACAGCAACTTCTGAGTTTCTGATTTGAGCTGCTTCATTGACATAGGTGTTGAGATTAAGATTAGGGAAGAATCAGAACTGGAGAATAAAACATAGAGGTGAACACATGGAAATTCTCATTCTCAGCAATCTCTTTCATAGAGAAAGACATACAATGTCACAATTTACCACTCCCAGCTGCTTCTTCCTCCTATCCCCTGTTCTCAGTAAAAAGCACCATCTCTTAGCCAGTTACTCAAATCAGAAAACTGGGAGCTGGAATTGGAACCTCCTTCTCTCTGTATTTTATCTCTAATGAATCAGGAAGTGGAATCTATTTTTCTTGACTCTCTCAACTTTTTCCCATGCCACGTAACCCAAGCCATCCTGTTCATGTCTAATTGCCTCCTAACTTGGCTCCCACAGTCTCTCTAGTTTCTTTCCAGGCTATTCTCCAAACTGCAGTGATAGTTAAAATTTAAAAAAAAGTCTAAATCTGACATATTTTAAAAATACCCGTTGCTTACAATACTTTCATAGGTTTCCAACACTTACAATAAAGATAAAAACTCATGACTTCCAAAGGCTCCTTGTGTTATAACAAACTCATCTCTTTCCAACCTGAATAGAGGTATTTCGTTTTTTCCATCTCTAGAGTCCAGCTATTCTGAGTACGTTCTCAAATATACTATACTCTTTCCCACTCAAGTATATGGGTGAATTCACCTAGTAATGTCTTATCACCCTTCAGATCTCAGCCTAAATGCTACTTCCTTGAGGAAAACTTCCCCAATTCTACCATCTCCTTGTGCATTGTCAAGCATAGAAACTTTCTCTACTATATCAATTCAGACCATAGTGGTTATTAATTTGTTAAATTATGTAACAATTTGTTCAGTCTTTTTTCTTCCCAGATGGTAATGGTTTAAATGTGACCCCTCTAAAATTCAGGTGTTGCCAATGTGATAGTATTAAGAGACAGAGCCTTTAAGAGGAGATCAATCCATGAGTGATCCTCCGTCAAATGAGATTCTAGGCCCTTACAAAAGATCTTTACAGAGGAAGTTGATTCTCTCTTGCCCTTCTGCCTTTCACTACATGAAGACACAGCAATAAAATCCTCATCAGAGGCTGGCAACTTCATCTTGGATTTCCCAGCCTCCAGAACTGTGATAAATAAATTTCTGA
Organism: Callithrix jacchus; assembly: GCF_049354715.1. Lineage (NCBI taxonomy): Eukaryota > Metazoa > Chordata > Mammalia > Primates > Cebidae > Callithrix > Callithrix jacchus. The sequence continues at coordinate 70,654,167 of NC_133517.1, forward strand.
CATCTGTAAATTACCCAGTCTTGGGCATTTTGCTATGGCAGCATGAAATTGACTAAGACATCAGAACTATTTTATGAGGGAAGAAATAAAACAGGGGAAAAACTAAAAATCAGGTTCCTATATAAAGAGAAAGACACAGCTGCTTGCATGCTTTTTGGCCTTGAAGTCACTCAGAGATTAGGTTCCCAGGAATAATTTTTCAAAAAGGATAAATTTGGCTTATTTCTATAGGTTTGTTTGAGCTATTATCTAGGGAAGTAAAACCTTCAGACTCAAAATGAGGTTATTTGATCAGTTAGGATTGTCACCAAGGCCTCACACAGAACGTTCCCTGACCCACCACATTTATTGTCTTTCTGGTCCCACAGCCCTTTTGCTAAGAATTTCATAATTACTTTGCAAGACCTGGTGGAAGATCCCCGAACTAAGAGTAGACACTTGGCAGTGTCCACAGTGACACTGAGAGTGAACCCCTAACCTCCTCCACCAGCTTCATAAACTATATGGGCTGGCTCCAGATCCAGCCTGCCCTAGCTGGATCCCAGCTCTGCCTCTTAATAAATATCTAATCTTGGCCAAATTACTTCATCTCTAAATGCTTCAACATCTCAACCTTTAAAAAAGAATTTAATTATAGCTTCTAACTCATTATATTGTGATTAAGATTATACAATAAAACATTTTTAAATCACTTAGAACCATGCCTGGTATATGACAAGGCTATAGAAGTTGGTAATGATGCTGATGGATTATGATGACATTCTATACAAATAGGGTGGACTGCTCTTCCCCAATTTATATGTTGCTTTTTTGGAACTTCTTTTGCTCTTTAAATCTGCCCTGGGAATTCTATGTAACCCGATTTTATTTGGAGTCACAAAATGAGAGGAAGAAGCTATAAAATAATTGTCCAGTTGTATCAATAATAGTAGAAAGAATAACTAAGGTTTAATAAAGTCCAAGCATGGCCTAAATGCCATAATTAGTATAACTTTTATCATTCTCACAGCAGTGCTCAAATAAGAAGACTGAGGCTTACAGGTTTTGATAAATTTGACCAGGTTTACCCATCTGGAAAAGGCAGAGTTAGCACCAAAATCTGTTTCAGTCTGACTCCAGAGGCATAATTCTTGACTACCTTAAGTTGTTAGTCTCATTCCACATGCAGGGAGAGCTTTGGGATGGAGAACATGAAGAACAAAGGATAAAGATGTAAACAAAACTTCATGCTTCTTTTTCACTTTAGAGCATGACCAAGCCAGAGGGGAGTGGCATGCCGGAGGTGTGTATCCCTGTACCTGGTCCGCTATTGTTCTGCCCCAGATCCCAACTCAGCATGTGAACCTTCTTACTTTTCTAAGGTATCTAACAGACATATATAAGTGGAATTTAAGCTTTCTTAGAATCAGCAAAGTGCCAATCTTTGCTTTAATAAATTGCTATGGAAATTCAGACATTGTTACTCTGAGCCCATTTCTTCCTGTCTACTGGCACTGGCTCATATATCATAAAATAGCATTGGTGGAATGCAATTAGCATATATTGAAGGACATTATGTAAAATATATTTTGCTGCTGCACCCAGATTCTCTTAGCAGGGCAAACTCACCCAGCCTTTAGCTGTTGGGAATATTAGCATGAAGAATTCACAGCTTTGTTCTTTATTGGGAATTGACCTTGGCTACAAGAAAGTGTCATCCTTAAGGTTACACTCCCTCCCAGGGAACTGTCTGTAGTCAATGAGTGGCTAGTACAGAAATACATACACCTGGCCCACTTGCATCAATTATGTCAACTCTGAAGGGTCTTCCTAAGCTCCTGAGCTTCCTATAGAATTTTTTTCTGTGGTCTCAGTTACAAATACTTAGTAATTAATCCATGTTTCTTCCTGAGATGCAATATTGGTTTTGGCTTACTAATTTGTCCAGGGAGAGGAGAGGTCATAAGCTTCCACTTGCCCTTTCCCAGCATAATAGCATTTACACCACTGGTCGAGAGAAAAGTACAACATTATGGAATACTGCACAGCCGTTAAAATAATGAAATCTACCAGGTACAGTGGCTCATGTCTATAACCCTAGCACTTTGGGAGGCTGACGTTGGTGGATCATCTGAGGTCGGGAGTACAAGACAAGCCTGGCCAACATGGTGAACCTCATCTCTACTAAAAATACAAAAATTAGCCTAGTATGGTAGCATGCACCTGTAGTCCCAGCTACACAAGAGGCTGAGGCAGGAGAATCACTTGAGCCCAGGACACAGAGGTTGTAGTGAGCCGAGATCATGCCACTGTACTGCAGCCTGGGCAACAGGCTAAGATTCTTTCTCAAAAATAGATAAATAAATACATAATCATGAAATCATGTTCTTTGTAGAAACATGGATGCAGTTGGAGGCCATTATCCTAAGCAAATTAATGAAGGAACAGAAAACCAAATACTGCATGTTGTCATTTATAAGTCGGAGCTAAACATTGGTATTTAAGGACACGAAGATGCCAACAATAGACGCTAGAAGTGGGGCGGAAAGAAGTAGTGTAAGGGATGAGAAACTACCTGTTGGGTTCTATGCTCACTTCCCGGGCGATGGAATCAATTGTTCTCCAAGCCTCAGCATCAGGTAACAAACCTTAATATGTACCCCTGAATCTACAACAAAAGTTGAAATTATATTTTTTAAAAAGGATTATGAAATTTCTGTCAACTACCAGGTATGATCATTGCAATTCTATATTCTGAGATGGATTGGTTCGTGAAGATAAACCTAGGCTAAGCCTTCATATAGAGCCTAATCCTCATATGCTTTCACTGTAACAATAAACCATGAGCGTACCATATGCTACCATCTGTCTAACAGCCCTCAGAAGTTCTGGATAGTCCCATTTCTTCAACATACAGTTACTCAAGTAAAGGCCACAGTTTCCTATACTGTGGAACTAAGGGAATCATTACTGTATACACTTATTCTGATATTGGAATATCTCTCCTTGGAGGACCTGGCCTCTCCTTAAATGTAGTCCAAGACTGAGAACTGGTTCAGGACCAGAATGAGGCAGAGAGTCATTACTTTTAATTGGTGGAGTTGTTTTCAGTCTTCTGATTATCCATTCATGATTTATTGTAATTGTATAAATGAAGAAACTCACTTGTGCTGATCACACCTACCACTAGGAGCAGTGTTCTATTAATCATCACATAGCTCTCATTGGTCAGGTTCCCTTGGCTACCTCTCCAATAGTAAGGACATTTACCTGCCTCATGCTTAAATGAGGCTTCTACTATTTGGGGCTACTTCAATATTCATTGATATTAAGGAGTCCAGTTCTATAACAGCACCTTCTAATGAGAACTTTTTAACTTTAGAAGACAGACACCTTTGAGCTTGAGAGTGATGCTGGTGTCCCTGTCACTAGCATGTTTCTTATTATCTGGTAAGTAGGATGAGCTGTAAGCCTTCCTGAAAATCATAGTAAACTAGTTGGTTTGCTGGTATAGGGAGATATACTCTCATATGCTCATTTATTTGGCCCCTTTTGACTTCTTATTCCAAGTCCTATTTTCTCATGTTACCCACCACTATTACACTGGTGCCTTTTCATCACTTCACAGTATATGACCAGATGACAAAGGAGGAAAAAGGCCAAGCTTGGTTCAGTAATGGGTTGGCTTGGTATGTGGATTAGTGAAATGGATTGGTGCTGAACTCAAAACCCATTGAGGGGTGCCACTGACAAAGGAAAGACCATCAGACTCACAGTGGATATCTTGGCAGAAATTCTACAAGCTAGAAGGGAGTGGGGGCCAATATTCAACATCCTTAACTTTCAACCCAGAATTTCATATCTGGCCAAACTAAACTTCATAAGTGAAGGAGAAATAAAATCCTTTATGGACAAGCAATTGCTGACAGATTTCGTCACTACAAGACGTGCCTTATAAGAACTCCTGAAGGAAGTACTGAACACGGAAAGAAACAACTAGTACCAGCCACTCCAAAAATGTACCAAATAATAAAGAGCATTGACACAATGAAGAAGCTGCATCAACTAATGGGAAAAACAACCAGCTAGCATCAACATGGCAGGATCAAATTCACACATAATAATATGAACCTTAAATGTAAATGGGCTAAATGCCCCAATCAAAAGACACAGACTGGCAAATTGAATAAAAAGCCAAAGCCTATCAGTGTGCTATATCCAGGAAACCCATCTCACATGCAAGAACACACATAGGTTCAAAATGAAGGGATAGAGGAAGATTTACCAAGTAAATGGACAGCAATAAAAAGCAGGGTTTGCAATCCTAGTCTCTGATATAACAGACTTTAAACCACCAAAGAGCAAAAGAGACAAAGAAGGGCATGACATAATGGTAAAAATCAATGCAACAAGAACAGCTAACAATCCTAAATATATATGCACCCAATACAGGAGCACCCAGATACATAAAGCAAATTTTTAATTACCTACAAAGAGACTTAGACTCACACACAATAATAATGGGAGACTTTAACACTCCACTGTCAATATTAGACAGATCAATGAGACAGAAAATTAAAAATATCCAAGACTTGAACTCAGATCTGAACCAAGCAAACCTAATAGACATTTACAGAACTCTTCACCCCAAATCCACAGAATATACAGTCTTCTGAGCACCACATCACACCTACTCTAAAATTGACCACATAATAGGAAGTAAATCACTCCTCAGCAAATGCAAAAGAATAGAAACCATAACAAACAGTCTCTCAGACCACCGTGCAATCAAATTAGAACTCAGGATTAAGAAACTCACTCAGAACTGCACAACTTCATGGAAACTGAACAACTGGCTCTTGAATGTTGACTAGATAAACAATGAAATGAAGGCAGAAATAAAGATATTCTTCAAAACCAATGAGAACGAAGATACAATGTACCAGAATCTCTAAGACACATTTAAAGCAGTGTCTAGAGGAAAATTTATAGCAATAAATGCCCACATGAGAAGCAAAGAAAGATATAAAATCCACACCCTATCATCAAAATTGAAAGAGCTAGAGGAGCAAGATTTAAAAAAAAAAACTCAAAAGCTAGTGGAAGACAGGAAATAACTAAGATCAGAGCAGAACTGAAGGAAATAGAGACACAAAAAAAAAACCCTTCAAAAAATTAATACATCCAGGAGCTGGTTTTTTGAAAAGGTCAACAAAATAGACCACTAGCCAGAATAATAAAAAAGAAAAGAGAGAGGAATCAAATAGATGCAATAAAAAACAATACAAAGGATATCATCACTGATTCCACAGAAATGCAAACCACCATCAGAGATCACTATAAACAGTTCTATGCACATAAACCAGTAAACCTGAAACAAATGGGTAAATTCCTGTACACTTACACCCTCCCAAGCCTAAATCAGGAAGAAGTTGAAACCCTGAATAGACCAATAACAAGGGCTGAAGCTGAGGCAGCAATTAATAGCCTACCAACAAAGAAAAAAAAGCCCAGGTCCAGATGGGTTCACAGTCAAATTTTACCAGGCATACAAAGAGAAGCTGATATCTCTCCTTCTGAAACTATTCCAAACAATCCAAAAAGAGGGGAATCATTCCCAAATCATTTGATGAGACCAATATCATCCTGATACCAAAATCTGGCAGAGACTCAACAAAAAAAAGAAAACTTCAGGCCAATATCTATGATGAACATAGATGCAAAAATCTTCAATAAAATACTGGCAAACTGATTGCAACAGCACATTGTAAAGCCTATCCATCACAATCACGTAGGCTTCATCCCAGGGATGCAAGGCTGGTTCAACATACACAAGTTTATAAACGTAATCCAGCGCATAAATAGAATGAAAGACAGAAACCACATGATTATCTCAATGGATGCAGAGAAGACCTTTGACAAAATTCAGCAGCGCTTTATGGTAAAAACTCTCAATAAACTAGGTATTGATGGAACATATATCAAAATAATAAAAGCTATTTACAACAAACCCACAGCCTATAACATACTGAATAGGCAAAAACTGGAAGCATTCCCTTTGAAATCCGGCACTAGACCAGGATGCCCTCTCTCACTACTTCTATTCAATATAGTACTGGAAGTTCTAGCCAGAGCAATCAGGCAAGAAAAAGAAATAAGCATATTCAATTAGGAAAGGAGGAAGTCAAATTGTCTCTATTTGCAAACGACATGATTGTATATTTAGAAGACCCCATTGTCTCAGCCCAAAATCTCCTGAAACTGATAAGCAACTTCAGCAAAGTCTCAGGATACAAAATCAATGTGCAGAAATCACAAGCATTCCTATACACCAATAAAAGACTTAAAGAAAGCCAAATCAAGAAAGAACTGCCATTCACAATTTCTAAAAAGAGAATAAAATATCTAGAAACACAACTAACAAAGGATGTAAAGTATCTCTTCAAGGAGAACTACAAACCACTGCTCAATGAAATAAGAGAGGACACAAACAGATGGAAAAACATTCCATGCTCATGGTTAGGAAAAATCAAAATCATAAAAATGGCCATACTGTCCAAAGCAATTTACAGATTCAACACTATCCCCATCAAACTACCTATGACCCTCTTCACAGAACTGGAAGAAAACACCTTAAACTTCATATGGAACCAAAAGAGAGCCTGCATAGCCAAGACAATCCTAAGCAAAAAGAACAAAGCTGGAGGCATCACACTACTTGACTTCAAACTATACTACAAGGTTACAGTAATCAAAAGAGCACGGTACTGGTACCAAAATAGAGATATAGACCAATGAAACAGAACAGAGGCCTCAGAGGCAATGCCACACATCTACAGTGATCTGATCTTTGACAAACCTGACAAAAACAAGCAATGGGGAAAGGATTCCCTGTTTAATAAATGGTGTTGGGAAAACTGGCTAGCCATGAACAGAAAGCAGAAACAGGACCCCTTTCTGACACCTTACACTAAAATTAACTCCAGATGGATTAAAGACTTAAACATAAGACCTAACACCATAAAAACCCTAGAAGAAAACATAGCCAAAACCATTCAGGATGTAGGGGTAGGCAAGGGCTTCATGACTAAAACACCAAAAGCATCAGCAACAAAAGCCAAAATAGACAAATGGGACCTAATTAAACTCCAGAGCTTCTGTCCAGCAAAAGAAACAATCACTAGAGTGAACTGGCAACCAAGGGAATGGAAAAAAATTTTTGCAATCTACCCATTAGACAAAGGGCTAATATCCAGAATCTACAAAGAACTAAAACAGATTTGCAAGAAAAAAGCAAACAAACCCATTCAAAAGTGGGCAAAGGATGTGAATGGACACTTTTCAAAAAAACACATTTATGAAGCCAACAAACATATGAAAAAATTCTCATCATCACTGGTCATTAGAGAAATACAAATCAAAACCACATTAAGATACCATCTCATGCCAGTTAGAATGTCAATCATTAAAAAGTCTGGAGACAACAGATGCTGGAGAGGATGTGGAGAAATGGGAACACTTTTACACTGTTGGTGGGAGTGTAAATTAATTCAATCATTGTGGAAGACATTGCGGCAATTCCTCAAGAAACTAGAAATAGAAATCCCATTTGACCCAGCAATCCCATTGCTGGGTATATATCCAAAGGTTTATAAATTGTTCTATTATAAACACATATGCACATGTATATTCATTGTGGCACTGTTTCAATAGCAAAGATCTGGAACCAACCCAAAGGTCCATCTATGATAGACTGAACAAGGAAAATGTGGTACATATACACCATGCAGCCATAGAAAAGGATGCATTTGTGTCCTTTGTAAGGACATGGATGAATTCGAAAACCATCATTCTCAGTAAACTGACATAAGACCAGAAAATCAAACACTGCGTGTTCTCACTCATAGGTGGTTTTGAACAATGAGAACACATGGACATAGGGAGGGGAGCATAACATACTGTCGTCTGTTGTGGGAACCTGGGGTAGGGACAGCGGGGGATAAGGAGGTTGGGGAGTGATAACATGGGGAGAAATGCCAGATACAGGTGACGGGGGATGGAGGCAGCAAACCACCCATGTATGTACCTATGCAATAATCCTGCATGTTCTGCACATGTACCCCACAATGTAAAGTGCAATAAAAAAAAATATATATATATATATATATATTTAAAGTGCAATTATATTTATATGATTTACACCCAGGCTAGCAAAGAGACTTCATCTTCAATCTACTTCCAGTCCCCCAATGATGTCTGTCAGAGGGCTATGCTGAAACGTGTTTTAAGGAGGCATGTACCAGCCAGTGCCTCACAACTTTGATTTCTACTTCATTTTTCTCTATGACTCCCTAGAGCACCTCTAAAGATCCCTTGAGTGAAAGCACTTAGAAATCTACTGGCTTAGGGCAATTGTTACAAGCATGTCACAAAGAGAACTTACTTAATGAAAGGTCTAAAAATTATATATCATTTAACAAAGCAATTAAAGACATTATCCAAGACTGTGCCACCTGGGCTCCTGTGGCCTACACCAGCAAACCTAATAACATCATCACAATTATACACCCACTATCAAGCCCCAGATGTGGGTTAAAAAGGAAATGCTAATGCAAAAAAGAAAAGTTCAAAAATGTAGAGGGAGAGAATAATAGAGACAGACTAACATATCCCTCTCAACAAACCACATTCTGCAAATTAGTAAAATCAGCAATAACTTATCGTGAGAGCTACCCTCACAGAATTGGTTTATCGGTTTATTTTCCCCATAGGGTGGGAAAACAGACTAACTAAACTAAAGAAGACCAGAAATAGGGGGGAAGAGTTAACTCTCCTGCTAACTAGCAATGCTAAGTGAAAATATTCTCACTGACAAACAAAAAATGTGAAAATTATTTTCTCATATGACTAGCTTTTTACTAGAGCTGGAAAATGATATCACCTCTCATTCCTAAGTTTCCATCTTATTTTAAAGGTGGAAGGAGCAGTAAAAGAGAAAGAGGCTTGGGAAGTAAGGGGAGGGTTCACTTCTGAAAGCTGATGCTGACACCATGATTCTCTAATCTGGTGAACGTACTTAAGCAAATGTAGAAACAAAGAGAATCAAAACAAAGCCAGTGAACAGTTGGCAAATAGAGTAGATGTCACATAAACTGTGAATCAACAAATATGATGAAGTATCCAATATTTGGTCTGAAAACTATACTGTCTACTAAGGGGAATATAAACAGAGTGTTTGCTAAGTCAATTATTTACTCTCGATCAATTCTCAAAAAAAATCCTTTTGAAGTAGATACTTAAAAAATGAATGAGCTTAGTTTTAAGGCAATTTAACCATCCACTATAATGCTTTGATGTAAATAACTGAAGGCCCTATTCAAACTCCATCGATAAGGAAATATTTATTATCGCCTGCAACTGAGAGTACAGTGGCTGAGCACTCCCTAGGTGTCATACAAGGACCTAAGTGCCAGCTTCATCTTATATCTGTACCCCTTGATGTTCACACACATGGGTCATGGTGATGATCTGAGCTACATTTCATTTTTCCTTTCTAGCATAGGGAAGAACCCTCCTTTCTCCTGGGTATGAACTGTCTGTTCTTCTCTTCAAGATGTCTAGAACAACTTAAGTTATAAGATGACTCCTAAATTAATAACTGCTGCTCAGGGACACATGTGCTGGAATGATAAAATAAGGGCCATTCCCAGAGCTGGAAATAATGCCACTTTCCTCTGAGTCATGACAGACACATATGTGAAAAAATATTGGGTGCTTGTAGGAGGGAAGAAGGGGGATGGAGGCTAAATGGGCAATTGGTGAGTACACTACATTTGCCCACAGTCAAATGGTTGACAAATGGTAGAGCCAGCATTGAACAAATTAAATATCTTATAAAACTACAGACTAATTTCTGCAACTTAGAAAACCATTTGCTGTATCACCAGATAATTCTTTTCCTTACCATCCAGCAATGGGTTTGTACAACTACACCTCCAGAGATGCACAATAACCCTGTTTGCCCAACAAAAACTAAGTTACTTGTTCTAGACTCATGCGCTTATCAAAATAACTAAATGTAACATTTGAAGTCCAGAAAGTCAGAGAATATCCAAGGCACATTAATGCTGTGCCCATAGAAGCCTTTGTTTTGAAACAAAGTCAATTGTGTTATAAATATGTAATAACAATATCTGTACAATAATAAATATTGATGTGACATTTAGTTCATCTTATTATCATTCGTTCATAGGAAAGCAACTCTGTTATACTTAAAAACTGCAAAAGGTTTAGAAATCAAATATAATTTTTTAAATGACTTGTGGTAAACAAAACACCTTGGTCTGATAAGCTTTCTCTTATTTCTTCTGCCTGCTACTGATAATGGTCTGTATTTAATGCTGCCCCAGTGTCAGATGTCTCTAAAATATTTAACGCTGAAACAAAGATGAGCTGGCTAGTTACCTGGCTTTTTTTAGTTGAGGTCCTGATACCAAAATATTCACTTCTCATCTAGGGTTATACCAGTTCCATAGAGATAAATATCCTCCTTTCACAAAGCATTTTTGTTCCATGAGGAAAAAAGACAGATAGTGGCAGCCCAGGATAGCACGTCTGCCTGGAGGATTAGCTCCAGTTTACCACGCAGAAGGAAATATGCCAGACAATTCAACTCTTGGAGCATCTCCCAATCCTCCCTCTGCTTGAGGCCATTATCATAAACCTGCTGCTCCCAGCTAGGTCACTAAACCATTAGGGTCCTTTCTTCCCCTGGGTAAACAGAATTCTTTCCCACTTTCTTTCTCTGAGTAGGTGTTTTGTGGATGAAAGATTTTAATTCATAATACAGGCTTTTTAATTGAATTGAAAATGCTGACATGAGACACACAGAAATAGAAAATCACCAGGCTTATGGCTGCCTTAAGTGTTTCTATAATACAAAAATCACCTTCGTTTTTATTCTTCCCACCCCCATTCTAAGCCAGTTATATCACCCTCATCTGAAGTGTCACAGACTCTGGCCCTTCTCATCTCAAATTCAACTGCAAAGTTAATTTTGTAAAATCTCCCTGCTCATTACCTCGCTGCTCAAAAACTTCTATTGTGTTGTACACTCATTGCCTACAAAAGACCTTCTCAATCAAGGATTGACAAACTTGCTCCATAAATGATCAGAGAGCAAGTATCCTTAGCTTTAAAAACCAAATGGTCCCTGTTGCAACTACTCAACTCTGTCTTCTTCCACTGTAGTGCTGAAGCAGTCACAGACAATACATTGCAAAATGGATTGACTAGGTTCAAACAAAACTTTATTTATGAACACTGAAATTTGAATTTCATAACATGTTCATATTCTTGTAATTTTTCCCCGACTTTTAAAAAATATAAAAACCCATCTTAGGTCATGAGCCATACTAAAACAGATGGCAGGTTAGATTTGACCTACAGGATATAATTTGGAAACTTCCAGGTCTAAAGTCTTTTAGTCCAACATTCAAATTAATATGCATTAACAATCCAGCCATCTCTGGAGCTTTAGTTCTCACTGTTCCTAGTGTACCATTATGCCACTCCTAAAAAGTTACGCCACTTTGTTCCCTTGATGTACTGTGTGTTCTCCATCTCTGCTCTTTTGATAACATCGTTCCTTCCCTCCAGCTTCAAGATTCAGTTTAAGTGTCACTTCTTTCATGAACCTTCTCCTTAAAAGAATCTTTTCATGCTTTATAATAGCAATTTCTGCCTAGCATTGCATTAAGCGATTTGCATACATTTTGCCCTTTAAACCTTAGACTGTGAAATAGGTGCTGTTGGAACTATTTTACACATAGGAAATTGAGATTCAGCATGATTGTGTACCTAATGTCATAATAAATGTCCAAGCCAGGATTCTAAATCCTGATATTTTGGACCCCCAAACCCATGCACTGCCTTTTAAACTCTAAGTACACCAAACAGGCTAGATTCTATGTGTACTTCTTTTATGCAGTTGATTTTATTGCTTCCCACTATTAGAGTTATTTGTGTGCGAACATCCTTACCTTTTTTTCTGCAGTCGGGAATTCTCGAAGGCACAGTCCCTCTTTTTCATTTCTGCATCCTCAGAGGGACTTGTATGGAATAGGTGCTCAACATATCTTTGTTGATAGAATGAGCACCACTCAGTACGTACTTGTAGCAATGAATCCCTATGAGTAACTTTCGGATTTGATTTCCTATAATCACTACCTCTGATGATAGAAAAGAAAACTATCTTTTTTTTTTTCCCAGAAGGCAAACTCAGAGAAAAACAGAAAATTAAAACTGGTTCCCATCAGTACATATAGAAAGATTTTACTTGTGTTCCAGAAAAAACAATATAGCTACAAATATGAAATGCATTTGGCCAATGTTTTGGATTTTAGCATCTTCTCTCTGAAAAAAATACACTAGAATTATCGGCGCATTAGTGTTTTCCTTTGGTGTGTGACTTCTCAGGTTGGCATGATCTTCTATGGGCTTTATACACCCTTTGATATCAGCAACAATGGCGCTGTTGGTTAGAGGCACAGAACCTGCTCCCAGCCTGGTTTCTGACAGGATCAGCTTGTATCTCTATTGGACACTTGGGTCATTTAGAATGGAGCTTTTGTCTGGCCCTGGTATTTGGCAACAATGACAGACAGAGCAATCAACAACTACCATCCTCCTGCAATTCAACTCGACAAATCTAAAAAGTGACTGATTCTCCTGCCTTCAGATGTTAAGACTGACAAACGTCTTCCTCCTTTAGATGTGATACCTGTTAGAACGTAGTGTCTTGAGAAGTGGTATGGCATAATGGCACAGAGTCCGCGTTTTGAATGCAAGAACTACCATTCACTCACTGTGACTGTCTATGCTTTATATAATGTTATCTGGCTTTTGTTTTCATTGCTTGTAAAATGGAGAAAAAATAATATCGTCTTCAAAGAATTTTAAATAAGGCAGACAGGATTAACAACATCCTCATCAGTGGCTGGCACATAGTAGGTACTCAATCTCTGAAGTTACTTCCTTATCTTTTCATGTTATATTATGTTTAAAAACACGGACTAGCACTAGTTCATGAGTTAGCTATGTAACAATAGGGTTTTGTTACTTCATTTTGTTTTGTATTGTTTAGTTACTCTCAGGGACATGATTGAAATTTGACTCATGAATTATGTCACAATTCGAACCTATATTAAATGAGTAATGAGATTAAACTTGAAGACCCCAGATTTTATTATTTTATTTTGTTTATTTTAATTTTTATTGTTTTTTTTTGTTTTTTTTTTTTTTTTTGAGATGGAGTCTTGCTCTGTCACCCAGGCTGGACTGTAGTGGTATGATCT